>NC_090938.1:302554903-303179903 GCF_040938575.1 Ambystoma mexicanum
GGAAGGGGAAAGAGTTGGATATCACATTTCATGTTAGAGGTGGGATCTCAGGTTTGGTATTAGAGGCATTGAGATATCACATCTCATGCTATCAGAAGGGTCTCAGGAATGGAATGGGAAGGAGTTGGATATCACATCTCATGCTAAAGGGAGGGTCTCAGGTTTGAAAGGGGAAGGATTTGGATATCACATCTCATGTTATAGGAAGGATCTCAGGTTTGGTATTAGAAGCATTGAGATATCACATCTCATGCTATCGGAAGGATCTCAGGTTTGGTATTAGAAGCATTGAGATATCACATCTCATGCTATCAGAAGAGTCTCAGGATTGGAATAGGAAGGAGTTGGATATCACATCTCATGCTAAAGGGAGGGTCTCAGGTTTGGAAGGGGAAGGATTTGGATATCACATCTCATGTTATCGGAAGGATCTCACGTTTGGTATTAGAAGTATTGAGATATCATATCTCATGCTATAGGAAGGGTCTCAGGATTGGAATGGGAAGGAGTTGGATATCACATCTCATGCTATAGGGAGGGTCTCAGGATTGGAATGGGAAGGACTTAGATATCACATATCATGCTATAGGGAGGGTCTCAGTTTTGATATTAGAAGCATTGAGATATCACATCTCATGCTATCGGAAGTGTCTCAGGATTGGAATGGGAAGGAGCTGGATATCACATCTCATGCTAAAGGAAGGGTCTCAGGTTTGGAACGGGAAGGATTTGGATATCACATCTCATGTTATAGTAAGGGTCTCAGGTTTGGTATAAGCATTGAGGTATCACATCTCTGCTATCGGAAGTGTCTCGGGATTGGAATGGGAAGGAGTTGGATATCCCATCTCATGTTATAGGACTGGTCTCAGGTTTGTTATTAGAATCATTGAGATATCATATTGCATGCTGTAGGAAGGGTCTAAGGGTTGGAATGTGAAGGACTTGGATATCACATCTCATGCTATAGATAGGCTCTTAGGTTTGGAAAGGGAAGGAGTTGGATATCACATTTCATGTTAGAGGAAGGATCTCAGGTTTGGTATTAGAAGCATTGAGATATCACATATCATGCTATAGGAAGGGTCTCAGGATTGGAATGGGAAGCAGTTGGATATCACATCTCATGCTATAGGAAGGGTCTCAGGTTTGGTATAAGCATTGAGATATCACATCTCATGCTATAGGACGGGTCTCAGGATTGGAATGGAAGGAGTTGGATATCACATCTCATGTTATAGGAAGGATCTCAGGTTTGGTGTTAGAAGCATTGAGACATCACATCTCATGCTATAGGAAGGGTCTCAGGGTTGGAATGGGAAGGAGTTGGATATCACATCTCATCCAATAGGAAGGGTCTCAGGTTTGGAATGGGAAGGAATTGGATATCGCATCTCATGTTATAGTAAGGATCTCAGGTTTGGTATTAGAAGCATTGTGATATCACATCTCATGCTATAGGAAGGGTCTCAGGATTGGAATGGGAAGGAGTTGGATATCACCTCTCAAGCTATAGGAAGGGTCTCAGGATTGGAATGGGAAGGACTTGGCTATCACATCTCATGCTATCGGAAGGCTCTCAGGTTTGGAAGGGGAAAGAGTTGGATATCACATTTCATGTTAGAGGTAGGATCTCAGGTTTGGTATTAGAGGCATTGAGATATCACCTCATGCTATCAGAAGGGTCTCAGGAATGGAATGGGAAGGAGTTGGATATCACATCTAATGCTAAAGGGAGGGTCTCAGGTTTGGAAGGGGAAGGATTTGGATATCACATCTCATGTTATAGGAAGGATCTCAGGTTTGGTATTAGAAGCATTGAGATATCACATTTCATGCTATCGGAAGGATCTCAGGTTTGGTATTAGAAGCATTGAGATATCACATCTCATGCTATCAGAAGGGTCTCAGGTTGGAATGGGAAGGAGTTGGATATCACATCTCATGTTATAGGAAGGGTCTCAGGATTGGAATGGGAAGGACTTGGATATCACATCTCATGCTATAGGAAGGCTCTCAGGTTTGCAAGGGGAAAGAGTTGGATATCACATTTCATGCTATCAGAAGGATCTCAGGTTTGGTATAGAAGCATTGAGATATCATATCTTATGCTATCAGAAGAGTCTCAGGATTGGAATGGGAAGGAGTTGGATATCACATCTCATGCTAAAGGCAGGGTCTCAGGTTTGGAAGATAAGGATTTGGATATCACATCTCATGTTATAGGAAGGATCTCAGGTTTGGTATTAGAAGTATTGAGACATCACATCTCATGCTATAGGAAGGGTCTCAGGATTGGAATAGGAAGGAGTTGGATATCACATCTCATGCTATAGGAAGGGTCTCAGGATTGGAATGGGAAGGAGTTGTATATGACATCTCATGCCGTAGGGAGGGTCTCAGGTTTGGTATAAACATTGAGATATCACATCTCTGCTATCGAAAGGGAATCAGGATTGGAATGGGAAGGAGTTGGATATCCCATCTCATGTTATAGGAAGAGTCTCAGGTTTGGTATTAGAAGCATTGAGATATCACATCTCATGCTATAGGAAGTGTCTCAGGATTGGAATGGGAAGGACTTGGGTATCACATCTCATGCTATAGGGAGGGTCTCAAGTTTGATATTAGAAGCATTGAGATATCACATCTCATGCTATAGGAAGGGTCTCAGGTTTGGTATAAGCAGTGAGATATCACATCTCATGCTATAGGAAGTGTCTCAGGATTGGAATGGGAAGGAGTTGGATATCACATCTCATGTTATAGGAAGGATCTCAGGTTTGGTATAAGCATTGAGATATCACATCTCTGCTATCGGAAGGGTCTCAGGATTGGAATGGGAAGGAGTTGGATATTCCCATCTCATGTTATAGGAAGGGTCTCAGGTTTGGTATTAGAAGCATTGAGATATCACATCTCATGCTATAGGAAGGGTCTCAGGATTGGAATGGGAAGGACTTGGATATCACATCTCTTGCTATAGGGAGGGTCTCAAGTTTGATATTAGAAGCATTGAGGTATCACATTTCATGATATCGGAAGGGTCTCAAGATTGGAATGGGAAGGAGTTGGATATCACATCTCATGATAAAGGAAGGGTCTAAGGTTTGGAAGGGGAAGGATTTGGATATCACATCTCATGTTATAGGACGGGTCTCAGGTTTGGTATTAGAAGCATTGAGATATCAAGTCTCATGGTATAGGAAGGGTCTCAGAATTGGAATGGGAAGGAGTTGGATATCACATCTCAAGCTATAGGAAGGGTCTCAGGATTAGAATGGGAAGGAGTTTGATATCACATCTCATGCCATAGTATGGGTCTCAGGTTTGGTAGGAGCATTGGGATATCACATCTCATGTTATCGGAAGGGTATCGGGATTGGATTTGGAAGGAGTTGGTTATCCCATCTCATGCTATAGGAAGGGTCTCAGGTTGGAATGGGAAGGAGTTGGATATCACATCGCATGTTATAGGAAGGGTCTCAGGATTGGAATGGGAAGGACTTGGATATCACATCTCATGCTATAGGAAGGCTCTCAGGTTTGCAAGGGGAAAGAGTTGGATATCACATTTCATGCTATCAGAAGGATCTCAGGTTTGGTATAGAAGCATTGAGATATCATATCTTATGCTATCAGAAGAGTCTCAGGATTGGAATGGGAATGAGTTGGATATCACATCTCATGCTAAAGGGAGGGTCTCAGGTTTGGAAGATAAGGATTTGGATATCACATCTCATGTTATAGGAAGGATCTCAGGTTTGGTATTAGAAGTATTGAGATATCACATCTCATGCTATCGGAAGGATCTCAGGTTTGGTATAGAAGCATTGAGATATCATATCTTATGCTATCAGAAGGGTCTCAGGATTGGAATGGGAAGGAGTTGGATATCCCATCTCATGTTATAGGAAGAGTCTCAGGTTTGGTATTAGAAGCATTGAGATATCACATCTCATGCTATAGGAAGTGTCTCAGGATTGGAATGGGAAGGACTTGGGTATCACATCTCATGCTATAGGGAGGGTCTCAAGTTTGATATTAGAAGCTTTGAGATATCACATCTCATGATATCGGAAGGGTCTCAGGATTGGAATGGGAAGGAGTTGGATATCACATCTCATGATAAAGGAAGGGTCTAAGGTTTGGAAGGGGAAGGATTTGGATATCACATCTCATGTTATATTACGGGTCTCAGGTTTGGTATTAGAAGCATTGAGATATCAAGTCTCATAGTATAGGAAGGGTCTCAGAATTGGAATGGGAAGGAGTTGGATATCACCTCTCAAGCTATAGGAAGGGTCTCAGGATTGGAATGGGAAGGACTTGGCTATCACATCTCATGCTATCGGAAGGCTCTCAGGTTTGGAAGGGGAAAGAGTTGGATATCACATTTCATGTTAGAGGTAGGATCTCAGGTTTGGTATTAGAGGCATTGAGATATCACCCATGCTATCAGAAGGGTCTCAGGAATGGAATGGGAAGGAGTTGGATATCACATCTCATGCTAAAGGGAGGGTCTCAGGTTTGGAAGGGGAAGGATTTGGATATCACATCTCATGTTATAGGAAGGATCTCAGGTTTGGTATTAGAAGCATTGAGATATCACATCTCATGCTATCGGAAGGATCTCAGGTTTGGTATTAGAAGCATTGAGATATCACATCTCATGCTATCAGAAGGGTCTCAGGTTGGAATGGGAAGGAGTTGGATATCACATCTCATGTTATAGGAAGGGTCTCAGGATTGGAATGGGAAGGACTTGGATATCACATCTCATGCTATAGGAAGGCTCTCAGGTTTGCAAGGGGAAAGAGTTGGATATCACATTTCATGCTATCAGAAGGATCTCAGGTTTGGTATAGAAGCATTGAGATATCATATCTTATGCTATCAGAAGAGTCTCAGGATTGGAATGGGAAGGAGTTGGATATCACATCTCATGCTAAAGGCAGGGTCTCAGGTTTGGAAGATAAGGATTTGGATATCACATCTCATGTTATAGGAAGGATCTCAGGTTTGGTATTAGAAGTATTGAGACATCACATCTCATGCTATAGGAAGGGTCTCAGGATTGGAATAGGAAGGAGTTGGATATCACATCTCATGCTATAGGAAGGGTCTCAGGATTGGAATGGGAAGGAGTTGTATATGACATCTCATGCCGTAGGGAGGGTCTCAGGTTTGGTATAAACATTGAGATATCACATCTCTGCTATCGAAAGGGAATCAGGATTGGAATGGGAAGGAGTTGGATATCCCATCTCATGTTATAGGAAGAGTCTCAGGTTTGGTATTAGAAGCATTGAGATATCACATCTCATGCTATAGGAAGTGTCTCAGGATTGGAATGGGAAGGACTTGGGTATCACATCTCATGCTATAGGGAGGGTCTCAAGTTTGATATTAGAAGCATTGAGATATCACATCTCATGCTATAGGAAGGGTCTCAGGTTTGGTATAAGCAGTGAGATATCACATCTCATGCTATAGGAAGTGTCTCAGGATTGGAATGGGAAGGAGTTGGATATCACATCTCATGTTATAGGAAGGATCTCAGGTTTGGTATAAGCATTGAGATATCACATCTCTGCTATCGGAAGGGTCTCAGGATTGGAATGGGAAGGAGTTGGATATTCCCATCTCATGTTATAGGAAGGGTCTCAGGTTTGGTATTAGAAGCATTGAGATATCACATCTCATGCTATAGGAAGGGTCTCAGGATTGGAATGGGAAGGACTTGGATATCACATCTCTTGCTATAGGGAGGGTCTCAAGTTTGATATTAGAAGCATTGAGGTATCACATTTCATGATATCGGAAGGGTCTCAAGATTGGAATGGGAAGGAGTTGGATATCACATCTCATGATAAAGGAAGGGTCTAAGGTTTGGAAGGGGAAGGATTTGGATATCACATCTCATGTTATAGGACGGGTCTCAGGTTTGGTATTAGAAGCATTGAGATATCAAGTCTCATGGTATAGGAAGGGTCTCAGAATTGGAATGGGAAGGAGTTGGATATCACATCTCAAGCTATAGGAAGGGTCTCAGGATTAGAATGGGAAGGAGTTTGATATCACATCTCATGCCATAGTATGGGTCTCAGGTTTGGTAGGAGCATTGGGATATCACATCTCATGTTATCGGAAGGGTATCGGGATTGGATTTGGAAGGAGTTGGTTATCCCATCTCATGCTATAGGAAGGGTCTCAGGTTGGAATGGGAAGGAGTTGGATATCACATCGCATGTTATAGGAAGGGTCTCAGGATTGGAATGGGAAGGACTTGGATATCACATCTCATGCTATAGGAAGGCTCTCAGGTTTGCAAGGGGAAAGAGTTGGATATCACATTTCATGCTATCAGAAGGATCTCAGGTTTGGTATAGAAGCATTGAGATATCATATCTTATGCTATCAGAAGAGTCTCAGGATTGGAATGGGAAGGAGTTGGATATCACATCTCATGCTAAAGGGAGGGTCTCAGGTTTGGAAGATAAGGATTTGGATATCACATCTCATGTTATAGGAAGGATCTCAGGTTTGGTATTAGAAGTATTGAGATATCACATCTCATGCTATCGGAAGGATCTCAGGTTTGGTATAGAAGCATTGAGATATCATATCTTATGCTATCAGAAGGGTCTCAGGATTGGAATGGGAAGGAGTTGGATATCACATCTCATGCTAAAGGGAGGGTCTCAGGTTTGGAAGGGGAAGGATTTGGATATCACATCTCATGTTATAGGATGGATCTCAGGTTTGGTATTAGAAGTATTGAGATATCACATCTCATGTTATCGGAAGGATCTCAGGTTTGGTATTAGAAGTATTGAGATATCACATCTCATGCTGTGGGAAGGGTCTCAGGATTGGAATGGGAAGGAGTTGGATATCACATCTCATGCTAAAGGAAGGGTCTCAGGTTTGGTAGAAGCATTGAGATATCACATCTCATGCTATCGAAAGGGAATCAGGATTGGAATGGGAAGGAGTTGGATATCCCATCTCATGTTATAGGAAGAGTCTCAGGTTTGGTATTAGAAGCATTGAGATATCACATCTCATGCTATAGGAAGTGTCTCAGGATTGGAATGGGAAGGACTTGGGTATCCCATCTCATGTTATAGGGAGGGTCTCAAGTTTGATATTAGAAGCATTGAGATATCACATCTCATGCTATAGGAAGGGTCTCAGGTTTGGTATAAGCAGTGAGATATCACAGCTCATGCTATAGGAAGTGTCTCAGGATTGGAATGGGAAGGAGTTGGATATCACATCTCATGTTATAGGAAGGATCTCAGGTTTGGTATAAGCATTGAGATATCACATCTCTGCTATAGGAAGTGTCTCAGGATTGGAATGGGAAGGACTTGGATATCACATCTCATGCTATAGGTAGGGTCTCAAGTTTGTTATTAGAAGCATTGAGATATCACATCTCATGCTATAGGAAGGGTCTGAGGATTGGAATGGGAAGGAGTTGGATATCACATCACATGCTATGGGAAGGGTCTCAGGTTTGGTATAAGCAGTGAGATATCACATCTCATGGTATAGGAAGTGTCTCAGGATTGGAATGGGAAGGAGTTGGATATCACATCTCATGTTATAGGAAGGATCTCAGGTTTGGTATAAGCATTGAGATATCACATCTCTGCTATCGGAAGGGTCTCAGGATTGGAAGGGGAAGGAGTTGGATATCACATCTCATGCTATAGGGAGGGTCTCAAGTTTGATATTAGAAGCTTTGAGATATCACATCTCATGATATCGGAAGGGTCTCAGGATTGGAATGGGAAGGAGTTGGATATCACATCTCATGATAAAGGAAGGGTCTAAGGTTTGGAAGGGGAAGGATTTGGATATCACATCTCATGTTATATTACGGGTCTCAGGTTTGGTATTAGAAGCATTGAGATATCAAGTCTCATAGTATAGGAAGGGTCTCAGAATTGGAATGGGAAGGAGTTGGATATCACCTCTCAAGCTATAGGAAGGGTCTCAGGATTGGAATGGGAAGGACTTGGCTATCACATCTCATGCTATCGGAAGGCTCTCAGGTTTGGAAGGGGAAAGAGTTGGATATCACATTTCATGTTAGAGGTAGGATCTCAGGTTTGGTATTAGAGGCATTGAGATATCACCTCATGCTATCAGAAGGGTCTCAGGAATGGAATGGGAAGGAGTTGGATATCACATCTCATGCTAAAGGGAGGGTCTCAGGTTTGGAAGGGGAAGGATTTGGATATCACATCTCATGTTATAGGAAGGATCTCAGGTTTGGTATTAGAAGCATTGAGATATCACATCTCATGCTATCGGAAGGATCTCAGGTTTGGTATTAGAAGCATTGAGATATCACATCTCATGCTATCAGAAGGGTCTCAGGCTGGAATGGGAAGGAGTTGGATATCACATCTCATGTTATAGGAAGGGTCTCAGGATTGGAATGGGAAGGACTTGGATATCACATCTCATGCTATAGGAAGGCTCTCAGGTTTGCAAGGGGAAAGAGTTGGATATCACATTTCATGCTATCAGAAGGATCTCAGGTTTGGTATAGAAGCATTGAGATATCATATCTTATGCTATCAGAAGAGTCTCAGGATTGGAATGGGAAGGAGTTGGATATCACATCTCATGCTAAAGGGAGGGTCTCAGGTTTGGAAGATAAGGATTTGGATATCACATCTCATGTTATAGGAAGGATCTCAGGTTTGGTATTAGAAGTATTGAGACATCACATCTCATGCTATAGGAAGGGTCTCAGGATTGGAATAGGAAGGAGTTGGATATCACATCTCATGCTATAGGAAGGGTCTCAGGATTGGAATGGGAAGGAGTTGTATATGACATCTCATGCCGTAGGGAGGGTCTCAGGTTTGGTATAAACATTGAGATATCACATCTCTGCTATCGAAAGGGAATCAGGATTGGAATGGGAAGGAGTTGGATATCCCATCTCATGTTATAGGAAGAGTCTCAGGTTTGGTATTAGAAGCATTGAGATATCACATCTCATGCTATAGGAAGTGTCTCAGGATTGGAATGGGAAGGACTTGGGTATCACATCTCATGCTATAGGGAGGGTCTCAAGTTTGATATTAGAAGCATTGAGATATCACATCTCATGCTATAGGAAGGGTCTCAGGTTTGGTATAAGCAGTGAGATATCACATCTCATGCTATAGGAAGTGTCTCAGGATTGGAATGGGAAGGAGTTGGATATCACATCTCATGTTATAGGAAGGATCTCAGGTTTGGTATAAGCATTGAGATATCACATCTCTGCTATCGGAAGGGTCTCAGGATTGGAATGGGAAGGAGTTGGATATTCCCATCTCATGTTATAGGAAGGGTCTCAGGTTTGGTATTAGAAGCATTGAGATATCACATCTCATGCTATAGGAAGGGTCTCAGGATTGGAATGGGAAGGACTTGGATATCACATCTCTTGCTATAGGGAGGGTCTCAAGTTTGATATTAGAAGCATTGAGGTATCACATTTCATGATATCGGAAGGGTCTCAAGATTGGAATGGGAAGGAGTTGGATATCACATCTCATGATAAAGGAAGGGTCTAAGGTTTGGAAGGGGAAGGATTTGGATATCACATCTCATGTTATAGGACGGGTCTCAGGTTTGGTATTAGAAGCATTGAGATATCAAGTCTCATGGTATAGGAAGGGTCTCAGAATTGGAATGGGAAGGAGTTGGATATCACATCTCAAGCTATAGGAAGGGTCTCAGGATTAGAATGGGAAGGAGTTTGATATCACATCTCATGCCATAGTATGGGTCTCAGGTTTGGTAGGAGCATTGGGATATCACATCTCATGTTATCGGAAGGGTATCGGGATTGGATTTGGAAGGAGTTGGTTATCCCATCTCATGCTATAGGAAGGGTCTCAGGTTGGAATGGGAAGGAGTTGGATATCACATCGCATGTTATAGGAAGGGTCTCAGGATTGGAATGGGAAGGACTTTGATATCACATCTCATGCTATAGGAAGGCTCTCAGGTTTGCAAGGGGAAAGAGTTGGATATCACATTTCATGCTATCAGAAGGATCTCAGGTTTGGTATAGAAGCATTGAGATATCATATCTTATGCTATCAGAAGAGTCTCAGGATTGGAATGGGAAGGAGTTGGATATCACATCTCATGCTAAAGGGAGGGTCTCAGGTTTGGAAGATAAGGATTTGGATATCACATCTCATGTTATAGGAAGGATCTCAGGTTTGGTATTAGAAGTATTGAGATATCACATCTCATGCTATTGGAAGGATCTCAGGTTTGGTATAGAAGCATTGAGATATCATATCTTATGCTATCAGAAGGGTCTCAGGATTGGAATGGGAAGGAGTTGGATATCACATCTCATGCTAAAGGGAGGGTCTCAGGTTTGGAAGGGGAAGGATTTGGATATCACATCTCATGTTATAGGATGGATCTCAGGTTTGGTATTAGAAGTATTGAGATATCACATCTCATGTTATCGGAAGGATCTCAGGTTTGGTATTAGAAGTATTGAGATATCACATCTCATGCTATAGGAAGGGTCTCAGGATTGGAATGGGAAGGAGTTGGATATCACATCTCATGCTAAAGGAAGGGTCTCAGGTTTGGTAGAAACATTGAGATATCACATCTCATGCTATAGGAAGGGTCTCAGGATTGGAATGGGAAGGACGTAGATATCACATATCATGCTATAGGGAGGGTCTCAGTTTTGATATTAGAAGCATTGAGATATCACATCTCATGCTATCGGAAGTGTCTCAGGATTGGAATGGGAAGGAGCTGGATATCACATCTCATGCTAAAGGAAGGGTCTCAGGTTTGGAACGGGAAGGAGTTGGATATCACATCTCATGTTATAGGAAGGGTCTCAGGTTTGGTATAAACATTGAGATATCACATCTCTGCTATAGGAAGTGTCTCAGGATTGGAATGGGAAAGACTTGGATATCACATCTCATGCTATAGGTAGGGTCTCAAGTTTGTTATTAGAAGCATTGAGATATCACATCTCATGCTATAGGAAGGGTCTGAGGATTGGAATGGGAAGGAGTTGGATATCACATCTCATGCTATGGGAAGGGTCTCAGGTTTGGTATAAGCAGTGAGATATCACATCTCATGCTATAGGAAGTGTCTCAGGATTGGAATGGGAAGGAGTTGGATATCACATCTCATGTTATAGGAAGGATCTCAGGTTTGGTATAAGCATTGAGATATCACATCTCTGCTATCGGAAGGGTCTCAGGATTGGAATGGGAAGGAGTTGGATATTCCCATCTCATGTTATAGGAAGGGTCTCAGGTTTGGTATTAGAAGCATTGAGATATCACATCTCATGCTATAGGAAGGGTCTCAGGATTGGAGTGGGAAGGACTTGGATATCACATCTCATGCTATAGGGAGGGTATCAAGTTTGATATTAGAAGCTTTGAGATATCACATCTCATGATATCGGAAGGGTCTCAGGATTGGAATGGGAAGGAGTTGGATATCCCATCTCATGATAAAGGAAGGGTCTAAGGTTTGGAAGGGGAAGGATTTGGATATCACATCTCATGCTATAGGGAGGGTCTCAAGTTTGATATTAGAAGCTTTGAGATATCACATCTCATGATATCGGAAGGGTCTCAGGATTGGAATGGGAAGGAATTGGATATCACATCTCATGATAAAGGAAGGGTCTAAGGTTTGGAAGGGGAAGGATTTGGATATCACATCTCATGTTATATTACGGGTCTCAGGTTTGGTATTAGAAGCATTGAGATATCAAGTCTCATAGTATAGGAAGGGTCTCAGAATTGGAATGGGAAGGAGTTGGATATCACATCTCAAGCTATAGGAAGGGTCTCAGGATTGGAATGGGAAGGACTTGGCTATCACATCTCATGCTATAGGAAGGCTCTCAGGTTTGGAAGGGGAAAGAGTTGGATATCACATTTCATGTTAGAGGTGGGATCTCAGGTTTGGTATTAGAGGCATTGAGATATCACATCTCATGCTATCAGAAGGGTCTCAGGAATGGAATGGGAAGGAGTTGGATATCACATCTCATGCTAAAGGGAGGGTCTCAGGTTTGAAAGGGGAAGGATTTGGATATCACATCTCATGTTATAGGAAGGATCTCAGGTTTGGTATTAGAAGCATTGAGATATCACATCTCATGCTATCGGAAGGATCTCAGGTTTGGTATTAGAAGCATTGAGATATCACATCTCATGCTATCAGAAGAGTCTCAGGATTGGAATAGGAAGGAGTTGGATATCACATCTCATGCTAAAGGGAGGGTCTCAGGTTTGGAAGGGGAAGGATTTGGATATCACATCTCATGTTATCGGAAGGATCTCACGTTTGGTATTAGAAGTATTGAGATATCATATCTCATGCTATAGGAAGGGTCTCAGGATTGGAATGGGAAGGAGTTGGATATCACATCTCATGCTATAGGGAGGGTCTCAGGATTGGAATGGGAAGGACTTAGATATCACATATCATGCTATAGGGAGGGTCTCAGTTTTGATATTAGAAGCATTGAGATATCACATCTCATGCTATCGGAAGTGTCTCAGGATTGGAATGGGAAGGAGCTGGATATCACATCTCATGCTAAAGGAAGGGTCTCAGGTTTGGAACGGGAAGGATTTGGATATCACATCTCATGTTATAGTAAGGGTCTCAGGTTTGGTATAAGCATTGAGATATCACATCTCTGCTATCGGAAGTGTCTCGGGATTGGAATGGGAAGGAGTTGGATATCCCATCTCATGTTATAGGACTGGTCTCAGGTTTGTTATTAGAATCATTGAGATATCATATTGCATGCTGTAGGAAGGGTCTAAGGGTTGGAATGTGAAGGACTTGGATATCACATCTCATGCTATAGATAGGCTCTTAGGTTTGGAAAGGGAAGGAGTTGGATATCACATTTCATGTTAGAGGAAGGATCTCAGGTTTGGTATTAGAAGCATTGAGATATCACATATCATGCTATAGGAAGGGTCTCAGGATTGGAATGGGAAGCAGTTGGATATCACATCTCATGCTATAGGAAGGGTCTCAGGTTTGGTATAAGCATTGAGATATCACATCTCATGCTATAGGACGGGTCTCAGGATTGGAATGGAAGGAGTTGGATATCACATCTCATGTTATAGGAAGGATCTCAGGTTTGGTGTTAGAAGCATTGAGACATCACATCTCATGCTATAGGAAGGGTCTCAGGGTTGGAATGGGAAGGAGTTGGATATCACATCTCATCCAATAGGAAGGGTCTCAGGTTTGGAATGGGAAGGAATTGGATATCGCATCTCATGTTATAGTAAGGATCTCAGGTTTGGTATTAGAAGCATTGTGATATCACATCTCATGCTATAGGAAGGGTCTCAGGATTGGAATGGGAAGGAGTTGGATATCACATCTCATGCTAAAGGGAGGGTCTCAGGTTTGGAAGGGGAAGGATTTGGATATCACATCTCATGTTATAGGATGGATCTCAGGTTTGGGATTAGAAGTATTGAGATATCACATCTCATGTTATCGGAAGGATCTCAGGTTTGGTATTAGAAGTATTGAGATATCACATCTCATGCTATAGGAAGGGTCTCAGGATTGGAATGGGAAGGAGTTGGATATCACATCTCATGCTAAAGGAAGGGTCTCAGGTTTGATAGAAGCATTGAGATATCACATCTCATGCTATAGGAAGGGTCTCAGGATTGGAATGGGAAGGACGTAGATATCACATATCATGCTATAGGGAGGGTCTCAGTTTTGATATTAGAAGCATTGAGATATCACATCTCATGCTATCGGAAGTGTCTCAGGATTGGAATGGGAAGGAGCTGGATATCACATCTCATGCTAAAGGAAGGGTCTCAGGTTTGGAACGGGAAGGAGTTGGATATCACATCTCATGTTATAGGAAGGGTCTCAGGTTTGGTATAAACATTGAGATATCACATCTCTGCTATAGGAAGTGTCTCAGGATTGGAATGGGAAAGACTTGGATATCACATCTCATGCTATAGGTAGGGTCTCAAGTTTGTTATTAGAAGCATTGAGATATCACATCTCATGCTATAGGAAGGGTCTGAGGATTGGAATGGGAAGGAGTTGGATATCACATCTCATGCTATGGGAAGGGTCTCAGGTTTGGTATAAGCAGTGAGATATCACATCTCATGCTATAGGAAGTGTCTCAGGATTGGAATGGGAAGGAGTTGGATATCACATCTCATGTTATAGGAAGGATCTCAGGTTTGGTATAAGCATTGAGATATCACATCTCTGCTATCGGAAGGGTCTCAGGATTGGAAAATAGAAGGAGTTGGATATTCCCATCTCATGTTATAGGAAGGGTCTCAGGTTTGGTATTAGAAGCATTGAGATATCACATCTCATGCTATAGGAAGGGTCTCAGGAGTGGAATGGGAAGGACTTGGATATCACATATGCTATAGGGAGGGTCTCAAGTTTGATATTAGAAGCTTTGAGATATCACATCTCATGATATCGGAAGGGTCTCAGGATTGTAATGGGAAGGAGTTGGATATCACATCTCATGATAAAGGAAGGGTCTAAGGTTTGGAAGGGGAAGGATTTGGATATCACATCTCATGTTATATTACGGGTCTCAGGTTTGGTATTAGAAGCATTGAGATATCAAGTCTCATAGTATAGGAAGGGTCTCAGAATTGGAATGGGAAGGAGTTGGATATCACATCTCAAGCTATAGGAAGGGTCTCAGGATTGGAATGGGAAGGACTTGGCTATCACATCTCATGCTATAGGAAGGCTCTCAGGTTTGGAAGGGGAAAGAGTTGGATATCACATTTCATGTTAGAGGTAGGATCTCAGGTTTGGTATTAGAGGCATTGAGATATCACATCTCATGCTATCAGAAGGGTCTCAGGAATGGAATGGGAAGGAGTTGGATATCACATCTCATGCTAAAGGGAGGGTCTCAGGTTTGGAAGGGGAAGGATTTGGATATCACATCTCATGTTATAGGAAGGATCTCAGGTTTGGTATTAGAAGCATTGAGATATCACATCTCATGCTATCGGAAGGATCTCAGGTTTGGTATTAGAAGCATTGAGATATCACATCTCATGCTATCAGAAGAGCCTCAGGATTGGAATAGGAAGGAGTTGGATATCACATCTCATGCTAAAGGGAGGGTCTCAGGTTTGGAAGGGGAAGGATTTGGATATCACATCTCATGTTATCGGAAGGATCTCACGTTTGGTATTAGAAGTATTGAGATATCATATCTCATGCTATAGGAAGGGTCTCAGGATTGGAATGGGAAGGAGTTGGATATCACATCTCATGCTATAGGGAGGGTCTCAGGATTGGAATGGGAAGGACTTAGATATCACATATCATGCTATAGGGAGGGTCTCAGTTTTGATATTAGAAGCATTGAGATATCACATCTCATGCTATCGGAAGTGTCTCAGGATTGGAATGGGAAGGAGCTGGATATCACATCTCATGCTAAAGGAAGGGTCTCAGGTTTGGAACGGGAAGGATTTGGATATCACATCTCATGTTATAGGAAGTGTCTCAGGTTTGGTATAAGCATTGAGATATCACATCTCTGCTATCGGAAGTGTCTCAGGATTGGAATGGGAAGGAGTTGGATATCCCATCTCATGTTATAGGACGGGTCTCAGGTTTGTTATTAGAATCATTGAGATATCATATTGCATGCTGTAGGAAGGGTCTAAGGGTTGGAATGTGAAGGACTTGGATATCACATCTCATGCTATAGATAGGCTCTTAGGTTTGGAAAGGGAAGGAGTTGGATATCACATTTCATGTTAGAGGAAGGATCTCAGGTTTGGTATTAGAAGCATTGAGATATCACATCTCATGCTATAGGAAGGGTCTCAGGATTGGAATGGGAAGCAGTTGGATATCACATCTCATGCTATAGGAAGGGTCTCAGGTTTGTTATAAGCATTGAGATATCACATCTCATGCTATAGGACGGGTCTCAGGATTGGAATGGAAGGAGTTGGATATCACATCTCATGTTATAGGAAGGATCTCAGATTTGGTATTAGAAGCATTGAGACATCACATCTCATGCTATAGGAAGGGTCTCAGGGTTGGAATGGGAAGGAGTTGGATATCACATCTCATCCAATAGGAAGGGTCTCAGGTTTGGAATGGGAAGGAATTGGATATCACATCTCATGTTATAGGAAGGATCTCAGGTTTGGTATTAGAAGCATTGAGATATCACATCTCATGCTATAGGAAGTGTCTCAGGATTGGAATGGGAAGGAGTTGGATATCACATCTCATGTTATAGGAAGGATCTCAGGTTTGGTATAAGCATTGAGATATCACATCTCTGCTATCGGAAGGGTCTCAGGATTGGAATGGGAAGGAGTTGGATATTCCCATCTCATGTTATAGGAAGGGTCTCAGGTTTGGTATTAGAAGCATTGAGATATCACATCTCATGATATCGGAAGGGTCTCAGGATTGGAATGGGAAGGAGTTGGATATCACATCTCATGATAAAGGAAGGGTCTAAGGTTTGGAAGGGGAAGGATTTGGATATCACATCTCATGCTATAGGGAGGGTCTCAAGTTTGATATTAGAAGCTTTGAGATATCACATCTCATGATATCGGAAGGGTCTCAGGATTGTAATGGGAAGGAGTTGGATATCACATCTCATGATAAAGGAAGGGTCTAAGGTTTGGAAGGGGAAGGATTTGGATATCATATCTCATGTTATATTACGGGTCTCAGGTTTGGTATTAGAAGCATTGAGATATCAAGTCTCATAGTATAGGAAGGGTCTCAGAATTGGAATGGGAAGGAGTTGGATATCACCTCTCAAGCTATAGGAAGGGTCTCAGGATTGGAATGGGAAGGACTTGGCTATCACATCTCATGCTATCGGAAGGCTCTCAGGTTTGGAAGGGGAAAGAGTTGGATATCACATTTCATGTTAGAGGTAGGATCTCAGGTTTGGTATTAGAGGCATTGAGATATCACCTCATGCTATCAGAAGGGTCTCAGGAATGGAATGGGAAGGAGTTGGATATCACATCTCATGCTAAAGGGAGGGTCTCAGGTTTGGAAGGGGAAGGATTTGGATATCACATCTCATGTTATAGGAAGGATCTCAGGTTTGGTATTAGAAGCATTGAGATATCACATCTCATGCTATCGGAAGGATCTCAGGTTTGGTATTAGAAGCATTGAGATATCACATCTCATGCTATCAGAAGGGTCTCAGGTTGGAATGGGAAGGAGTTGGATATCACATCTCATGTTATAGGAAGGGTCTCAGGATTGGAATGGGAAGGACTTGGATATCACATCTCATGCTATAGGAAGGCTCTCAGGTTTGCAAGGGGAAAGAGTTGGATATCACATTTCATGCTATCAGAAGGATCTCAGGTTTGGTATAGAAGCATTGAGATATCATATCTTATGCTATCAGAAGAGTCTCAGGATTGGAATGGGAAGGAGTTGGATAGCACATCTCATGCTAAAGGGAGGGTCTCAGGTTTGGAAGATAAGGATTTGGATATCACATCTCATGTTATAGGAAGGATCTCAGGTTTGGTATTAGAAGTATTGAGACATCACATCTCATGCTATAGGAAGGGTCTCAGGATTGGAATAGGAAGGAGTTGGATATCACATCTCATGCTATAGGAAGGGTCTCAGGATTGGAATGGGAAGGAGTTGTATATGACATCTCATGCCGTAGGGAGGGTCTCAGGTTTGGTATAAACATTGAGATATCACATCTCTGCTATCGAAAGGGAATCAGGATTGGAATGGGAAGGAGTTGGATATCCCATCTCATGTTATAGGAAGAGTCTCAGGTTTGGTATTAGAAGCATTGAGATATCACATCTCATGCTATAGGAAGTGTCTCAGGATTGGAATGGGAAGGACTTGGGTATCACATCTCATGCTATAGGGAGGGTCTCAAGTTTGATATTAGAAGCATTGAGATATCACATCTCATGCTATAGGAAGGGTCTCAGGTTTGGTATAAGCAGTGAGATATCACATCTCATGCTATAGGAAGTGTCTCAGGATTGGAATGGGAAGGAGTTGGATATCACATCTCATGTTATAGGAAGGATCTCAGGTTTGGTATAAGCATTGAGATATCACATCTCTGCTATCGGAAGGGTCTCAGGATTGGAATGGGAAGGAGTTGGATATTCCCATCTCATGTTATAGGAAGGGTCTCAGGTTTGGTATTAGAAGCATTGAGATATCACATCTCATGCTATAGGAAGGGTCTCAGGATTGGAATGGGAAGGACTTGGATATCACATCTCTTGCTATAGGGAGGGTCTCAAGTTTGATATTAGAAGCATTGAGGTATCACATTTCATGATATCGGAAAGGTCTCAAGATTGGAATGGGAAGGAGTTGGATATCACATCTCATGATAAAGGAAGGGTCTAAGGTTTGGAAGGGGAAGGATTTGGATATCACATCTCAAGCTATAGGAAGGGTCTCAGGATTAGAATGGGAAGGAGTTTGATATCACATCTCATGCCATAGTATGGGTCTCAGGTTTGGTAGGAGCATTGGGATATCACATCTCATGTTATCGGAAGGGTATCGGGATTGGATTTGGAAGGAGTTGGTTATCCCATCTCATGCTATAGGAAGGGTCTCAGGTTGGAATGGGAAGGAGTTGGATATCACATCGCATGTTATAGGAAGGGTCTCAGGATTGGAATGGGAAGGACTTGGATATCACATCTCATGCTATAGGAAGGCTCTCAGGTTTGCAAGGGGAAAGAGTTGGATATCACATTTCATGCTATCAGAAGGATCTCAGGTTTGGTATAGAAGCATTGAGATATCATATCTTATGCTATCAGAAGAGTCTCAGGATTGGAATGGGAAGGAGTTGGATATCACATCTCATGCTAAAGGGAGGGTCTCAGGTTTGGAAGATAAGGATTTGGATATCACATCTCATGTTATAGGAAGGATCTCAGGTTTGGTATTAGAAGTATTGAGATATCACATCTCATGCTATCGGAAGGATCTCAGGTTTGGTATAGAAGCATTGAGATATCATATCTTATGCTATCAGAAGGGTCTCAGGATTGGAATGGGAAGGAGTTGGATATCACATCTCATGCTAAAGGGAGGGTCTCAGGTTTGGAAGGGGAAGGATTTGGATATCACATCTCATGTTATAGGATGGATCTCAGGTTTGGTATTAGAAGTATTGAGATATCACATCTCATGTTATCGGAAGGATCTCAGGTTTGGTATTAGAAGTATTGAGATATCACATCTCATGCTATAGGAAGGGTCTCAGGATTGGAATGGGAAGGAGTTGGATATCACATCTCATGCTAAAGGAAGGGTCTCAGGTTTGGTAGAAACATTGAGATATCACATCTCATGCTATAGGAAGGGTCTCAGGATTGGAATGGGAAGGACGTAGATATCACATATCATGCAATAGGGAGGGTCTCAGTTTTGATATTAGAAGCATTGAGATATCACATCTCATGCTATCGGAATTGTCTCAGGATTGGAATGGGAAGGAGCTGGATATCACATCTCATGCTAAAGGAAGGGTCTCAGGTTTGGAACGGGAAGGAGTTGGATATCACATCTCATGTTATAGGAAGGGTCTCAGGTTTGGTATAAACATTGAGATATCACATCTCTGCTATAGGAAGTGTCTCAGGATTGGAATGGGAAAGACTTGGATATCACATCTCATGCTATAGGTAGGGTCTCAAGTTTGTTATTAGAAGCATTGAGATATCACATCTCATGCTATAGGAAGGGTCTCAGGATTGGAATGGGAAGGACTTGGATATCACATCTCATGCTATAGGGAGGGTCTCAAGTTTGATATTAGAAGCTTTGAGATATCACATCTCATGATATCGGAAGGGTCTCAGGATTGGAATGGGAAGGAGTTGGATATCACATCTCATGATAAAGGAAGGGTCTAAGGTTTGGAAGGGGAAGGATTTGGATATCACATCTCATGCTATAGGGAGGGTCTCAAGTTTGATATTAGAAGCTTTGAGATATCACATCTCATGATATCGGAAGGGTCTCAGGATTGGAATGGGAAGGAATTGGATATCACATCTCATGATAAAGGAAGGGTCTAAGGTTTGGAAGGGGAAGGATTTGGATATCACATCTCATGTTATATTACGGGTCTCAGGTTTGGTATTAGAAGCATTGAGATATCAAGTCTCATAGTATAGGAAGGGTCTCAGAATTGGAATGGGAAGGAGTTGGATATCACATCTCAAGCTATAGGAAGGGTCTCAGGATTGGAATGGGAAGGACTTGGCTATCACATCTCATGCTATAGGAAGGCTCTCAGGTTTGGAAGGGGAAAGAGTTGGATATCACATTTCATGTTAGAGGTGGGATCTCAGGTTTGGTATTAGAGGCATTGAGATATCACATCTCATGCTATCAGAAGGGTCTCAGGAATGGAATGGGAAGGAGTTGGATATCACATCTCATGCTAAAGGGAGGGTCTCAGGTTTGAAAGGGGAAGGATTTGGATATCACATCTCATGTTATAGGAAGGATCTCAGGTTTGGTATTAGAAGCATTGAGATATCACATCTCATGCTATCGGAAGGATCTCAGGTTTGGTATTAGAAGCATTGAGATATCACATCTCATGCTATCAGAAGAGTCTCAGGATTGGAATAGGAAGGAGTTGGATATCACATCTCATGCTAAACGGAGGGTCTCAGGTTTGGAAGGGGAAGGATTTGGATATCACATCTCATGTTATCGGAAGGATCTCACGTTTGGTATTAGAAGTATTGAGATATCATATCTCATGCTATAGGAAGGGTCTCAGGATTGGAATGGGAAGGAGTTGGATATCACATCTCATGCTATAGGGAGGGTCTCAGGATTGGAATGGGAAGGACTTAGATATCACATATCATGCTATAGGGAGGGTCTCAGTTTTGATATTAGAAGCATTGAGATATCACATCTCATGCTATCGGAAGTGTCTCAGGATTGGAATGGGAAGGAGCTGGATATCACATCTCATGCTAAAGGAAGGGTCTCAGGTTTGGAACGGGAAGGATTTGGATATCACATCTCATGTTATAGTAAGGGTCTCAGGTTTGGTATAAGCATTGAGATATCACATCTCTGCTATCGGAAGTGTCTCAGGATTGGAATGGGAAGGAGTTGGATATCCCATCTCATGTTATAGGACTGGTCTCAGGTTTGTTATTAGAATCATTGAGATATCATATTGCATGCTGTAGGAAGGGTCTAAGGGTTGGAATGTGAAGGACTTGGATATCACATCTCATGCTATAGATAGGCTCTTAGGTTTGGAAAGGGAAGGAGTTGGATATCACATTTCATGTTAGAGGAAGGATCTCAGGTTTGGTATTAGAAGCATTGAGATATCACATATCATGCTATAGGAAGGGTCTCAGGATTGGAATGGGAAGCAGTTGGATATCACATCTCATGCTATAGGAAGGGTCTCAGGTTTGTTATTAGAATCATTGAGATATCATATTGCATGCTGTAGGAAGGGTCTAAGGATTGGAATGGGAAGGACCTGGATATCACATCTCATGCTATAGATAGGCTCTTAGGTTTGGAAAGGGAAGGAGTTGGATATCACATTTCATGTTAGAGGAAGGATCTCAGGTTTGGTATTAGAAGCATTGAGATATCACATCTCATGCTATAGGAAGGGTCTCCGGTTTGGTATAAGCATTGAGATATCACATCTCATGCTATAGGACGGGTCTCAGGATTGGAATGGAAGGAGTTGGATATCACATCTCATGTTATAGGAAGGATCTCAGGTTTGGTATTAGAAGCATTGAGATATCACATCTCATGCTATAGGAAGGGTCTCAGGATTGGAATGGGAAGTAGTTGGATATCACATCTCATGCTATAGGAAGGGTCTCAGGTTTGGTATAAGCATTGAGATATCACATCTCATGCTATAGGACGGGTCTCAGGGTTGGAATGGGAAGGAGTTGGATATCACAACTCATCCAATAGGAAGGGTCTCAGGTTTGGAATGGGAAGGAATTGGATATCACATCTCATGTTATAGGAAGGATCTCAGGTTTGGTATTAGAAGCATTGAGATATCACATCTCATGCTATAGGAAGGGTCTCAGGATTGGAATGTGAAGGATTTGGATTTCACATCTCATGCTAAAGGAAGGGTCTCAGGTTTGGTAGAAGCATTGAGATATCACGTCTCTGCTATCGGAAGGTTCTCAGGATTGGATTGGGAAGGAGTTGGATATCCCTTCTCATGCTATAGGAAGGGTCTCAGGATTTGAATGGCAAGGAGTTGGATATCACATCTCATGCCATAGGAAGGGTCTCAGGTTTGGTATAAGCATTGAGATATCACATCTCTGCTATCGGAAGGGTCTCAGGATTGGAATGGGAAGGAGTTGGTGTTAAGACGGATTTCTGAACTCTGTCCTGGTGGCGCAGAAGTTCAGAAGGCCAACCTAATTACTTGGAACAGGGTAACCTCTGGACGAGCCAGACCAATCAAGGTAGCGATCGCGGCGGTCAAGACTAGGTCTCAAGAGGGGTGAGGGTGACTGAAAGCCCGCAATGAGCACACAAAGCAAGAGCGCTTACAAACTACTCCAAACAGTTGTTATATCAAAAATATATACACATTTATTTTAAGGCCTTTAAAATAATGACCGTAGCGAAAAAATCACAATATCACAGTATTAAACCAACACATACCATATCAACACAATATATATACAAATACGACAGTCTTAAGCATTAGAGGCACGAAATGTGTAGTCCACCTGCCAGGGAAGGAAAACAGGCAGTGCGATAACGCTTTAGACTCAGTTCGCCTTCAGAGGCACCTAACTAGATGGAAGTCCGAGCCCTGCGAAGAGTGGAGCCTTGTGCTCAAAGTACCTGCCACGCCGGTGCCAACGGGCAAAAGGAGAAGCTCTTCGGAGGAAGTCAGGCAGTTCGGGTTAGTGCACAGCAGAAGGAGAACAGGTTCCGCAACTCAAGCGCAGCCTCCACAGCGAGCAGAAGCAGAGCGCGAGTACGGCAAAAGGGTGCTGTTTTTACACAGCAGGGAAAAGCAATGGGATACTGCAGGAGGGCGACCAGATCCTAGCTATACTACTCACCGGTCCCCGAAGCAAGCAGACCCAGGCTTCTCCACGTTAGTTTCAGCAGCTGGCAGGTTCAGAAGAGCAGGGAACGCCTCGTAGTCGTGTAGAGCAAAAAGACGTCCCAATCGACGAAACCGGCACAGTTTGTTGCCGCAGCAGGACAACGGAGCGGCCGTGTGTATTCGAGCCAAATGTACACTCCTCCCTTCAGACTTGGGAACGCCAAGTGTACGAAGCGTGGGAGAGTGACAAGGACTCGAAATACAACACAACCTGGCGGCGGTTACAGAGCAGGACTCCCTTGTAAGCTGGTCAGTCAACTGGATGGCCCAGAGACACTTCCGAAGGCTTACTTGGCAGGAGATGATGAAGTCGCCGGGAATAGCTGTTCCTGCTATTCCAAAGGTCGAAGCACCAGTACAGGCCTTCTGGTTCGATCAAAGGAGGAAAGGGTTTCACAGGACGACAGCAGTGCAAAGGAGGATTCCTTCAGCGGGTCACCAGCGATTCCTCGGTCCAGCCTCGTGGTTGCAGGATACTTGGCTCCTGTATTCCTTCGTTCGTGAGAACTCAGGAGATCGACATGGTAGTGGTGTTTCCAGCCCCCTCTTATCCACGGTTCCCTTTGCGCCAAAACGGAGGGGAGCCAATGGGAGATCCGCTCATCAACACACATACCATACGTGGACCAATCACGGACCACGGTGGTCCCAGGCATTCACACCACCCTAGACTCTCTGGCACCCAGGATGTGTATTGGGACCAGACATCCCAGCCCACACCCTGGAGGCACACAAACGACATGTAGAAGCCCGCGAAAGCAACCACGTTTCGCGGGAAAGTACATGCCCAAATAAGGAAGGCCCCGGGTCGCTCGACCTGGGGAAGGTGAAGGGAGCAAGACGGTCAGTGGACAAGACAAAGGAGCCTCGTGGTCTGGCCATTTTGGGAGCCAGGCCACCATTTTGGGTTCAGTGCGAAAAACGTGCTCAGAACGCCAAAAGGAGCTCAAAATAAACAAAACGATCGCTGCCACCATTCCAGTCCCTGAATGACTTGCACCGATCAAATACCATCCTAAAAGAGTATCTAGGGCCTGTAGAAGGCTAGAGACCCAAGAGAGCTGTAACTTAGCTTACAGTGCCCTCTTGTGTCATGTTGCACTAAAGCCGCAACATGATAAAAGAAACTACGGGAAACAGCGTTCCCCGGTACTGACTGTCTTAAGGGCATGTCAGTTTCCCCGTAAGAAAGGAGCGAAAGCCCAGAGGAGTGCGGCAGAAGGCTGCACTTCTCTGGCAAAGTCAAGAACAAGGTGAAAACAACAGCAAAAAGTTTAGGGGTTGCCACATGGAAGGAAAATTACCTACAATTACGAAATCTTTCCTAACACTCGCCCCTCCCAGACTATGGACAGGGGGAACTAATCCACCCCTGGATGAGTCTCTTGTTCAGGTCGGTTAAACATTCTGGACAACCCATCAGCATTGCTATGTTGGACACCTGGCCTATGCTCAATAGTGAAGTCGAAGCCTTGTAGACTTATGGACCACCTAAGCAACTTTGGATTCTCCCCCTTCATGTTCATTAGCCACTTTAACGGCTTATGGTCAGTTTGCACAGTGAAGTGGGTCCCATAGAGGTAGGGCCTCAGCTTCCTTAGGGCCCACACAACAGAGAAACATTCTTTCTCTACCGTGGACCATCTGAGCTCTCTGTCCTTAAGCTGGCGACTAATAAAACCGATAGGGTGTTCCTTACCCTTCTCATCTACTTGTGATAGTACAGCTCCTATCCCAGTGTCAGAGGCGTCCGTCTGCACGATAAAAGGTCTTTGATAATCAGGGGCCCTAAGGACAGGGGCCTGGCACAATGAGTCTTTTAAGCCATTGAAGGCCTTCTCACACTCGTCGGTCCAAGTTACCTTCTTGGGTTTCTTCGGAGTTGTGAGGGCAGTCAGAGGAGCAGCTATGGTGCCATAGTCTGCCACAAAATTGCGGTAATACCCCGTGAGTCCTAAAAAGGCTCTCACTTGGGTTTGCGTAGTGGGGGTAGGCCAGTCTTGTACTGCTTGTACCTGACTGAGTAGAGGCTGTCTCCTCCCTCCACCTACTTCATGTCCAAGGTAAACCACTGAGCCTTGTCCATTTTGGTGAGGGGCCACTCGGACCCCCTCAAAAGAGCTATCTGAAGGACTGCTTGGGAACAGGTCGGGGAGAGGTTCAGACTCCTCTCCCGCAACGTCTGAAGCCAGTAGCAGTGCTGCGATTTCGACGCTTGGGCCGAAAGCCTTCAGCCTATTCGCGTGAAACACTTTTGGAGCCTGTCCAGGCCTTCCAAGGTCCACTGAATAGTTAACCTCACCCAGGGGCTCCACCACTGGGTAAGGGCCTGACCATTTGTCCTGTAAAGCTCGAGGCCTTATGGGATTCATGATCAGGACTTGCTGACCAAGTGTAAAGTTGATGAGGGAAGCTTTCTGGTCGTACCAATGTTTCACCAGCGCTTGCCCTGCCTTCAATTTATCACTAGCCAAGCCCATCAGAAGTACCATCCCTTTTCTGAGCCCTAGCACATAATCAACTACGTTGGTAGTAACAGGGGGAGTGGGCATCTCCCATCCCTCTTTGACGATGGCTAAGGGTCCCCGTACGGGATGACCGAACAGAAGTTCGAAGGGGCTGAAGCCAACACCCTCCTGTGGTACCTCTCGGTAGGCAAACAGTAAGCATGAAACAAGAAGATCCCATTTTCTTCTCTGAGGCTCCTCCAGAGCCCCAATCATGCTCTTTAACGTCCTGTTGAAACGCCCCCCCAGACCATTGGTCTGGGGGTGGTATGCAGAAGAGAACCTGTAGGTGACCCCACATTCTTTCCACATAGCCTGCCTATACTTCGACATAAAGTTGCTGCCATCATCCGGCACAACTTCTTTAGGGAAGCCAACCCTAGTAAATATGCCGAGTAAAGCTTCTGCAACTGACTTGGCAGTTACAGTTTTCCATGGGATGGCCTCAGGATACCTGGTTGCATGGTCGACCAGCACCAGGATAAACCTATTGCCTGAGGATGTTTGCGGGTCAAGGGGACCAACCATGTCGATCCCTACCCTTTCAAATGGTACCCCCACAACTGGGAGCGGTACCAACGGAGCTTGGATTGTCGCGCCAACCTTACCAGACAACTGGCAGGAGGCACAACTCCTGCAGTGACTTTCTACTTGCACCCCCATCTTGGGCCAGTAGAAGTGCATGGATAACCTTTGCTTGGTCCTCTTCATACCAAGGTGACCAGCAAGGGGAACTTCATGCGCCAACTGCAGGAGGAAGGGCCTAACAGCAAGGGGAACCACCAACCTCCTATGGTCTCCTTCTGTAGACTCTGTGGGCTCACTATACAGGAGTCCACCTTCCCAATAAATCCTATGCTTCCCAGGAGGTTCACCCTCAAGCTGGGAGCAGGCCTGTCTCCTTAGGCCTTCCAGAGATGGGCACTCACGTTGGCCTTTACTGAATTCATCCCTATCAGGACCTCCTTCAACTAACAAGTCTTTTAGTTCAGGATGATCGTTGGGGTCGAATACTTCAGGCATCGCCACCTCCTCGTCAGGCCCGGGCGATTGACCAACTTCCTCCACCGCAGTGGTCGGCGAGCTCGGGGGAATATTCTCTTTCCCTCGTTTTGACTTGTAGACTCCTTTCGCCTTGGGTTTCCCCTTCGGCTGGGGCGGCGTATTGGACTTGGCCAATGCTGCCCGTGCTTGAGACCGTGTGTAGGGTCTTTCGGCAGTGTCTCCTACGAGCCCTAAAGCTCTGAGATCATTACCTAACAAGACCTTTCCCGGGACGTTTCTCTGAATGCTCACTGGAATCCTGACTGCTGTACCATTTAAAGTAAGATTTACAGGTATTACTGGAAACATACGGAGGGGGCCGTCAGCCAACTTAGTGGGCATCAGAGTAGCTCTGGCAACTTCCTCTGAGTCTACCAAGGTAGAATCCACTACAGTGCGACTGCACCCACTATCCCTAAGAGCTGGAGTATCCACTCCAGTGATCAGCACACTGTCTTTAAAGTAGTGCTTGGTATTATCCGGAATCCTAGCATAAGCCTCTGCGACTTTCGGCTCCCAGGAACCTAGGGACACTAAAACTACCTCAGCCTCTATTCCGCTGGGAAACGAGTCTGAGGAGAAGGATGCTCCTGTAATCTCTTCTTCCTCGTAGGAGGAGAAGGCCAGATTAGCGGAGTGGACCCCCAAAGGTCTAATCATGTTATAGGACGGGTCTCAGGTTTGGTATTAGAAGCATTGAGATATCAAGTCTCATGGTATAGGAAGGGTCTCAGAATTGGAATGGGAAGGAGTTGGATAACACATCTCAAGCTATAGCAAGGGTCTCAGGATTGGAATGGGAAGAAGTTTGATATCACATCTCATGCCATAGTATGGGTCTCATGTTTGGTAGAAGCATTGGGATATCACATCTCATGCTATCGGAAGGGTATCAGTATTGGATTTGGAAGGAGTTGGATATCCCATCATGCTATAGGAAGGGTCTCAGGTTGGAATGGGAAGGAGTTGGATATCACATCTCATGTTATAGGAAGGGTCTCAGGATTGGAATGGGAAGGACTTGGATATCATATCTCATGCTATGGGAAGGCTCTCAGGTTTGGAAGGGGAAGGAGTTGGATATCACATCTCAAGCTATAGGAAGGGTCTCAGGTTTGGTATTAGAAGCATTGAGATATCACATCTCATGCTATAGGAAGGGTCTCAGGATTGGAATGGGAAGGAGTTGGATATCACATCTCAAGCTATAGGAAGGGTCTCAGGTTTGGTATAAGCATTGAGATATCACATCTCATGCTATAGGAAGGGTGTCAGAATTGGAATGGGAAGGAGTTGGATATCACATCTCATGTTATAGGAAAGATCTCAGGTTTGGTATTAGAAGCATTGAGACATCAAATCTCATGTTATAGGAAGGGTCTCAGGATTGGAATGGGAAGGAGTTGTATATGACGTCTCATGCCATAGGAAGGGTCTCAGGTTTGGTATAAGCATTGAGATATCACATCACATGCTATAGGAAGGGTCTCAGGATTGGAATGGGAAGGACTTGGATATCACATCTCATGCTATAGGCAGGGTCTCAGGTTTGGAAAGGGAAGGAGTTTGATATCACATTTCATGTTAGAGGTAGGATCTCAGTTTTGGTATTAGAGGCATTGAGATATCACATCTCATGCTATCAGAAGGGTCTCAGGATTGGAATGGGAAGGAGTTGGATATCACATCTCATGCTAAAGGGAGGGTCTCAGGTTTGGAAGGGGAAGGAGTTTGATATCACATCTCATGCCATAGTATGGGTCTCAGGTTTGGTAGAAGCATTGGGATATCACATCTCATGCTATCGGAAGGGTATCAGTATTGGATTTGGAAGGAGTTGGATATCCCATCTCATGCTATAGGAAGGGTCTCAGGTTGGAATGGGAAGGAGTTGGATATCACATCTCATGTTATAGGAAGGGTTTCAGGATTGGAATGGGAAGGACTTGGATATCATATCTCACGCTAGAGGAAGGGTCTCAGAATTGGAATGGGAAGGAGTTGGATATCACATCTCATGTTATAGGAAAGATCTCAGGTTTGGTATTAGAAGCATTGAGGCTTCAAATCTCATGTTATAGGAAGGGTCTCAGGATTGGAATGGGAAGAAGTTGGATATCACATCTCATGCTATAGGAAGGGTCTCAGGTTTGGTATAAGCATTGAGATATCACATCTCATACTATAGGAAGGGTCTCAGGATTGGAATGGGAAGGAGTTGTATATGACATCTCATGCCATAGGAAGGGTCTCAGGTTTGGTATAAGCATTGAGATATCACATCACATGCTATAGGAAGGGTCTCAGGATTGGAATGGGAAGGACTTGGATATCACATCTCATGCTATAGGCAGGGTCTCAGGTTTGTAAAGGGAAGGAGTTGGATATCACATTTCATGTTAGAGGTAGGATCTCAGGTTTGGTATTAGAGGCATTGAGATATCACATCTCATGCTATCAGAAGGGTCTCAGGATTGGAATGGGAAGGAGTTGGATATCACATCTCATGCTAAAGGGAGGGTCTCAGGTTTGGAAGGGGAAGGAGTTTGATATCACATCTCATGCCATAGTATGGGTCTCAGGTTTGGTAGAAGCTTTGGGATATCACATCTCATGCTATCGGAAGGGTATCAGTATTGGATTTGGAAGGAGTTGGATATCCCATCTCATGCTATTGGAAGGGTCTCAGGTTGGAATGGGAAGGAGTTGGATATCACATCTCATGTTATAGGAAGGGTCTCAGGATTGGAATGGGAAGGACTTGGATATCATATCTCATGCTATAGGAAGGGTCTCAGAATTGGAATGGGAAGGAGTTGGATATCACATCTCATGTTATAGGAAAGATCTCAGGTTTGGTATTAGAAGCATTGAGACATCACATCTCATGTTATAGGAAGGGTCTCAGGATTGGAATGGGAAGAAGTTGGATATCACATCTCATGCTATAGGAAGGGTCTCAGGTTTGGTATAAGCATTGAGATATCACATCTCATGCTATAGGAAGGGTCTCAGGATTGGAATGGGAAGAAGTTGGATATCACATCTCATGCTATAGGAAGGATCTCAGATTTGGTATTAGAAGCATTGAGATATCACATCTCATGCTATCGGAAGGGTCTCAGGATTGGAATGGGAAGGATTTGGATATCACATCTCATGTCATACGAAGGATCTCAGGTTTGGTATTAGAAGCATTGATATATCACATCTCATGCTATAGGAATGGTCTCAGGATTGGAATGGGTAGGAGTTGGATATTACATTCTTGCTATAGGAAGGGTCTCATGTTTGGAATGGGAAGGAGTTGGATATCACATATGCTATAGGAAGGATCTCAGGTTTGGTATTAGAAGCATTGAGATATCACATCTCATGCTATCTGAAGGGTCTCAGGATTGGAATGGGAATGATTTGGATATCACATCTCATGTTATAGGAAGGGTCTCAGGTTTGGTATAAGCATTGAGATATCACATCTCTGCTATCGGAAGTGGCTCAGGATTGGAATGGGAAGGAGTTGGATATCCCATCTCATGTTATAGGACGGGTCTCTGGTTTGGTATTAGAATCATTGAGAGATCACATCGCATGCTGTAGGAAGGGTCTAAGGATTGGAATGGGATGGACTTGGACATCACATCTGTTAGGAAAGATTTCGTTATTGTAGGGAACTTTCCTTCCATGTGGCAACCCCTAAACTTTTTGCTATTGTTTTCAACCTGTTTTCTTGACTTTGCCAGAGAAGTGCAGCCTTCTGCTGTACTCCTCTGGGCTTTCGCTCCTTTCTTACGGGGAAACTGACATGCCCTTAAGACAGTCAGTACCGGGGAACGCTGTTTCCCGTAGTTTCTTTTATCGTGTCGCCATTTTAGTGCAACACGACACAAGAGGGCACTGTAAGCTAAGTTACAGCTCTCTTGGGTCTCTAGCCTTCTACAGACCCTAGACACTCTTATAGGATGGTTTTTGGATCGGTGCAAGTCATTCAGGGACTGGGCTGGTGGCAGCGATCATTTGGTTTATTTTGAGCTCCTTTTGCCGTTCTGAGCACCTTTTTGCCGCGAACACAAAAGGGTGGCCCGGCTACCCAAAATGGCCGGACCACGAGGCTCCTTTGTCTCGTCCACTGTCCGTCTTGCTCCCTTTACCTTCCCCCGGGTCAGGCGACCCGGGGCCTTCCTTATTTGGGCATGTAGTTTCCCGCGAAACACGGTTGCTTTCGCGGGCTTCTACATGTCGTTTGAGTGCCCCCAGGATGTGGGCTGGGCTGTCTGGTCCCAATACACATCCTGGGTGCCAGAGAGTCTAGGGTGGTGTGAATGCCTGGGACCACTGTGGTCCGTGATTGGTCCACGTATGGTATGTGTGTTGATGAGCGGATCTCCCATTGGCTCCCCTCCGTTTTGGCGCGAAGGGAACCGTGGATAAGAGGGAGCTGGAAACACCACTACCATGTCGATCTCCTGAGTTCTTACGAACCCAGGGATACAGGAGCCAAGTATCCTGCGAACACGAGGCTGGACCGAGGAATCGCTGGTGACCCCCTGAAGAACTTCTGCTCCTCATTGCTGTCGTCCGGTGAAGCCCTTTCCACCTAAGATCGAACAAGAAGGCCTGTACTGGCGCTTCGACCTATTGGAATAGCAGGACCAGCTATTCCCGGCACCTTCATCAACTCCTGCTGTAAGCCTTCGGAAGTGTCTCTGGGCCATCCAGTTGACTGACCAGCTTACTAAGGAGGCCTGCTCTGTAATCGCCGACAGGTTGGGTGGTATTCTGAGTCCGGGGCATGCTCACACGCTTCGTTTGCTTAGCAGTCCTAAGCTAGAGGTGAGCGGTGCTCGTTTGGCTTGAATACACCCGGCCGTTCCGTTGCCCTGCGGTGGCGACAAAACTGTGCTTGTTTCTTCGATCGGGACGTCTTTTTACTCTGCACGACGACGAGACGTTCCCTGCTCTTCAGAACCTGCCAGAAGCTGCATCTATCGAGGAGAAGCTCGGGCCTGCTTGCTTCGGGGACCGGTGAGTAGATTAGCTAGGATCTGGTCGCCCTCCTGCAGTGCCCCTTGCTTTTCCCCGCTGTGAATACAGCACCCCTTGTCCGTACTCGCGCCCTGCTTCTGCCTCACAGTGGAGGCTGCGCTAGAGTCGCGGACCGTGTTCTCCTTCATTAGAGCTCCCTACAGAGCTGTTCAACGTCCTCCGAAGAGCTTCACCTTCTGCCCATTGGCACCGGCGTGTGCAGGTACTTTTGAGCGCTAGGCTCCACTCTTCGTAGGGATTGGACTACCATCCAGTTAGGGGCCTCAGAAGGCGGACATATCACACGCATTGGTTCGCACTGCCTGTTTTCCTTCCCCTGCAGGTGGATAACATATTTCGTGCTGCTAATGCTGGGAAACTGTGTATTCTGTATATATATTGGGTGGATAGGGTATGTGTTGGTTTAATATCGTTGTATATTGCTGCTTTTACTGTGGTTATTAGTTTCAAGGCCTTATAATAAATGTGTATCTATTTTTGATATAAACAACTGTTTGGAGTAGTTTGTAAGCGCTCTTGCTTTGTGTGCTCATTGCGGGCTTTCAGTCACCCTCACCCCTCTTGAGACCTAGTCTTGACCGCCGCGATCGCTACCTTGATTGGTCTGGCTTGTCCAGAGGTTACCCTGTTCCAAGTAATTAGGTTGGCCTTCTGAACTTCTGCGCCACCAGGACAGAGTTCAGAAATCCGTCTTAACAAATTGGTGTACAGCGGTGGGATACGACTGAAGGTATCCAGTGTTGCGCACGAGCTAAGGCGTTTTCAGGTTATTCCAACCAGGACACGCAGTAAAGTATTGAATATAACGTTAAAAAGGCCATAGTCCTATCAACAGTATGGAAACGAATACTTTATTAACCTTAAATGCTTCGAAATCTGAAACATTGAAGAAGATGTGTGCGGAGAGAGGGGTTTCCTCTCAAGGCACTAAATTGGAAATGATCCAGAGAATCGTGGCGTGGCAAGAAGCGCAGCTTGACGCTATAACTTCCGAGGACAGTGCAGAAGGTGGTGGGGCTGCTCTCACTGGCAGAACCGACGGTTCTGCCGCTGCACTGATCCATCACGACCACGAGGACAGGGAGGATGTAATGTCTAACGTTTCCTCTGCCAGTGTTGATGGGGAGGCTATGCTTGAATTCAAGAAGCAAGAGCTGCGGTTTAGGCAGCAGGAGCTTGAATTCAGCATAGCCAAACTGAAAATCGACCAGGCAGAAAAACAAAAAGACAGGGATCACCAGTTGGAACTGGCCAAGCTTCAGTTCGCAAATGGGTCCAAGGGTCCTGGACATGGTTCTGGGGCTTCCTCTCATCCACGGTTTCCAAAAGATCTGCTCAGTGTGTATGAGGAACGAAATGACATTATGGACTGGTTAAATGCGTTTGAGTATGCATGCGAGGTTCAAGAGGTTGATAATGCGGATAAGATTGCATGGTTACTCAGCAGACTGCCCCATTCTGGTTGCAGTGCCATTATGGAAATGTCGAAGGCTGAGCGCGCTGATTTTGCAATGTTGAAGCAGACTCTCATTTTAAAGTTTGGGAAGACTCCGACCCAATATTTGAAAAGGTTTAGAGAGTATAAGAAAAAGGAAGGTGGTACTTGGGTGTCGTATGTAGCTGAGTCCCTGAAAAACTTGACTGGCTGGGTTGAAGGTTATAAGGTTTCTACCTTCGAAGGCATGATCAATCTGGTCATGCTGGAACACATTTTTGCTTCTTCTTCCCCGGAGCTTAAGCAGCATTTGGCCGATTCGAAGGAGATAGATCCTAAGAAGCTGGCCATTGCAGCAGATTTATGGGTGTCACATCGAGTGTCCCATAAGGACAAAACTCATCCTGGTAAGCAGGAGGAAGGGAAAAAGTCCAAAGATGTGGAGGGTGGGGAATCTGCTAAATCTTCTTCCCATAAGGGCCACAAAAAGAAAAATAAGGGTAAGCCATCCGAGAACTCACAGGGTAGTGGAGGTTCGCCTCCGAAACAGAACTCTGGTTATAATAAGCCTCCCTACGTAAACAGACCCAATGGGGCTTGTTTTTCTTGTGGAGCAACTGACCATGTGAAGGGGGATCCCCGTTGTAAGGTTAGACCTTTGGGGGTCCACTCCGCTAATCTGGCCTTCTCCTCCTACGAGGAAGAAGAGATTACAGGAGCATCCTTCTCCTCAGACTCATTTCCCAGCGGAATAGAGGCTGAGGTAGTTTTAGTGTCCCTGGGTTCCTGGGAGCCTAAAGTCGCAGAGGCGTATGCTGGGATTCCGGATAATACCAAGCACTACTTTAAAGACAGTGTGCTGATCAATGGAGTGGATACTCCAGCTCTTAGGGATAGTGGGTGCAGTCGAACTGTAGTGGATTCTACCTTGGTAGACTCAGAGGAAGTTGCCAGAGCTCCTCTGATGCCCACTAAGTTGGCTGACGGCCCCCTCCGTATGTTTCCCGTGATCCCTGTTAATCTAACTTTAAATGGTACAGCAGTTAGGATTCCAGTGAGCATTCAGAGAAACGTCCCGGGAAAGGTCTTGTTGGGCAATGATCTCAGAGCTCTAGGGCTCGTAGGAGACACTGCCGAAAGACCCTACACACGGTCTCAAGCACGGGCAGCATTGGCCAAGTCCAATACGCCGCCCCAGCCGAAGGGGAAACCCAAGGCGAAAGGAGTCAACAAGTCCCGACGGGGGAAAGAGAATATTCCCCCGAACTCGCCTACCACTGCGGTGGAGGGAGTTGGTCAATCGCCCGAGCCTGACGAGGAGGTGGCGATGCCTGAAGTGTTCGACCCCAACGACCATCCTGAACTAAAAGACTTGTTAGTTGAAGGAGGTCCTGATAGGGACGACTTCAGTAAGGGCCAACGTGAGTGCCCATCTCTGGAAGGCCTAAGGAGACAGGCCTGCTCCCAGCTTGAGGGTGAACCTCCTGGGAAGCATCGGATTTATTGGGAAGGTGGACTCCTGTACAGTGAGCCCACAGAGTCTACAGAAGGAGACCATAGGAGGTTGGTGGTTTCCCTTGCTGTTAGGCCCTTCCTCCTGCAGTTGGCGCATGTCGTTCACCTTGCTGGTCACCTTGGTATGAGGAGGACCAAGCAAAGGTTATCCATGCACTTCTACTGGCCCAAGATGGGGGTGCAAGTAGAAAGTCACTGCAGGAGTTGTGCCGCCTGCCAGTTGTCTGGTAAGGTTGGCGCGACAATCCAAGCTCCGTTGGTACCGCTCCCAGTTGTGGGGGTACCATTTGAAAGGGTAGGGATCGACATCGTTGGTCCCCTTGACCCGCAAACATCCTCAGGCAATAGGTTTATCCTGGTGCTGGTCGACCATGCAACCAGGTATCCTGAGGCCGTCCCATTTACAACTGTAACTGCCAAGCCAGTTGCAGAAGCTTTACTCGGCATGTTTACTAGGGTTGGCTTCCCTAAAGAAGTTGTGCCGGGTGATGGCAGCAACTTTATGTCGAAGTATAGGCAGGCTATGTGGAAAGAATGTGGGGTCACCTACAGGTTCTCTTCTGCATACCGCCCCCAGACCGATGGTCTGGGGGGGCGTCTTAACAGGACGTTAAAAAGCATGATTGGGGCTCTGGAGGAGCCTCAGAGAAGAAAATGGGATCTTCTTGTTTCATGCTTGCTGTTTGCCTACCGAGAGGTACCGCAGGAGGGTGTTGGCTTCAGCCCCTTCGAACTTCTGTTCGGTCATCCCGTACGGGGACCCTTAGCCATCATCAAAGAGGGATGGGAGATGCCCACTCCCCCTGTTACTACCAATGTAGTTGATTATGTGCTAGGGCTCAGAAAACGGATGGTACTTCTGATAGGCTTGACTAGTGATAAATTGAAGGCAGGGCAAGCGCTGGTGAAACCTTGGTACGACCAGAAAGCTTCCCTCATCAACTTTACACTTGGTCAGCAAGTCCTGATCATGAATCTCATAAGGCCTCGAGCTTTACAGGACAAATGGTCAGGCCCTTACCCAGTGGTGGAGCCCCTGGGTGAGGTTAACTATTCAGTGGACCTTGGAAGGCCTGGACAGGCTCCCAAAGTGCTTCCCGTGAATAGGCTGAAGGCTTTCGGCCCAAGCGTCGAAATCGTAGCACTGCTCCTGGCTTCAGATGTTGAGGAAGAGGAGTCTGAACCTCTCCCCGACCTGTTCCCAAGCAGTCCTTCAGTTAGCTCTTTTGAGGGTGTCCGAGTGGCCCCTCACCAAAATGGACAAGGCTCAGTGGTTTACCTTGGACATGAAGTAGTTGGAGGGAGGAGACAGCCTCTACTCAGTCAGGTACAAGCCGTACAAGACTGGCCTACCCCCACTACGCAAACCCAAGTGAGAGCCTTCTTAGGACTCACGGGTTATTACCGCAATTTTGTGGCAGACTATGGCACCATAGCTGCTCCTCTGACTGCCCTCACAACTCCGAAGAAACCCAAGAAGGTAACTTGGACTGACGAGTGTGAGAAGGCCTTCAATGGCTTGAAAGACTCCTTGTGCCAGGCCCCTGTGCTCAGGGCCCCTGATTATCAAAGACCTTTTATCGTGCAGACGGATGCCTCTGACACTGGGATAGGAGCTGTACTATCACAAGTAGATGAGAAGGGTAAGGAACACCCTATCGGTTTTATTAGTCGCCAGCTTAAGGACAGAGAGCTCAGATGGTCCACGGTAGAGAAAGAATGTTTCTCTGTTGTGTGGGCCCTAAGGAAGCTGCGGCCCTACCTCTATGGGACCCACTTCACTGTGCAGACTGACCATAAGCCGTTAAAGTGGCTAATGAACATGAAGGGGGAGAATCCAAAGTTGCTTAGGTGGTCCATAAGTCTACAAGGCTTCGACTTCACTATTGAGCATAGGCCAGGTGTCCAACATAGCAATGCTGATGGGTTGTCCAGAATGTTTTACCGACCTGAACAAGAGACTCATCCAGGGGTGGATTAGTTCCCCCTGTCCATAGTCTGGGAGGGGCGAGTGTTAGGAAAGATTTCGTTATTGTAGGGAACTTTCCTTCCATGTGGCAACCCCTAAACTTTTTGCTATTGTTTTCAACCTGTTTTCTTGACTTTGCCAGAGAAGTGCAGCCTTCTGCTGTACTCCTCTGGGCTTTCGCTCCTTTCTTACGGGGAAACTGACATGCCCTTAAGACAGTCAGTACCGGGGAACGCTGTTTCCCGTAGTTTCTTTTATCGTGTCGCCATTTTAGTGCAACACGACACAAGAGGGCACTGTAAGCTAAGTTACAGCTCTCTTGGGTCTCTAGCCTTCTACAGACCCTAGACACTCTTATAGGATGGTTTTTGGATCGGTGCAAGTCATTCAGGGACTGGGCTGGTGGCAGCGATCATTTGGTTTATTTTGAGCTCCTTTTGCCGTTCTGAGCACCTTTTTGCCGCGAACACAAAAGGGTGGCCCGGCTACCCAAAATGGCCGGACCACGAGGCTCCTTTGTCTCGTCCACTGTCCGTCTTGCTCCCTTTACCTTCCCCCGGGTCAGGCGACCCGGGGCCTTCCTTATTTGGGCATGTAGTTTCCCGCGAAACACGGTTGCTTTCGCGGGCTTCTACATGTCGTTTGAGTGCCCCCAGGATGTGGGCTGGGCTGTCTGGTCCCAATACACATCCTGGGTGCCAGAGAGTCTAGGGTGGTGTGAATGCCTGGGACCACTGTGGTCCGTGATTGGTCCACGTATGGTATGTGTGTTGATGAGCGGATCTCCCATTGGCTCCCCTCCGTTTTGGCGCGAAGGGAACCGTGGATAAGAGGGAGCTGGAAACACCACTACCATGTCGATCTCCTGAGTTCTTACGAACCCAGGGATACAGGAGCCAAGTATCCTGCGAACACGAGGCTGGACCGAGGAATCGCTGGTGACCCCCTGAAGAACTTCTGCTCCTCATTGCTGTCGTCCGGTGAAGCCCTTTCCACCTAAGATCGAACAAGAAGGCCTGTACTGGCGCTTCGACCTATTGGAATAGCAGGACCAGCTATTCCCGGCACCTTCATCAACTCCTGCTGTAAGCCTTCGGAAGTGTCTCTGGGCCATCCAGTTGACTGACCAGCTTACTAAGGAGGCCTGCTCTGTAATCGCCGACAGGTTGGGTGGTATTCTGAGTCCGGGGCATGCTCACACGCTTCGTTTGCTTAGCAGTCCTAAGCTAGAGGTGAGCGGTGCTCGTTTGGCTTGAATACACCCGGCCGTTCCGTTGCCCTGCGGTGGCGACAAAACTGTGCTTGTTTCTTCGATCGGGACGTCTTTTTACTCTGCACGACGACGAGACGTTCCCTGCTCTTCAGAACCTGCCAGAAGCTGCATCTATCGAGGAGAAGCTCGGGCCTGCTTGCTTCGGGGACCGGTGAGTAGATTAGCTAGGATCTGGTCGCCCTCCTGCAGTGCCCCTTGCTTTTCCCCGCTGTGAATACAGCACCCCTTGTCCGTACTCGCGCCCTGCTTCTGCCTCACAGTGGAGGCTGCGCTAGAGTCGCGGACCGTGTTCTCCTTCATTAGAGCTCCCTACAGAGCTGTTCAACGTCCTCCGAAGAGCTTCACCTTCTGCCCATTGGCACCGGCGTGTGCAGGTACTTTTGAGCGCTAGGCTCCACTCTTCGTAGGGATTGGACTACCATCCAGTTAGGGGCCTCAGAAGGCGGACATATCACACGCATTGGTTCGCACTGCCTGTTTTCCTTCCCCTGCAGGTGGATAACATATTTCGTGCTGCTAATGCTGGGAAACTGTGTATTCTGTATATATATTGGGTGGATAGTGTATGTGTTGGTTTAATATCGTTGTATATTGCTGCTTTTACTGTGGTTATTAGTTTCAAGGCCTTATAATAAATGTGTATCTATTTTTGATATAAACAACTGTTTGGAGTAGTTTGTAAGCGCTCTTGCTTTGTGTGCTCATTGCGGGCTTTCAGTCACCCTCACCCCTCTTGAGACCTAGTCTTGACCGCCGCGATCGCTACCTTGATTGGTCTGGCTTGTCCAGAGGTTACCCTGTTCCAAGTAATTAGGTTGGCCTTCTGAACTTCTGCGCCACCAGGACAGAGTTCAGAAATCCGTCTTAACAACATCTCATGCTATAGGTAGGCTTTCAGGTTTGGTATAAGCATTGAGATATCACATCTCATGCTATAGGAAGGGTCTCAGGATTGGAATGGGACCGATTTGGATATCACATCTCATGCTATAGGAAGGGTCTCAGGTTTGGTATACGCATGGAGAAATCACTTCTCAGGCTATAGGAAGGGTCTCAGGATTGGAATGGGAAGGAGTTGGATATCACATCTCATGCTATAGGAAGGGTCTCAGATTTGGTATAAGCATTGAGATATCACATCTCATGCTATAGGAAGGGTCTCAGGATTGGAATGGGAAGGAGTTGTATATGACATCTCAGGCCATAGGAAGGGTCTCAGGTTTGGTATAAGCATTGAGATATCACATCTCTGCTATCGGAAGGGTCTCAGGATTGGAATGGGAAGGACTTGGATGTCACATCTCATGCTATAAGGGAGGGTCTCAAGTTTGATATTAGAAGCATTGAGATAACAAATCTCATGATATCGGAATAGTCTCACATTGGAATGGGAAGGAGTTGGATATCACATCTCATGATATAGGAAGGGTCTAAGGTTTGGAAGGGGAAGGATTTGGATATCACATCTCATGTTATAGGACGGGTCTCGGGTTTGGTATTAGAAGCATTGAGATATCAAGTCTCATGGTATAGGAAGGGTCTCAGAATTGGAATGGGAAGGAGTTGGATAACACATCTCAAGCTATAGGAAGGGTCTCAGGATTGGAATGGGAAGAAGTTTGATATCACATCTCATGCCATAGTATGGGTCTCAGGTTTGGTAGAAGCATTGGGATATCACATCTCATGCTATCGGAAGGGTATCAGTATTGGATTTGGAAGGAGTTGGATATCCCATCATGCTATAGGAAGGGTCTCAGGTTGGAATGGGAAGGAGTTGGATATCACATCTCATGTTATAGGAAGCGTCTCAGGATTGGAATGGGAAGGACTTGGATATCATATCTCATGCTATGGGAAGGCTCTCAGGTTTGGAAGGGGAAGGAGTTGGATATCACATCTCAAGCTATAGGAAGGGTCTCAGGTTTGGTATTAGAAGCATTGAGATATCACATCTCATGCTATAGGAAGGGTCTCAGGATTGGAATGGGAAGGAGTTGGATATCACATCTCAAGCTATAGGAAGGGTCTCAGGTTTGGTATAAGCATTGAGATATCAGATCTCATGCTATAGGAAGGGTCTCAGAATTGGAATGGGAAGGAGTTGGATATCACATCTCATGTTATAGGAAAGATCTCAGGTTTGGTATTAGAAGCATTGAGACATCAAATCTCATGTTATAGGAAGGGTCTCAGGATTGGAATTTGAAGAAGTTGGATATCACATCTCATGCTATAGGAAGGGTCTCAGGTTTGGTATAAGCATTGAGATATCACATCTCATGCTATAGGAAGGGTCTCAGGATTGGAATGGGAAGGAGTTGTATATGAAATCTCATGCCATAGGAAGGGTCTCAGGTTTGGTATAAGCATTGAGATATCACATCACATGCTATAGGAAGGGTCTCAGGATTGGAATGGGAAGGACTTGGATATCACATCTCATGCTATAGGCAGGGTCTCAGGTTTGGAAAGGGAAGGAGTTGGATATCACATTTCATGTTAGAGGTAGGATCTCAGGTTTGGTATTAGAGGCATTGAGATATCACATCTCATGCTATCAGAAGGGTCTCAGGATTGGAATGGGAAGGAGTTGGATATCACATCTCATGCTAAAGGGAGGGTCTCAAGTTTGGAAGGGGAAGGATTTGGATATCACATCTCATGTTATAGGAAGGATCTCAGGTTTGGTATTAGAAGCATTGAGATATCACATCTCATGCTATCGGAAGTATCTCAGGTTTGGTATTAGAGGCATTGAGATATCACATCTCATGCTATCATAAGAGTCTCAGGATTGGAATGGGAAGGAGTTGGATTTCACATCTCATGCTAAAGGGAGGGTCTCAGGTTTGGAAGGGGAAGGATTTGGATATCACATCACATGTTATAGGAAGGATCTCAGGCTTGGTATTAGAAGCATTGAGATATCACATCTCATGCTATAAGAAGGGTCTCAGGATTGGAATGGGATGGAGTTGGATATCACATCTCATGCTAAAGGAAGGGTCTCAGGTTTGGTAGAAGCATTGGGATATCACATCTCATGCTATCGGAAGGGTATCAGAATTGGATTTGGAAGGAGTTGGATATCCCATCTCATGCTATAGGAAGGGTCTCAGGTTGAAATGGGAAGGAGTTGGATATCACATCTCATGTTATAGGAAGGGTCTCAGGATTGGTTTTAGAGGCATTGAGATATCACATCTCATGCTATCAGAAGGGTCTCAGGATTGGAATGGGAAGGAGTTGGATTTCACATCTCATGCTAAAGGGAGGGTCTCAGGTTTGGAAGGGGAAGGATTTGGATATCACATCTCATGTTATAGGAAGGATCTCAGGTTTGGTATTAGAAGCATTGAGATATCACATCTCATGCTATCGGAAGGATCTCAGGTTTGGTATTAGAAGCATTGAGATATCACATCTCATGCTATCAGAAGGGTCTCAGGATTGGAATGGGAAGGAGTTGGATATCACATCTCATGCTAAAGGGAGGGTCTCAGGTTTGGAAGGGGAAGGATTTGGATATCACATCTCATGTTATCGGAAGGATCTCAGGTTTGGTATTAGAAGTATTGAGATATCACATCTCATGCTATAAGAAGGGTCCCAGGATTGGAATGGGATGGAGTTGGATATCACATCTCATGCTAAAGGAAGGGTCTCAGGTTTGGTAGAATCATTGAGATATCACATCTCATGCTATCGGAAATGTCTCAGGATTGGAATGGGAAGGAGCTGGATATCACATCTCATGCTAAAGGAAGGGTCTCAGGTTTGGAACGGGAAGGAGTTGGATATCACATCTCATGTTATAGGAAGGGTCTCAGGTTTGGTATAAGCATTGAGATATCATATCTCTGCTATCGGAAGTGTCTCAGGATTGGAATGGGAAGGAGTTGGATATCCCATCTCATGTTATAGGATGGGTCTCAGGTTTGTTATTAGAATCATTGAGATATCATATTGCATGCTGTAGGAAGGGTCTAAGTATTGGAATGGGAAGGACTTGGATATCACATCTCATGCTATAGATAGGCTCTCAGGTTTGGAGGAAAGGGAAGGAGTTGGATATCACATTTCATGTTAGAGGAAGGATCTCAGGTTTGGTATTAGAGGCATTGAGACATCACATCTCATGCTATAGGAAGGGTCTCAGGATTGGAATGGGAAGGAGTTGGATATCACATCTCATGCTATAGGAAGGGTCTCAGGTTAGGTATAAGCATTGAGATATCACATCCCATGCTATAGGAAGGGTCTCAGGATTGGAATGGGAAGGAGTTGTATATGACATCTCATGCCGTAGGAAGGGTCTCAGGTTTGATATAAGCATTGAGATATCACATCTCTGCAATCGAAAGGGTCTCAGGATTGGAATCAGAAGGAGTTGGATATCCCATCTCATGTTATAGGAAGAGTCTCAGGTTTGGTATTAGAAGCATTGAGATATTACATCTCATGCTATAGGAAGTGTCTCAGGATTGGAATGGGAAGGACTTGGATATCACATCTTATGCTATAGGGAGGGTCTCAAGTTTGATATTAGAAGCATTGAGATATCACATCTCATGCTATAGGAAGGGTCTCAGGATTAGAATGGGAAGGAGTTGGATATCACATCTCATGCTATAGGAAGGGTCTCAGGTTTGGTATAAGCAGTGAGATATCACATCTCATGCTATAGGAAGTGTCTCAGGATTGGAATGGGAAGGAGTTGGATATCACATCTCATGTTATAGGAAGGATCTCAGGTTTGGTAAAAGCATTGAGATATCACATCTCTGCTATCGGAATGGTCTCAGGATTGGAATGGGAAGGAGTTGGATATTCCCATCTCATGATAAAGGAAGGGTCTAAGGTTTGGAAGGGGAAGGATTTGGATATCACATCTCATGTCATAGGACGGGTCTCAGGTTTGGTATTAGAAGCATTGAGATATCACTTCTCATGCTATAGGAAGGGTCTCAGGATTGGAATGGGAAGGACTTGGATATCACATCTCATGCTATAGGGAGGGTCTGAAGTTTGATATTAGAAGCATTGAGATATGACATCTCATGATATCGGAAGGGTCTCAGGATTGGAATGGGAAGGAGTTGGATATCACATCTCATGATAAAGGAAGGGTCTAAGGTTTGGAAGGGGAAGGATTTGGATATCACATCTCATGTTATAGGACGGGTCTCAGGTTTGGTATTAGAAGCATTGAGATATCAAGTCTCATGGTATAGGAAGGGTCTCAGAATTGGAATGGGAAGGAGTTGGATATCACATCTCAAGCTATAGTAAGGGTCTCAGGATTGGAATGGGAAGGAGTTTGATATCACATCTCATGCCATAGTATGGGTCTCAGGTTTGGTAGAAGCATTGGGATATCACATCTCATGCTATCGGAAGGGTATCAGTATTGGATTTGGAAGGAGTTGGATATCTCATCTCATGCTATAGGAAGGGTCTCAGGTTGGAATGGGAAGGAGTTGGATATCACATCTCATGTTATAGGAAGGGTCTCAGGATTGGAATGGGAAGGACTTGGATATCATATCTCATGCTATAGGAAGGCTCTCAGGTTTGGAAGGGGAAGGAGTTGGATATCACATTTCATGGTAGAGGAAGGATCTCAGGTTTGGTATAAGAGGCATTGAGATATCACATCTCATGCTATAGGAAGGGTCTCAGGATTGGAATGGGAAGGCCTTGGATATCATATCTCATGCTATAGGAAGGCTCTCAGGTTTGGAAGGGAAAGGAGTTGGATATCACATCTCATGTTATAGGAAGGGTCTCAGGATTGGAATGGGAAGGACTTGGATATCATATCTCATGCTATAGGAAGGCTCTCAGGTTTGGAAGGGGAAGGAGTTGGATATCACATCTCATGCTATAGGAAGAGTCTCAGGTTTGGTATAAGCATTGAGATATCACATCTCATGCTATAGGAATGGTCTCAGGATTGGAATGGGTAGGAGTTGGATATTACATTCTTGCTATAGGAAGGGTCTCATGTTTGGAAAGGGAAGGAGTTGGATATCTCATATGCTATAGGAAGGATCTCAGGTTTGGTATTAGAAGCATTGAGATGTCACATCTCATGCTATCGGAAGGGTCTCAGGATTGGAATGGGAATGATTTGGATATCACATCTCATGTTATAGGAAGGGTCTCAGGTTTGGTATAAGCATTGAGATATCACATCTCTGCTATCGGAAGTGGCTCAGGATTGGAATGGGAAGGATTTGGATATCCCATCTCATGTTATAGGACGGGTCTCTGGTTTGGTATTAGAATCATTGAGATATCACATCGCATGCTGTAGGAAGGGTCTAAGGATTGGAATGGGATGGACTTGGACATCACATCTCATGCTATAGGTAGGCTCTCAGGTTTGGTATAAGCATTGAGATATCACATCTCATGCTATAGGAAGGGTCTCAAGATTGGAATGGGACGGATTTGGATATCACATCTCATGCTTTAGGAAGGGTCTCAGGTTTGGTATACGCATGGAGATATCACTTCTCATGCTATAGGAAGGGTCTCAGGATTGGAATGAGAAGGAGTTGGATATCACATCTCATGCTATAGGAAGGGTCTCAGATTTGGTATAAGCATTGAGATATCACATCTCATGCTATAGGAAGGGTCTCAGGATTGGAATGGGAAGGAGTTGTATATGACATCTCAGGCCATAGGAAGGGTCTCAGGTTTGGTATAAGCATTGAGATATCACATCTCTGCTATCGGAAGGGTCTCAGGATTGGAATGGGAAGGACTTGGATGTCAAATCTCATGCTATAGGGAGGGTCTCAAGTTTGATATTAGAAGCATTGAGATAACAAATCTCATGATATCGGAAGGGTCTCAGGATTGGAATGGGAAGGAGTTGGATATCACATCTCATGCTATAGGAAGGCTCTCAGGTTTGGAAGGGGAAGGAGTTGGATATCACATTTCATGTTAGAGGAAGGATCTCAGGTTTGGTATAAGAGGCATTGAGATATCACATCTCATGCTATAGGAAGGGTCTCAGGTTTGGTATAAGCAGTGAGATATCACATCTCATGCTATAGGAAGTGTCTCAGGATTGGAATGGGAAGGAGTTGGATATCACATCTCATGCCATAGTATGGGTCTCAGGTTTGGTAGAAGCATTGGGATATCACATCTCATGCTATCGGAAGGGTATCAGTATTGGATTTGGAAGGAGTTGGATATCCCATCTCATGTTATAGGAAGGGTCTCAGGATTGGAATGGGAAGGCCTTGGATATCATATCTCATGCTATAGGAAGGCTCTCAGGTTTGGAAGGGAAAGGAGTTGGATATCACATCTCATGTTATAGGAAGGGTCTCAGGATTGGAATGGGAAGGAGTTGGATATCACATCTCATGATATATGAAGGGTCTCAGGTTTGGAAGGGGAAGGATTTGGATATCACATCTCATGTTATAGGACGGGTATCAGGTTTGGTATTAGAAGCATTGAGATATCAAGTCTCATGGTATAGGAAGGGTCTCAGAATTGGAATGGGAAGGAGTTGGATAACACATCTCAAGCTATAGCAAGGGTCTCAGGATTGGAATGGGAAGAAGTTTGATATCACATCTCATGCCATAGTATGGGTCTCATGTTTGGTAGAAGCATTGGGATATCACATCTCATGCTATCGGAAGGGTATCAGTATTGGATTTGGAAGGAGTTGGATATCCCATCATGCTATAGGAAGGGTCTCAGGTTGGAATGGGAAGGAGTTGGATATCACATCTCATGTTATAGGAAGGGTCTCAGGATTGGAATGGGAAGGACTTGGATATCATATCTCATGCTATGGGAAGGCTCTCAGGTTTGGAAGGGGAAGGAGTTGGATATCACATCTCAAGCTATAGGAAGGGTCTCAGGTTTGGTATTAGAAGCATTGAGATATCACATCTCATGCTATAGGAAGGGTCTCAGGATTGGAAGGGGAAGGAGTTGGATATCACATCTCATGCTAAAGGAAGGGTCTCAGGTTTGGAACGGGAAGGAGTTGGATATCACATCTCATGTTATAGGAAGGGTCTCAGGTTTGGTATAAGCATTGAGATATCATATCTCTGCTATCGGAAGTGTCTCAGGATTGGAATGGGAAGGAGTTGGATATCCCATCTCATGTTATAGGATGGGTCTCAGGTTTGTTATTAGAATCATTGAGATATCATATTGCATGCTGTAGGAAGGGTCTAAGTATTGGAATGGGAAGGACTTGGATATCACATCTCATGCTATAGATAGGCTCTCAGGTTTGGAGGAAAGGGAAGGAGTTGGATATCACATTTCATGTTAGAGAAAGGATCTCAGGTTTGGTATTAGAGGCATTGAGACATCACATCTCATGCTATAGGAAGGGTCTCAGGATTGGAATGGGAAGGAGTTGGATATCACATCTCATGCTATAGGAAGGGTCTCAGGTTAGGTATAAGCATTGAGATATCACATCTCATGCTATAGGAAGGGTCTCAGGATTGGAATGGGAAGGAGTTGTATATGACATCTCATGCCGTAGGAAGGGTCTCAGGTTTGGTATAAGCATTGAGATATCACATCTCTGCAATCGAAAGGGTCTCAGGATTGGAATCGGAAGGAGTTGGATATCCCATCTCATGTTATAGGAAGAGTCTCAGGTTTGGTATTAGAAGCATTGAGATATTACATCGCATGCTATAGGAAGTGTCTCAGGATTGGAATGGGAAGGACTTGGATATCACATCTCATGCTATAGGGAGGGTCTCAAGTTTGATATTAGAAGCATTGAGATATCACATCTCATGCTATAGGAAGGGTCTCAGGATTAGAATGGGAAGGAGTTGGATATCACATCTCATGCTATAGGAAGGGTCTCAGGTTTGGTATAAGCAGTGAGATATCACATCTCATGCTATAGGAAGTGTCTCAGGATTGGAATGGGAAGGAGTTGGATATCACATCTCATGTTATAGGAAGGATCTCAGGTTTGGTATAAGCATTGAGATATCACATCTCTGCTATCGGAATGGTCTCAGGATTGGAATGGGAAGGAGTTGGATATTCCCATCTCATGATAAAGGAAGGGTCTAAGGTTTGGAAGGGGAAGGATTTGGATATCACATCTCATGTTATAGGACGGGTCTCAGGTTTGGTATTAGAAGCATTGAGATATCACTTCTCATGCTATAGGAAGGGTCTCAGGATTGGAATGGGAAGGACTTGGATATCACATCTCATGCTATAGGGAGGGTCTGAAGTTTGATATTAGAAGCATTGAGATATGACATCTCATGATATCGGAAGGGTCTCAGGATTGGAATGGGAAGGAGTTGGATATCACATCTCATGATAAAGGAAGGGTCTAAGGTTTGGAAGGGGAAGGATTTGGATATCACATCTCATGTTATAGGACGGGTCTCAGGTTTGGTATTAGAAGCATTGAGATATCAAGTCTCATGGTATAGGAAGGGTCTCAGAATTGGAATGGGAAGGAGTTGGATAACACATCTCAAGCTATAGGAAGGGTCTCAGGATTGGAATGGGAAGAAGTTTGATATCACATCTCATGCCATAGTATGGGTCTCAGGTTTGGTAGAAGCATTGGGATATCACATCTCATGCTATCGGAAGGGTATCAGTATTGGATTTGGAAGGAGTTGGATATCCCATCATGCTATAGGAAGGGTCTCAGGTTGGAATGGGAAGGAGTTGGATATCACATCTCATGTTATAGGAAGGGTCTCAGGATTGGAATGGGAAGGACTTGGATATCATATCTCATGCTATGGGAAGGCTCTCAGGGTTGGAAGGGGAAGGAGTTGGATATCACATCTCAAGCTATAGGAAGGGTCTCAGGTTTGGTATTAGAAGCATTGAGATATCACATCTCATGCTATAGGAAGGGTCTCAGGATTGGAATGGGAAGGAGTTGGATATCACATCTCAAGCTATAGGAAGGGTCTCAGGTTTGGTATAAGCATTGAGATATCACATCTCATGCTATAGGAAGGGTCTCAGAATTGGAATGGGAAGGAGTTGGATATCACATCTCATGTTATAGGAAAGATCTCAGGTTTGGTATTAGAAGCATTGAGACATCAAATCTCATGTTATAGGAAGGGTCTCAGGATTGGAATTTGAAGAAGTTGGATATCACATCTCATGCTATAGGAAGGGTCTCAGGTTTGGTATAAGCATTGAGATATCACATCTCATGCTATAGGAAGGGTCTCAGGATTGGAATGGGAAGGAGTTGTATATGAAATCTCATGCCATAGGAAGGGTCTCAGGTTTGGTATAAGCATTGAGATATCACATCACATGCTATAGGAAGGGTCTCAGGATTGGAATGGGAAGGACTTGGATATCACATCTCATGCTATAGGCAGGGTCTCAGGTTTGGAAAGGGAAGGAGTTGGATATCACATTTCATGTTAGAGGTAGGATCTCAGGTTTGGTATTAGAGGCATTGAGATATCACATCTCATGCTATCAGAAGGGTCTCAGGATTGGAATGGGAAGGAGTTGGATATCACATCTCATGCTAAAGGGAGGGTCTCAGGTTTGGAAGGGGAAGGATTTGGATATCACATCTCATGTTATAGGAAGGATCTCAGGTTTGGTATTAGAAGCATTGAGATATCACATCTCATGCTATCGGAAGTATCTCAGGTTTGGTATTAGAGGCATTGAGATATCACATCTCATGCTATCATAAGAGTCTCAGGATTGGAATGGGAAGGAGTTGGATTTCACATCTCATGCTAAAGGGAGGGTCTCAGGTTTGGAAGGAGAAGGATTTGGATATCACATCACATGTTATAGGAAGGATCTCAGGCTTGGTATTAGAAGCATTGAGATATCACATCTCATGCTATAAGAAGGGTCTCAGGATTGGAATGGGATGGAGTTGGATATCACATCTCATGCTAAAGGAAGGGTCTCAGGTTTGGTAGAAGCATTGGGATATCACATCTCATGCTATCGGAAGGGTATCAGAATTGGATTTGGAAGGAGTTGGATATCCCATCTCATGCTATAGGAAGGGTCTCAGGTTGAAATGGGAAGGAGTTGGATATCACATCTCATGTTATAGGAAGGGTCTCAGGATTGGTTTTAGAGGCATTGAGATATCACATCTCATGCTATCAGAAGGGTCTCAGGATTGGAATGGGAAGGAGTTGGATTTCACATCTCATGCTAAAGGGAGGGTCTCAGGTTTGGAAGGGGAAGGATTTGGATATCACATCTCATGTTATAGGAAGGATCTCAGGTTTGGTATTAGAAGCATTGAGATATCACATCTCATGCTATCGGAAGGATCTCAGGTTTGGTATTAGAAGCATTGAGATATCACATCTCATGCTATCAGAAGGGTCTCAGGATTGGAATGGGAAGGAGTTGGATATCACATCTCATGCTAAAGGGAGGGTCTCAGGTTTGGAAGGGGAAGGATTTGGATATCACATCTCATGTTATCGGAAGGATCTCAGGTTTGGTATTAGAAGCATTGAGATATCACATCTCATGCTATCGGAAGGATCTCAGGTTTGGTATTAGAAGTATTGAGATATCACATCTCATGCTATAAGAAGGGTCTCAGGATTGGAATGGGATGGAGTTGGATATCACATCTCATGCTAAAGGAAGGGTCTCAGGTTTGGTAGAATCATTGAGATATCACATCTCATGCTATCGGAAATGTCTCAGGATTGGAATGGGAAGGAGCTGGATATCACATCTCATGCTAAAGGAAGGGTCTCAGGTTTGGAACGGGAAGGAGTTGGATATCACATCTCATGTTATAGGAAGGGTCTCAGGTTTGGTATAAGCATTGAGATATCATATCTCTGCTATCGGAAGTGTCTCAGGATTGGAATGGGAAGGAGTTGGATATCCCATCTCATGTTACAGGATGGGTCTCAGGTTTGTTATTAGAATCATTGAGATATCATATTGCATGCTGTAGGAAGGGTCTAAGTATTGGAATGGGAAGGACTTGGATATCACATCTCATGCTATAGATAGGCTCTCAGGTTTGGAGGAAAGGGAAGGAGTTGGATATCACATTTCATGTTAGAGGAAGGATCTCAGGTTTGGTATTAGAGGCATTGAGACATCACATCTCATGCTATAGGAAGGGTCTCAGGATTGGAATGGGAAGGAGTTGGATATCACATCTCATGCTATAGGAAGGGTCTCAGGTTAGGTATAAGCATTGAGATATCACATCTCATGCTATAGGAAGGGTCTCAGGATTGGAATGGGAAGGAGTTGTATATGACATCTCATGCCGTAGGAAGGGTCTCAGGTTTGATATAAGCATTGAGATATCACATCTCTGCAATCGAAAGGGTCTCAGGATTGGAATCGGAAGGAGTTGGATATCCCATCTCATGTTATAGGAAGAGTCTCAGGTTTGGTATTAGAAGCATTGAGATATTACATCTCATGCTATAGGAAGTGTCTCAGGATTGGAATGGGAAGGACTTGGATATCACATCTCATGCTATAGGGAGGGTCTCAAGTTTGATATTAGAAGCATTGAGATATCACATCTCATGCTATAGGAAGGGTCTCAGGATTAGAATGGGAAGGAGTTGGATATCACATCTCATGCTATAGGAAGGGTCTCAGGTTTGGTATAAGCAGTGAGATATCACATCTCATGCTATAGGAAGTGTCTCAGGATTGGAATGGGAAGGAGTTGGATATCACATCTCATGTTATAGGAAGGATCTCAGGTTTGGTATAAGCATTGAGATATCACATCTCTGCTATCGGAATGGTCTCAGGATTGGAATGGGAAGGAGTTGGATATTCCCATCTCATGATAAAGGAAGGGTCTAAGGTTTGGAAGGGGAAGGATTTGGATATCACATCTCATGTTATAGGACGGGTCTCAGGTTTGGTATTAGAAGCATTGAGATATCACTTCTCATGCTATAGGAAGGGTCTCAGGATTGGAATGGGAAGGACTTGGATATCACATCTCATGCTATAGGGAGGGTCTGAAGTTTGATATTAGAAGCATTGAGATATGACATCTCATGATATCGGAAGGGTCTCAGGATTGGAATGGGAAGGAGTTGGATATCACATCTCATGATAAAGGAAGGGTCTAAGGTTTGGAAGGGGAAGGATTTGGATATCACATCTCATGTTATAGGACGGGTCTCAGGTTTGGTATTAGAAGCATTGAGATATCAAGTCTCATGGTATAGGAAGGGTCTCAGAATTGCAATGGGAAGGAGTTGGATATCACATCTCAAGCTATAGTAAGGGTCTCAGGATTGGAATGGGAAGGAGTTTGATATCACATCTCATGCCATAGTATGGGTCTCAGGTTTGGTAGAAGCATTGGGATATCACATCTCATGCTATCGGAAGGGTATCAGTATTGGATTTGGAAGGAGTTGGATATTTCATCTCATGCTATAGGAAGGGTCTCAGGTTGGAATGGGAAGGAGTTGGATATCACATCTCATGTTATAGGAAGGGTCTCAGGATTGGAATGGGAAGGACTTGGATATCATATCTCATGCTATAGGAAGGCTCTCAGGTTTGGAAGGGGAAGGAGTTGGATATCACATTTCATGGTAGAGGAAGGATCTCAGGTTTGGTATAAGAGGCATTGAGATATCACATCTCATGCTATAGGAAGGGTCTCAGGTTTGGTATAAGCAGTGAGATATCACATCTCATGCTATAGGAAGTGTCTCAGGATTGGAATGGGAAGGAGTTGGATATCATATCTCATGCCATAGTATGGGTCTCAGGTTTGGTAGAAGCATTGGGATATCACATCTCATGCTATCGGAAGGGTATCAGTATTGGATTTGGAAGGAGTTGGATATCCCATCTCATGTTATAGGAAGGGTCTCAGGATTGGAATGGGAAGGCCTTGGATATCATATCTCATGCTATAGGAAGGCTCTCAGGTTTGGAAGGGAAAGGAGTTGGATATCACATCTCATGTTATAGGAAGGGTCTCAGGATTGGAATGGGAAGGACTTGGATATCATATCTCATGCTATAGGAAGGCTCTCAGGTTTGGAAGGGGAAGGAGTTGGATATCACATCTCATGCTATAGGAAGAGTCTCAGGTTTGGTATAAGCATTGAGATATCACATCTCATGCTATAGGAATGGTCTCAGGATTGGAATGGGTAGGAGTTGGATATTACATTCTTGCTATAGGAAGGGTCTCATGTTTGGAATGGGAAGGAGTTGGATATCTCATATGCTATAGGAAGGATCTCAGGTTTGGTATTAGAAGCATTGAGATGTCACATCTCATGCTATCGGAAGGGTCTCAGGATTGGAATGGGAATGATTTGGATATCACATCTCATGTTATAGGAAGGGTCTCAGGTTTGGTATAAGCATTGAGATATCACATCTCTGCTATCGGAAGTGGCTCAGGATTGGAATGGGAAGGAGTTGGATATCCCATCTCATGTTATAGGACGGGTCTCTGGTTTGGTATTAGAATCATTGAGATATCACATCGCATGCTGTAGGAAGGGTCTAAGGATTGGAATGGGATGGACTTGGACATCACATCTCATGCTATAGGTAGGCTCTCAGGTTTGGTATAAGCATTGAGATATCACATCTCATGCTATAGGAAGGGTCTCAAGATTGGAATGGGACGGATTTGGATATCACATCTCATGCTATAGGAAGGGTCTCAGGTTTGGTATACGCATGGAGATATCACTTCTCATGCTATAGGAAGGGTCTCAGGATTGGAATGAGAAGGAGTTGGATATCACATCTCATGCTATAGGAAGGGTCTCAGATTTGGTATAAGCATTGAGATATCACATCTCATGCTATAGGAAGGGTCTCAGGATTGGAATGGGAAGGAGTTGTATATGACATCTCAGGCCATAGGAAGGGTCTCAGGTTTGGTATAAGCATTGAGATATCACATCTCTGCTATCGGAAGGGTCTCAGGATTGGAATGGGAAGGACTTGGATGTCAAATCTCATGCTATAGGGAGGGTCTCAAGTTTGATATTAGAAGCATTGAGATAACAAATCTCATGATATCGGAAGGGTCTCAGGATTGGAATGGGAAGGAGTTGGATATCACATCTCATGATATATGAAGGGTCTCAGGTTTGGAAGGGGAAGGATTTGGATATCACATCTCATGTTATAGGACGGGTATCAGGTTTGGTATTAGAAGCATTGAGATATCAAGTCTCATGGTATAGGAAGGGTCTCAGAATTGGAATGGGAAGGAGTTGGATAACACATCTCAAGCTATAGCAAGGGTCTCAGGATTGGAATGGGAAGAAGTTTGATATCACATCTCATGCCATAGTATGGGTCTCATGTTTGGTAGAAGCATTGGGATATCACATCTCATGCTATCGGAAGGGTATCAGTATTGGATTTGGAAGGAGTTGGATATCCCATCATGCTATAGGAAGGGTCTCAGGTTGGAATGGGAAGGAGTTGGATATCACATCTCATGTTATAGGAAGGGTCTCAGGATTGGAATGGGAAGGACTTGGATATCATATCTCATGCTATGGGAAGGCTCTCAGGTTTGGAAGGGGAAGGAGTTGGATATCACATCTCAAGCTATAGGAAGGGTCTCAGGTTTGGTATTAGAAGCATTGAGATATCACATCTCATGCTATAGGAAGGGTCTCAGGATTGGAAGGGGAAGGAGTTGGATATCACATCTCATGCTAAAGGAAGGGTCTCAGGTTTGGAACGGGAAGGAGTTGGATATCACATCTCATGTTATAGGAAGGGTCTCAGGTTTGGTATAAGCATTGAGATATCATATCTCTGCTATCGGAAATGTCTCAGGATTGGAATGGGAAGGAGTTGGATATCCCATCTCATGTTATAGGATGGGTCTCAGGTTTGTTATTAGAATCATTGAGATATCATATTGCATGCTGTAGGAAGGGTCTAAGTATTGGAATGGGAAGGACTTGGATATCACATCTCATGCTATAGATAGGCTCTCAGGTTTGGAGGAAAGGGAAGGAGTTGGATATCACATTTCATGTTAGAGGAAGGATCTCAGGTTTGGTATTAGAGGCATTGAGACATCACATCTCATGCTATAGGAAGGGTCTCAGGATTGGAATGGGAAGGAGTTGGATATCACATCTCATGCTATAGGAAGGGTCTCAGGTTAGGTATAAGCATTGAGATATCACATCTCATGCTATAGGAAGGGTCTCAGGATTGGAATGGGAAGGAGTTGTATATGACATCTCATGCCGTAGGAAGGGTCTCAGGTTTGGTATAAGCATTGAGATATCACATCTCTGCAATCGAAAGGGTCTCAGGATTGGAATCGGAAGGAGTTGGATATCCCATCTCATGTTATAGGAAGAGTCTCAGGTTTGGTATTAGAAGCATTGAGATATTACATCTCATGCTATAGGAAGTGTCTCAGGATTGGAATGGGAAGGACTTGGATATCACATCTCATGCTATAGGGAGGGTCTCAAGTTTGATATTAGAAGCATTGAGATATCACATCTCATGCTATAGGAAGGGTCTCAGGATTAGAATGGGAAGGAGTTGGATATCACATCTCATGCTATAGGAAGGGTCTCAGGTTTGGTATAAGCAGTGAGATATCACATCTCATGCTATAGGAAGTGTCTCAGGATTGGAATGGGAAGGAGTTGGATATCACATCTCATGTAATAGGAAGGATCTCAGGTTTGGTATAAGCATTGAGATATCACATCTCTGCTATCGGAATGGTCTCAGGATTGGAATGGGAAGGAGTTGGATATTCCCATCTCATGATAAAGGAAGGGTCTAAGGTTTGGAAGGGGAAGGATTTGGATATCACATCTCATGTTATAGGACGGGTCTCAGGTTCGGTATTAGAAGCATTGAGATATCACTTCTCATGCTATAGGAAGGGTCTCAGGATTGGAATGGGAAGGACTTGGATATCACATCTCATGCTATAGGGAGGGTCTGAAGTTTGATATTAGAAGCATTGAGATATGACATCTCATGATATCGGAAGGGTCTAAGGTTTGGAAGGGGAAGGATTTGGATATCACATCTCATGTTATAGGACGGGTCTCAGGTTTGGTATTAGAAGCATTGAGATATCAAGTCTCATGGTATAGGAAGGGTCTCAGAATTGGAATGGGAAGGAGTTGGATATCACAACTCAAGCTATAGTAAGGGTCTCAGGATTGGAATGGGAAGGAGTTTTATATCACATCTCCTGCCATAGTATGGGTCTCAGGTTTGGTAGAAGCATTGGGATATCACATCTCATGCTATCGGAAGGGTATCAGTATTGTATTTGGAAGGAGTTGGATATCCCATCTCATGCTATAGGAAGGGTCTCAGGTTGGAATGGGAAGGAGTTGGATATCACATCTCATGTTATAGGAAGGGTCTCAGGATTGGAATGGGAAGGACTTGGATATCATATCTCATGCTATAGGAAGGCTCTCAGGTTTGGAAGGGGAAGGAGTTGGATATCACATTTCATGTTAGAGGAAGGATCTCAGGTTTGGTATAAGAGGCATTGAGATATCACATCTCATGCTATAGGAAGGGTCTCAGGTTTGGTATAAGCAGTGAGATATCACATCTCATGCTATAGGAAGTGTCTCAGGATTGGAATGGGAAGGAGTTGGATATCACATCTCATGCCATAGTATGGGTCTCAGGTTTGGTAGAAGCATTGGGATATCACATCTCATGCTATCGGAAGGGTATCAGTATTGGATTTGGAAGGAGTTGGATATCCCATCTCATGTTATAGGAAGGGTCTCAGGATTGGAATGGGAAAGCCTTGGATATCATATCTCATGCTATAGGAAGGCTCTCAGGTTTGGAAGGGAAAGGAGTTGGATATCACATCTCATGTTATAGGAAGGGTCTCAGGATTGGAATGGGAAGGACTTGGATATCATATCTCATGCTATAGGAAGGCTCTCAGGTTTGGAAGGGGAAGGAGTTGGATATCACATCTCATGCTATAGGAAGAGTCTCAGGTTTGGTATAAGCATTGAGATATCACATCTCATGCTATAGGAATGGTCTCAGGATTGGAATGGGTAGGAGTTGGATATTACATTCTTGCTATAGGAAGGGTCTCATGTTTGGAATGGGAAGGAGTTGGATATCACATATGCTATAGGAAGGATCTCAGGTTTGGTATTAGAAGCATTGAGATGTCACATCTCATGCTATCGGAAGGGTCTCAGGATTGGAATGGGAATGATTTGGATATCACATCTCATGTTATAGGAAGGGTCTCAGGTTTGGTATAAGCATTGAGATATCACATCTCTGCTATCGGAAGTGGCTCAGGATTGGAATGGGAAGGAGTTGGATATCCCATCTCATGTTATAGGACGGGTCTCTGGTTTGGTATTAGAATCATTGAGATATCACATCGCATGCTGTAGGAAGGGTCTAAGGATTGGAATGGGATGGACTTGGACATCACATCTCATGCTATAGGTAGGCTCTCAGGTTTGGTATAAGCATTGAGATATCACATCTCATGCTATAGGAAGGGTCTCAAGATTGGAATGGGACGGATTTGGATATCACATCTCATGCTATAGGAAGGGTCTCAGGTTTGGTATACGCATGGAGATATCACTTCTCATGCTATAGGAAGGGTCTCAGGATTGGAATGAGAAGGAGTTGGATATCACATCTCATGCTATAGGAAGGGTCTCAGATTTGGTATAAGCATTGAGATATCACATCTCATGCTATAGGAAGGGTCTCAGGATTGGAATGGGAAGGAGTTGTATATGACATCTCAGGCCATAGGAAGGGTCTCAGGTTTGGTATAAGCATTGAGATATCACATCTCTGCTATCGGAAGGGTCTCAGGATTGGAATGGGAAGGACTTGGATGTCAAATCTCATGCTATAGGGAGGGTCTCAAGTTTGATATTAGAAGCATTGAGATAACAAATCTCATGATATCGGAAGGGTCTCAGGATTGGAATGGGAAGGAGTTGGATATCACATCTCATGATATATGAAGGGTCTCAGGTTTGGAAGGGGAAGGATTTGGATATCACATCTCATGTTATAGGACGGGTCTCAGGTTTGGTATTAGAAGCATTGAGATATCAAGTCTCATGGTATAGGAAGGGTCTCAGAATTGGAATGGGAAGGAGTTGGATAACACATCTCAAGCTATAGCAAGGGTCTCAGGATTGGAATGGGAAGAAGTTTGATATCACATCTCATGCCATAGTATGGGTCTCATGTTTGGTAGAAGCATTGGGATATCACATCTCATGCTATCGGAAGGGTATCAGTATTGGATTTGGAAGGAGTTGGATATCCCATCATGCTATAGGAAGGGTCTCAGGTTGGAATGGGAAGGAGTTGGATATCACATCTCATGTTATAGGAAGGGTCTCAGGATTGGAATGGGAAGGACTTGGATATAATATCTCATGCTATGGGAAGGCTCTCAGGTTTGGAAGGGGAAGGAGTTGGATATCACATCTCAAGCTATAGGAAGGGTCTCAGGTTTGGTATTAGAAGCATTGAGATATCACATCTCATGCTATAGGAAGGATCTCAGGATTGGAATGGGAAGGAGTTGGATATCACATCTCAAGCTATAGGAAGGGTCTCAGGTTTGGTATAAGCATTGAGATATCACATCTCATGCTATAGGAAGGGTGTCAGAATTGGAATGGGAAGGAGTTGGATATCACATCTCATGTTATAGGAAAGATCTCAGGTTTGGTATTAGAAGCATTGAGACATCAAATCTCATGTTATAGGAAGGGTCTCAGGATTGGAATGGGAAGAAGTTGGATATCACATCTCATGCTATAGGAAGGGTCTCAGGATTGGAATGGGAAGGAGTTGTATATGACGTCTCATGCCATAGGAAGGGTCTCAGGTTTGGTATAAGCATTGAGATATCACATCACATGCTATAGGAAGGGTCTCAGGATTGGAATGGGAAGGACTTGGATATCACATCTCATGCTATAGGCAGGGTCTCAGGTTTGGAAAGGGAAGGAGTTGGATATCACATTTCATGTTAGAGGTAGGATCTCTGTTTTGGTATTAGAGGCATTGAGATATCACATCTCATGCTATCAGAAGGGTCTCAGGATTGGAATGGGAAGGAGTTGGATATCACATCTCATGCTAAAGGGAGGGTCTCAGGTTTGGAAGGGGAAGGAGTTTGATATCACATCTCATGCCATAGTATGGGTCTCAGGTTTGGTAGAAGCATTGGGATATCACATCTCATGCTATCGGAAGGGTATCAGTATTGGATTTGGAAGGAGTTGGATATCCCATCTCATGCTATAGGAAGGGTCTCAGGTTGGAATGGGAAGGAGTTGGATATCACATCTCATGTTATAGGAAGGGTTTCAGGATTGGAATGGGAAGGACTTGGATATCATATCTCATGCTATAGGAAGGGTCTCAGAATTGGAATAGGAAGGAGTTGGATATCACATCTCATGTTATAGGAAAGATCTCAGGTTTGGTATTAGAAGCATTGAGACATCAAATCTCATGTTATAGGAAGGGTCTCAGGATTGGAATGGGAATAAGTTGGATATCACATCTCATGCTATAGGAAGGGTCTCAGGTTTGGTATAAGCATTGAGATATCACATCTCATACTATAGGAAGGGTCTCAGGATTGGAATGGGAAGGAGTTGTATATGACATCTCATGCCATAGGAAGGGTCTCAGGTTTGGTATAAGCATTGAGATATCACATCACATGCTATAGGAAGGGTCTCAGGATTGGAATGGGAAGGACTTGGATATCACATCTCATGCTATAGGCAGGGTCTCAGGTTTGTAAAGGGAAGGAGTTGGATATCACATTTCATGTTAGAGGTAGGATCTCAGGTTTGGTATTAGAGGCATTGAGATATCACATCTCATGCTATCAGAAGGGTCTCAGGATTGGAATGGGAAGGAGTTGGATATCACATCTCATGCTAAAGGGAGGGTCTCAGGTTTGGAAGGGGAAGGAGTTTGATATCACATCTCATGCCATAGTATGGGTCTCAGGTTTGGTAGAAGCTTTGGGATATCACATCTCATGCTATCGGAAGGGTATCAGTATTGGATTTGGAAGGAGTTGGATATCCCATCTCATGCTATAGGAAGGGTCTCAGGTTGGAATGGGAAGGAGTTGGATATCACATCTCATGTTATAGGAAGGGTCTCAGGATTGGAATGGGAAGGACTTGGATATCATATCTCATGCTATAGGAAGGGTCTCAGAATTGGAATGGGAAGGAGTTGGATATCACATCTCATGTTATAGGAAAGATCTCAGGTTTGGTATTAGAAGCATTGAGACATCACATCTCATGCTATAGGAAGGGTCTCAGGATTGGAATGGGAAGGAGTTGGATATCACATCTCATGCTATAGGAAGGGTCTCAGGTTAGGTATAAGCATTGAGATATCACATCTCATGCTATAGGAAGGGTCTCAGGATTGGAATGGGAAGGAGTTGTATATGACATCTCAAGCCGTAGGAAGGGTCTCAGGTTTGATATAAGCATTGAGATATCACATCTCTGCAATCGAAAGGGTCTCAGGATTGGAATCGGAAGGAGTTGGATATCCCATCTCATGTTATAGGAAGAGTCTCAGGTTTGGTATTAGAAGCATTGAGATATTACATCTCATGCTATAGGAAGTGTCTCAGGATTGGAATGGGAAGGACTTGGATATCACATCTCATGCTATAGGGAGGGTCTCAAGTTTGATATTAGAAGCATTGAGATATCACATCTCATGCTATAGGAAGGGTCTCAGGATTAGAATGGGAAGGAGTTGGATATCACATCTCATGCTATAGGAAGGGTCTCAGGTTTGGTATAAGCAGTGAGATATCACATCTCATGCTATAGGAAGTGTCTCAGGATTGGAATGGGAAGGAGTTGGATATCACATCTCATGTTATAGGAAGGATCTCAGGTTTGGTATAAGCATTGAGATATCACATCTCTGCTATCGGAATGGTCTCAGGATTGGAATGGGAAGGAGTTGGATATTCCCATCTCATGATAAAGGAAGGGTCTAAGGTTTGGAAGGGGAAGGATTTGGATATCACATCTCATGTTATAGGACGGGTCTCAGGTTTGGTATTAGAAGCATTGAGATATCACTTCTCATGAGATAGGAAGGGTCTCAGTATTGGAATGGGAAGGACTTGGATATCACATCTCATGCTATAGGGAGGGTCTGAAGTTTGATATTAGAAGCATTGAGATATGACATCTCATGATATCGGAAGGGTCTCAGGATTGGAATGGGAAGGAGTTGGATATCACATCTCATGATAAAGGAAGGGTCTAAGGTTTGGAAGGGGAAGGATTTGGATATCACATCTCATGTTATAGGACGGGTCTCAGGTTTGGTATTAGAAGCATTGAGATATCAAGTCTCATGGTATAGTAAGGGTCTCAGGATTGGAATGGGAAGGAGTTTGATATCACATCTCATGCCATAGTATGGGTCTCAGGTTTGGTAGAAGCATTGGGATATCACATCTCATGCTATCGGAAGGGTATCAGTATTGGATTTGGAAGGAGTTGGATATCTCATCTCATGCTATAGGAAGGGTCTCAGGTTGGAATGGGAAGGAGTTGGATATCACATCTCATGTTATAGGAAGGGTCTCAGGATTGGAATGGGAAGGACTTGGATATCATATCTCATGCTATAGGAAGGCTCTCAGGTTTGGAAGGGGAAGGAGTTGGATATCACATTTCATGGTAGAGGAAGGATCTCAGGTTTGGTATAAGAGGCATTGAGATATCACATCTCATGCTATAGGAAGGGTCTCAGGTTTGGTATAAGCAGTGAGATATCACATCTCATGCTATAGGAAGTGTCTCAGGATTGGAATGGGAAGGAGTTGGATATCACATCTCATGCCATAGTATGGGTCTCAGGTTTGGTAGAAGCATTGGGATATCACATCTCATGCTATCGGAAGGGTATCAGTATTGGATTTGGAAGGAGTTGGATATCCCATCTCATGTTATAGGAAGGGTCTCAGGATTGGAATGGGAAGGCCTTGGATATCATATCTCATGCTATAGGAAGGCTCTCAGGTTTGGAAGGGAAAGGAGTTGGATATCACATCTCATGTTATAGGAAGGGTCTCAGGATTGGAATGGGAAGGACTTGGATATCATATCTCATGCTATAGGAAGGCTCTCAGGTTTGGAAGGGGAAGGAGTTGGATATCACATCCCATGCTATAGGAAGAGTCTCAGGTTTGGTATAAGCATTGAGATATCACATCTCATGCTATAGGAATGGTCTCAGGATTGGAATGGGTAGGAGTTGGATATTACATTCTTGCTATAGGAAGGGTCTCATGTTTGGAATGGGAAGGAGTTGGATATCTCATATGCTATAGGAAGGATCTCAGGTTTGGTATTAGAAGCATTGAGATGTCACTCTCATGCTATCGGAAGGGTCTCAGGATTGGAATGGGAATGATTTGGATATCACATCTCATGTTATAGGAAGGGTCTCAGGTTTGGTATAAGCATTGAGATATCACATCTCTGCTATCGGAAGTGGCTCAGGATTGGAATGGGAAGGAGTTGGATATCCCATCTCATGTTATAGGACGGGTCTCTGGTTTGGTATTAGAATCATTGAGATATCACATCGCATGCTGTAGGAAGGGTCTAAGGATTGGAATGGGATGGACTTGGACATCACATCTCATGCTATAGGTAGGCTCTCAGGTTTGGTATAAGCATTGAGATATCACATCTCATGCTATAGGAAGGGTCTCAAGATTGGAATGGGACGGATTTGGATATCACATCTCATGCTATAGGAAGGGTCTCAGGTTTGGTATACGCATGGAGATATCACTTCTCATGCTATAGGAAGGGTCTCAGGATTGGAATGAGAAGGAGTTGGATATCACATCTCATGCTATAGGAAGGGTCTCAGATTTGGTATAAGCATTGAGATATCACATCTCATGCTATAGGAAGGGTCTCAGGATTGGAATGGGAAGGAGTTGTATATGACATCTCAGGCCATAGGAAGGGTCTCAGGTTTGGTATAAGCATTGAGATATCACATCTCTGCTATCGGAAGGGTCTCAGGATTGGAATGGGAAGGACTTGGATGTCAAATCTCATGCTATAGGGAGGGTCTCAAGTTTGATATTAGAAGCATTGAGATAACAAATCTCATGATATCGGAAGGGTCTCAGGATTGGAATGGGAAGGAGTTGGATATCACATCTCATGATATATGAAGGGTCTCAGGTTTGGAAGGGGAAGGATTTGGATATCACATCTCATGTTATAGGACGGGTATCAGGTTTGGTATTAGAAGCATTGAGATATCAAGTCTCATGGTATAGGAAGGGTCTCAGAATTGGAATGGGAAGGAGTTGGATAACACATCTCAAGCTATAGCAAGGGTCTCAGGATTGGAATGGGAAGAAGTTTGATATCACATCTCATGCCATAGTATGGGTCTCATGTTTGGTAGAAGCATTGGGATATCACATCTCATGCTATCGGAAGGGTATCAGTATTGGATTTGGAAGGAGTTGGATATCCCATCATGCTATAGGAAGGGTCTCAGGTTGGAATGGGAAGGAGTTGGATATCACATCTCATGTTATAGGAAGGGTCTCAGGATTGGAATGGGAAGGACTTGGATATCATATCTCATGCTATGGGAAGGCTCTCAGGTTTGGAAGGGGAAGGAGTTGGATATCACATCTCAAGCTATAGGAAGGGTCTCAGGTTTGGTATTAGAAGCATTGAGATATCACATCTCATGCTATAGGAAGGGTCTCAGGATTGGAATGGGAAGGAGTTGGATATCACATCTCATGCTAAAGGAAGGGTCTCAGGTTTGGAACGGGAAGGAGTTGGATATCACATCTCATGTTATAGGAAGGGTCTCATGTTTGGTATAAGCATTGAGATATCATATCTCTGCTATCGGAAGTGTCTCAGGATTGGAATGGGAAGGAGTTGGATATCCCATCTCATGTTATAGGATGGGTCTCAGGTTTGTTATTAGAATCATTGAGATATCATATTGCATGCTGTAGGAAGGGTCTAAGTATTGGAATGGGAAGGACTTGGATATCACATCTCATGCTATAGATAGGCTCTCAGGTTTGGAGGAAAGGGAAGGAGTTGGATATCACATTTCATGTTAGAGGAAGGATCTCAGGTTTGGTATTAGAGGCATTGAGACATCACATCTCATGCTATAGGAAGGGTCTCAGGATTGGAATGGGAAGGAGTTGGATATCACATCTCATGCTATAGGAAGGGTCTCAGGTTAGGTATAAGCATTGAGATATCACATCTCATGCTATAGGAAGGGTCTCAGGATTGGAATGGGAAGGAGTTGTATATGACATCTCATGCCGTAGGAAGGGTCTCAGGTTTGGTATAAGCATTGAGATATCACATCTCTGCAATCGAAAGGGTCTCAGGATTGGAATCGGAAGGAGTTGGATATCCCATCTCATGTTATAGGAAGAGTCTCAGGTTTGGTATTAGAAGCATTGAGATATTACATCTCATGCTATAGGAAGTGTCTCAGGATTGGAATGGGAAGGACTTGGATATCACATCTCATGCTATAGGGAGGGTCTCAAGTTTGATATTAGAAGCATTGAGATATCACATCTCATGCTATAGGAAGGGTCTCAGGATTAGAATGGGAAGGAGTTGGATATCACATCTCATGCTATAGGAAGGGTCTCAGGTTTGGTATAAGCAGTGAGATATCACATCTCATGCTATAGGAAGTGTCTCAGGATTGGAATGGGAAGGAGTTGGATATCACATCTCATGTTATAGGAAGGATCTCAGGTTTGGTATAAGCATTGAGATATCACATCTCTGCTATCGGAATGGTCTCAGGATTGGAATGGGAAGGAGTTGGATATTCCCGTCTCATGATAAAGGAAGGGTCTAAGGTTTGGAAGGGGAAGGATTTGGATATCACATCTCATGTTATAGGACGGGTCTCAGGTTTGGTATTAGAAGCATTGAGATATCACTTCTCATGCTATAGGAAGGGTCTCAGGATTGGAATGGGAAGGACTTGGATATCACATCTCATGCTATAGGGAGGGTCTGAAGTTTGATATTAGAAGCATTGAGATATGACATCTCATGATATCGGAAGGGTCTCAGGATTGGAATGGGAAGGAGTTGGATATCACATCTCATGATAAAGGAAGGGTCTAAGGTTTGGAAGGGGAAGGATTTGGATATCACATCTCATGTTATAGGACGGGTCTCAGGTTTGGTATTAGAAGCATTGAGATATCAAGTCTCATGGTATAGGAAGGGTCTCAGAATTGGAATGGGAAGGAGTTGGATATCACAACTCAAGCTATAGTAAGGGTCTCAGGATTGGAATGGGAAGGAGTTTGATATCACATCTCCTGCCATAGTATGGGTCTCAGGTTTGGTAGAAGCATTGGGATATCACATCTCATGCTATCGGAAGGGTATCAGTATTGGATTTGGAAGGAGTTGGATATCCCATCTCATGCTATAGGAAGGGTCTCAGGTTGGAATGGGAAGGAGTTGGATATCACATCTCATGTTATAGGAAGGGTCTCAGGATTGGAATGGGAAGGACTTGGATATCATATCTCATGCTATAGGAAGGCTCTCAGGTTTGGAAGGGGAAGGAGTTGGATATCACATTTCATGTTAGAGGAAGGATCTCAGGTTTGGTATAAGAGGCATTGAGATATCACATCTCATGCTATAGGAAGGGTCTCAGGTTTGGTATAAGCAGTGAGATATCACATCTCATGCTATAGGAAGTGTCTCAGGATTGGAATGGGAAGGAGTTGGATATCACATCTCATGCCATAGTATGGGTCTCAGGTTTGGTAGAAGCATTGGGATATCACATCTCATGCTATCGGAAGGGTATCAGTATTGGATTTGGAAGGAGTTGGATATCCCATCTCATGTTATAGGAAGGGTCTCAGGATTGGAATGGGAAGGCCTTGGATATCATATCTCATGCTATAGGAAGGCTCTCAGGTTTGGAAGGGGAAGGAGTTGGATATCACATCTCATGCTATAGGAAGAGTCTCAGGTTTGGTATAAGCATTGAGATATCACATCTCATGCTATAGGAATGGTCTCAGGATTGGAATGGGTAGGAGTTGGATATTACATTCTTGCTATAGGAAGGGTCTCATGTTTGGAATGGGAAGGAGTTGGATATCACATATGCTATAGGAAGGATCTCAGGTTTGGTATTAGAAGCATTGAGATGTCACATCTCATGCTATCGGAAGGGTCTCAGGATTGGAATGGGAATGATTTGGATATCACATCTCATGTTATAGGAAGGGTCTCAGGTTTGGTATAAGCATTGAGATATCACATCTCTGCTATCGGAAGTGGCTCAGGATTGGAATGGGAAGGAGTTGGATATCCCATCTCATGTTATAGGACGGGTCTCTGGTTTGGTATTAGAATCATTGAGATATCACATCGCATGCTGTAGGAAGGGTCTAAGGATTGGAATGGGATGGACTTGGACATCACATCTCATGCTATAGGTAGGCTCTCAGGTTTGGTATAAGCATTGAGATATCACATCTCATGCTATAGGAAGGGTCTCAAGATTGGAATGGGATGGATTTGGATATCACATCTCATGCTATAGGAAGGGTCTCAGGTTTGGTATACGCATGGAGATATCACTTCTCATGCTATAGGAAGGGTCTCAGGATTGGAATGAGAAGGAGTTGGATATCACATCTCATGCTATAGGAAGGGTCTCAGATTTGGTATAAGCATTGAGATATCACATCTCATGCTATAGGAAGGGTCTCAGGATTGGAATGGGAAGGAGTTGTATATGACATCTCAGGCCATAGGAAGGGTCTCAGGTTTGGTATAAGCATTGAGATATCACATCTCTGCTATCGGAAGGGTCTCAGGATTGGAATGGGAAGGACTTGGATGTCAAATCTCATGCTATAGGGAGGGTCTCAAGTTTGATATTAGAAGCATTGAGATAACAAATCTCATGATATCGGAAGGGTCTCAGGATTGGAATGGGAAGGAGTTGGATATCACATCTCATGATATATGAAGGGTCTCAGGTTTGGAAGGGGAAGGATTTGGATATCACATCTCATGTTATAGGACGGGTCTCAGGTTTGGTATTAGAAGCATTGAGATATCAAGTCTCATGGTATAGGAAGGGTCTCAGAATTGGAATGGGAAGGAGTTGGATAACACATCTCAAGCTATAGCAAGGGTCTCAGGATTGGAATGGGAAGAAGTTTGATATCACATCTCATGCCATAGTATGGGTCTCATGTTTGGTAGAAGCATTGGGATATCACATCTCATGCTATCGGAAGGGTATCAGTATTGGATTTGGAAGGAGTTGGATATCCCATCATGCTATAGGAAGGGTCTCAGGATTGGAATGGGAAGGACTTGGATATCATATCTCATGCTATGGGAAGGCTCTCAGGTTTGGAAGGGGAAGGAGTTGGATATCACATCTCAAGCTATAGGAAGGGTCTCAGGTTTGGTATTAGAAGCATTGAGATATCACATCTCATGCTATAGGAAGGGTCTCAGGTTTGGAACGGGAAGGAGTTGGATATCACATCTCATGTTATAGGAAGGGTCTCATGTTTGGTATAAGCATTGAGATATCATATCTCTGCTATCGGAAGTGTCTCAGGATTGGAATGGGAAGGAGTTGGATATCCCATCTCATGTTATAGGATGGGTCTCAGGTTTGTTATTAGAATCATTGAGATATCATATTGCATGCTGTAGGAAGGGTCTAAGTATTGGAATGGGAAGGACTTGGATATCACATCTCATGCTATAGATAGGCTCTCAGGTTTGGAGGAAAGGGAAGGAGTTGGATATCACATTTCATGTTAGAGGAAGGATCTCAGGTTTGGTATTAGAGGCATTGAGACATCACATCTCATGCTATAGGAAGGGTCTCAGGATTGGAATGGGAAGGAGTTGGATATCACATCTCATGCTATAGGAAGGGTCTCAGGTTAGGTATAAGCATTGAGATATCACATCTCATGCTATAGGAAGGGTCTCAGGATTGGAATGGGAAGGAGTTGTATATGACATCTCATGCCGTAGGAAGGGTCTCAGGTTTGGTATAAGCATTGAGATATCACATCTCTGCAATCGAAAGGGTCTCAGGATTGGAATCGGAAGGAGTTGGATATCCCATCTCATGTTATAGGAAGAGTCTCAGGTTTGGTATTAGAAGCATTGAGATATTACATCTCATGCTATAGGAAGTGTCTCAGGATTGGAATGGGAAGGACTTGGATATCACATCTCATGCTATAGGGAGGGTCTCAAGTTTGATATTAGAAGCATTGAGATATCACATCTCATGCTATAGGAAGGGTCTCAGGATTAGAATGGGAAGGAGTTGGATATCACATCTCATGCTATAGGAAGGGTCTCAGGTTTGGTATAAGCAGTGAGATATCACATCTCATGCTATAGGAAGTGTCTCAGGATTGGAATGGGAAGGAGTTGGATATCACATCTCATGTTATAGGAAGGATCTCAGGTTTGGTATAAGCATTGAGATATCACATCTCTGCTATCGGAATGGTCTCAGGATTGGAATGGGAAGGAGTTGGATATTCCCATCTCATGATAAAGGAAGGGTCTAAGGTTTGGAAGGGGAAGGATTTGGATATCACATCTCATGTTATAGGACGGGTCTCAGGTTTGGTATTAGAAGCATTGAGATATCACTTCTCATGCTATAGGAAGGGTCTCAGGATTGGAATGGGAAGGACTTGGATATCACATCTCATGCTATAGGGAGGGTCTGAAGTTTGATATTAGAAGCATTGAGATATGACATCTCATGATATCGGAAGGGTCTCAGGATTGGAATGGGAAGGAGTTGGATATCACATCTCATGATAAAGGAAGGGTCTAAGGTTTGGAAGGGGAAGGATTTGGATATCACATCTCATGTTATAGGACGGGTCTCAGGTTTGGTATTAGAAGCATTGAGATATCAAGTCTCATGGTATAGGAAGGGTCTCAGAATTGGAATGGGAAGGAGTTGGATATCACAACTCAAGCTATAGTAAGGGTCTCAGGATTGGAATGGGAAGGAGTTTGATATCACATCTCCTGCCATAGTATGGGTCTCAGGTTTGGTAGAAGCATTGGGATATCACATCTCATGCTATCGGAAGGGTATCAGTATTGGATTTGGAAGGAGTTGGATATCCCATCTCATGCTATAGGAAGGGTCTCAGGTTGGAATGGGAAGGAGTTGGATATCACATCTCATGTTATAGGAAGGGTCTCAGGATTGGAATGGGAAGGACTTGGATATCATATCTCATGCTATAGGAAGGCTCTCAGGTTTGGAAGGGGAAGGAGTTGGATATCACATTTCATGTTAGAGGAAGGATCTCAGGTTTGGTATAAGAGGCATTGAGATATCACATCTCATGCTATAGGAAGGGTCTCAGGTTTGGTATAAGCAGTGAGATATCACATCTCATGCTATAGGAAGTGTCTCAGGATTGGAATGGGAAGGAGTTGGATATCACATCTCATGCCATAGTATGGGTCTCAGGTTTGGTAGAAGCATTGGGATATCACATCTCATGCTATCGGAAGGGTATCAGTATTGGATTTGGAAGGAGTTGGATATCCCATCTCATGTTATAGGAAGGGTCTCAGGATTGGAATGGGAAGGCCTTGGATATCATATCTCATGCTATAGGAAGGCTCTCAGGTTTGGAAGGGGAAGGAGTTGGATATCACATCTCATGCTATAGGAAGAGTCTCAGGTTTGGTATAAGCATTGAGATATCACATCTCATGCTATAGGAATGGTCTCAGGATTGGAATGGGTAGGAGTTGGATATTACATTCTTGCTATAGGAAGGGTCTCATGTTTGGAATGGGAAGGAGTTGGATATCACATATGCTATAGGAAGGATCTCAGGTTTGGTATTAGAAGCATTGAGATGTCACATCTCATGCTATCGGAAGGGTCTCAGGATTGGAATGGGAATGATTTGGATATCACATCTCATGTTATAGGAAGGGTCTCAGGTTTGGTATAAGCATTGAGATATCACATCTCTGCTATCGGAAGTGGCTCAGGATTGGAATGGGAAGGAGTTGGATATCCCATCTCATGTTATAGGACGGGTCTCTGGTTTGGTATTAGAATCATTGAGATATCACATCGCATGCTGTAGGAAGGGTCTAAGGATTGGAATGGGATGGACTTGGACATCACATCTCATGCTATAGGTAGGCTCTCAGGTTTGGTATAAGCATTGAGATATCACATCTCATGCTATAGGAAGGGTCTCAAGATTGGAATGGGATGGATTTGGATATCACATCTCATGCTATAGGAAGGGTCTCAGGTTTGGTATACGCATGGAGATATCACTTCTCATGCTATAGGAAGGGTCTCAGGATTGGAATGAGAAGGAGTTGGATATCACATCTCATGCTATAGGAAGGGTCTCAGATTTGGTATAAGCATTGAGATATCACATCTCATGCTATAGGAAGGGTCTCAGGATTGGAATGGGAAGGAGTTGTATATGACATCTCAGGCCATAGGAAGGGTCTCAGGTTTGGTATAAGCATTGAGATATCACATCTCTGCTATCGGAAGGGTCTCAGGATTGGAATGGGAAGGACTTGGATGTCAAATCTCATGCTATAGGGAGGGTCTCAAGTTTGATATTAGAAGCATTGAGATAACAAATCTCATGATATCGGAAGGGTCTCAGGATTGGAATGGGAAGGAGTTGGATATCACATCTCATGATATATGAAGGGTCTCAGGTTTGGAAGGGGAAGGATTTGGATATCACATCTCATGTTATAGGACGGGTCTCAGGTTTGGTATTAGAAGCATTGAGATATCAAGTCTCATGGTATAGGAAGGGTCTCAGAATTGGAATGGGAAGGAGTTGGATAACACATCTCAAGCTATAGCAAGGGTCTCAGGATTGGAATGGGAAGAAGTTTGATATCACATCTCATGCCATAGTATGGGTCTCATGTTTGGTAGAAGCATTGGGATATCACATCTCATGCTATCGGAAGGGTATCAGTATTGGATTTGGAAGGAGTTGGATATCCCATCATGCTATAGGAAGGGTCTCAGGATTGGAATGGGAAGGACTTGGATATCATATCTCATGCTATGGGAAGGCTCTCAGGTTTGGAAGGGGAAGGAGTTGGATATCACATCTCAAGCTATAGGAAGGGTCTCAGGTTTGGTATTAGAAGCATTGAGATATCACATCTCATGCTATAGGAAGGGTCTCAGGATTGGAATGGGAAGGAGTTGGATATCACATCTCAAGCTATAGGAAGGGTCTCAGGTTTGGTATAAGCATTGAGATATCACATCTCATGCTATAGGAAGGGTGTCAGAATTGGAATGGGAAGGAGTTGGATATCACATCTCATGTTATAGGAAAGATCTCAGGTTTGGTATTAGAAGCATTGAGACATCAAATCTCATGTTATAGGAAGGGTCTCAGGATTGGAATGGGAAGAAGTTGGATATCACATCTCATGCTATAGGAAGGGTCTCAGGATTGGAATGGGAAGGAGTTGTATATGACGTCTCATGCCATAGGAAGGGTCTCAGGTTTGGTATAAGCATTGAGATATCACATCACATGCTATAGGAAGGGTCTCAGGATTGGAATGGGAAGGACTTGGATATCACATCTCATGCTATAGGCAGGGTCTCAGGTTTGGAAAGGGAAGGAGTTGGATATCACATTTCATGTTAGAGGTAGGATCTCTGTTTTGGTATTAGAGGCATTGAGATATCACATCTCATGCTATCAGAAGGGTCTCAGGATTGGAATGGGAAGGAGTTGGATATCACATCTCATGCTAAAGGGAGGGTCTCAGGTTTGGAAGGGGAAGGAGTTTGATATCACATCTCATGCCATAGTATGGTTCTCAGGTTTGGTAGAAGCATTGGGATATCACATCTCATGCTATCGGAAGGGTATCAGTATTGGATTTGGAAGGAGTTGGATATCCCATCTCATGCTATAGGAAGGGTCTCAGGTTGGAATGGGAAGGAGTTGGATATCACATCTCATGTTATAGGAAGGGTTTCAGGATTGGAATGGGAAGGACTTGGATATCACATCTCATGCTATAGGAAGGGTCTCAGAATTGGAATAGGAAGGAGTTGGATATCACATCTCATGTTATAGGAAAGATCTCAGGTTTGGTATTAGAAGCATTGAGACATCAAATCTCATGTTATAGGAAGGGTCTCAGGATTGGAATGGGAATAAGTTGGATATCACATCTCATGCTATAGGAAGGGTCTCAGGTTTGGTATAAGCATTGAGATATCACATCTCATACTATAGGAAGGGTCTCAGGATTGGAATGGGAAGGAGTTGTATATGACATCTCATGCCATAGGAAGGGTCTCAGGTTTGGTATAAGCATTGAGATATCACATCACATGCTATAGGAAGGGTCTCAGGATTGGAATGGGAAGGACTTGGATATCACATCTCATGCTATAGGCAGGGTCTCAGGTTTGTAAAGGGAAGGAGTTGGATATCACATTTCATGTTAGAGGTAGGATCTCAGGTTTGGTATTAGAGGCATTGAGATATCACATCTCATGCTATCAGAAGGGTCTCAGGATTGGAATGGGAAGGAGTTGGATATCACATCTCATGCTAAAGGGAGGGTCTCAGGTTTGGAAGGGGAAGGAGTTTGATATCACATCTCATGCCATAGTATGGGTCTCAGGTTTGGTAGAAGCTTTGGGATATCACATCTCATGCTATCGGAAGGGTATCAGTATTGGATTTGGAAGGAGTTGGATATCCCATCTCATGCTATAGGAAGGGTCTCAGGTTGGAATGGGAAGGAGTTGGATATCACATCTCATGTTATAGGAAGGGTCTCAGGATTGGAATGGGAAGGACTTGGATATCATATCTCATGCTATAGGAAGGGTCTCAGAATTGGAATGGGAAGGAGTTGGATATCACATCTCATGTTATAGGAAAGATCTCAGGTTTGGTATTAGAAGCATTGAGACATCACATCTCATGTTATAGGAAGGGTCTCAGGATTGGAATGGGAAGAAGTTGGATATCACATCTCATGCTATAGGAAGGGTCTCAGGTTTGGTATAAGCATTGAGATATCACATCTCATGCTATAGGAAGGGTCTCAGGATTGGAATGGGAAGAAGTTGGATATCACATCTCATGCTATAGGAAGGATCTCAGATTTGGTATTAGAAGCATTGAGATATCACATCTCATGCTATCGGAAGGGTCTCAGGATTGGAATGGGAAGGATTTGGATATCACATCTCATGTCATAGGAAGGATCTCAGGTTTGGTATTAGAAGCATTGATATATCACATCTCATGCTATAGGAATGGTCTCAGGATTGGAATGAGTAGGAGTTGGATATTACATTCTTGCTATAGGAAGGGTCTCATGTTTGGAATGGGAAGGAGTTGGATATCACATATGCTATAGGAAGGATCTCAGGTTTGGTATTAGAAGCATTGAGATATCACATCTCATGCTATCGGAAGGGTCTCAGGATTGGAATGGGAATGATTTGGATATCACATCTCATGTTATAGGAAGGGTCTCAGGTTTGGTATAAGCATTGAGATATCACATCTCTGCTATCGGAAGTGGCTCAGGATTGGAATGGGAAGGAGTTGGATATCCCATCTCATGTTATAGGACGGGTCTCTGGTTTGGTATTAGAATCATTGAGAGATCACATCGCATGCTGTAGGAAGGGTCTAAGGATTGGAATGGGATGGACTTGGACATCACATCTCATGCTATAGGTAGGCTTTCAGGTTTGGTATAAGCATTGAGATATCACATCTCATGCTATAGGAAGGGTCTCAGGATTGGAATGGGACGGATTTGGATATCACATCTCATGCTATAGGAAGGGTCTCAGGTTTGGTATACGCATGGAGATATCACTTCTCATGCTATAGGAAGGGTCTCAGGATTGGAATGGGAAGGAGTTGGATATCACATCTCATGCTATAGGAAGGGTCTCAGATTTGGTATAAGCATTGAGATATCACATCTCATGCTATAGGAAGGGTCTCAGGATTGGAATGGGAAGGAGTTGTATATGACATCTCAGGCCATAGGAAGGGTCTCAGGTTTGGTATAAGCATTGAGATATCACATCTCTGCTATCGGAAGGGTCTCAGGATTGGAATGGGAAGGACTTGGATGTCACATCTCATGCTATAAGGGAGGGTCTCAAGTTTGATATTAGAAGCATTGAGATAACAAATCTCATGATATCGGAATAGTCTCACATTGGAATGGGAAGGAGTTGGATATCACATCTCATGATATAGGAAGGGTCTAAGGTTTGGAAGGGGAAGGATTTGGATATCACATCTCATGTTATAGGACGGGTCTCGGGTTTGGTATTAGAAGCATTGAGATATCAAGTCTCATGGTATAGGAAGGGTCTCAGAATTGAAATGGGAAGGAGTTTGATAACACATCTCAAGCTATAGGAAGGGTCTCAGGATTGGAATGGGAAGAAGTTTGATATCACATCTCATGCCATAGTATGGGTCTCAGGTTTGGTAGAAGCATTGGGATATCACATCTCATGCTATCGGAAGGGTATCAGTATTGGATTTGGAAGGAGTTGGATATCCCATCATGCTATAGGAAGGGTCTCAGGTTGGAATGGGAAGGAGTTGGATATCACATCTCATGTTATAGGAAGGGTCTCAGGATTGGAATGGGAAGGACTTGGATATCATATCTCATGCTATGGGAAGGCTCTCAGGTTTGGAAGGGGAAGGAGTTGGATATCACATCTCAAGCTATAGGAAGGGTCTCAGGTTTGGTATTAGAAGCATTGAGATATCACATCTCATGCTATAGGAAGGGTCTCAGGATTGGAATGGGATGGAGTTGGATATCACATCTCATGCTAAAGGAAGGGTCTCAGGTTTGTTAGAAGCATTGGGATATCACATCTCATGCTATCGGAAGGGTATCAGAATTGGATTTGGAAGGAGTTGGATATCCCATCTCATGCTATAGGAAGGGTCTCAGGTTGAAATGGGAAGGAGTTGGATATCACATCTCATGTTATAGGAAGGGTCTCAGGATTCGTTTTAGAGGCATTGAGATATCACATCTCATGCTATCAGAAGGGTCTCAGGATTGGAATGGGAAGGAGTTGGATTTCACATCTCATGCTAAAGGGAGGGTCTCAGGTTTGGAAGGGGAAGGATTTGGATATCACATCTCATGTTATAGGAAGGATCTCAGGTTTGGTATTAGAAGCATTGAGATATCACATCTCATGCTATCGGAAGGATCTCAGGTTTGGTATTAGAAGCATTGAGATATCACATCTCTTGCTATCAGAAGGGTCTCAGGATTGGAATGGGAAGGAGTTGGATATCACATCTCATGCTAAAGGGAGGGTCTCAGGTTTGGTATTAGAAGTATTGAGATATCACATCTCATGCTATAAGAAGGGTCTCAGGATTGGAATGGGATGGAGTTGGATATCACATCTCATGCTAAAGGAAGGGTCTCAGGTTTGGTAGAATCATTGAGATATCACATCTCATGCTATAGGAAATGTCTCAGGATTGGAATGGGAAGGAGCTGGATATCACATCTCATGCTAAAGGAAGGGTCTCAGGTTTGGAACGGGAAGGAGTTGGATATCACATCTCATGTTATAGGAAGGGTCTCAGGTTTGGTATAAGCATTGAGATATCATATCTCTGCTATCGGAAGTGTCTCAGGATTGGAATGGGAAGGAGTTGGATATCCCATCTCATGTTATAGGACGGGTCTCAGGTTTGTTATTAGAATCATTGAGATATCATATTGCATGCTGTAGGAAGGGTCCAAGTATTGGAATGGGAAGGACTTGGATATCACATCTCATGCTATAGATAGGCTCCCAGGTTTGGAAAGGGAAGGAGTTGGATATCACATTTCATGTTAGAGGAAGGATCTCAGGTTTGGTATTAGAGGCATTGAGACATCACATCTCATGCTATAGGAAGGGTCTCAGGATTGGAATGGGAAGGAGTTGGATATCACATCTCATGCTATAGGAAGGGTCTCAGGTTAGGTATAAGCATTGAGATATCACATCTCATGCTATAGGAAGGGTCTCAGGATTGGAATGGGAAGGAGTTGTATATGACATCTCATGCCGTAGGAAGGGTCTCAGGTTTGGTATAAGCATTGAGATATCACATCTCTGCAATCGAAAGGGTCTCAGGATTGGAATGGGAAGGAGTTGGATATCCCATCTCATGTTATAGGAAGAGTCTCAGGTTTGGTATTAGAAGCATTGAGATATTACATCTCATGCTATAGGAAGTGTCTCAGGATTGGAATGGGAAGGACTTGGATATCACATCTCATGCTATAGGGAGGGTCTCAAGTTTGATATTAGAAGCTTTGAGATATCACATCTCATGCTATAGGAAGGGTCTCAGGATTAGAATGGGAAGGAGTTGGATATCACATCTCATGCTATAGGAAGGGTCTCAGGTTTGGTATAAGCAGTGAGATATCACATCTCATGCTATAGGAAGTGTCTCAGGATTGGAATGGGAAGGAGTTGGATATCACATCTCATGTTATAGGAAGGATCTCAGGTTTGGTATAAGCATTGAGATATCACATCTCTGCTATCGGAATGGTCTCAGGATTGGAATGGGAAGGAGTTGGATATTCCCATCTCATGATAAAGGAAGGGTCTAAGGTTTGGAAGGGGAAGGATTTGGATATCACATCTCATGTTATAGGACGGGTCTCAGGTTTGGTATTAGAAGCATTGAGATATCACTTCTCATGCTATAGGAAGGGTCTCAGGATTGGAATGGGAAGTGCTTGGATATCACATCTCATGCTATAGGGAGGGTCTGAAGTTTGATATTAGAAGCATTGAGATATGACATCTCATGATATCGGAAGGGTCTCAGGATTGGAATGGGAAGGAGTTGGATATCACATCTCATGATAAAGGAAGGGTCTAAGGTTTGGAAGGGGAAGGATTTGGATATCACATCTCATGTTATAGGACGGGTCTCAGGTTTGGTATTAGAAGCATTGAGATATCAAGTCTCATGGTATAGGAAGGGTCTCAGAATTGGAATGGGAAGGAGTTTGATATCACATCTCAAGCTATAGTAAGGGTCTCAGGATTGGAATGGGAAGGAGTTTGATATCACATCTCATGCCATAGTATGGGTCTCAGGTTTGGTAGAAGCATTGGGATATCACATCTCATGCTATCGGAAGGGTATCAGTATTGGATTTGGAAGGAGTTGGATATCCCATCTCATGCTATAGGAAGGGTCTCAGGTTGGAATGGGAAGGAGTTGGATATCACATCTCATGTTATAGGAAGGGTCTCAGGATTGGAATGGGAAGGACTTGGATATCATATCTCATGCTATAGGAAGGCTCTCAGGTTTGGAAGGGGAAGGAGTTGGATATCACATTTCATGGTAGAGGAAGGATCTCAGGTTTGGTATAAGAGGCATTGAGATATCACATCTCATGCTATAGGAAGGGTCTCAGGATTGGAATGGGTAGGAGTTGGATATTACATTCTTGCTATAGGAAGGGTCTCATGTTTGGAATGGGAAGGAGTTGGATATCTCATATGCTATAGGAAGGATCTCAGGTTTGGTATTAGAAGCATTGAGATGTCACATCTCATGCTATCGGAAGGGTCTCAGGATTGGAATGGGAATGATTTGGCTATCACATCTCATGTTATAGGAAGGGTCTCAGGTTTGGTATAAGCATTGAGATATCACATCTCTGCTATCGGAAGTGGCTCAGGATTGGAATGGGAAGGAGTTGGATATCCCATCTCATGTTATAGGACGGGTCTCTGGTTTGGTATTAGAATCATTGAGATATCACATCGCATGCTGTAGGAAGGGTCTAAGGATTGGAATGGGATGGACTTGGACATCACATCTCATGCTATAGGTAGGCTCTCAGGTTTGGTATAAGCATTGAGATATCACATCTCATGCTATAGGAAGGGTCTCAAGATTGGAATGGGACGGATTTGGATATCACATCTCATGCTATAGGAAGGGTCTCAGGTTTGGTATACGCATGGAGATATCACTTCTCATGCTATAGGAAGGGTCTCAGGATTGGAATGAGAAGGAGTTGGATATCACATCTCATGCTATAGGAAGGGTCTCAGATTTGGTATAAGCATTGAGACATCACATCTCATGCTATAGGAAGGGTCTCAGGATTGGAATGGGAAGGAGTTGTATATGACATCTCAGGCCATAGGAAGGGTCTCAGGTTTGGTATAAGCATTGAGATATCACATCTCTGCTATCGGAAGGGTCTCAGGATTGGAATGGGAAGGACTTGGATGTCAAATCTCATGCTATAGGGAGGGTCTCAAGTTTGATATTAGAAGCATTGAGATAACAAATCTCATGATATCGGAAGGGTCTCAGGATTGGAATGGGAAGGAGTTGGATATCACATCTCATGATATATGAAGGGTCTCAGGTTTGGAAGGGGAAGGATTTGGATATCACATCTCATGTTATAGGACGGGTCTCAGGTTTGGTATTAGAAGCATTGAGATATCAAGTCTCATGGTATAGGAAGGGTCTCAGAATTGGAATGGGAAGGAGTTGGATAACACATCTCAAGCTATAGCAAGGGTCTCAGGATTGGAATGGGAAGAAGTTTGATATCACATCTCATGCCATAGTATGGGTCTCATGTTTGGTAGAAGCATTGGGATATCACATCTCATACTATCGGAAGGGTATCAGTATTGGATTTGGAAGGAGTTGGATATCCCATCATGCTATAGGAAGGGTCTCAGGTTGGAATGGGAAGGAGTTGGATATCACATCTCATGTTATAGGACGGGTCTCAGGTTTGGTATTAGAAGCATTGAGATATCACTTCTCATGCTATAGGAAGGGTCTCAGGATTGGAATGGGAAGGACTTGGATATCACATCTCATGCTATAGGGAGGGTCTGAAGTTTGATATTAGACGCATTGAGATATGACATCTCATGATATCGGAAGGGTCTCAGGATTGGAATGGGAAGGAGTTGGATATCACATCTCATGATAAAGGAAGGGTCTAAGGTTTGGAAGGGGAAGGATTTGGATATCACATCTCATGTTATAGGACGGGTCTCAGGTTTGGTATTAGAAGCATTGAGATATCAAGTCTCATGGTATAGGAAGGGTCTCAGAATTGGAATGGGAAGGAGTTGGATATCACAACTCAAGCTATAGTAAGGGTCTCAGGATTGGAATGGGAAGGAGTTTGATATCACATCTCATGCCATAGTATGGGTCTCAGGTTTGGTAGAAGCATTGGGATATCAAATCTCATGCTATCGGAAGGGTATCAGTATTGGATTTGGAAGGAGTTGGATATCCCATCGCATGCTATAGGAAGGGTCTCAGGTTGGAATGGGAAGGAGTTGGATATCACATCTCATGTTATAGGAAGGGTCTCAGGATTGGAATGGGAAGGACTTGGATATCATATCTCATGCTATAGGAAGGCTCTCAGGTTTGGAAGGGGAAGGAGTTGGATATCACATTTCATGTTAGAGGAAGGATCTCAGGTTTGGTATAAGAGGCATTGAGATATCACATCTCATGCTATAGGAAGGGTCTCAGGTTTGGTATAAGCAGTGAGATATCACATCTCATGCTATAGGAAGTGTCTCAGGATTGGAATGGGAAGGAGTTGGATATCACATCTCATGCCATAGTATGGGTCTCAGGTTTGGTAGAAGCATTGGGATATCACATCTCATGCTATCGGAAGGGTATCAGTATTGGATTTGGAAGGAGTTGGATATCCCATCTCATGTTATAGGAAGGGTCTCAGGATTGGAATGGGAAGGCCTTGGATATCATATCTCATGCTATAGGAAGGCTCTCAGGTTTGGAAGGGAAAGGAGTTGGATATCACATCTCATGTTATAGGAAGGGTCCCAGGATTGGAATGGGAAGGACTTGGATATCATATCTCATGCTATAGGAAGGCTCTCAGGTTTGGAAGGGGAAGGAGTTGGATATCACATCTCATGCTATAGGAAGAGTCTCAGGTTTGGTATAAGCATTGAGATATCACATCTCATGCTATAGGAATGGTCTCAGGATTGGAATGGGTAGGAGTTGGATATTACATTCTTGCTATAGGAAGGGTCTCATGTTTGGAATGGGAAGGAGTTGGATATCACATATGCTATAGGAAGGATCTCAGGTTTGGTATTAGAAGCATTGAGATGTCACATCTCATGCTATCGGAAGGGTCTCAGGATTGGAATGGGAATGATTTGGATATCACATCTCATGTTATAGGAAGGGTCTCAGGTTTGGTATAAGCATTGAGATATCACATCTCTGCTATCGGAAGTGGCTCAGGATTGGAATGGGAAGGAGTTGGATATCCCATCTCATGTTATAGGACGGGTCTCTGGTTTGGTATTAGAATCATTGAGATATCACATCGCATGCTGTAGGAAGGGTCTAAGGATTGGAATGGGATGGACTTGGACATCACATCTCATGCTATAGGTAGGCTCTCAGGTTTGGTATAAGCATTGAGATATCACATCTCATGCTATAGGAAGGGTCTCAAGATTGGAATGGGACGGATTTGGATATCACATCTCATGCTATAGGAAGGGTCTCAGGTTTGGTATACGCATGGAGATATCACTTCTCATGCTATAGGAAGGGTCTCAGGATTGGAATGAGAAGGAGTTGGATAACACATCTCATGCTATAGGAAGGGTCTCAGATTTGGTATAAGCATTGAGATATCACATCTCATGCTATAGGAAGGGTCTCAGGATTGGAATGGGAAGGAGTTGTATATGACATCTCAGGCCATAGGAAGGGTCTCAGGTTTGGTATAAGCATTGAGATATCACATCTCTGCTATCGGAAGGGTCTCAGGATTGGAATGGGAAGGACTTGGATGTCAAATCTCATGCTATAGGGAGGGTCTCAAGTTTGATATTAGAAGCATTGAGATAACAAATCTCATGATATCGGAAGGGTCTCAGGATTGGAATGGGAAGGAGTTGGATATCACATCTCATGATATATGAAGGGTCTCAGGTTTGGAAGGGGAAGGATTTGGATATCACATCTCATGTTATAGGACGGGTCTCAGGTTTGGTATTAGAAGCATTGAGATATCAAGTCTCATGGTATAGGAAGGGTCTCAGAATTGGAATGGGAAGGAGTTGGATAACACATCTCAAGCTATAGCAAGGGTCTCAGGATTGGAATGGGAAGAAGTTTGATATCACATCTCATGCCATAGTATGGGTCTCATGTTTGGTAGAGGCATTGGGATATCACATCTCATGCTATCGGAAGGGTATCAGTATTGGATTTGGAAGGAGTTGGATATCCCATCATGCTATAGGAAGGGTCTCAGGTTGGAATGGGAAGGAGTTGGATATCACATCTCATGTTATAGGAAGGGTCTCAGGATTGGAATGGGAAGGACTTGGATATCATATCTCATGCTATGGGAAGGCTCTCAGGTTTGGAAGGGGAAGGAGTTGGATATCACATCTCAAGCTATAGGAAGGGTCTCAGGTTTGGTATTAGAAGCATTGAGATATCACATCTCATGCTATAGGAAGGGTCTCAGGATTGGAATGGGAAGGAGTTGGATATCACATCTCAAGCTATAGGAAGGGTCTCAGGTTTGGTATAAGCATTGAGATATCACATCTCATGCTATAGGAAGGGTGTCAGAATTGGAATGGGAAGGAGTTGGATATCACATCTCATGTTATAGGAAAGATCTCAGGTTTGGTATTAGAAGCATTGAGACATCAAATCTCATGTTATAGGAAGGGTCTCAGGATTGGAATGGGAAGAAGTTGGATATCACATCTCATGCTATAGGAAGGGTCTCAGGATTGGAATGGGAAGGAGTTGTATATGACGTCTCATGCCATAGGAAGGGTCTCAGGTTTGGTATAAGCATTGAGATATCACATCACATGCTATAGGAAGGGTCTCAGGATTGGAATGGGAAGGATTTGGATATCACATCTCATGCTATAGGCAGGGTCTCAGGTTTGGAAAGGGAAGGAGTTGGATATCACATTTCATGTTAGAGGTAGGATCTCAGTTTTGGTATTAGAGGCATTGAGATATCACATCTCATGCTATCAGAAGGGTCTCAGGATTGGAATGGGAAGGAGTTGGATATCACATCTCATGCTAAAGGGAGGGTCTCAGGTTTGGAAGGGGAAGGAGTTTGATATCACATCTCATGCCATAGTATGGGTCTCAGGTTTGGTAGAAGCATTGGGATATCACATCTCATGCTATCGGAAGGGTATCAGTATTGGATTTGGAAGGAGTTGGATATCCCATCTCATGCTATAGGAAGGGTCTCAGGTTGGAATGGGAAGGAGTTGGATATCACATCTCATGTTATAGGAAGGGTTTCAGGATTGGAATGGGAAGGACTTGGATATCATATCTCATGCTATAGGAAGGGTCTCAGAATTGGAATAGGAAGGAGTTGGATATCACATCTCATGTTATAGGAAAGATCTCAGGTTTGGTATTAGAAGCATTGAGACAACAAATCTCATGTTATAGGAAGGGTCTCAGGATTGGAATGGGAATAAGTTGGATATCACATCTCATGCTATAGGAAGGGTCTCAGGTTTGGTATAAGCATTGAGATATCACATCTCATACTATAGGAAGGGTCTCAGGATTGGAATGGGAAGGAGTTGTATATGACATCTCATGCCATAGGAAGGGTCTCAGGTTTGGTATAAGCATTGAGATATCACATCACATGCTATAGGAAGGGTCTCAGGATTGGAATGGGAAGGACTTGGATATCACATCTCATGCTATAGGCAGGGTCTCAGGTTTGTAAAGGGAAGGAGTTGGATATCACATTTCATGTTAGAGGTAGGATCTCAGGTTTGGTATTAGAGGCATTGAGATATCACATCTCATGCTATCAGAAGGGTCTCAGGATTGGAATGGGAAGGAGTTGGATATCACATCTCATGCTAAAGGGAGGGTCTCAGGTTTGGAAGGGGAAGGAGTTTGATATCACATCTCATGCCATAGTATGGGTCTCAGGTTTGGTAGAAGCTTTGGGATATCACATCTCATGCTATCGGAAGGGTATCAGTATTGGATTTGGAAGGAGTTGGATATCCCATCTCATGCTATAGGAAGGGTCTCAGGTTGGAATGGGAAGGAGTTGGATATCACATCTCATGTTATAGGAAGGGTCTCAGGATTGGAATGGGAAGGACTTGGATATCATATCTCATGCTATAGTAAGGGTCTCAGAATTGGAATGGGAAGGAGTTGGATATCACATCTCATGTTATAGGAAAGATCTCAGGTTTGGTATTAGAAGCATTGAGACATCACATCTCATGCTATAGGAAGGGTCTCAGGTTTGGTATAAGCATTGAGTTATCACATCTCATGCTATAGGAAGGGTCTCAGGATTGGAATGGGAAGAAGTTGGATATCACATCTCATGCTATAGGAAGGATCTCAGATTTGGTATTAGAAGCATTGAGATATCACATCTCATGCTATCGGAAGGGTCTCAGGATTGGAATGGGAAGGATTTGGATATCACATCTCATGTCATAGGAAGGATCTCAGGTTTGGTATTAGAAGCATTGATATATCACATCTCATGCTATAGGAATGGTCTCAGGATTGGAATGAGTAGGAGTTGGATATTACATTCTTGCTATAGGAAGGGTCTCATGTTTGGAATGGGAAGGAGTTGGATATCACATATGCTATAGGAAGGATCTCAGGTTTGGTATTAGAAGCATTGAGATATCACATCTCATGCTATCGGAAGGGTCTCAGGATTGGAATGGGAATGATTTGGATATCACATCTCATGTTATAGGAAGGGTCTCAGGTTTGGTATAAGCATTGAGATATCACATCTCTGCTATCGGAAGTGGCTCAGGATTGGAATGGGAAGGAGTTGGATATCCCATCTCATGTTATAGGACGGGTCTCTGGTTTGGTTTTAGAATCATTGAGAGATCACATCGCATGCTGTAGGAAGGGTCTAAGGATTGGAATGGGATGGACTTGGACATCACATCTCATGCTATAGGTAGGCTTTCAGGTTTGGTATAAGCATTGAGATATCACATCTCATGCTATAGGAAGGGTCTCAGGATTGGAATGGGACGGATTTGGATATCACATCTCATGCTATAGGAAGGGTCTCAGGTTTGGTATACGCATGGAGATATCACTTCTCATGCTATAGGAAGGGTCTCAAGATTGGAATGGGAAGGAGTTGGATATCACATCTCATGCTATAGGAAGGGTCTCAGATTTGGTATAAGCATTGAGATATCACATCTCATGCTATAGGAAGGGTCTCAGGATTGGAATGGGAAGGAGTTGTATATGACATCTCAGGCCATAGGAAGGGTCTCAGGTTTGGTATAAGCATTGAGATATCACATCTCTGCTATCGGAAGGGTCTCAGGATTGGAATGGGAAGGACTTGGATGTCACATCTCATGCTATAAGGGAGGGTCTCGGGTTTGGTATTAGAAGCATTGAGATATCAAGTCTCATGGTATAGGAAGGGTCTCAGAATTGAAATGGGAAGGAGTTGGATAACACATCTCAAGCTATAGGAAGGGTCTCAGGATTGGAATGGGAAGAAGTTTGATATCACATCTCATGCCATAGTATGGGTCTCAGGTTTGGTAGAAGCATTGGGATATCACATCTCATGCTATCGGAAGGGTATCAGTATTGGATTTGGAAGGAGTTGGATATCCCATCATGCTATAGGAAGGGTCTCAGGTTGGAATGGGAAGGAGTTGGATATCACATCTCATGTTATAGGAAGGGTCTCAGGATTGGAATGGGAAGGACTTGGATATCATATCTCATGCTATGGGAAGGCTCTCAGGTTTGGAAGGGGAAGGAGTTGGATATCACATCTCAAGCTATAGGAAGGGTCTCAGGTTTGGTATTAGAAGCATTGAGATATCACATCTCATGCTATAGGAAGGGTCTCAGGATTGGAATGGGAAGGAGTTGGATATCACATCTCAAGCTATAGGAAGGGTCTCAGGTTTGGTATAAGCATTGAAATATCACATCTCATGCTATAGGAAGGGTCTCAGAATTGGAATGGGAAGTAGTTGGATATCACATCTCATGTTATAGGAAAGATCTCAGGTTTGGTATTAGAAGCATTGAGACATCAAATCTCATGTTATAGGAAGGGTCTCGGGATTGGAATGGGAAGAAGTTGGATATCACATCTCATGCTATAGGAAGGGTCTCAGGTTTGGTATAAGCATTGACATATCACATCTCATGCTATAGGAAGGCTCTCAGGATTGGAATGGGAAGGAGTTGTATATGAAATCTCATGCCATAGGAAGGGTCTCAGGTTTGGTATAACCATTGAGATATCACATCACATGCTATAGGAAGGGTCTCAGGATTGGAATGGGAAGGACTTGGATATCACATCTCATGCTATAGGCAGGGTCTCAGGTTTGGAAAGGGAAGGAGTTGGATATCACATTTCATGTTAGAGGTAGGATCTCAGGTTTGGTATTAGAGGCATTGAGATATCACATCTCATGCTATCAGAAGGGTCTCAGGATTGGAATGGGAAGGAGTTGGATATCACATCTCATGCTAAAGGGAGGGTCTCAGGTTTGGAAGGGGAAGGATTTGGATATCACATCTCATGTTATAGGAAGGATCTCAGGTTTGGTATTAGAAGCATTGAGATATCACATCTCATGCTATCGGAAGTATCTCAGGTTTGGTATTAGAGGCATTGAGATATCACATCTCATGCTATCATAAGAGTCTCAGGATTGGAATGGGAAGGAGTTGGATTTCACATCTCATGCTAAAGGGAGGGTCTCAGGTTTGGAAGGGGAAGGATTTGGATATCACATCACATGTTATAGGAAGGATCTCAGGCTTGGTATTAGAAGCATTGAGATATCACATCTCATGCTATAAGAAGGGTCTCAGGATTGGAATGGGATGGAGTTGGATATCACATCTCATGCTAAAGGAAGGGTCTCAGGTTTGGTAGAAGCATTGGGATATCACATCTCATGCTATCGGAAGGGTATCAGAATTGGATTTGGAAGGAGTTGGATATCCCATCTCATGCTATAGGAAGGGTCTCAGGTTGAAATGGGAAGGAGTTGGATATCACATCTCATGTTATAGGAAGGGTCTCAGGATTCGTTTTAGAGGCATTGAGATATCACATCTCATGCTATCAGAAGGGTCTCAGGATTGGAATGGGAAGGAGTTGGATATCACATCTCATGCTAAAGGGAGGGTCTCAGGTTTGGAAGGGGAAGGATTTGGATATCACATCTCATGTTATCGGAAGGATCTCAGGTTTGGTATTAGAAGTATTGAGATATCACATCTCATGCTATAAGAAGGGTCTCAGGATTGGAATGGGATGGAGCTGGATATCACATCTCATGCTAAAGGAAGGGTCTCAGGTTTGGTAGAATCATTGAGATATCACATCTCATGCTATCGGAAATGTCTCAGGATTGGAATGGGAAGGAGCTGGATATCACATCTCATGCTAAAGGAAGGGTCTCAGGTTTGGAACGGGAAGGAGTTGGATATCACATCTCATGTTATAGGAAGGGTCTCAGGTTTGGTATAAGCATTGAGATATCATATCTCTGCTATCGGAAGTGTCTCAGGATTGGAATGGGAAGGAGTTGGATATCCCATCTCATGTTATAGGACGGGTCTCAGGTTTGTTATTAGAATCATTGAGATATCATATTGCATGCTGTAGGAAGGGTCTAAGTATTGGAATGGGAAGGACTTGGATATCACATCTCATGCTATAGATAGGCTCCCAGGTTTGGAAAGGGAAGGAGTTGGATATCACATTTCATGTTAGAGGAAGGATCTCAGGTTTGGTATTAGAGGCATTGAGCCATCACATCTCATGCTATAGGAAGGGTCTCAGGATTGGAATGGGAAGGAGTTGGATATCACATCTCATGCTATAGGAAGGGTCTCAGGTTAGGTATAAGCATTGAGATATCACATCTCATGCTATAGGAAGGGTCTCAGGATTGGAATGGGAAGGAGTTGTATATGACATCTCATGCCGTAGGAAGGGTCTCAGGTTTGGTATAAGCATTGAGATATCACATCTCTGCAATCGAAAGGGTCTCAGGATTGGAATGGGAAGGAGTTGGATATCCCATCTCATGTTATAGGAAGAGTCTCAGGTTTGGTATTAGAAGCATTGAGATATTACATCTCATGCTATAGGAAGTGTCTCAGGATTGGAATGGGAAGGACTTGGATATCACATCTCATGCTATAGGGAGGGTCTCAAGTTTGATATTAGAAGCATTGAGATATCACATCTCATGCTATAGGAAGGGTCTCAGGATTAGAATGGGAAGGAGTTGGATATCACATCTCATGCTATAGGAAGGGTCTCAGGTTTGGTATAAGCAGTGAGATATCACATCTCATGCTATAGGAAGTGTCTCAGGATTGGAATGGGAAGGAGTTGGATATCACATCTCATGTTATAGGAAGGATCTCAGGTTTGGTATAAGCATTGAGATATCACATCTCTGCTATCGGAATGGTCTCAGGATTGGAATGGGAAGGAGTTGGATATTCCCATCTCATGATAAAGGAAGGGTCTAAGGTTTGGAAGGGGAAGGATTTGGATATCACATCTCATGTTATAGGACGGGTCTCAGGTTTGGTATTAGAAGCATTGCGATATCACTTCTCATGCTATAGGAAGGGTCTCAGGATTGGAGTGGGAAGGACTTGGATATCACATCTCATGCTATAGGGAGGGTCTGAAGTTTGATATTAGAAGCATTGAGATATGACATCTCATGATATCGGAAGGGTCTCAGGATTGGAATGGGAAGGAGTTGGATATCACATCTCATGATAAAGGAAGGGTCTAAGGTTTGGAAGGGGAAGGATTTGGATATCACATCTCATGTTATAGGAAGGGTCTCAGGTTTGGTATTAGAAGCATTGAGATATCAAGTCTCATGGTATAGGAAGGGTCTCAGAATTGGAATGGGAAGGAGTTGGATATCACATCTCAAGCTATAGTAAGGGTCTCAGGATTGGAATGGGAAGGAGTTTGATATCACATCTCATGCCATAGTATGGGTCTCAGGTTTGGTAGAAGCATTGGGATATCACATCTCATGCTATCGGAAGGGTATCAGTATTGGATTTGGAAGGAGTTGGATATCCCATCTCATGCTATAGGAAGGGTCTCAGGTTGGAATGGGAAGGAGTTGGATATCACATCTCATGTTATATGAAGATTCTCAGGATTGGAATGGGAAGGACTTGGATATCATATCTCATGCTATAGGAAGGCTCTCAGGTTTGGAAGGGGAAGGAGTTGGATATCACATTTCATGTTAGAGGAAGGATCTCAGGTTTGGTATAAGAGGCATTGAGATATCACATCTCATGCTATAGGAAGGGTCTCAGGTTTGGTATAAGCAGTGAGATATCACATCTCATGCTATAGGAAGTGTCTCAGGATTGGAATGGGAGGGAGTTGGATATCACATCTCATGCCATAGTATGGGTCTCAGGTTTGGTAGAAGCATTGGGATATCACATCTCATGCTATCGGAAGGGTATCAGTATTGGATTTGGAAGGAGTTGGATATCCCATCTCATGTTATAGGAAGGGTCTCAGGATTGGAATGGGAAGGCCTTGGATATCATATCTCATGCTATAGGAAGGCTCTCAGGTTTGGAAGGGAAAGGAGTTGGATATCACATCTCATGTTATAGGAAGGGTCTCAGGATTGGAATGGGAGGACTTGGATAACATATCTCATGCTATAGGAAGGCTCTCAGGTTTGGAAGGGGAAGGAGTTGGATATCACATTTCATGTTAGAGGAAGGATCTCAGGTTTGGTATAAGAGGCATTGAGATATCACATCTCATGCTATAGGAAGGGTCTCAGGATTGGAATGGGAAGGAGTTGGATATCACATCTCAAGCTATAGGAAGGGTCTCAGGTTTGGTATAAGCATTGATATATCACATCTCATGCTATAGGAAGGGTCTCAGAATTGGAATGGGAAGGAGTTGGATATCACATCTCATGTTATAGGAAAGATCTCAGGTTTGGTATTAGAAGCATTGAGACATCACATCTCATGTTATAGGAAGGGTCTCAGGATTGGAATGGGAAGAAGTTGGATATCACATCTCATGCTATAGGAAGGGTCTCAGGTTTGGTATAAGCATTGAGATATCACATCCCATGCTATAGGAAGGGTCTCAGGATTGGAATGGGAAGGAGTTGTATATGACATCTCATGCCATAGGAAGGGTATCAGGTTTGGTATAAGCATTGAGATATCACATCACATGCTATAGGAAGGGTCTCAGGATTGGAATGGGAAGGACTTGGATATCACATCTCATGCTATAGGCAGGGTCTCAGGTTTGGAAAGGGAAGCAGTTGGATATAACATTTCATGTTAGAGGTAGGATCTCAGGTTTGGTATTAGAGGCATTGAGATATCACATCTCATGCTATCAGAAGGGTCTCAGGATTGGAACGGGAAGGAGTTGGATATCACATCTCATGCTAAAGGGAGGGTCTCAGGTTTGGAACGGGAAGGAGTTGGATATCACATCTCATGCTATAGGAAGGGTCTCAGGTTTGGAATGGGAAGGAATTGGATATCACATCTCATGTCATAGGAAGGATCTCAGGTTTGGTATTAGAAGCATTGAGATATCACATCTCATGCTATAGGAATGGTCTCAGGATTGGAATGGGAAGGAGTTGGATATTACATTCTTGCTATAGGAAGGGTCTCATGTTTGGAATGGGAAGGAGTTGGATATCACATATGCTATAGGAAGGGTCACATGTTTGGAACGGGAAGGAGTTGGATATCACATCTCATGTTATAGGAAGGGTCTCAGGTTTGGTATAAGCATTGAGATATCACATCTCTGCTATCGGAAGTGTCTCAGGATTGGAATGGGAAGGAGTTGGATATCCCATCTCATGTTATAGGACGGGTCTCAGGTTTGTTATTAGAATCATTGAGATATCATATTGCATGCTGTAGGAAGGGTCTAAGGATTGGAATGGGAAGGACTTGGATATCACATCTCATGCTATAGGTAGGCTCTCAGGATTGGAAAGGAAAGGAGTTGGATATCACATTTCATGTTAGAGGAAGGATCTCAGGTTTGGTATTAGAGGCATTGAGATATCACATCTCATGCAATAGGAAGGGTCTCAGGATTGGAATGGGAAGGAGTTGGATATCACATCTCATGCTATAGGAAGGGTCTCGGGTTTGGTATAAGCATTGAGATATCACATCTCATACTATAGGAAGGGTCTCTGGATTGGAATGGGAAGGAGTTGGATATCACATCTCATGTTATAGGAAGGATCTCAGGTTTGGTATTAGAAGCATTGAGACATCACATCTCATGCTATAGGAAGGGTCTCAGGATTATAATGGGAAGGAGTTGTATATGACATCTCATGCCATAGGAAGGGTCTCAGGTTTGGTATAAGCATTGAGATATCACATCTCTGCTATCGGAAGGGTCTCAGGATTGGAATGGGAAGGAGTTGGATATCCCATCTCATGTTATAGGAAGAGTCTCAGGTTTGGTATTAGAAGCATTGAGATATCACATCTCATGCTATAGGAAGTGTCTCAGGATTGGAATGGGAAGAACTTGGATATCACATCTCATGCTATAGTGAGGGTCTCAAGTTTGATATTAGAAGCATTGAGTTATCACATCTCATGCTATAGGAAGGGTCTCAGGATTGGAATGGGAAGGAGTTGGATATCACAACTCATGCTATAGGAAGGGTCTCAGGTTTGGTATAAGCAGTGAGATATCACATCTCATGCTATAGGAAGTGTCTCAGGATTGGAATGGGAAGGAGTTGGATATCGCATCTCATGTTATAGGAAGGATCTCAGGTTTGGTATAAGCATTCAGATATCACATCTCTGCTATCGGAAGGGTCTCATGATTGGAATGGGAAGGAGTTGGATATTCCCATCTCATGTTATAGGAAGGGTCTCAGGTTTGGTATTAGAAGCATTGAGATATCACATCTCATGCTATAGGAAGGGTCTCAGGATTGGAATGGGAAGGACTTGGATATCACATCTCATGCTATAGGGAGGGTCTCAAGTTTGATATTAGAAGCATTGAGATATCACATCTCATGATATCGGAAGGGTCTCAGGATTGGAATAGGAAGGAGTTGGATATCACATCTCATGATAAAGGAAGGGTCTTAGGTTTGGAAGGGGAAGGATTTGGATATCACATCTCATGTTATAGGACGGGTCTCAGGTTTGGTATTAGAAGCATTGAGATATCAAGTCTCATGGTATAGGAAGGATCTCAGAATTGGAATGGGAAGGAGTTGGATATCACATCTCAAGCTATAGGAAGGGTCTCAGGATTGGAATGGGAATGAGTTTGATATCACATCTCATGCCATAGTATGGGTCTCAGGTTTGGTAGAAGCATTGGGATATCACATCTCATGCTATCGGAAGGGTATCAGTATTGGATTTGGAAGGAGTTGGATATCCCATCTCATGCTATAGGAAGGGTCTCAGGTTGGAATGGGAAGGAGTTGGATATCACATCTCATGTTATAGGAAGGGTCTCAGGATTGGTATTAGAGGCATTGAGATATCACATCTCATGCTATCAGAAGGGTCTCAGGATTGGAATGGGAAGGAGTTGGATATCACATCTCATGCTAAAGGGAGGGTCTCAGGTTTGGAAGGGGAAGGATTTGGATATCACATCTCATGCTAAAGGGAGGGTCTCAGGTTTGGAAGGGGAAGGAGTTTGATATCGCATCTCATGTTATAGGAAGGATCTCAGGTTTGGTATTAGAAGCATTGAGATATCACATCTCATGCTATAGGAAGGGTCTCAGGATTTGAATGGGAAGGAGTTGGATATCACATCTCATGCTCTAGGAAGGGTCTCAGGATTGGAATCGAAAGGAGTTGTATATGACATCTCATGCCATAGGAAGGGTCTCAGGTTTGGTATAGGCATTGAGTTATCACATCTCTGCTATCGGAAGGGTCTCAGGATTGGAATGGGAAGGAGTTGGATATCCCATCTCGTTATAAGAAGGGTCTCAGGTTTGGTATTAGAAGCATTGCGATATCACATCTCATGCTATAGGAAGGGTCTAAGGTTTGGAAGGGGAAGGATTTGTATATCACATCTCATGGTGTAGGACCGGTCTCAGGTTTGGCATTAGAAGCATTGAGATATCAAGTCTCATGGTATAGGACGGGTCTCAGAATTGGAATGGGAAGGAGTTGGATATCACATCTCAAGCTATAGGAAGGGTCTCAGGATTGTAATGGGAAGGACTTGGATATCACATCGACATGTTATAGGAAGGGTCTCAGGTTTGGTATTAGAAGCATTGAGATATCAAGTCTCATGGTATAGGACGGGTCTCAGAATTGGAATGGGAAGGAGTTGGATATCACATCTCAAGCTATAGGAAGGGTCTCAGGATTGGAATGTGAAGGAGTTGGATATCACATCTCAAGCTATAGGATGAGTCTCAGGATTGGAATGGGAAGGAGTTTGATATCACATCTCATGCCATGGTATGGGTCTCAGGTTTTGTAGAAGCATTGGGATAACACATCTCATGCTATCGGAAGGGTATCAGGATTGGATTTGGAAGGAGTTGGATATCCCATCTCATGCTATAGGAAGGGTCTAAGGTTGGAATGGGAAGGAGTTGGATATCACATCTCATGTTATAGGAAGGGTCTCAGGATTGGAATGGGAAGGACTTGGATATCACATCTCATGCTGTAGGAAGGCTCTCAGGTTTGGAAAGGGAAGGAGTGGGCTATCACATTTCATGTTAGAGGTAGGATCTCAGGTTTGGTATTAGAGGCATTGAGATATCACATCTCATGCTATCAGAAGGGTATCAGGATTGGAATGGGAAGGAGTTGGATATCACATCTCATGCTAAAGGGAGGGTCTCAGGTTTGGAAGGGGAAGGATTTGGATATCACATCTCATGTTATAGGAAGGATCTCAGGTTTGGTATTAGAAGCATTGAGATATCACAACTCATGCTATTGGAAGGATCTCAGGTTTGGTATTAGAAGCATTGAGATATCACATCTCATGCTATAGGAAGGGTCTCAGGATTGGAATGGGAAGGAGTTGGATATCACATCTCATGTTATAGGAAGGATCTCAGGTTTGGTATTAGAAGCATTGAGATATCAAATCTCATGCTATAGGAAGGGTCTCAGGATTGGAATGGGAAGGAGTTGGATATCACATCTCATGCTAAAGGAAGGGTCTCAGTTTTGGTAGAAGCATTGAGATATCACATCTCATGCTATAGGAAGGGTCTCAGGATTGGAATGGGAAGGAGTTGGATATCACATCTCATGCTATAGGAAGGGTCTCAGGTTTGGTATAAGCATTGAGATATCACATCTCTGCTATCGGAAGGGTCTCAGGATTGGAATGGGAAGGACTTAGATATCACATCTCATGCTATAGGGAGGGTCTCAGTTTTGATATTAGAAGCATTGAGATATCACATCTCATGCTATCGGAAGGGTCTCAGGATTGGAATGGGAAGGAGTTGGATATCACATCTCATGCTGTAGGAAAGCTCTCAGGTTTGGAAAGGGAAGGAGTGGGCTATCACATTTCATGTTAGAGGTAGGATCTCAGGTTTGGTATTAGAGGCATTGAGATATCACATCTCATGCTATCAGAAGGGTATCAGGATTGGAATGGGAAGGAGTTGGATATCACATCTCATGCTAAAGGGAGGGTCTCAGGTTTGGAAGGGGAAGGATTTGGATATCACATCTCATGTTATAGGAAGGATCTCAGGTTTTGTATTAGAAGCATTGAGATATCACAACTCATGCTATCGGAAGGATCTCAGGTTTGGTATTAGAAGCATTGAGATATCACATCTCATGCTATAGGAAGGGTCTCAGGATTGGAATGGGAAGGAGTTGGATATCACATCTCATGTTATAGGAAGGGTCTCAGGTTTGGTATTAGAAGCATTGAGATATCACATCTCATGCTATAGGAAGGGTCTCAGGATTGGAATCGGAAGGAGTTGGATATCACATCTCATGCTAAAGGAAGGGTCTCAGTTTTGGTAGAAGCATTGAGATATCACATCTCATGCTATAGGAAGGGTCTCAGGATTGGAATGGGAAGGAGTTGGATATCACATCTCATGCTATAGGAAGGGTCTCAGGTTTGGTATAAGCATTGAGATATCACATCTCTGCTATCGGAAGGGTCTCAGGATTGGAATGGGAAGGACTTAGATATCACATCTCATGCTATAAGGAGGGTCTCAATTTTGATATTAGAAGCATTGAGATATCACATCTCATGCTATCGGAAGGGTCTCAGGATTGGAATGGGAGGAGCTGGATATCACATCTCATGCTAAAGGAAGGGTCTCAGGTTTGGAAGGGGAAGGATTTGGATATCACATCTCATGATATAGGACGGGTCTCAGGTTTGGTATTAGAAGCATTGAGATATCACATCTCATGCTATAGGAAGGGTCTCAGGATTGGAATGGGAAGGAGTTGGATATCACATCTCATGCTATAGGAAGGGTTTCAGGTTTGGTAGAAGCATTGAGATATCACATCTCATGCTATAGGAAGAGTCTCAGGTTTGGGAAGGAAGGGATTTGGATTTCACATCTCATGTTATAGGATGGTTCTCATGTTTGGTTTTTGAAGCATTGAGATATCACATCTCATGCTATCGGAAGGGTCTCAGGTTTGGAATGGGAAGTAGTTGGATATCACATCTCATGTTATAGGAAGGATCTCAGGTTTGGTATTAGAAGCATTGAGATATCACATCTCATGCTATAGGAAGGGTCTCAGGATTGGAATGTGAAGGATTTGGATATCACATCTCATGCTAAAGGAAGGGTCTCAGGTTTGGAATGGGAAGGAGTTGGATATGACATCTCTTGTTATAGGGAGGGTCTCAGGATTTGAATGGCAAGGAGTTGGATATCACATCTCATGCCATAGGAAGGGTCTCAGGTTTGGTATAAGCATTGAGATATCACATCTCTGCTATGGGAAGGGTCTCAGGATTGGATTGGGAAGGAGTTGGATATCCCTTCTCATACTATAGGGTCTCAGGTTGGAATGGGAAGGAGTTGGATATCACATCTCATGTTATAGGAAGGGTCTCAGGATTGGAATGGGAAGGAATTGGATATCACATCTCTTGCTATAGGAAGGGTCTAAGGTTTTTTATTAGAAACATTGAGATATCACATCTCATGCTATAGGAAGGGTTTTAGGATTGGAATGGGAAGGATTTGGATATCACATCTCATGCTAAAGGAAGGGTCTCAGGTTTGGAAGGGGAAGGATTTGGATATCATATCTCATGTTATAGGACGGGTCCCAGGTTTGGTATTAGAAGCATTGAGATATCACATCTCATGGTATAGGAAGGGTCTCAGGGTTGGAATGGGAAGGAGTTGGAGATCACATCTCATCCAATAGGAAGGGTCTCAGGTTTGGAATGGGAAGGAATTGGCTATCACATCTCATGTTATAGGAAGGATCTCAGGTTTGGTATTAGAAGCATTGAGATATCACATCTCATGCTATAGGAAGGGCCTCAGGATTGGAATATGAAGGATTTGGATATCACATCTCATGCTAAAGGAAGGGTCTCAGGTTTGGTAGAAGCATTGAGATGTCACATCTCATGCTTTAGTAGGGGTCTCAGGATTTGAATGGCAAGGAGTTGGATATCACATCTCATGCCATAGGAAGGGTCTCAGGTTTGGTATAAGCATTGTGATATCACATCTCTGCTATCGGAAGGGTCTCAGGATTGGATTGGGAAGGAGTTGGATATCCCTTCTCATGCTATAGGAAGGGTCTCAGGTTGGAATGGGAAGAAATTGGATATCACAACTCATGTTATAGGAAGGGTCTCAGGATTGGAATGGGAAGGATTTGGATATCACATCTCTTGCTATAGGAAGGGTCTCAGGATTGGAATGGGAAGGATTTGGATATCACATCTCATGTCATAGGAAGGATCTCAGGTTTGGTATTAGAAGCATTGATATATCACATCTCATGCTATAGGAATGGTCTCAGGATTGGAATGGGTAGGAGTTGGATATTACATTCTTGCTATAGGAAGGGTCTAATGTTTGGAATGGGAAGGAGTTGGATATCACATATGCTATAGGAAGTGTCTCAGGTTTGGAACGGGAAGGAGTTGCATATCACATCTCATGTTATAGGAAGGGTCTCAGGTTTGGTATAAGCATTGAGATATCACATCTCTACTATTGAAAGTGGCTCAGGATTGGAATGGGAAGGAGTTGGATATCCCATCTCATGTTATAGGACGGGTCTCTGGTTTGGTATTAGAATCATTGAGATATCACATCGCATGCTGTAGGAAGGGTCTAAGGATTGGAATGGGATGGACTTGGATATCACATCTCATGCTATAGATAGGCACTCAGGATTGGGATAAGCATTGAGATATTACATCTCATGCTATAGGAAGGGTCTCAGGATTGGAATGGGAAGGAGTTGGATATCACATCTCATGCTATAGGAAGGGTCTCAGATTTGGTATAAGCATTGAGATATCACATCCCATGCTATAGGAAGGGTCTCAGGATTGGAATGGGAAGGAGTTGTATATGACATCTCAGGCCATAGGAAGGGTCTCAGGTTTGGTATAAGCATTGAGATATCACATCTCTGCTATCGGAAGGGTCTCAGGATTGGAATGGGAAGGAGTTGGATATCCCATCTCATGTTATAGGAAGGGTCTCAGGTTTGGTATTAGAAGCACTGAGATATCACATCTCATGCTATAGGATGGGTCTCAGGATTGGAATGGGAAGGACTTAGATGTCACATCTCATGCTATAGGGAGGGTCTCAAGTTTGATATTAGAAGCATTGAGATAACAAATCTCATGATATCGGAAGGGTCTCAGGATTGGAATGGGAAGGAGTTGGATATCACATCTCATGATAAAGGAAGGGTCTAAGGTTTGGAAGGGGAAGGATTTGGATATCACATCTCATGTTATAGGAAGGGTCTCAGGATTGGAATGGGAAGGAGTTGGATATCACATCTCATGTTATAGGAAGGGTCTCAGGATTGGAATGGGAAGGACTTGGATATCATATCTCATGCTATGGGAAGGCTCTCAGGTTTGGAAGGGGAAGGAGTTGGATATCACATTTCATGTTATAGGAAGGATCTCGGGTTTGGTATTAGAAGCATTCAGACATCACATCTCATGCTATAGGAAGGGTCTCAGGATTGGAATGGGAAGGAGTTGGATATCCCATCTCATGCTATAGGAAGGGTCTCAGGTTGGAATGGGAAGGAGTTGTATATCACATCTCATGCTATAGGAAGGGTCTCAGGATTGGAATGGGAAGGAGTTGTATATGAAATCTCAGGCCATAGGAAGGGTCTCAGGTTTGGTATAAGCATGGAGATATCACTTCTCATGCTATAGGAAGGGTCTCAGGATTGGAATGGGAAGGAGTTGGATATCACATCTCATGTTATAGGAAGGATCTCAGGTTTGGTATTAGAAGCATTCAGACATCAGATCTCATGCTATAGGAAGGGTCTCAGGATTGGAATGGGAAGGAGTTGGATATCACATCTCATGCTATAGGAAGGGTCTCAGATTTGGTATAAGCATTGAGATATCACATCTCATGCTATAGGAAGGGTCTCAGGATTTTAATGGGAAGGAGTTGTATATGACATCTCAGGCCATAGGAAGGCTCTCAAGTTTGATATTAGAAGCATTGAGATAACAAATCTCATGATATCGTAAGGGTCTCAGGATTGGAAAGGGAAGGAGTTGGATATCACATCTCATGATAAAGGAAGGGTGTAAGGTTTGGAAGGGGAAGGATTTGGATATCACATCCCACGTTATAGGATGGGTCTCAGGTTTGGTATTAGAAGCATTGAGATATCAAGTCTCATGGTATAGGAAGGGTCTCAGAATTGGAATGGGAAGGAGTTGGATATCACATTTCAAGCTATAGGAAGGGTCTCAGTATTGGAATGGGAAGGAGTTTGATATCACATCTCATGCCATAGTATGGGTCTCAGGTTTGGTAGAAGCATTGGGATATCACATCTCATGCTATCGGAAGGGTATCAGGATTGGATTTGGAAGGAGTTGGATATCCCATCTCATGCTATAGGAAGGGTCTCATGTTGGAATGGGAAGGAGTTGGATATCACATCTCATTTTATAGGAAGGGTCTCAGGATTGGAATGGGAAGGACTTGGATATCATATCTCATGCTATGGGAAGGCTCTCAGGTTTGGAAGGGGAAGGAGTTGGATATCACATTTCATGTTAGAGGAAGGATCTCAGGTTTGGTATTAGAGGCATTGAGATATCACATCTCACGCTATAGGAAGGGTCTCAGGATTGGAATGGGAAGGAGTTGGATATCACATCTCAAGCTATAGGAAGGGTCTCAGGTTTGGTATAAGCATTGAGATATCACATCTCATGCTATTGGAAGGGTCTCAGAATTGGAATGGGAAGGAGTTGGATATCACATCTCATGTTATAGGAAAGATCTCAGGTTTGGTATTAGAAGCATTGAGACATCACATCTCATGTCATAGGAAGGATCTCAGGTTTGGTATTAGAAGCATTGATATATCACATCTCATGCTATAGGAATGGTCTCAGGATTGGAATGGGTAGGAGTTGGATATTAAATTCTTGCTATACGAAGGGTCTCATGTTTGGAATGGGAAGGAGTTGGATATCACATATGCTATAGGAAGTGTCTCAGGTTTGGAACGGGAAGGAGTTGGATATCACATCTTATGTTATAGGAAGGGTCTCAGGTTTGGTATAAGCATTGAGATATCACATCTCTGCTATCGGAAGTGGCTCAGGATTGGAATGGGAAGGAGTTGGATATCCCATCTCATGTTATAGGACGGGTCTCTGGTTTGGTATTAGAATCATTGAGATATCACATCGCATGCTGTAGGAAGGGTCTAAGGATTGGAATGGGATGGACTTGGATATCACATCTCATGCTATAGGTAGGCTCTCAGGTTTGGTATAAGCATTGAGATATCACATCTCATGCTATAGGAAGGGTCTCAGGATTGGAATGGGAAGGATTTGGATATCACATCTCATGCTACAGGAAGGGTCTCAGGTTTGGTATAACCATGGAGATAGCACTTCTCATGCTACAGGAAGGGTCTCAGGATTGGAATGGGAAGGAGTTGGATATCACATCTCATGTTATAGGAAGGATCTCAGGTTTGGTATTAGAAGCATTGAGACGTCACATCTCATGCTATAGGAAGGGTCTCAGGATTGGAATGGGAAGGAGTTGGATATCACATCTCATGCTATAGGAAGGGTCTCAGATTTGGTATAAGCATTGAGATATCACATCTCATGCTATAGGAAGGGTCTCAGGATTGGAATGGGAAGGAGTTGTATATGACATCTCAGGCCATAGGAAGGGTCTCAGGTTTGGTATAAGCATTGAGATATCACATCTCTGCTATCGGAAGGGTCTCAGGATTTTAATGGGAAGGACTTGGATGTCACATCTCATGCTATAGGGAGGGTCTCAAGTTTGATATTAGAAGCATTGAGATATCACATCTCATGCTATCGGAAGGATCTCAGGTTTGGTATTAGAAGCATTGAGATATCACATCTCATGCTATCAGAAGGGTCTCAGGATTGGAATGGGAAGGAGTTGGATATCACATCTCATGCTAAAGGGAGGGTCTCAGGTTTGGAAGGGGAAGGATTTGGATATCACATCTCATGTTATCGGAAGGATCTCAGGTTTGGTATTAGAAGTATTGAGATATCACATCTCATGCTATAGGAAGGGTCTCAGGATTGGAATGGGAAGGAGTTGTATATGACATCTCAGGCCATAGGAAGGGTCTCAGGTTTGGTATAAGCATTGAGATATCACATCTCTGCTATCGGAAGGATCTCAGGATTTTAATGGGAAGGACTTGGATGTCACATCTCATGCTATAGGGAGGGTCTCAAGTTTGATATTAGAAGCATTGAGATATCACATCTCATGCTAAAGGAAAAGTCTCAGGTTTGGTAGAATCATTGAGATATCACATCTCATGCTATCGGAAATGTCTCAGGATTGGAATGGGAAGGAGCTGGATATCACATCTCATGCTAAAGGAAGGGTCTCAGGTTTGGAACGGGAAGGAGTTGGATATCACATCTCATGTTATAGGAAGGGTCTCAGGTTTGGTATAAGCATTGAAATATCATATCTCTGCTATCGGAAGTGTCTCAGGATTGGAATGGGAAGGAGTTGGATATCCCATCTCATGTTATAGGACGGGTCTCAGGTTTGTTATTAGAATCATTAAGATATCATATTGCATGCTGTAGGAAGGGTCTAAGTATTGGAATGGGAAGGACTTGGATATCACATCTCATGCTATAGATAGGCTCTCAGGTTTGGAAAGGGAAGGAGTTGGATATCACATTTCATGTTAGAGGAAGGATCTCAGGTTTGGTATTAGAGGCATTGAGACATCACATCTCATGCTATAGGAAGGGTTTTAGGATTGGAATGGGAAGGAGTTGGATATCACATCTCATGCTATAGGAAGGGTCTCAGGTTAGGTATAAGCATTGAGATATCACATCTCATGCTATAGGAAGGGTCTCAGGATTGGAATGGGAAGGAGTTGTATATGACATCTCATGCCGTAGGAAGGGTCTCAGGTTTGGTATAAGCATTGAGATATCACATCTCTGCAATTGAAAGGGTCTCAGGATTGGAATGGGAAGGAGTTGGATATCCCATCTCATGTTATAGGAAGAGTCTCAGGTTTGGTATTAGAAGCATTGAGATATTACATCTCATGCTATAGGAAGTGTCTCAGGATTGGAATGGGAAGGACTTGGATATCACTTCTCATGCTATAGCGAGGGTCTCAAGTTTGTTATTAGAAGCATTGAGATATCACATCTCATGCTATAGGAAGGGTCTCAGGATTAGAATGGGAAGGAGTTGGATATCACATCTCATGCTATAGGAAGGGTCTCAGGTTTGGTATAAGCAGTGAGATATCACATCTCATGCTATAGGAAGTGTCTCAGGATTGGAATGGGAAGGAGTTGGATATCACATCTCATGTTATAGGAAGGATCTCAGGTGTGGTATAAGCATTGAGATATCACATCTCTGCTATCGGAATGGTCTCAGGATTGGAATGGAAAGGAGTTGGATATTCCCATCTCATGTTATAGGAAGGGTCTCAGGTTTGGTATTAGAAGCATTGAGATATCACTTCTCATGCTATAGGAAGGGTCTCAGGATTGGAATGGGAAGGCCTTGGATATCATATCTCATGCTATAGGAAGGCTCTCAGGTTTGGAAGGGAAAGGAGTTGGATATCACATCTCATGTTATAGGAAGGGTCTCAGGATTGGAATGGGAAGGACTTGGATATCATATCTCATGCTATAGGAAGGCTCTCAGGTTTGGAAGGGGAAGGAGTTGGATATCACATCTCATGCTATAGGAAGAGTCTCAGGTTTGGTATAAGCATTGAGATATCACATCTCATGCTATAGGAATGGTCTCAGGATTGGAATGGGTAGGAGTTGGATATTACATTCTTGCTATAGGAAGGGTCTCATGTTTGGAATGGGAAGGAGTTGGATATCTCATATGCTATAGGAAGGATCTCAGGTTTGGTATTAGAAGCATTGAGATGTCACATCTCATGCTATCGGAAGGGTCTCAGGATTGGAATGGGAATGATTTGGATATCACATCTCATGTTATAGGAAGGGTCTCAGGTTTGGTATAAGCATTGAGATATCACATCTCTGCTATCGGAAGTGGCTCAGGATTGGAATGGGAAGGAGTTGGATATCCCATCTCATGTTATAGGACGGGTCTCTGGTTTGGTATTAGAATCATTGAGATATCACATCGCATGCTGTAGGAAGGGTCTAAGGATTGGAATGGGATGGACTTGGACTTCACATCTCATGCTATAGGTAGGCTCTCAGGTTTGGTATAAGCATTGAGATATCACATCTCATGCTATAGGAAGGGTCTCAAGATTGGAATGGGACGGATTTGGATATCACATATCATGCTATAGGAAGGGTCTCAGGTTTGGTATACGCATGGAGATATCACTTCTCATGCTATAGGAAGGGTCTCAGGATTGGAATGAGAAGGAGTTGGATATCACATCTCATGCTATAGGAAGGGTCTCAGATTTGGTATAAGCATTGAGATATCACATCTCATGCTATAGGAAGGGTCTCAGGATTGGAATGGGAAGGAGTTGTATATGACATCTCAGGCCATAGGAAGGGTCTCAGGTTTGGTATAAGCATTGAGATATTACATCTCTGCTATCGGAAGGGTCTCAGGATTGGAATGGGAAGGACTTGGATGTCAAATCTCATGCTATAGGGAGGGTCTCAAGTTTGATATTAGAAGCATTGAGATAACAAATCTCATGATATCGGAAGGGTCTCAGGATTGGAATGGGAAGGAGTTGGATATCACATCTCATGATATATGAAGGGTCTCAGGTTTGGAAGGGGAAGGATTTGGATATCACATCTCATGTTATAGGACGGGTATCAGGTTTGGTATTAGAAGCATTGAGATATCAAGTCTCATGGTATAGGAAGGGTCTCAGAATTGGAATGGGAAGGAGTTGGATAACACATCTCAAGCTATAGCAAGGGTCTCAGGATTGGAATGGGAAGAAGTTTGATATCACATCTCATGCCAAAGTATGGGTCTCATGTTTGGTAGAAGCATTGGGATATCACATCTCATGCTATCGGAAGGGTATCAGTATTGGATTTGGAAGGAGTTGGATATCCCATCATGCTATAGGAAGGGTCTCAGGTTGGAATGGGAAGGAGTTGGATATCACTTCTCATGTTATAGGAAGGGTCTCAGGATTGGAATGGGAAGGACTTGGATATCATATCTCATGCTATGGGAAGGCTCTCAGGTTTGGAAGGGGAAGGAGTTGGATATCACATCTCAAGCTATAGGAAGGGTCTCAGGTTTGGTATTAGAAGCATTGAGATATCACATCTCATGCTATAGGAAGGGTCTCAGGATTGGAATGGGAAGGAGTTGGATATCACATCTCATGCTAAAGGAAGGGTCTCAGGTTTGGAACGGGAAGGAGTTGGATATCACATCTCATGTTATAGGAAGGGTCTCATGTTTGGTATAAGCATTGAGATATCATATCTCTGCTATCGGAAGTGTCTCAGGATTGGAATGGGAAGGAGTTGGATATCCCATCTCATGTTATAGGATGGGTCTCAGGTTTGTTATTAGAATCATTGAGATATCATATTGCATGCTGTAGGAAGGGTCTAAGTATTGGAATGGGAAGGACTTGGATATCACATCTCATGCTATAGATAGGCTCTCAGGTTTGGAGGAAAGGGAAGGAGTTGGATATCACATTTCATGTTAGAGGAAGGATCTCAGGTTTGGTATTAGAGGCATTGAGACATCACATCTCATGCTATAGGAAGGGTCTCAGGATTGGAATGGGAAGGAGTTGGATATCACATCTCATGCTATAGGAAGGGTCTCAGGTTAGGTATAAGCATTGAGATATCACATCTCATGCTATAGGAAGGGTCTCAGGATTGGAATGGGAAGGAGTTGTATATGACATCTCATGCCGTAGGAAGGGTCTCAGGTTTGGTATAAGCATTGAGATATCACATCTCTGCAATCGAAAGGGTCTCAGGATTGGAATCGGAAGGAGTTGGATATCCCATCTCATGTTATAGGAAGAGTCTCAGGTTTGGTATTAGAAGCATTGAGATATTACATCTCATGCTATAGGAAGTGTCTCAGGATTGGAATGGGAAGGACTTGGATATCACATCTCATGCTATAGGGAGGGTCTCAAGTTTGATATTAGAAGCATTGAGATATCACATCTCATGCTATAGGAAGGGTCTCAGGATTAGAATGGGAAGGAGTTGGATATCACATCTCATGCTATAGGAAGGGTCTCAGGTTTGGTATAAGCAGTGAGATATCACATCTCATGCTATAGGAAGTGTCTCAGGATTGGAATGGGAAGGAGTTGGATATCACATCTCATGTTATAGGAAGGATCTCAGGTTTGGTATAAGCATTGAGATATCACATCTCTGCTATCGGAATGGTCTCAGGATTGGAATGGGAAGGAGTTGGATATTCCCATCTCATGATAAAGGAAGGGTCTAAGGTTTGGAAGGGGAAGGATTTGGATATCACATCTCATGTTATAGGACGGGTCTCAGGTTTGGTATTAGAAGCATTGAGATATCACTTCTCATGCTATAGGAAGGGTCTCAGGATTGGAATGGGAAGGACTTGGATATCACATCTCATGCTATAGGGAGGGTCTGAAGTTTGATATTAGAAGCATTGAGATATGACATCTCATGATATCGGAAGGGTCTCAGGATTGGAATGGGAAGGAGTTGGATATCACATCTCATGATAAAGGAAGGGTCTAAGGTTTGGAAGGGGAAGGATTTGGATATCACATCTCATGTTATAGGACGGGTCTCAGGTTTGGTATTAGAAGCATTGAGATATCAAGTCTCATGGTATAGGAAGGGTCTCAGAATTGGAATGGGAAGGAGTTGGATATCACAACTCAAGCTATAGTAAGGGTCTCAGGATTGGAATGGGAAGGAGTTTGATATCACATCTCCTGCCATAGTATGGGTCTCAGGTTTGGTAGAAGCATTGGGATATCACATCTCATGCTATCGGAAGGGTATCAGTATTGGATTTGGAAGGAGTTGGATATCCCATCTCATGCTATAGGAAGGGTCTCAGGTTGGAATGGGAAGGAGTTGGATATCACATCTCATGTTATAGGAAGGGTCTCAGGATTGGAATGGGAAGGACTTGGATATCATATCTCATGCTATAGGAAGGCTCTCAGGTTTGGAAGGGGAAGGAGTTGGATATCACATTTCATGTTAGAGGAAGGATCTCAGGTTTGGTATAAGAGGCATTGAGATATCACATCTCATGCTATAGGAAGGGTCTCAGGTTTGGTATAAGCAGTGAGATATCACATCTCATGCTATAGGAAGTGTCTCAGGATTGGAATGGGAAGGAGTTGGATATCACATCTCATGCCATAGTGTGGGTCTCAGGTTTGGTAGAAGCATTGGGATATCACATCTCATGCTATCGGAAGGGTATCAGTATTGGATTTGGAAGGAGTTGGATATCCCATCTCATGTTATAGGAAGGGTCTCAGGTTTGGAATGGGAAGGCCTTGGATATCATATCTCATGCTATAGGAAGGCTCTCAGGTTTGGAAGGGAAAGGAGTTGGATATCACATCTCATGTTATAGGAAGGGTCTCAGGATTGGAATGGGAAGGACTTGGATATCATATCTCATGCTATAGGAAGGCTCTCAGGTTTGGAAGGGGAAGGAGTTGGATATCACATCTCATGCTATAGGAAGAGTCTCAGGTTTGGTATAAGCATTGAGATATCACATCTCATGCTATAGGAATGGTCTCAGGATTGGAATGGGTAGGAGTTGGATATTACATTCTTGCTATAGGAAGGGTCTCATGTTTGGAATGGGAAGGAGTTGGATATCACATATGCTATAGGAAGGATCTCAGGTTTGGTATTAGAAGCATTGAGATGTCACATCTCATGCTATCGGAAGGGTCTCAGGATTGGAATGGGAATGATTTGGATATCACATCTCATGTTATAGGAAGGGTCTCAGGTTTGGTATAAGCATTGAGATATCACATCTCTGCTATCGGAAGTGGCTCAGGATTGGAATGGGAAGGAGTTGGATATCCCATCTCATGTTATAGGACGGGTCTCTGGTTTGGTATTAGAATCATTGAGATATCACATCGCATGCTGTAGGAAGGGTCTAAGGATTGGAATGGGATGGACTTGGACATCACATCTCATGCTATAGGTAGGCTCTCAGGTTTGGTATAAGCATTGAGATATCACATCTCATGCTATAGGAAGGGTCTCAAGATTGGAATGGGACGGATTTGGATATCACATCTCATGCTATAGGAAGGGTCTCAGGTTTGGTATACGCATGGAGATATCACTTCTCATGCTATAGGAAGGGTCTCAGGATTGGAATGAGAAGGAGTTGGATATCACATCTCATGCTATAGGAAGGGTCTCAGATTTGGTATAAGCATTGAGATATCACATCTCATGCTATAGGAAGGGTCTCAGGATTGGAATGGGAAGGAGTTGTATATGACATCTCAGGCCATAGGAAGGGTCTCAGGTTTGGTATAGGCATTGAGATATCACATCTCTGCTATCGGAAGGGTCTCAGGACTGGAATGGGAAGGACTTGGATGTCAAATCTCATGCTATAGGGAGGGTCTCAAGTTTGATATTAGAAGCATTGAGATAACAAATCTCATGATATCGGAAGGGTCTCAGGATTGGAATGGGAAGGAGTTGGATATCACATCTCATGATATATGAAGGGTCTCAGGTTTGGAAGGGGAAGGATTTGGATATCACATCTCATGTTATAGGACGGGTCTCAGGTTTGGTATTAGAAGCATTGAGATATCAAGTCTCATGGTATAGGAAGGGTCTCAGAATTGGAATGGGAAGGAGTTGGATAACACATCTCAAGCTATAGCAAGGGTCTCAGGATTGGAATGGGAAGAAGTTTGATATCACATCTCATGCCATAGTATGGGTCTCATGTTTGGTAGAAGCATTGGGATATCACATCTCATGCTATCGGAAGGGTATCAGTATTGGATTTGGAAGGAGTTGGATATCCCATCATGCTATAGGAAGGGTCTCAGGATTGGAATGGGAAGGACTTGGATATCATATCTCATGCTATGGGAAGGCTCTCAGGTTTGGAAGGGGAAGGAGTTGGATATCACATCTCAAGCTATAGGAAGGGTCTCAGGTTTGGTATTAGAAGCATTGAGATATCACATCTCATGCTATAGGAAGGGTCTCAGGATTGGAATGGGAAGGAGTTGGATATCACATCTCAAGCTATAGGAAGGGTCTCAGGTTTGGTATAAGCATTGAGATATCACATCTCATGCTATAGGAAGGGTGTCAGAATTGGAATGGGAAGGAGTTGGATATCACATCTCATGTTATAGGAAAGATCTCAGGTTTGGTATTAGAAGCATTGAGACATCAAATCTCATGTTATAGGAAGGGTCTCAGGATTGGAATGGGAAGAAGTTGGATATCACATCTCATGCTATAGGAAGGGTCTCAGGATTGGAATGGGAAGGAGTTGTATATGACGTCTCATGCCATAGGAAGGGTCTCAGGTTTGGTATAAGCATTGAGATATCACATCACATGCTATAGGAAGGGTCTCAGGATTGGAATGGGAAGGACTTGGATATCACATCTCATGCTATAGGCAGGGTCTCAGGTTTGGAAAGGGAAGGAGTTGGATATCACATTTCATGTTAGAGGTAGGATCTCTGTTTTGGTATTAGAGGCATTGAGATATCACATCTCATGCTATCAGAAGGGTCTCAGGATTGGAATGGGAAGGAGTTGGATATCACATCTCATGCTAAAGGGAGGGTCTCAGGTTTGGAAGGGGAAGAAGTTTGATATCACATCTCATGCCATAGTATGGGTCTCAGGTTTGGTAGAAGCATTGGGATATCACATCTCATGCTATCGGAAGGGTATCAGTATTGGATTTGGAAGGAGTTGGATATCCCATCTCATGCTATAGGAAGGGTCTCAGGTTGGAATGGGAAGGAGTTGGATATCACATCTCATGTTATAGGAAGGGTTTCAGGATTGGAATGGGACGGACTTGGATATCATATCTCATGCTATAGGAAGGGTCTCAGAATTGGAATAGGAAGGAGTTGGATATCACATCTCATGTTATAGGAAAGATCTCAGGTTTGGTATTAGAAGCATTGAGACATCAAATCTCATGTTATAGGAAGGGTCTCAGGATTGGAATGGGAATAAGTTGGATATCACATCTCATGCTATAGGAAGGGTCTCAGGTTTGGTATAAGCATTGAGATATCACATCTCATACTATAGGAAGGGTCTCAGGATTGGAATGGGAAGGAGTTGTATATGACATCTCATGCCATAGGAAGGGTCTCAGGTTTGGTATAAGCATTGAGATATCACATCACATGCTATAGGAAGGGTCTCAGGATTGGAATGGGAAGGACTTGGATATCACATCTCATGCTATAGGCAGGGTCTCAGGTTTGTAAAGGGAAGGAGTTGGATATCACATTTCATGTTAGAGGTAGGATCTCAGGTTTGGTATTAGAGGCATTGAGATATCACATCTCATGCTATCAGAAGGGTCTCAGGATTGGAATGGGAAGGAGTTGGATATCACATCTCATGCTAAAGGGAGGGTCTCAGGTTTGGAAGGGGAAGGAGTTTGATATCACATCTCATGCCATAGTATGGGTCTCAGGTTTGGTAGAAGCTTTGGGATATCACATCTCATGCTATCGGAAGGGTATCAGTATTGGATTTGGAAGGAGTTGGATATCCCATCTCATGCTATAGGAAGGGTCTCAGGTTGGAATGGGAAGGAGTTGGATATCACATCTCATGTTATAGGAAGGGTCTCAGGATTGGAATGGGAAGGACTTGGATATCATATCTCATGCTATAGGAAGGGTCTCAGAATTGGAATGGGAAGGAGTTGGATATCACATCTCATGTTATAGGAAAGATCTCAGGTTTGGTATTAGAAGCATTGAGACATCACATCTCATGTTATAGGAAGGGTCTCAGGATTGGAATGGGAAGAAGTTGGATATCACATCTCATGCTATAGGAAGGGTCTCAGGTTTGGTATAAGCATTGAGATATCACATCTGATGCTATAGGAAGGGTCTCAGGATTGGAATGGGAAGAAGTTGGATATTCCATCTCATGCTATAGGAAGGATCTCAGATTTGGTATTAGAAGCATTGAGATATCACATCTCATGCTATCGGAAGGGTCTCAGGATTGGAATGGGAAGGATTTGGATATCACATCTCATGTCATAGGAAGGATCTCAGGTTTGGTATTAGAAGCATTGATATATCACATCTCATGCTATAGGAATGGTCTCAGGATTGGAATGAGTAGGAGTTGGATATTACATTCTTGCTATAGGAAGGGTCTCATGTTTGGAATGGGAAGGAGTTGGATATCACATATGCTATAGGAAGGATCTCAGGTTTGGTATTAGAAGCATTGAGATATCACATCTCATGCTATCGGAAGGATCTCAGGATTGGAATGGGAATGATTTGGATATCACATCTCATGTTATGGGAAGGGTCTCAGGTTTGGTAAAAGCATTGAGATATCACATCTCTGCTATCGGAAGTGGCTCAGGATTGGAATGGGAAGGAGTTGGATATCCCATCTCATGTTATAGGACGGGTCTCTGGTTTGGTATTAGAATCATTGAGAGATCACATCGCATGCTGTAGGAAGGGTCTAAGGATTGGAATGGGATGGACTTGGACATCACATCTCATGCTATAGGTAGGCTTTCAGGTTTGGTATAAGCATTGAGATATCACATCTCATGCTATAGGAAGGGTCTCAGGATTGGAATGGGACGGATTTGGATATCACATCTCATGCTATAGGAAGGGTCTCAGGTTTGGTATACGCATGGAGATATCACTTCTCATGCTATAGGAAGGGTCTCAGGATTGGAATGGGAAGGAGTTGGATATCACATCTCATGCTATAGGAAGGGTCTCAGATTTGGTATAAGCATTGAGATATCACATCTCATGCTATAGGAAGGGTCTCAGGATTGGAATGGGAAGGAGTTGTATATGACATCTCAGGCCATAGGAAGGGTCTCAGGTTTGGTATAAGCATTGAGATATCACATCTCTGCTATCGGAAGGGTCTCAGGATTGGAATGGGAAGGACTTGGATGTCACATCTCATGCTATAAGGGAGGGTCTCAAGTTTGATATTAGAAGCATTGAGATAACAAATCTCATGATATCGGAATAGTCTCACATTGGAATGGGAAGGAGTTGGATATCACATCTCATGATATAGGAAGGGTCTAAGGTTTGGAAGGGGAAGGATTTGGATATCACATCTCATGTTATAGGACGGGTCTCGGGTTTGGTATTAGAAGCATTGAGATATCAAGTCTCATGGTATAGGAAGGGTCTCAGAATTGAAATGGGAAGGAGTTTGATAACACATCTCAAGCTAAAGGAAGGATCTCAGGATTGGAATGGGAAGAAGTTTGATATCACATCTCATGCCATAGTATGGGTCTCAGGTTTGGTAGAAGCATTGGGATATCACATCTCATGCTATCGGAAGGGTATCAGTATTGGATTTGGAAGGAGTTGGATATCCCATCATGCTATAGGAAGGGTCTCAGGTTGGAATGGGAAGGAGTTGGATATCACATCTCATGTTATAGGAAGGGTCTCAGGATTGGAATGGGAAGGACTTGGATATCATATCTCATGCTATGGGAAGGCTCTCAGGTTTGGAAGGGGAAGGAGTTGGATATCACATCTCAAGCTATAGGAAGGGTCTCAGGTTTGGTATTAGAAGCATTGAGATATCACATCTCATGCTATAGGAAGGGTCTCAGGATTGGAATGGGATGGAGTTGGATATCACATCTCATGCTAAAGGAAGGGTCTCAGGTTTGTTAGAAGCATTGGGATATCACATCTCATGCTATCGGAAGGGTATCAGAATTGGATTTGGAAGGAGTTGGATATCCCATCTCATGCTATAGGAAGGGTCTCAGGTTGAAATGGGAAGGAGTTGGATATCACATCTCATGTTATAGGAAGGGTCTCAGGATTCGTTTTAGAGGCATTGAGATATCACATCTCATGCTATCAGAAGGGTCTCAGGATTGGAATGGGAAGGAGTTGGATTTCACATCTCATGCTAAAGGGAGGGTCTCAGGTTTGGAAGGGGAAGGATTTGGATATCACATCTCATGTTATAGGAAGGATCTCAGGTTTGGTATTAGAAGCATTGAGATATCACATCTCATGCTATCGGAAGGATCTCAGGTTTGGTATTAGAAGCATTGAGATATCACATCTCTTGCTATCAGAAGGGTCTCAGGATTGGAATGGGAAGGAGTTGGCTATCACATCTCATGCTAAAGGGAGGGTCTCAGGTTTGGAAGGGGAAGGATTTGGATATCACATCTCATGTTATCGGAAGGATCTCAGGTTTGGTATTAGAAGTATTGAGATATCACATCTCATGCTATAAGAAGGGTCTCAGGATTGGAATGGGATGGAGTTGGATATCACATCTCATGCTAAAGGAAGGGTCTCAGGTTTGGTAGAATCATTGAGATATCACATCATATGCTATCGGAAATGTCTCAGGATTGGAATGGGAAGGAGCTGGATATCACATCTCATGCTAAAGGAAGGGTCTCAGGTTTGGAACGGGAAGGAGTTGGATATCACATCTCATGTTATAGGAAGGGTCTCAGGTTTGGTATAAGCATTGAGATATCATATCTCTGCTATCGGAAGTGTCTCAGGATTGGAATGGGAAGGAGTTGGATATCCCATCTCATGTTATAGGACGGGTCTCAGGTTTGTTATTAGAATCATTGAGATATCATATTGCATGCTGTAGGAAGGGTCTAAGTATTGGAATGGGAAGGACTTGGATATCACATCTCATGCTATAGATAGGCTCCCAGGTTTGGAAAGGGAAGGAGTTGGATATCACATTTCATGTTAGAGGAAGGATCTCAGGTTTGGTATTAGAGGCAATGAGACATCACATCTCATGCTATAGGAAGGGTCTCAGGATTGGAATGGGAAGGAGTTGGATATCACATCTCATGCTATAGGAAGGGTCTCAGGTTAGGTATAAGCATTGAGATATCACATCTCATGCTATAGGAAGGGTCTCAGGATTGGAATGGGAAGGAGTTGTATATGACATCTCATGCCGTAGGAAGGGTCTCAGGTTTGGTATAAGCATTGAGATATCACATCTCTGCAATCGAAAGGGTCTCAGGATTGGAATGGGAAGGAGTTGGATATCCCATCTCATGTTATAGGAAGAGTCTCAGGTTTGGTATTAGAAGCATTGAGATATTACATCTCATGCTATAGGAAGTGTCTCAGGATTGGAATGGGAAGGACTTGGATATCACATCTCATGCTATAGGGAGGGTCTCAAGTTTGATATTAGAAGCTTTGAGATATCACATCTCATGCTATAGGAAGGGTCTCAGGATTAGAATGGGAAGGAGTTGGATATCACATCTCATGCTATAGGAAGGGTCTCAGGTTTGGTATAAGCAGTGAGATATCACATCTCATGCTATAGGAAGTGTCTCAGGATTGGAATGGGAAGGAGTTGGATATCACATCTCATGATATAGGAAGGGTCTAAGGTTTGGAAGGGGAAGGATTTGGATATCACATCTCATGTTATAGGACGGGTCTCGGGTTTGGTATTAGAAGCATTGAGATATCAAGTCTCATGGTATAGGAAGGGTCTCAGAATTGAAATGGGAAGGAGTTTGATAACACATCTCAAGCTATAGGAAGGTTCTCAGGATTGGAATGGGAAGAAGTTTAATATCACATCTCATGCCATAGTATGGGTCTCAGGTTTGGTAGAAGCATTGGGATATCACATCTCATGCTATCGGAAGGGTATCAGTATTGGATTTGGAAGGAGTTGGATATCCCATCATGCTATAGGAAGGGTCTCAGGTTGGAATGGGAAGGAGTTGGATATCACATCTCATGTTATAGGAAGGGTCTCAGGATTGGAATGGGAAGGACTCGGATATCATATCTCATGCTATGGGAAGGCTCTCAGGTTTGGAAGGGGAAGGAGTTGGATATCACATCTCAAGCTATAGGAAGGGTCTCAGGTTTGGTATTAGAAGCATTGAGATATCACATCTCATGCTATAGGAAGGGTCTCAGGATTGGAATGGGATGGAGTTGGATATCACATCTCATGCTAAAGGAAGGGTCTCAGGTTTGTTAGAAGCATTGGGATATCACATCTCATGCTATCGGAAGGGTATCAGAATTGGATTTGGAAGGAGTTGGATATCCCATCTCATGCTATAGGAAGGGTCTCAGGTTGAAATGGGAAGGAGTTGGATATCACATCTCATGTTATAGGAAGGGTCTCAGGATTCGTTTTAGAGGCATTGAGATATCACATCTCATGCTATCAGAAGGGTCTCAGGATTGGAATGGGAAGGAGTTGGATTTCACATCTCATGCTAAAGGGAGGGTCTCAGGTTTGGAAGGGGAAGGATTTGGATATCACATCTCATGTTATAGGAAGGATCTCAGGTTTGGTATTAGAAGCATTGAGATATCACATCTCATGCTATCGGAAGGATCTCAGGTTTGGTATTAGAAGCATTGAGATATCACATCTCTTGCTATCAGAAGGGTCTCAGGATTGGAATGGGAAGGATTTGGATATCACATCTCATGTTATCGGAAGGATCTCAGGTTTGGTATTAGAAGTATTGAGATATCACATCTCATGCTATAAGAAGGGTCTCAGGATTGGAATGGGATGGAGTTGGATATCACATCTCATGCTAAAGGAAGGGTCTCAGGTTTGGTAGAATCATTGAGATATCACATCTCATGCTAAAGGGAGGGTCTCAGGTTTGGAAGGGGAAGGATTTGGATATCACATCTCATGTTATCGGAAGGATCTCAGGTTTGGTATTAGAAGTATTGAGATATCACATCTCATGCTATAAGAAGGGTCTCAGGATTGGAATGGGATGGAGTTGGATATCACATCTCATGCTAAAGGAAGGGTCTCAGGTTTGGTAGAATCATTGAGATATCACATCTCATGCTATCGGAAATGTCTCAGGATTGGAATGGAAAGGAGCTGGATATCACATCTCATGCTAAAGGAAGGGTCTCAGGTTTGGAACGGGAAGGAGTTGGATATCACATCTCATGTTATAGGAAGGGTCTCAGGTTTGGTATAAGCATTGAGATATCATATCTCTGCTATCGGAAGTGTCTCAGGATTGGAATGGGAAGGAGTTGGATATCCCATCTCATGTTATAGGACGGGTCTCAGGTTTGTTATTAGAATCATTGAGATATCATATTGCATGCTGTAGGAAGGGTCTAAGTATTGGAATGGGAAGGACTTGGATATCACATCTCATGCTATAGATAGGCTCCCAGGTTTGGAAAGGGAAGGAGTTGGATATCACATTTCATGTTAGAGGAAGGATCTCAGGTTTGGTTTTAGAGGCATTGAGACATCACATCTCATGCTATAGGAAGGGTCTCAGGATTGGAATGGGAAGGAGTTGGATATCACATCTCATGCTATAGGAAGGGTCTCAGGTTAGGTATAAGCATTGAGATATCACATCTCATGCTATAGGAAGGGTCTCAGGATTGGAATGGGAAGGAGTTGTATATGACATCTCATGCCGTAGGAAGGGTCTCAGGTTTGGTATAAGCATTGAGATATCACATCTCTGCAATCGAAAGGGTCTCAGGATTGGAATGGGAAGGAGTTGGATATCCCATCTCATGTTATAGGAAGAGTCTCAGGTTTGGTATTAGAAGCACTGAGATATTACATCTCATGCTATAGGAAGTGTCTCAGGATTGGAATGGGTGGGACTTGGATATCACATCTCATGCTATAGGGAGGGTCTCAAGTTTGATATTAGAAGCTTTGAGATATCACATCTCATGCTATAGGAAGGGTCTCAGGATTAGAATGGGAAGGAGTTGGATATCACATCTCATGCTATAGGAAGGGTCTCAGGTTTGGTATAAGCAGTGAGATATCACATCTCATGCTATAGGAAGTGTCTCAGGATTGGAATGGGAAGGAGTTGGATATCACATCTCATGTTATAGGAAGGATCTCAGGTTTGGTATAAGCATTGAGATATCACATCTCTGCTATCGGAATGGTCTCAGGATTGGAATGGGAAGGAGTTGGATATTCCCATCTCATGATAAAGGAAGGGTCTAAGGTTTGGAAGGGGAAGGATTTGGATATCACATCTCATGTTATAGGACGGGTCTCAGGTTTGGTATTAGAAGCATTGAGATATCACTTCTCATGCTATAGGAAGGGTCTCAGGATTGGAATGGGAAGGACTTGGATATCACATCTCATGCTGTAGGGAGGGTCTGAAGTTTGATATTAGAAGCATTGAGATATGACATCTCATGATATCGGAAGGGTCTCAGGATTGGAATGGGAAGGAGTTGGATATCACATCTCATGATAAAGGAAGGGTCTAAGGTTTGGAAGGGGAAGGATTTGGATATCACATCTCATGTTATAGGACGGGTCTCAGGTTTGGTATTAGAAGCATTGAGATATCAAGTCTCATGGTATAGGAAGGGTCTCAGAATTGGAATGGGAAGGAGTTGGATATCACATCTCAAGCTATAGTAAGGGTCTCAGGATTGGAATGGGAAGGAGTTTGATATCACATCTCATGCCATAGTATGGGTCTCAGGTTTGGTAGAAGCATTGGGATATCACATCTCATGCTATCGGAAGGGTATCAGTATTGGATTTGGAAGGAGTTGGATATCCCATCTCATGCTATAGGAAGGGTCTCAGGTTGGAATGGGAAGGAGTTGGATATCACATCTCATGTTATAGGAAGGGTCTCAGGATTGGAATGGGAAGGACTTGGATATCATATCTCATGCTATAGGAAGGCTCTCAGGTTTGGAAGGGGAAGGAGTTGGATATCACATTTCATGGTAGAGGAAGGATCTCAGGTTTGGTATAAGAGGCATTGAGATATCACATCTCATGCTATAGGAAGGGTCTCAGGTTTGGTATAAGCAGTGAGATATCACATCTCATGCTATAGGAAGTGTCTCAGGATTGGAATGGGAAGGAGTTGGATATCACATCTCATGCCTTGTATGGGTCTCAGGTTTGGTAGAAGCATTGGGATATCACATCTCATGCTATCGGAAGGGTATCAGTATTGGATTTGGAAGGAGTTGGATATCCCATCTCATGTTATAGGAAGGGTCTCAGGATTGGAATGGGAAGGCCTTGGATATCATATCTCATGCTATAGGAAGGGTCTCAGGTTTGGAAGGGAAAGGAGTTGGATATCACATCTCATGTTATAGGAAGGGTCTCAGGATTGGAATGGGAAGGACTTGGATATCATATCTCATGCTATAGGAAGGCTCTCAGGTTTGGAAGGGGAAGGAGTTGGATATCACATCTCATGCTATAGGAAGAGTCTCAGGTTTGGTATAAGCATTGAGATATCACATCTCATGCTATAGGAATGGTCTCAGGATTGGAATGGGTAGGAGTTGGATATTACATTCTTGCTATAGGAAGGGTCTCATGTTTGGAATGGGAAGGAGTTGGATATCTCATATGCTATAGGAAGGATCTCAGGTTTGGTATTAGAAGCATTGAGATGTCACATCTCATGCTATCGGAAGGGTCTCAGGATTGGAATGGGAATGATTTGGCTATCACATCTCATGTTATAGGAAGGGTCTCAGGTTTGGTATAAGCATTGAGATATCACATCTCTGCTATCGGAAGTGGCTCAGGATTGGAATTGGAAGGAGTTGGATATCCCATCTCATGTTATAGGACGGGTCTCTGGTTTGGTATTAGAATCATTGAGATATCACATCGCATGCTGTAGGAAGGGTCTAAGGATTGGAATGGGATGGACTTGGACATCACATCTCATGCTATAGGTAGGCTCTCAGGTTTGGTATAAGCATTGAGATATCACATCTCATGCTATAGGAAGGGTCTCAAGATTGGAATGGGACGGATTTGGATATCACACCTCATGCTATAGGAAGGGTCTCAGGTTTGGTATACGCATGGAGATATCACTTCTCATGCTATAGGAAGGGTCTCAGGATTGGAATGAGAAGGAGTTGGATATCACATCTCATGCTATAGGAAGGGTCTCAGATTTGGTATAAGCATTGAGATATCACATCTCATGCTATAGGAAGGGTCTCAGGATTGGAATGGGAAGGAGTTGTATATGACATCTCAGGCCATAGGAAGGGTCTCAGGTTTGGTATAAGCATTGAGATATCACATCTCTGCTATCGGAAGGGTCTCAGGATTGGAATGGGAAGGACTTGGATGTCAAATCTCATGCGATAGGGAGGGTCTCAAGTTTGATATTAGAAGCATTGAGATAACAAATCTCATGATATCGGAAGGGTCTCAGGATTGAAATGGGAAGGAGTTGGATATCACATCTCATGATATATGAAGGGTCTCAGGTTTGGAAGGGGAAGGATTTGGATATCACATCTCATGTTATAGGACGGGTCTCAGGTTTGGTATTAGAAGCATTGAGATATCAAGTCTCATGGTATAGGAAGGGTCTCAGAATTGGAATGGGAAGGAGTTGGATAACACATCTCAAGCTATAGCAAGGGTCTCAGGATTGGAATGGGAAGAAGTTTGATATCACATCTCATGCCATAGTATGGGTCTCATGTTTGGTAGAAGCATTGGGATATCACATCTCATACTATCGGAAGGGTATCAGTATTGGATTTGGAAGGAGTTGGATATCCCATCATGCTATAGGAAGGGTCTCAGGTTGGAATGGGAAGGAGTTGGATATCACATCTCATGTTATAGGACGGGTCTCAGGTTTGGTATTAGAAGCATTGAGATATCACTTCTCATGCTATAGGAAGGGTCTCAGGATTGGAATGGGAAGGACTTGGATATCACATCTCATGCTATAGGGAGGGTCTGAAGTTTGATATTAGACGCATTGAGATATGACATCTCATGATATCGGAAGGGTCTCAGGATTGGAATGGGAAGGAGTTGGATATCACATCTCATGATAAAGGAAGGGTCTAAGGTTTGGAAGGGGAAGGATTTGGATATCACATCTCATGTTATAGGACGGGTCTCAGGTTTGGTATTAGAAGCATTGAGATATCAAGTCTCATGGTATAGGAAGGGTCTCAGAATTGGAATGGGAAGGAGTTGGATATCACAACTCAAGCTATAGTAAGGGTCTCAGGATTGGAATGGGAAGGAGTTTGATATCACATCTCATGCCATAGTATGGGTCTCAGGTTTGGTAGAAGCATTGGGATATCACATCTCATGCTATCGGAAGGGTATCAGTATTGGATTTGGAAGGAGTTGGATATCCCATCTCATGCTATAGGAAGGGTCTCAGGTTGGAATGGGAAGGAGTTGGATATCACATCTCATGTTATAGGAAGGGTCTCAGGATTGGAATGGGAAGGACTTGGATATCATATCTCATGCTATAGGAAGGCTCTCAGGTTTGGAAGGGGAAGGAGTTGGATATCACATTTCATGTTAGAGGAAGGATCTCAGGTTTGGTATAAGAGGCATTGAGATATCACATCTCATGCTATAGGAAGGGTCTCAGGTTTGGTATAAGCAGTGAGATATCACATCTCATGCTATAGGAAGTGTCTCAGGATTGGAATGGGAAGGAGTTGGATATCACATCTCATGCCATAGTATGGGTCTCAGGTTTGGTAGAAGCATTGGGATATCACATCTCATGCTATCGGAAGGGTATCAGTATTGGATTTGGAAGGAGTTGGATATCCCATCTCATGTTATAGGAAGGGTCTCAGGATTGGAATGGGAAGGCCTTGGATATCATATCTCATGCTATAGGAAGGCTCTCAGGTTTGGAAGGGAAAGGAGTTGGATATCACATCTCATGTTATAGGAAGGGTCTCAGGATTGGAATGGGAAGGACTTGGATATCATATCTCATGCTATAGGAAGGCTCTCAGGTTTGGAAGGGGAAGGAGTTGGATATCACATCTCATGCTATAGGAAGAGTCTCAGGTTTGGTATAAGCATTGAGATATCACATCTCATGCTATAGGAATGGTCTCAGGATTGGAATGGGTAGGAGTTGGATATTACATTCTTGCTATAGGAAGGGTCTCATGTTTGGAATGGGAAGGAGTTGGATATCACATATGCTATAGGAAGGATCTCAGGTTTGGTATTAGAAGCATTGAGATGTCACATCTCATGCTATCGGAAGGGTCTCAGGATTGGAATGGGAATGATTTGGATATCACATCTCATGTTATAGGAAGGGTCTCAGGTTTGGTATAAGCATTGAGATATCACATCTCTGCTATCGGAAGTGGCTCCGGATTGGAAGGGGAAGGATTTGGATATCACATCTCATGTTATCGGAAGGATCTCAGGTTTGGTATTAGAAGCATTGAGATGTCACATCGCATGCTGTAGGAAGGGTCTAAGGATTGGAATGGGATGGACTTGGACATCACATCTCATGCTATAGGTAGGCTCTCAGGTTTGGTATAAGCATTGAGATATCACATCTCATGCTATAGGAAGGGTCTCAAGATTGGAATGGGACGGATTTGGATATCACATCTCATGCTATAGGAAGGGTCTCAGGTTTGGTATACGCATGGAGATATCACTTCTCATGCTATAGGAAGGGTCTCAGGATTGGAATGAGAAGGAGTTGGATAACACATCTCATGCTATAGGAAGGGTCTCAGATTTGGTATAAGCATTGAGATATCACATCTCATGCTATAGGAAGGGTCTCAGGATTGGAATGGGAAGGAGTTGTATATGACATCTCAGGCCATAGGAAGGGTCTCAGGTTTGGTATAAGCATTGAGATATCACATCTCTGCTATCGGAAGGGTCTCAGGATTGGAATGGGAAGGACTTGGATGTCAAATCTCATGCTATAGGGAGGGTCTCAAGTTTGATATTAGAAGCATTGAGATAACAAATCTCATGATATCGGAAGGGTCTCAGGATTGGAATGGGAAGGAGTTGGATATCACATCTCATGATATATGAAGGGTCTCAGGTTTGGAAGGGGAAGGATTTGGATATCACATCTCATGTTATAGGACGGGTCTCAGGTTTGGTATTAGAAGCATTGAGATATCAAGTCTCATGGTATAGGAAGGGTCTCAGAATTGGAATGGGAAGGAGTTGGATAACACATCTCAAGCTATAGCAAGGGTCTCAGGATTGGAATGGGAAGAAGTTTGATATCACATCTCATGCCATAGTATGGGTCTCATGTTTGGTAGAAGCATTGGGATATCACATCTCATGCTATCGGAAGGGTATCAGTATTGGATTTGGAAGGAGTTGGATATCCCATCATGCTATAGGAAGGGTCTCAGGTTGGAATGGGAAGGAGTTGGATATCACATCTCATGTTATAGGAAGGGTCTCAGGATTGGAATGGGAAGGACTTGGATATCATATCTCATGCTCTGGGAAGGCTCTCAGGTTTGGAAGGGGAAGGAGTTGGATATCACATCTCAAGCTATAGGAAGGGTCTCAGGTTTGGTATTAGAAGCATTGAGATATCACATCTCATGCTATAGGAAGGGTCTCAGGATTGGAATGGGAAGGAGTTGGATATCACATCTCAAGCTATAGGAAGGGTCTCAGGTTTGGTATAAGCATTGAGATATCACATCTCATGCTATAGGAAGGGTGTCAGAATTGGAATGGGAAGGAGTTGGATATCACATCTCATGTTATAGGAAAGATCTCAGGTTTGGTATTAGAAGCATTGAGACATCAAATCTCATGTTATAGGAAGGGTCTCAGGATTGGAATGGGAAGAAGTTGGATATCACATCTCATGCTATAGGAAGGGTCTCAGGATTGGAATGGGAAGGAGTTGTATATGACGTCTCATGCCATAGGAAGGGTCTCAGGTTTGGTATAAGCATTGAGATATCACATCACATGCTATAGGAAGGGTCTCAGGATTGGAATGGGAAGGATTTGGATATCACATCTCATGCTATAGGCAGGGTCTCAGGTTTGGAAAGGGAAGGAGTTGGATATCACATTTCATGTTAGAGGTAGGATCTCAGTTTTGGTATTAGAGGCATTGAGATATCACATCTCATGCTATCAGAAGGGTCTCAGGATTGGAATGGGAAGGAGTTGGATATCACATCTCATGCTAAAGGGAGGGTCTCAGGTTTGGAAGGGGAAGGAGTTTGATATCACATCTCATGCCATAGTATGGGTCTCAGGTTTGGTAGAAGCATTGGGATATCACATCTCATGCTATCGGAAGGGTATCAGTATTGGATTTGGAAGGAGTTGGATATCCCATCTCATGCTATAGGAAGGGTCTCAGGTTGGAATGGGAAGGAGTTGGATATCACATCTCATGTTATAGGAAGGGTTTCAGGATTGGAATGGGAAGGACTTGGATATCATATCTCATGCTATAGGAAGGGTCTCAGAATTGGAATAGGAAGGAGTTGGATATCACATCTCATGTTATAGGAAAGATCTCAGGTTTGGTATTAGAAGCATTGAGACATCAAATCTCATGTTATAGGAAGGGTCTCAGGATTGGAATGGGAATAAGTTGGATATCACATCTCATGCTATAGGAAGGGTCTCAGGTTTGGTATAAGCATTGAGATATCACATCTCATACTATAGGAAGGGTCTCAGGATTGGAATGGGAAGGAGTTGTATATGACATCTCATGCCATAGGAAGGGTCTCAGGTTTGGTATAAGCATTGAGATATCACATCACATGCTATAGGAAGGGTCTCAGGATTGGAATGGGAAGGACTTGGATATCACATCTCATGCTATAGGCAGGGTCTCAGGTTTGTAAAGGGAAGGAGTTGGATATCACATTTCATGTTAGAGGTAGGATCGCAGGTTTGGTATTAGAGGCATTGAGATATCACATCTCATGCTATCAGAAGGGTCTCAGGATTGGAATGGGAAGGAGTTGGATATCACATCTCATGCTAAAGGGAGGGTCTCAGGATTGGAATGGGATGGAGTTTGATATCACATCTCATGCCATAGTATGGGTCTCAGGTTTGGTAGAAGCTTTGGGATATCACATCTCATGCTATCGGAAGGGTATCAGTATTGGATTTGGAAGGAGTTGGATATCCCATCTCATGCTATAGGAAGGGTCTCAGGTTGGAATGGGAAGGAGTTGGATATCACATCTCATGTTATAGGAAGGGTCTCAGGATTGGAATGGGAAGGACTTGGATATCATATCTCATGCTATAGGAAGGGTCTCAGAATTGGAATGGGAAGGAGTTGGATATCACATCTCATGTTATAGGAAAGATCTCAGGTTTGGTATTAGAAGCATTGAGACATCACATCTCATGTTATAAGAAGGGTCTCAGGATTGGAATGGGAAGAAGTTGGATATCACATCTCATGCTATAGGAAGGGTCTCAGGTTTGGTATAAGCATTGAGTTATCACATCTCATGCTATAGGAAGGGTCTCAGGATTGGAATGGGAAGAAGTTGGATATCACATCTCATGCTATAGGAAGGATCTCAGATTTGGTATTAGAAGCATTGAGATATCACATCTCATGCTATCGGAAGGGTCTCAGGATTGGAATGGGAAGGATTTGGATATCACATCTCATGTCATAGGAAGGATCTCAGGTTTGGTATTAGAAGCATTGATATATCACATCTCATGCTATAGGAATGGTCTCAGGATTGGAATGAGTAGGAGTTGGATATTACATTCTTGCTATAGGAAGGGTCTCATGTTTGTAATGGGAAGGAGTTGGATATCACATATGCTATAGGAAGGATCTCAGGTTTGGTATTAGAAGCATTGAGATATCACATCTCATGCTATCGGAAGGGTCTCAGGATTGGAATGGGAATGATTTGGATATCACATCTCATGTTATAGGAAGGGTCTCAGGTTTGGTATAAGCATTGAGATATCACATCTCTGCTATCGGAAGTGGCTCAGGATTGGAATGGGAAGGAGTTGGATATCCCATCTCATGTTATAGGACGGGTCTCTGGTTTGGTATTAGAATCATTGAGAGATCACATCGCATGCTGTAGGAAGGGTCTAAGGATTGGAATGGGATGGACTTGGACATCACATCTCATGCTATAGGTAGGCTTTCAGGTTTGGTATAAGCATTGAGATATCACATCTCATGCTATAGGAAGGGTCTCAGGATTGGAATGGGACGGATTTGGATATCACATCTCATGCTATAGGAAGGGTCTCAGGTTTGGTATACGCATGGAGATATCACTTCTCATGCTATAGGAAGGGTCTCAGGATTGGAATGGGAAGGAGTTGGATATCACATCTCATGCTATAGGAAGGGTCTCAGATTTGGTATAAGCATTGAGATATCACATCTCATGCTATAGGAAGGGTCTCAGGATTGGAATGGGAAGGAGTTGTATATGACATCTCAGGCCATAGGAAGGGTCTCAGGTTTGGTATAAGCATTGAGATATCACATCTCTGCTATCGGAAGGGTCTCAGGATTGGAATGGGAAGGACTTGGATGTCACATCTCATGCTATAAGGGAGGGTCTCAAGTTTGATATTAGAAGCATTGAGATAACAAATCTCATGATATCGGAATAGTCTCACATTGGAATGGGAAGGAGTTGGATATCACATCTCATGATATAGGAAGGGTCTAAGGTTTGGAAGGGGAAGGATTTGGATATCACATCTCATGTTATAGGACGGGTCTCGGGTTTGGTATTAGAAGCATTGAGATATCAAGTCTCATGGTATAGGAAGGGTCTCAGAATTGAAATGGGAAGGAGTTGGATAACACATCTCAAGCTATAGGAAGGGTCTCAGGATTGGAATGGGAAGAAGTTTGATATCACATCTCATGCCATAGTATGGGTCTCAGGTTTGGTAGAAGCATTGGGATATCACATCTCATGCTATCGGAAGGGTATCAGTATTGGATTTGGAAGGAGTTGGATATCCCATCATGCTATAGGAAGGGTCTCAGGTTGGAATGGGAAGGAGTTGGATATCACATCTCATGTTATAGGAAGGGTCTCAGGATTGGAATGGGAAGGACTTGGATATCATATCTCATGCTATGGGAAGGCTCTCAGGTTTGGAAGGGGAAGGAGTTGGATATCACATCTCAAGCTATAGGAAGGGTCTCAGGTTTGGTATTAGAAGCATTGAGATATCACATCTCATGCTATAGGAAGGGTCTCAGGATTGGAATGGGAAGGAGTTGGATATCACATCTCAAGCTATAGGAAGGGTCTCAGGTTTGGTATAAGCATTGAGATATCACATCTCATGCTATAGGAAGGGTGTCAGAATTGGAATGGGAAGGAGTTGGATATCACATCTCATGTTATAGGAAAGATCTCAGGTTTGGTATTAGAAGCATTGAGACATCAAATCTCATGTTATAGGAAGGGTCTCAGGATTGGAATGGGAAGAAGTTGGATATCACATCTCATGCTATAGGAAGGGTCTCAGGATTGGAATGGGAAGGAGTTGTATATGACGTCTCATGCCATAGGAAGGGTCTCAGGTTTGGTATAAGCATTGAGATATCACATCACATGCTATAGGAAGGGTCTCAGGATTGGAATGGGAAGGATTTGGATATCACATCTCATGCTATAGGCAGGGTCTCAGGTTTGGAAAGGGAAGGAGTTGGATATCACATTTCATGTTAGAGGTAGGATCTCAGTTTTGGTATTAGAGGCATTGAGATATCACATCTCATGCTATCAGAAGGGTCTCAGGATTGGAATGGGAAGGAGTTGGATATCACATCTCATGCTAAAGGGAGGGTCTCAGGTTTGGAAGGGGAAGGAGTTTGATATCACATCTCATGCCATAGTATGGGTCTCAGGTTTGGTAGAAGCATTGGGATATCACATCTCATGCTATCGGAAGGGTATCAGTATTGGATTTGGAAGGAGTTGGATATCCCATCTCATGCTATAGGAAGGGTCTCAGGTTGGAATGGGAAGGAGTTGGATATCACATCTCATGTTATAGGAAGGGTTTCAGGATTGGAATGGGAAGGACTTGGATATCATATCTCATGCTATAGGAAGGGTCTCAGAATTGGAATAGGAAGGAGTTGGATATCACATCTCATGTTATAGGAAAGATCTCAGGTTTGGTATTAGAAGCATTGAGACATCAAATCTCATGTTATAGGAAGGGTCTCAGGATTGGAATGGGAATAAGTTGGATATCACATCTCATGCTATAGGAAGGGTCTCAGGTTTGGTATAAGCATTGAGATATCACATCTCATACTATAGGAAGGGTCTCAGGATTGGAATGGGAAGGAGTTGTATATGACATCTCATGCCATAGGAAGGGTCTCAGGTTTGGTATAAGCATTGAGATATCACATCACATGCTATAGGAAGGGTCTCAGGATTGGAATGGGAAGGACTTGGATATCACATCTCATGCTATAGGCAGGGTCTCAGGTTTGTAAAGGGAAGGAGTTGGATATCACATTTCATGTTAGAGGTAGGATCTCAGGTTTGGTATTAGAGGCATTGAGATATCACATCTCATGCTATCAGAAGGGTCTCAGGATTGGAATGGGAAGGAGTTGGATATCACATCTCATGCTAAAGGGAGGGTCTCAGGTTTGGAAGGGGAAGGAGTTTGATATCACATCTCATGCCATAGTATGGGTCTCAGGTTTGGTAGAAGCTTTGGGATATCACATCTCATGCTATCGGAAGGGTATCAGTATTGGATTTGGAAGGAGTTGGATATCCCATCTCATGCTATAGGAAGGGTCTCAGGTTGGAATGGGAAGGAGTTGGATATCACATCTCATGTTATAGGAAGGGTCTCAGGATTGGAATGGGAAGGACTTGGATATCATATCTCATGCTATAGGAAGGGTCTCAGAATTGGAATGGGAAGGAGTTGGATATCACATCTCATGTTATAGGAAAGATCTCAGGTTTGGTATTAGAAGCATTGAGACATCACATCTCATGTTATAAGAAGGGTCTCAGGATTGGAATGGGAAGAAGTTGGATATCACATCTCATGCTATAGGAAGGGTCTCAGGTTTGGTATAAGCATTGAGTTATCACATCTCATGCTATAGGAAGGGTCTCAGGATTGGAATGGGAAGAAGTTGGATATCACATCTCATGCTATAGGAAGGATCTCAGATTTGGTATTAGAAGCATTGAGATATCACATCTCATGCTATCGGAAGGGTCTCAGGATTGGAATGGGAAGGATTTGGATATCACATCTCATGTCATAGGAAGGATCTCAGGTTTGGTATTAGAAGCATTGATATATCACATCTCATGCTATAGGAATGGTCTCAGGATTGGAATGAGTAGGAGTTGGATATTACATTCTTGCTATAGGAAGGGTCTCATGTTTGGAATGGGAAGGAGTTGGATATCACATATGCTATAGGAAGGATCTCAGGTTTGGTATTAGAAGCATTGAGATATCACATCTCATGCTATCGGAAGGGTCTCAGGATTGGAATGGGAATGATTTGGATATCACATCTCATGTTATAGGAAGGGTCTCAGGTTTGGTATAAGCATTGAGATATCACATCTCTGCTATCGGAAGTGGCTCAGGATTGGAATGGGAAGGAGTTGGATATCCCATCTCATGTTATAGGACGGGTCTCTGGTTTGGTATTAGAATCATTGAGAGATCACATCGCATGCTGTAGGAAGGGTCTAAGGATTGGAATGGGATGGACTTGGACATCACATCTCATGCTATAGGTAGGCTTTCAGGTTTGGTATAAGCATTGAGATATCACATCTCATGCTATAGGAAGGGTCTCAGGATTGGAATGGGACGGATTTGGATATCACATCTCATGCTATAGGAAGGGTCTCAGGTTTGGTATACGCATGGAGATATCACTTCTCATGCTATAGGAAGGGTCTCAGGATTGGAATGGGAAGGAGTTGGATATCACATCTCATGCTATAGGAAGGGTCTCAGATTTGGTATAAGCATTGAGATATCACATCTCATGCTATAGGAAGGGTCTCAGGATTGGAATGGGAAGGAGTTGTATATGACATCTCAGGCCATAGGAAGGGTCTCAGGTTTGGTATAAGCATTGAGATATCACATCTCTGCTATCGGAAGGGTCTCAGGATTGGAATGGGAAGGACTTGGATGTCACATCTCATGCTATAAGGGAGGGTCTCAAGTTTGATATTAGAAGCATTGAGATAACAAATCTCATGATATCGGAATAGTCTCACATTGGAATGGGAAGGAGTTGGATATCACATCTCATGATATAGGAAGGGTCTAAGGTTTGGAAGGGGAAGGATTTGGATATCACATCTCATGTTATAGGACGGGTCTCGGGTTTGGTATTAGAAGCATTGAGATATCAAGTCTCATGGTATAGGAAGGGTCTCAGAATTGAAATGGGAAGGAGTTGGATAACACATCTCAAGCTATAGGAAGGGTCTCAGGATTGGAATGGGAAGAAGTTTGATATCACATCTCATGCCATAGTATGGGTCTCAGGTTTGGTAGAAGCATTGGGATATCACATCTCATGCTATCGGAAGGGTATCAGTATTGGATTTGGAAGGAGTTGGATATCCCATCATGCTATAGGAAGGGTCTCAGGTTGGAATGGGAAGGAGTTGGATATCACATCTCATGTTATAGGAAGGGTCTCAGGATTGGAATGGGAAGGACTTGGATATCATATCTCATGCTATGGGAAGGCTCTCAGGTTTGGAAGGGGAAGGAGTTGGATATCACATCTCAAGCTATAGGAAGGGTCTCAGGTTTGGTATTAGAAGCATTGAGATATCACATCTCATGCTATAGGAAGGGTCTCAGGATTGGAATGGGAAGGAGTTGGATATCACATCTCAAGCTATAGGAAGGGTCTCAGGTTTGGTATAAGCATTGAGATATCACATCTCATGCTATAGGAAGGGTCTCAGAATTGGAATGGGAAGGAGTTGGATATCACATCTCATGTTATAGGAAAGATCTCAGGTTTGGTATTAGAAGCATTGAGACATCAAATCTCATGTTATAGGAAGGGTCTCGGGATTGGAATGGGAAGAAGTTGGATATCACAACTCATGCTATAGGAAGGGTCTCAGGTTTGGTATAAGCATTGACATATCACATCTCATGCTATAGGAAGGCTCTCAGGATTGGAATGGGAAGGAGTTGTATATGAAATCTCATGCCATAGGAAGGGTCTCAGGTTTGGTATAAGCATTGAGATATCACATCACATGCTATAGGAAGGGTCTCAGGATTGGAATGGGAAGGACTTGGATATCACATCTCATGCTATAGGCAGGGTCTCAGGTTTGGAAAGGGAAGGAGTTGGATATCACATTTCATGTTAGAGGTAGGATCTCAGGTTTGGTATTAGAGGCATTGAGATATCACATCTCATGCTATCAGAAGGGTCTCAGGATTGGAATGGGAAGGAGTTGGATATCACATCTCATGCTAAAGGGAGGGTCTCAGGTTTGGAAGGGGAAGGATTTGGATATCACATCTCATGTTATAGGAAGGATCTCAGGTTTGGTATTAGAAGCATTGAGATATCACATCTCATGCTATCGGAAGTATCTCAGGTTTGGTATTAGAGGCATTGAGATATCACATCTCATGCTATCATAAGAGTCTCAGGATTGGAATGGGAAGGAGTTGGATTTCACATCTCATGCTAAAGGGAGGGTCTCAGGTTTGGAAGGGGAAGGATTTGGATATCACATCACATGTTATAGGAAGGATCTCAGGCTTGGTATTAGAAGCATTGAGATATCACATCTCATGCTATAAGAAGGGTCTCAGGATTGGAATGGGATGGAGTTGGATATCACATCTCATGCTAAAGGAAGGGTCTCAGGTTTGGTAGAAGCATTGGGATATCACATCTCATGCTATCGGAAGGGTATCAGAATTGGATTTGGAAGGAGTTGGATATCCCATCTCATGCTATAGGAAGGGTCTCAGGTTGAAATGGGAAGGAGTTGGATATCACATCTCATGTTATAGGAAGGGTCTCAGGATTCGTTTTAGAGGCATTGAGATATCACATCTCATGCTATCAGAAGGGTCTCAGGATTGGAATGGGAAGGAGTTGGATTTCACATCTCATGCTAAAGGGAGGGTCTCAGGTTTGGAAGGGGAAGGATTTGGATATCACATCTCATGTTATAGGAAGGATCTCAGGTTTGGTATTAGAAGCATTGAGATATCACATCTCATGCTATCGGAAGGATCTCAGGTTTGGTATTAGAAGCATTGAGATATCACATCTCATGCTATCAGAAGGGTCTCAGGATTGGAATGGGAAGGAGTTGGATATCACATCTCATGCTAAAGGGAGGGTCTCAGGTTTGGAAGGGGAAGGATTTGGATATCACATCTCATGTTATCGGAAGGATCTCAGGTTTGGTATTAGAAGTATTGAGATATCACATCTCATGCTATAAGAAGGGTCTCAGGATTGGAATGGGATGGAGTTGGATATCACATCTCATGCTAAAGGAAGGGTCTCAGGTTTTGTAGAATCATTGAGATATCACATCTCATGCTATCGGAAATGTCTCAGGATTGGAATGCGAAGGAGCTGGATATCACATCTCATGCTAAAGGAAGGGTCTCAGGTTTGGAACGGGAAGGAGTTGGATATCACATCTCATGTTATAGGAAGGGTCTCAGGTTTGGTATAAGCATTGAGATATCATATCTCTGCTATCGGAAGTGTCTCAGGATTGGAATGGGAAGGAGTTGGATATCCCATCTCATGTTATAGGACGGGTCTCAGGTTTGTTATTAGAATCATTGAGATATCATATTGCATGCTGTAGGAAGGGTCTAAGTATTGGAATGGGAAGGACTTGGATATCACATCTCATGCTATAGATAGGCTCCCAGGTTTGGAAAGGGAAGGAGTTGGATATCACATTTCATGTTAGAGGAAGGATCTCAGGTTTGGTATTAGAGGCATTGAGCCATCACATCTCATGCTATAGGAAGGGTCTCAGGATTGGAATGGGAAGGAGTTGGATATCACATCTCATGCTATAGGAAGGGTCTCAGGTTAGGTATAAGCATTGAGATATCACATCTCATGCTATAGGAAGGGTCTCAGGATTGGAATGGGAAGGAGTTGTATATGACATCTCATGCCGTAGGAAGGGTCTCAGGTTTGGTATAAGCATTGAGATATCACATCTCTGCAATCGAAAGGGTCTCAGGATTGGAATGGGAAGGAGTTGGATATCCCATCTCATGTTATAGGAAGAGTCTCAGGTTTGGTATTAGAAGCATTGAGATATTACATCTCATGCTATAGGAAGTGTCTCAGGATTGGAATGGGAAGGACTTGGATATCACATCTCATGCTATAGGGAGGGTCTCAAGTTTGATATTAGAAGCATTGAGATATCACATCTCATGCTATAGGAAGGGTCTCAGGATTAGAATGGGAAGGAGTTGGATATCACATCTCATGCTATCGGAAGGGTCTCAGGTTTGGTATAAGCAGTGAGATATCACATCTCATGCTATAGGAAGTGTCTCAGGATTGGAATGGGAAGGAGTTGGATATCACATCTCATGTTATAGGAAGGATCTCAGGTTTGGTATAAGCATTGAGATATCACATCTCTGCTATCGGAATGGTCTCAGGATTGGAATGGGAAGGAGTTGGATATTCCCATCTCATGATAAAGGAAGGGTCTAAGGTTTGGAAGGGGAAGGATTTGGATATCACATCTCATGTTATAGGACGGGTCTCAGGTTTGGTATTAGAAGCATTGAGATATCACTTCTCATGCTATAGGAAGGGTCTCAGGATTGGAATGGGAAGGACTTGGATATCACATCTCATGCTATAGGGAGGGTCTGAAGTTTGATATTAGAAGCATTGAGATATGACATCTCATGATATCGGAAGGGTCTCAGGATTGGAATGGGAAGGAGTTGGATATCACATCTCATGATAAAGGAAGGGTCTAAGGTTTGGAAGGGGAAGGATTTGGATATCACATCTCATGTTATAGGAAGGGTCTCAGGTTTGGTATTAGAAGCATTGAGATATCAAGTCTCATGGTATAGCAAGGGTCTCAGAATTGGAATGGGAAGGAGTTGGATATCACATCTCAAGCTATAGTAAGGGTCTCAGGATTGGAATGGGAAGGAGTTTGATATCACATCTCATGCCATAGTATGGGTCTCAGGTTTGGTAGAAGCATTGGGATATCACATCTCATGCTATCGGAAGGGTATCAGTATTGGATTTGGAAGGAGTTGGATATCCCATCTCATGCTATAGGAAGGGTCTCAGGTTGGAATGGGAAGGAGTTGGATATCACATCTCATGTTATATGAAGATTCTCAGGATTGGAATGGGAAGGACTTGGATATCATATCTCATGCTATAGGAAGGCTCTCAGGTTTGGAAGGGGAAGGAGTTGGATATCACATTTCATGTTAGAGGAAGGATCTCAGGTTTGGTATAAGAGGCATTGAGATATCACATCTCATGCTATAGGAAGGGTCTCAGGTTTGGAATGGGAAGGAGTTGGATATCACATCTCATGCTATAGGAAGGGTCTCAGATTTGGTATAAGCATTGAGATATCACATCTCATGCTATAGGAAGGGTCTCAGGATTGGAATGGGAAGGAGTTGTATATGACATCTCAGGCCATAGGAAGGGTCTCAGGTTTGGTATAAGCATTGAGATATCACATCTCTGCTATCGGAAGGGTCTCAGGATTGGAATGGGAAGGACTTGGATGTCACATCTCATGCTATAAGGGAGGGTCTCAAGTTTGATATTAGAAGCATTGAGATAACAAATCTCATGATATCGGAATAGTCTCACATTGGAATGGGAAGGAGTTGGATATCACATCTCATGATATAGGAAGGGTCTAAGGTTTGGAAGGGGAAGGATTTGGATATCACATCTCATGTTATAGGACGGGTCTCGGGTTTGGTATTAGAAGCATTGAGATATCAAGTCTCATGGTATAGGAAGGGTCTCAGAATTGAAATGGGAAGGAGTTGGATAACACATCTCAAGCTATAGGAAGGGTCTCAGGATTGGAATGGGAAGAAGTTTGATATCACATCTCATGCCATAGTATGGGTCTCAGGTTTGGTAGAAGCATTGGGATATCACATCTCATGCTATCGGAAGGGTATCAGTATTGGATTTGGAAGGAGTTGGATATCCCATCATGCTATAGGAAGGGTCTCAGGTTGGAATGGGAAGGAGTTGGATATCACATCTCATGTTATAGGAAGGGTCTCAGGATTGGAATGGGAAGGACTTGGATATCATATCTCATGCTATGGGAAGGCTCTCAGGTTTGGAAGGGGAAGGAGTTGGATATCACATCTCAAGCTATAGGAAGGGTCTCAGGTTTGGTATTAGAAGCATTGAGATATCACATCTCATGCTATAGGAAGGGTCTCAGGATTGGAATGGGAAGGAGTTGGATATCACATCTCAAGCTATAGGAAGGGTCTCAGGTTTGGTATAAGCATTGAGATATCACATCTCATGCTATAGGAAGGGTCTCAGAATTGGAATGGGAAGGAGTTGGATATCACATCTCATGTTATAGGAAAGATCTCAGGTTTGGTATTAGAAGCATTGAGACATCAAATCTCATGTTATAGGAAGGGTCTCGGGATTGGAATGGGAAGAAGTTGGATATCACATCTCATGCTATAGGAAGGGTCTCAGGTTTGGTATAAGCATTGACATATCACATCTCATGCTATAGGAAGGCTCTCAGGATTGGAATGGGAAGGAGTTGTATATGAAATCTCATGCCATAGGAAGGGTCTCAGGTTTGGTATAAGCATTGAGATATCACATCACATGCTATAGGAAGGGTCTCAGGATTGGAATGGGAAGGACTTGGATATCACATCTCATGCTATAGGCAGGGTCTCAGGTTTGGAAAGGGAAGGAGTTGGATATCACATTTCATGTTAGAGGTAGGATCTCAGGTTTGGTATTAGAGGCATTGAGATATCACATCTCATGCTATCAGAAGGGTCTCAGGATTGGAATGGGAAGGAGTTGGATATCACATCTCATGCTAAAGGGAGGGTCTCAGGTTTGGAAGGGGAAGGATTTGGATATCACATCTCATGTTATAGGAAGGATCTCAGGTTTGGTATTAGAAGCATTGAAATATCACATCTCATGCTATCGGAAGTATCTCAGGTTTGGTATTAGAGGCATTGAGATATCACATCTCATGCTATCATAAGAGTCTCAGGATTGGAATGGGAAGGAGTTGGATTTCACATCTCATGCTAAAGGGAGGGTCTCAGGTTTGGAAGGGGAAGGATTTGGATATCACATCACATGTTATAGGAAGGATCTCAGGCTTGGTATTAGAAGCATTGAGATATCACATCTCATGCTATAAGAAGGGTCTCAGGATTGGAATGGGATGGAGTTGGATATCACATCTCATGCTAAAGGAAGGGTCTCAGGTTTGGTAGAAGCATTGGGATATCACATCTCATGCTATCGGAAGGGTATCAGAATTGGATTTGGAAGGAGTTGGATATCCCATCTCATGCTATAGGAAGGGTCTCAGGTTGAAATGGGAAGGAGTTGGATATCACATCTCATGTTATAGGAAGGGTCTCAGGATTCGTTTTAGAGGCATTGAGATATCACATCTCATGCTATCAGAAGGGTCTCAGGATTGGAATGGGAAGGAGTTGGATTTCACATCTCATGCTAAAGGGAGGGTCTCAGGTTTGGAAGGGGAAGGATTTGGATATCACATCTCATGTTATAGGAAGGATCTCAGGTTTGGTATTAGAAGCATTGAGATATCACATCTCATGCTATCGGAAGGATCTCAGGTTTGGTATTAGAAGCATTGAGATATCACATCTCATGCTATCAGAAGGGTCTCAGGATTGGAATGGGAAGGAGTTGGATATCACATCTCATGCTAAAGGGAGGGTCTCAGGTTTGGAAGGGGAAGGATTTGGATATCACATCTCATGTTATCGGAAGGATCTCAGGTTTGGTATTAGAAGTATTGAGATATCACATCTCATGCTATAAGAAGGGTCTCAGGATTGGAATGGGATGGAGTTGGATATCACATCTCATGCTAAAGGAAGGGTCTCAGGTTTGGTAGAATCATTGAGATATCACATCTCATGCTATCGGAAATGTCTCAGGATTGGAATGGGAAGGAGCTGGATATCACATCTCATGCTAAAGGAAGGGTCTCAGGTTTGGAACGGGAAGGAGTTGGATATCACATCTCATGTTATAGGAAGGGTCTCAGGTTTGGTATAAGCATTGAGATATCATATCTCTGCTATCGGAAGTGTCTCAGGATTGGAATGGGAAGGAGTTGGATATCCCATCTCATGTTATAGGACGGGTCTCAGGTTTGTTATTAGAATCATTGAGATATCATATTGCATGCTGTAGGAAGGGTCTAAGTATTGGAATGGGAAGGACTTGGATATCACATCTCATGCTATAGATAGGCTCCCAGGTTTGGAAAGGGAAGGAGTTGGATATCACATTTCATGTTAGAGGAAGGATCTCAGGTTTGGTATTAGAGGCATTGAGCCATCACATCTCATGCTATAGGAAGGGTCTCAGGATTGGAATGGGAAGGAGTTGGATATCACATCTCATGCTATAGGAAGGGTCTCAGGTTAGGTATAAGCATTGAGATATCACATCTCATGCTATAGGAAGGGTCTCAGGATTGGAATGGGAAGGAGTTGTATATGACATCTCATGCCGTAGGAAGGGTCTCAGGTTTGGTATAAGCATTGAGATATCACATCTCTGCAATCGAAAGGGTCTCAGGATTGGAATGGGAAGGAGTTGGATATCCCATCTCATGTTATAGGAAGAGTCTCAGGTTTGGTATTAGAAGCATTGAGATATTACATCTCATGCTATAGGAAGTGTCTCAGGATTGGAATGGGAAGGACTTGGATATCACATCTCATGCTATAGGGAGGGTCTCAAGTTTGATATGAGAAGCATTGAGATATCACATCTCATGCTATAGGAAGGGTCTCAGGATTAGAATGGGAAGGAGTTGGATATCACATCTCATGCTATAGGAAGGGTCTCAGGTTTGGTAAAAGCAGTGAGATATCACATCTCATGCTATAGGAAGTGTCTCAGGATTGGAATGGGAAGGAGTTGGATATCACATCTCATGTTATAGGAAGGATCTCAGGTTTGGTATAAGCATTGAGATATCACATCTCTGCTATCGGAATGGTCTCAGGATTGGAATGGGAAGGAGTTGGATATTCCCATCTCATGATAAAGGAAGGGTCTAAGGTTTGGAAGGGGAAGGATTTGGATATCACATCTCATGTTATAGGACGGGTCTCAGGTTTGGTATTAGAAGCATTGAGATATCACTTCTCATGCTATAGGAAGGGTCTCAGGATTGGAATGGGAAGGACTTGGATATCACATCTCATGCTATAGGGAGGGTCTGAAGTTTGATATTAGAAGCATTGAGATATGACATCTCATGATATCGGAAGGGTCTCAGGATTGGAATGGGAAGGAGTTGGATATCACATCTCATGATAAAGGAAGGGTCTAAGGTTTGGAAGGGGAAGGATTTGGATATCACATCTCATGTTATAGGAAGGGTCTCAGGTTTGGTATTAGAAGCATTGAGATATCAAGTCTCATGGTATAGGAAGGGTCTCAGAATTGGAATGGGAAGGAGTTGGATATCACATCTCAAGCTATAGTAAGGGTCTCAGGATTGGAATGGGAAGGAGTTTGATATCACATCTCATGCCATAGTATGGGTCTCAGGTTTGGTAGAAGCATTGGGATATCACATCTCATGCTATCGGAAGGGTATCAGTATTGGATTTGGAAGGAGTTGGATATCCCATCTCATGCTATAGGAAGGGTCTCAGGTTGGAATGGGAAGGAGTTGGATATCACATCTCATGTTATATGAAGATTCTCAGGATTGGAATGGGAAGGACTTGGATATCATATCTCATGCTATAGGAAGGCTCTCAGGTTTGGAAGGGGAAGGAGTTGGATATCACATTTCATGTTAGAGGAAGGATCTCAGGTTTGGTATAAGAGGCATTGAGATATCACATCTCATGCTATAGGAAGGGTCTCAGGTTTGGTATAAGCAGTGAGATATCACATCTCATGCTATAGGAAGTGTCTCAGGATTGGAATGGGAGGGAGTTGGATATCACATCTCATGCCATAGTATGGGTCTCAGGTTTGGTAGAAGCATTGGGATATCACATCTCATGCTATCGGAAGGGTATCAGTATTGGATTTGGAAGGAGTTGGATATCCCATCTCATGTTATAGGAAGGGTCTCAGGATTGGAATGGGAAGGCCTTGGATATCATATCTCATGCTATAGGAAGGCTCTCAGGTTTGGAAGGGAAAGGAGTTGGATATCACATCTCATGTTATAGGAAGGGTCTCAGGATTGGAATGGGAAGGACTTGGATATCATATCTCATGCTATAGGAAGGCTCTCAGGTTTGGAAGGGGAAGGAGTTGGATATCACATTTCATGTTAGAGGAAGGATCTCAGGTTTGGTATAAGAGGCATTGAGATATCACATCTCATGCTATAGGAAGGGTCTCAGGATTGGAATGGGAAGGAGTTGGATATCACATCTCAAGCTATAGGAAGGGTCTCAGGTTTGGTATAAGCATTGATATATCACATCTCATGCTATAGGAAGGGTCTCAGAATTGGAATGGGAAGGAGTTGGATATCACATCTCATGTTATAGGAAAGATCTCAGGTTTGGTATTAGAAGCATTGAGACATCACATCTCATGTTATAGGAAGGGTCTCAGGATTGGAATGGGAAGAAGTTGGATATCACATCTCATGCTATAGGAAGGGTCTCAGGTTTGGTATAAGCATTGAGATATCACATCCCATGCTATAGGAAGGGTCTCAGGATTGGAATGGGAAGGAGTTGTATATGACATCTCATGCCATAGGAAGGGTATCAGGTTTGGTATAAGCATTGAGATATCACATCACATGCTATAGGAAGGGTCTCAGGATTGGAATGGGAAGGACTTGGATATCACATCTCATGCTATAGGCAGGGTCTCAGGTTTGGAAAGGGAAGCAGTTGGATATAACATTTCATGTTAGAGGTAGGATCTCAGGTTTGGTATTAGAGGCATTGAGATATCACATCTCATGCTATCAGAAGGGTCTCAGGATTGGAACGGGAAGGAGTTGGATATCACATCTCATGCTAAAGGGAGGGTCTCAGGTTTGGAACGGGAAGGAGTTGGATATCACATCTCATGCTATAGGAAGGGTCTCAGGTTTGGAATGGGAAGGAATTGGATATCACATCTCATGTCATAGGAAGGATCTCAGGTTTGGTATTAGAAGCATTGAGATATCACATCTCATGCTATAGGAATGGTCTCAGGATTGGAATGGGAAGGAGTTGGATATTACATTCTTGCTATAGGAAGGGTCTCATGTTTGGAATGGGAAGGAGTTGGATATCACATATGCTATAGGAAGGGTCACAGGTTTGGAACGGGAAGGAGTTGGATATCACATCTCATGTTATAGGAAGGGTCTCAGGTTTGGTATAAGCATTGAGATATCACATCTCTGCTATCGGAAGTGTCTCAGGATTGGAATGGGAAGGAGTTGGATATCCCATCTCATGTTATAGGACGGGTCTCAGGTTTGTTATTAGAATCATTGAGATATCATATTGCATGCTGTAGGAAGGGTCTAAGGATTGGAATGGGAAGGACTTGGATATCACATCTCATGCTATAGGTAGGCTCTCAGGATTGGAAAGGAAAGGAGTTGGATATCACATTTCATGTTAGAGGAAGGATCTCAGGTTTGGTATTAGAGGCATTGAGATATCACATCTCATGCAATAGGAAGGGTCTCAGGATTGGAATGGGAAGGAGTTGGATATCACATCTCATGCTATAGGAAGGGTCTCGGGTTTGGTATAAGCATTGAGATATCACATCTCATACTATAGGAAGGGTCTCTGGATTGGAATGGGAAGGAGTTGGATATCACATCTCATGTTATAGGAAGGATCTCAGGTTTGGTATTAGAAGCATTGAGACATCACATCTCATGCTATAGGAAGGGTCTCAGGATTATAATGGGAAGGAGTTGTATATGACATCTCATGCCATAGGAAGGGTCTCAGGTTTGGTATAAGCATTGAGATATCACATCTCTGCTATCGGAAGGGTCTCAGGATTGGAATGGGAAGGAGTTGGATATCCCATCTCATGTTATAGGAAGAGTCTCAGGTTTGGTATTAGAAGCATTGAGATATCACATCTCATGCTATAGGAAGTGTCTCAGGATTGGAATGGGAAGAACTTGGATATCACATCTCATGCTATAGTGAGGGTCTCAAGTTTGATATTAGAAGCATTGAGATATCACATCTCATGCTATAGGAAGGGTCTCAGGATTGGAATGGGAAGGAGTTGGATATCACAACTCATGCTATAGGAAGGGTCTCAGGTTTGGTATAAGCAGTGAGATATCACATCTCATGCTATAGGAAGTGTCTCAGGATTGGAATGGGAAGGAGTTGGATATCGCATCTCATGTTATAGGAAGGATCTCAGGTTTGGTATAAGCATTCAGATATCACATCTCTGCTATCGGAAGGGTCTCAGGATTGGAATGGGAAGGAGTTGGATATTCCCATCTCATGTTATAGGAAGGGTCTCAGGTTTGGTATTAGAAGCATTGAGATATCACATCTCATGCTATAGGAAGGGTCTCAGGATTGGAATGGGAAGGACTTGGATATCACATCTCATGCTATAGGGAGGGTCTCAAGTTTGATATTAGAAGCATTGAGATATCACATCTCATGATATCGGAAGGGTCTCAGGATTGGAATAGGAAGGAGTTGGATATCACATCTCATGATAAAGGAAGGGTCTTAGGTTTGGAAGGGGAAGGATTTGGATATCACATATCATGTTATAGGACGGGTCTCAGGTTTGGTATTAGAAGCATTGAGATATCAAGTCTCATGGTATAGGAAGGATCTCAGAATTGGAATGGGAAGGAGTTGGATATCACATCTCAAGCTATAGGAAGGGTCTCAGGATTGGAATGGGAATGAGTTTGATATCACATCTCATGCCATAGTATGGGTCTCAGGTTTGGTAGAAGCATTGGGATATCACATCTCATGCTATCGGAAGGGTATCAGTATTGGATTTGGAAGGAGTTGGATATCCCATCTCATGCTATAGGAAGGGTCTCAGGTTGGAATGGGAAGGAGTTGGATATCACATCTCATGTTATAGGAAGGGTCTCAGGATTGGTATTAGAGGCATTGAGATATCACATCTCATGCTATCAGAAGGGTCTCAGGATTGGAATGGGAAGGAGTTGGATATCACATCTCATGCTAAAGGGAGGGTCTCAGGTTTGGAAGGGGAAGGATTTGGATATCACATCTCATGCTAAAGGGAGGGTCTCAGGTTTGGAAGGGGAAGGAGTTTGATATCACATCTCATGTTATAGGAAGGATCTCAGGTTTGGTATTAGAAGCATTGAGATATCACATCTCATGCTATAGGAAGGGTCTCAGGATTTGAATGGGAAGGAGTTGGATATCACATCTCATGCTCTAGGAAGGGTCTCAGGATTGGAATCGAAAGGAGTTGTATATGACATCTCATGCCATAGGAAGGGTCTCAGGTTTGGTATAGGCATTGAGTTATCACATCTCTGCTATCGGAAGGGTCTCAGGATTGGAATGGGAAGGAGTTGGATATCCCATCTCGTTATAAGAAGGGTCTCAGGTTTGGTATTAGAAGCATTGCGATATCACATCTCATGCTATAGGAAGGGTCTAAGGTTTGGAAGCGGAAGGATTTGTATATCACATCTCATGGTGTAGGACCGGTCTCAGGTTTGGCATTAGAAGCATTGAGATATCAAGTCTCATGGTATAGGACGGGTCTCAGAATTGGAATGGGAAGGAGTTGGATATCACATCTCAAGCTATAGGAAGGGTCTCCGGATTGTAATGGGAAGGACTTGGATATCACATCGACATGTTATAGGAAGGGTCTCAGGTTTGGTATTAGAAGCATTGAGATATCAAGTCTCATGGTATAGGACGGGTCTCAGAATTGGAATGGGAAGGAGTTGGATATCACATCTCAAGCTATAGGAAGGGTCTCAGGATTGGAATGTGAAGGAGTTGGATATCACATCTCAAGCTATAGGATGAGTCTCAGGATTGGAATGGGAAGGAGTTTGATATCACATCTCATGCCATGGTATGGGTCTCAGGTTTTGTAGAAGCATTGGGATAACACATCTCATGCTATCGGAAGGGTATCAGGATTGGATTTGGAAGGAGTTGGATATCCCATCTCATGCTATAGGAAGGGTCTAAGGTTGGAATGGGAAGGAGTTGGATATCACATCTCATGTTATAGGAAGGGTCTCAGGATTGGAATGGGAAGGACTTGGATATCACATCTCATGCTGTAGGAAGGCTCTCAGGTTTGGAAAGGGAAGGAGTGGGCTATCACATTTCATGTTAGAGGTAGGATCTCAGGTTTGGTATTAGAGGCATTGAGATATCACATCTCATGCTATCAGAAGGGTATCAGGATTGGAATGGGAAGGAGTTGGATATCACATCTCATGCTAAAGGGAGGGTCTCAGGTTTGGAAGGGGAAGGATTTGGATATCACATCTCATGTTATAGGAAGGATCTCAGGTTTGGTATTAGAAGCATTGAGATATCACAACTCATGCTATCGGAAGGATCTCAGGTTTGGTATTAGAAGCATTGAGATATCACATCTCATGCTATAGGAAGGGTCTCAGGATTGGAATGGGAAGGAGTTGGATATCACATCTCATGTTATAGGAAGGATCTCAGGTTTGGTATTAGAAGCATTGAGATATCAAATCTCATGCTATAGGAAGGGTCTCAGGATTGGAATGGGAAGGAGTTGGATATCACATCTCATGCTAAAGGAAGGGTCTCAGTTTTGGTAGAAGCATTGAGATATCACATCTCATGCTATAGGAAGGGTCTCAGGATTGGAATGGGAAGGAGTTGGATATCACATCTCATGCTATAGGAAGGGTCTCAGGTTTGGTATAAGCATTGAGATATCACATCTCTGCTATCGGAAGGGTCTCAGGATTGGAATGGGAAGGACTTAGATATCACATCTCATGCTATAGGGAGGGTCTCAGTTTTGATATTAGAAGCATTGAGATATCACATCTCATGCTATCGGAAGGGTCTCAGGATTGGAATGGGAAGGAGTTGGATATCACATCTCATGCTGTAGGAAAGCTCTCAGGTTTGGAAAGGGAAGGAGTGGGCTATCACATTTCATGTTAGAGGTAGGATCTCAGGTTTGGTATTAGAGGCATTGAGATATCACATCTCATGCTATCAGAAGGGTATCAGGATTGGAATGGGAAGGAGTTGGATATCACATCTCATGCTAAAGGGAGGGTCTCAGGTTTGGAAGGGGAAGGATTTGGATATCACATCTCATGTTATAGGAAGGATCTCAGGTTTGGTATTAGAAGCATTGAGATATCACAACTCATGCTATCGGAAGGATCTCAGGTTTGGTATTAGAAGCATTGAGATATCACATCTCATGCTATAGGAAGGGTCTCAGGATTGGAATGGGAAGGAGTTGGATATCACATCTCATGTTATAGGAAGGGTCTCAGGTTTGGTATTAGAAGCATTGAGATATCACATCTCATGCTATAGGAAGGGTCTCAGGATTGGAATGGGAAGGAGTTGGATATCACATCTCATGCTAAAGGAAGGGTCTCAGTTTTGGTAGAAGCATTGAGATATCACATCTCATGCTATAGGAAGGGTCTCAGGATTGGAATGGGAAGGAGTTGGATATCACATCTCATGCTATAGGAAGGGTCTCAGGTTTGGTATAAGCATTGAGATATCACATCTCTGCTATCGGAAGGGTCTCAGGATTGGAATGGGAAGGACTTAGATATCACATCTCATGCTATAAGGAGGGTCTCAATTTTGATATTAGAAGCATTGAGATATCACATCTCATGCTATCGGAAGGGTCTCAGGATTGGAATGGGAGGAGCTGGATATCACATCTCATGCTAAAGGAAGGGTCTCAGGTTTGGAAGGGGAAGGATTTGGATATCACATCTCATGATATAGGACGGGTCTCAGGTTTGGTATTAGAAGCATTGAGATATCACATCTCATGCTATAGGAAGGGTCTCAGGATTGGAATGGGAAGGAGTTGGATATCACATCTCATGCTATAGGAAGGGTTTCAGGTTTGGTAGAAGCATTGAGATATCACATCTCATGCAATAGGAAGAGTCTCAGGTTTGGGAAGGAAAGGATTTGGATTTCACATCTCATGTTATAGGATGGTTCTCATGTTTGGTTTTTGAAGCATTGAGATATCACATCTCATGCTATCGGAAGGGTCTCAGGTTTGGAATGGGAAGTAGTTGGATATCACATCTCATGTTATAGGAAGGATCTCAGGTTTGGTATTAGAAGCATTGAGATATCACATCTCATGCTATAGGAAGGGTCTCAGGATTGGAATGTGAAGGATTTGGATATCACATCTCATGCTAAAGGAAGGGTCTCAGGTTTGGAATGGGAAGGAGTTGGATATGACATCTCTTGTTATAGGGAGGGTCTCAGGATTTGAATGGCAAGGAGTTGGATATCACATCTCATGCCATAGGAAGGGTCTCAGGTTTGGTATAAGCATTGAGATATCACATCTCTGCTATGGGAAGGGTCTCAGGATTGGATTGGGAAGGAGTTGGATATCCCTTCTCATACTATAGGGTCTCAGGTTGGAATGGGAAGGAGTTGGATATCACATCTCATGTTATAGGAAGGGTCTCAGGATTGGAATGGGAAGGATTTGGATATCACATCTCTTGCTATAGGAAGGGTCTAAGGTTTTTTATTAGAAACATTGAGATATCACATCTCATGCTATAGGAAGGGTTTTAGGATTGGAATGGGAAGGATTTGGATATCACATCTCATGCTAAAGGAAGGGTCTCAGGTTTGGAAGGGGAAGGATTTGGATATCATATCTCATGTTATAGGACGGGTCCCAGGTTTGGTATTAGAAGCATTGAGATATCACATCTCATGGTATAGGAAGGGTCTCAGGGTTGGAATGGGAAGGAGTTGGAGATCACATCTCATCCAATAGGAAGGGTCTCAGGTTTGGAATGGGAAGGAATTGGCTATCACATCTCATGTTATAGGAAGGATCTCAGGTTTGGTATTAGAAGTATTGAGATATCACATCTCATGCTATAGGAAGGGCCTCAGGATTGGAATATGAAGGATTTGGATATCACATCTCATGCTAAAGGAAGGGTCTCAGGTTTGGTAGAAGCATTGAGATGTCACATCTCATGCTTTAGTAGGGGTCTCAGGATTTGAATGGCAAGGAGTTGGATATCACATCTCATGCCATAGGAAGGGTCTCAGGTTTGGTATAAGCATTGTGATATCACATCTCTGCTATCGGAAGGGTCTCAGGATTGGATTGGGAAGGAGTTGGATATCCCTTCTCATGCTATAGGAAGGGTCTCAGGTTGGAATGGGAAGAAATTGGATATCACAACTCATGTTATAGGAAGGGTCTCATGATTGGAATGGGAAGGATTTGGATATCACATCTCTTGCTATAGGAAGGGTCTCAGGATTGGAATGGGAAGGATTTGGATATCACATCTCATGTCATAGGAAGGATTTCAGGTTTGGTATTAGAAGCATTGATATATCACATCTCATGCTATAGGAATGGTCTCAGGATTGGAATGGGTAGGAGTTGGATATTACATTCTTGCTATAGGAAGGGTCTAATGTTTGGAATGGGAAGGAGTTGGATATCACATATGCTATAGGAAGTGTCTCAGGTTTGGAACGGGAAGGAGTTGCATATCACATCTCATGTTATAGGAAGGGTCTCAGGTTTGGTATAAGCATTGAGATATCACATCTCTACTATTGAAAGTGGCTCAGGATTGGAATGGGAAGGAGTTGGATATCCCATCTCATGTTATAGGACGGGTCTCTGGTTTGGTATTAGAATCATTGAGATATCACATCGCATGCTGTAGGAAGGGTCTAAGGATTGGAATGGGATGGACTTGGATATCACATCTCATGCTATAGATAGGCACTCAGGATTGGGATAAGCATTGAGATATTACATCTCATGCTATAGGAAGGGTCTCAGGATTGGAATGGGAAGGAGTTGGATATCACATCTCATGCTATAGGAAGGGTCTCAGATTTGGTATAAGCATTGAGATATCACATCCCATGCTATAGGAAGGGTCTCAGGATTGGAATGGGAAGGAGTTGTATATGACATCTCAGGCCATAGGAAGGGTCTCAGGTTTGGTATAAGCATTGAGATATCACATCTCTGCTATCGGAAGGGTCTCAGGATTGGAATGGGAAGGAGTTGGATATCCCATCTCATGTTATAGGAAGGGTCTCAGGTTTGGTATTAGAAGCACTGAGATATCACATCTCATGCTACAGGATGGGTCTCAGGATTGGAATGGGAAGGACTTAGATGTCACATCTCATGCTATAGGGAGGGTCTCAAGTTTGATATTAGAAGCATTGAGATAACAAATCTCATGATATCGGAAGGGTCTCAGGATTGGAATGGGAAGGAGTTGGATATCACATCTCATGATAAAGGAAGGGTCTAAGGTTTGGAAGGGGAAGGATTTGGATATCACATCTCATGTTATAGGAAGGGTCTCAGGATTGGAATGGGAAGGAGTTGGATATCACATCTCATGTTATAGGAAGGGTCTCAGGATTGGAATGGGAAGGACTTGGATATCATATCTCATGCTATGGGAAGGCTCTCAGGTTTGGAAGGGGAAGGAGTTGGATATCACATTTCATGGTATAGGAAGGATCTCAGGTTTGGTATTAGAAGCATTCAGACATCACATCTCATGCTATAGGAAGGGTCTCAGGATTGGAATGGGAAGGAGTTGGATATCCCATCTCATGCTATAGGAAGGGTCTCAGGTTGGAATGGGAAGAAGTTGGATATCACATCTCATGCTATAGGAAGGGTCTCAGGATTGGAATGGGAAGGAGTTGTATATGAAATCTCAGGCCATAGGAAGGGTCTCAGGTTTGGTATAAGCATGGAGATATCACTTCTCATGCTATAGGAAGGGTCTCAGGATTGGAATGGGAAGGAGTTGGATATCACATCTCATGTTATAGGAAGGATCTCAGGTTTGGTATTAGAAGCATTCAGACATCAGATCTCATGCTATAGGAAGGGTCTCAGGATTGGAATGGGAAGGAGTTGGATATCACATCTCATGCTATAGGAAGGGTCTCAGATTTGGTATAAGCATTGAGATATCACATCTCATGCTATAGGAAGGGTCTCAGGATTTTAATGGGAAGGAGTTGTATATGACATCTCAGGCCATAGGAAGGGTCTCAAGTTTGATATTAGAAGCATTGAGATAACAAATCTCATGATATCGTAAGGGTCTCAGGATTGGAAAGTGAAGGAGTTGGATATCACATCTCATGATAAAGGAAGGGTGTAAGGTTTGGAAGGGGAAGGATTTGGATATCACATCCCACGTTATAGGATGGGTCTCAGGTTTGGTATTAGAAGCATTGAGATATCAAGTCTCATGGTATAGGAAGGGTCTCAGAATTGGAATGGGAAGGAGTTGGATATCACATTTCAAGCTATAGGAAGGGTCTCAGTATTGGAATGGGAAGGAGTTTGATATCACATCTCATGCCATAGTATGGGTCTCAGGTTTGGTAGAAGCATTGGGATATCACATCTCATGCTATCGGAAGGGTATCAGGATTGGATTTGGAAGGAGTTGGATATCCCATCTCATGCTATAGGAAGGGTCTCATGTTGGAATGGGAAGGAGTTGGATATCACATCTCATTTTATAGGAAGGGTCTCAGGATTGGAATGGGAAGGACTTGGATATCATATCTCATGCTATGGGAAGGCTCTCAGGTTTGGAAGGGGAAGGAGTTGGATATCACATTTCATGTTAGAGGAAGGATCTCAGGTTTGGTATTAGAGGCATTGAGATATCACATCTCACGCTATAGGAAGGGTCTCAGGATTGGAATGGGAAGGAGTTGGATATCACATCTCAAGCTATAGGAAGGGTCTCAGGTTTGGTATAAGCATTGAGATATCACATCTCATGCTATTGGAAGGGTCTCAGAATTGGAATGGGAAGGAGTTGGATATCACATCTCATGTTATAGGAAAGATCTCAGGTTTGGTATTAGAAGCATTGAGACATCACATCTCATGTCATAGGAAGGATCTCAGGTTTGGTATTAGAAGCATTGATATATCACATCTCATGCTATAGGAATGGTCTCAGGATTGGAATGGGTAGGAGTTGGATATTACATTCTTGCTATACGAAGGGTCTCATGTTTGGAATGGGAAGGAGTTGGATATCACATATGCTATAGGAAGTGTCTCAGGTTTGGAACGGGAAGGAGTTGGATATCACATCTTATGTTATAGGAAGGGTCTCAGGTTTGGTATAAGCATTGAGATATCACATCTCTGCTATCGGAAGTGGCTCAGGATTGGAATGGGAAGGAGTTGGATATCCCATCTCATGTTATAGGACGGGTCTCTGGTTTGGTATTAGAATCATTGAGATATCACATCGCATGCTGTAGGAAGGGTCTAAGGATTGGAATGGGATGGACTTGGATATCACATCTCATGCTATAGGTAGGCTCTCAGGTTTGGTATAAGCATTGAGATATCACATCTCATGCTATAGGAAGGGTCTCAGGATTGGAATGGGAAGGATTTGGATATCACATCTCATGCTATAGGAAGGGTCTCAGGTTTGGTATAACCATGGAGATAGCACTTCTCATGCTACAGGAAGGGTCTCAGGATTGGAATGGGAAGGAGTTGGATATCACATCTCATGTTATAGGAAGGATCTCAGGTTTGGTATTAGAAGCATTGAGACGTCACATCTCATGCTATAGGAAGGGTCTCAGGATTGGAATGGGAAGGAGTTGGATATCACATCTCATGCTATAGGAAGGGTCTCAGATTTGGTATAAGCATTGAGATATCACATCTCATGCTATAGGAAGGGTCTCAGGATTGGAATGGGAAGGAGTTGTAGATGACATCTCAGGCCATAGGAAGGGTCTCAGGTTTGGTATAAGCATTGAGATATCACATCTCTGCTATCGGAAGGGTCTCAGGATTTTAATGGGAAGGACTTGGATGTCACATCTCATGCTATAGGGAGGGTCTCAAGTTTGATATTAGAAGCATTGAGATATCACATCTCATGCTATCGGAAGGATCTCAGGTTTGGTATTAGAAGCATTGAGATATCACATCTCATGCTATCAGAAGGGTCTCAGGATTGGAATGGGAAGGAGTTGGATATCACATCTCATGCTAAAGGGAGGGTCTCAGGTTTGGAAGGGGAAGGATTTGGATATCACATCTCATGTTATCGGAAGGATCTCAGGTTTGGTATTAGAAGTATTGAGATATCACATCTCATGCTATAGGAAGGGTCTCAGGATTGGAATGGGAAGGAGTTGTATATGACATCTCAGGCCATAGGAAGGGTCTCAGGTTTGGTATAAGCATTGAGATATCACATCTCTGCTATCGGAAGGATCTCAGGATTTTAATGGGAAGGACTTGGATGTCACATCTCATGCTATAGGGAGGGTCTCAAGTTTGATATTAGAAGCATTGAGATATCACATCTCATGCTAAAGGAAAAGTCTCAGGTTTGGTAGAATCATTGAGATATCACATCTCATGCTATCGGAAATGTCTCAGGATTGGAATGGGAAGGAGCTGGATATCACATCTCATGCTAAAGGAAGGGTCTCAGGTTTGGAACGGGAAGGAGTTGGATATCACATCTCATGTTATAGGAAGGGTCTCAGGTTTGGTATAAGCATTGAAATATCATATCTCTGCTATCGGAAGTGTCTCAGGATTGGAATGGGAAGGAGTTGGATATCCCATCTCATGTTATAGGACGGGTCTCAGGTTTGTTATTAGAATCATTGAGATATCATATTGCATGCTGTAGGAAGGGTCTAAGTATTGGAATGGGAAGGACTTGGATATCACATCTCATGCTATAGATAGGCTCTCAGGTTTGGAAAGGGAAGGAGTTGGATATCACATTTCATGTTAGAGGAAGGATCTCAGGTTTGGTATTAGAGGCATTGAGACATCACATCTCATGCTATAGGAAGGGTTTTAGGATTGGAATGGGAAGGAGTTGGATATCACATCTCATGCTATAGGAAGGGTCTCAGGTTAGGTATAAGCATTGAGATATCACATCTCATGCTATAGGAAGGGTCTCAGGATTGGAATGGGAAGGAGTTGTATATGACATCTCATGCCGTAGGAAGGGTCTCAGGTTTGGTATAAGCATTGAGATATCACATCTCTGCAATTGAAAGGGTCTCAGGATTGGAATGGGAAGGAGTTGGATATCCCATCTCATGTTATAGGAAGAGTCTCAGGTTTGGTATTAGAAGCATTGAGATATTACATCTCATGCTATAGGAAGTGTCTCAGGATTGGAATGGGAAGGACTTGGATATCACATCTCATGCTATAGGGAGGGTCTCAAGTTTGATATTAGAAGCATTGAGATATCACATCTCATGCTATAGGAAGGGTCTCAGGATTAGAATGGGAAGGAGTTGGATATCACATCTCATGCTATAGGAAGGGTCTCAGGTTTGGTATAAGCAGTGAGATATCACATCTCATGCTATAGGAAGTGTCTCAGGATTGGAATGGGAAGGAGTTGGATATCACATCTCATGTTATAGGACGGGTCTCAGGTTTGGTATTAGAAGCATTGAGATATCAAGTCTCATGGTATAGGAAGGATCTCAGAATTGGAATGGGAAGGAGTTGGATATCACATCTCAAGCTATAGGAAGGGTCTCAGGATTGGAATGGGAATGAGTTTGATATCACATCTCATGCCATAGTATGGGTCTCAGGTTTGGTAGAAGCATTGGGATATCACATCTCATGCTATCGGAAGGGTATCAGTATTGGATTTGGAAGGAGTTGGATATCCCATCTCATGCTATAGGAAGGGTCTCAGGTTGGAATGGGAAGGAGTTGGATATCACATCTCATGTTATAGGAAGGGTCTCAGGATTGGTATTAGAGGCATTGAGATATCACATCTCATGCTATCAGAAGGGTCTCAGGATTGGAATGGGAAGGAGTTGGATATCACATCTCATGCTAAAGGGAGGGTCTCAGGTTTGGAAGGGGAAGGATTTGGATATCACATCTCATGCTAAAGGGAGGGTCTCAGGTTTGGAAGGGGAAGGAGTTTGATATCACATCTCATGTTATAGGAAGGATCTCAGGTTTGGTATTAGAAGCATTGAGATATCACATCTCATGCTATAGGAAGGGTCTCAGGATTTGAATGGGAAGGAGTTGGATATCACATCTCATGCTCTAGGAAGGGTCTCAGGATTGGAATCGAAAGGAGTTGTATATGACATCTCATGCCATAGGAAGGGTCTCAGGTTTGGTATAGGCATTGAGTTATCACATCTCTGCTATCGGAAGGGTCTCAGGATTGGAATGGGAAGGAGTTGGATATCCCATCTCGTTATAAGAAGGGTCTCAGGTTTGGTATTAGAAGCATTGCGATATCACATCTCATGCTATAGGAAGGGTCTAAGGTTTGGAAGCGGAAGGATTTGTATATCACATCTCATGGTGTAGGACCGGTCTCAGGTTTGGCATTAGAAGCATTGAGATATCAAGTCTCATGGTATAGGACGGGTCTCAGAATTGGAATGGGAAGGAGTTGGATATCACATCTCAAGCTATAGGAAGGGTCTCCGGATTGTAATGGGAAGGACTTGGATATCACATCGACATGTTATAGGAAGGGTCTCAGGTTTGGTATTAGAAGCATTGAGATATCAAGTCTCATGGTATAGGACGGGTCTCAGAATTGGAATGGGAAGGAGTTGGATATCACATCTCAAGCTATAGGAAGGGTCTCAGGATTGGAATGTGAAGGAGTTGGATATCACATCTCAAGCTATAGGATGAGTCTCAGGATTGGAATGGGAAGGAGTTTGATATCACATCTCATGCCATGGTATGGGTCTCAGGTTTTGTAGAAGCATTGGGATAACACATCTCATGCTATCGGAAGGGTATCAGGATTGGATTTGGAAGGAGTTGGATATCCCATCTCATGCTATAGGAAGGGTCTAAGGTTGGAATGGGAAGGAGTTGGATATCACATCTCATGTTATAGGAAGGGTCTCAGGATTGGAATGGGAAGGACTTGGATATCACATCTCATTCTGTAGGAAGGCTCTCAGGTTTGGAAAGGGAAGGAGTGGGCTATCACATTTCATGTTAGAGGTAGGATCTCAGGTTTGGTATTAGAGGCATTGAGATATCACATCTCATGCTATCAGAAGGGTATCAGGATTGGAATGGGAAGGAGTTGGATATCACATCTCATGCTAAAGGGAGGGTCTCAGGTTTGGAAGGGGAAGGATTTGGATATCACATCTCATGTTATAGGAAGGATCTCAGGTTTGGTATTAGAAGCATTGAGATATCACAACTCATGCTATCGGAAGGATCTCAGGTTTGGTATTAGAAGCATTGAGATATCACATCTCATGCTATAGGAAGGGTCTCAGGATTGGAATGGGAAGGAGTTGGATATCACATCTCATGTTATAGGAAGGATCTCAGGTTTGGTATTAGAAGCATTGAGATATCAAATCTCATGCTATAGGAAGGGTCTCAGGATTGGAATGGGAAGGAGTTGGATATCACATCTCATGCTAAAGGAAGGGTCTCAGTTTTGGTAGAAGCATTGAGATATCACATCTCATGCTATAGGAAGGGTCTCAGGATTGGAATGGGAAGGAGTTGGATATCACATCTCATGCTATAGGAAGGGTCTCAGGTTTGGTATAAGCATTGAGATATCACATCTCTGCTATCGGAAGGGTCTCAGGATTGGAATGGGAAGGACTTAGATATCACATCTCATGCTATAGGGAGGGTCTCAGTTTTGATATTAGAAGCATTGAGATATCACATCTTATGCTATCGGAAGGGTCTCAGGATTGGAATGGGAAGGAGTTGGATATCACATCTCATGCTGTAGGAAAGCTCTCAGGTTTGGAAAGGGAAGGAGTGGGCTATCACATTTCATGTTAGAGGTAGGATCTCAGGTTTGGTATTAGAGGCATTGAGATATCACATCTCATGCTATCAGAAGGGTATCAGGATTGGAATGGGAAGGAGTTGGATATCACATCTCATGCTAAAGGGAGGGTCTCAGGTTTGGAAGGGGAAGGATTTGGATATCACATCTCATGTTATAGGAAGGATCTCAGGTTTGGTATTAGAAGCATTGAGATATCACAACTCATGCTATCGGAAGGATCTCAGGTTTGGTATTAGAAGCATTGAGATATCACATCTCATGCTATAGGAAGGGTCTCAGGATTGGAATGGGAAGGAGTTGGATATCACATCTCATGTTATAGGAAGGGTCTCAGGTTTGGTATTAGAAGCATTGAGATATCACATCTCATGCTATAGGAAGGGTCTCAGGATTGGAATGGGAAGGAGTTGGATATCACATCTCATGCTAAAGGAAGGGTCTCAGTTTTGGTAGAAGCATTGAGATATCACATCTCATGCTATAGGAAGGGTCTCAGGATTGGAATGGGAAGGAGTTGGATATCACATCTCATGCTATAGGAAGGGTCTCAGGTTTGGTATAAGCATTGAGATATCACATCTCTGCTATCGGAAGGGTCTCAGGATTGGAATGGGAAGGACTTAGATATCACATCTCATGCTATAAGGAGGGTCTCAATTTTGATATTAGAAGCATTGAGATATCACATCTCATGCTATCGGAAGGGTCTCAGGATTGGAATGGGAGGAGCTGGATATCACATCTCATGCTAAAGGAAGGGTCTCAGGTTTGGAAGGGGAAGGATTTGGATATCACATCTCATGATATAGGACGGGTCTCAGGTTTGGTATTAGAAGCATTGAGATATCACATCTCATGCTATAGGAAGGGTCTCAGGATTGGAATGGGAAGGAGTTGGATATCACATCTTATGCTATAGGAAGGGTTTCAGGTTTGGTAGAAGCATTGAGATATCACATCTCATGCAATAGGAAGAGTCTCAGGTTTGGGAAGGAAAGGATTTGGATTTCACATCTCATGTTATAGGATGGTTCTCATGTTTGGTTTTTGAAGCATTGAGATATCACATCTCATGCTATCGGAAGGGTCTCAGGTTTGGAATGGGAAGTAGTTGGATATCACATCTCATGTTATAGGAAGGATCTCAGGTTTGGTATTAGAAGCATTGAGATATCACATCTCATGCTATAGGAAGGGTCTCAGGATTGGAATGTGAAGGATTTGGATATCACATCTCATGCTAAAGGAAGGGTCTCAGGTTTGGAATGGGAAGGAGTTGGATATGACATCTCTTGTTATAGGGAGGGTCTCAGGATTTGAATGGCAAGGAGTTGGATATCACATCTCATGCCATAGGAAGGGTCTCAGGTTTGGTATAAGCATTGAGATATCACATCTCTGCTATGGGAAGGGTCTCAGGATTGGATTGGGAAGGAGTTGGATATCCCTTCTCATACTATAGGGTCTCAGGTTGGAATGGGAAGGAGTTGGATATCACATCTCATGTTATAGGAAGGGTCTCAGGATTGGAATGGGAAGGATTTGGATATCACATCTCTTGCTATAGGAAGGGTCTAAGGTTTTTTATTAGAAACATTGAGATATCACATCTCATGCTATAGGAAGGGTTTTAGGATTGGAATGGGAAGGATTTGGATATCACATCTCATGCTAAAGGAAGGGTCTCAGGTTTGGAAGGGGAAGGATTTGGATATCATATCTCATGTTATAGGACGGGTCCCAGGTTTGGTATTAGAAGCATTGAGATATCACATCTCATGGTATAGGAAGGGTCTCAGGGTTGGAATGGGAAGGAGTTGGAGATCACATCTCATCCAATAGGAAGGGTCTCAGGTTTGGAATGGGAAGGAATTGGCTATCACATCTCATGTTATAGGAAGGATCTCAGGTTTGGTATTAGAAGCATTGAGATATCACATCTCATGCTATAGGAAGGGCCTCAGGATTGGAATATGAAGGATTTGGATATCACATCTAATGCTAAAGGAAGGGTCTCAGGTTTGGTAGAAGCATTGAGATGTCACATCTCATGCTTTAGTAGGGGTCTCAGGATTTGAATGGCAAGGAGTTGGATATCACATCTCATGCCATAGGAAGGGTCTCAGGTTTGGTATAAGCATTGTGATATCACATCTCTGCTATAGGAAGGGTCTCAGGATTGGATTGGGAAGGAGTTGGATATCCCTTCTCATGCTATAGGAAGGGTCTCAGGTTGGAATGGGAAGAAATTGGATATCACAACTCATGTTATAGGAAGGGTCTCATGATTGGAATGGGAAGGATTTGGATATCACATCTCTTGCTATAGGAAGGGTCTCAGGATTGGAATGGGAAGGATTTGGATATCACATCTCATGTCATAGGAAGGATCTCAGGTTTGGTATTAGAAGCATTGATATATCACATCTCATGCTATAGGAATGGTCTCAGGATTGGAATGGGTAGGAGTTGGATATTACATTCTTGCTATAGGAAGGGTCTAATGTTTGGAATGGGAAGGAGTTGGATATCACATATGCTATAGGAAGTGTCTCAGGTTTGGAACGGGAAGGAGTTGCATATCACATCTCATGTTATAGGAAGGGTCTCAGGTTTGGTATAAGCATTGAGATATCACATCTCTACTATTGAAAGTGGCTCAGGATTGGAATGGGAAGGAGTTGGATATCCCATCTCATGTTATAGGACGGGTCTCTGGTTTGGTATTAGAATCATTGAGATATCACATCGCATGCTGTAGGAAGGGTCTAAGGATTGGAATGGGATGGACTTGGATATCACATCTCATGCTATAGATAGGCACTCAGGATTGGGATAAGCATTGAGATATTACATCTCATGCTATAGGAAGGGTCTCAGGATTGGAATGGGAAGGAGTTGGATATCACATCTCATGCTATAGGAAGGGTCTCAGATTTGGTATAAGCATTGAGATATCACATCCCATGCTATAGGAAGGGTCTCAGGATTGGAATGGGAAGGAGTTGTATATGACATCTCAGGCCATAGGAAGGGTCTCAGGTTTGGTATAAGCATTGAGATATCACATCTCTGCTATCGGAAGGGTCTCAGGATTGGAATGGGAAGGAGTTGGATATCCCATCTCATGTTATAGGAAGGGTCTCAGGTTTGGTATTAGAAGCACTGAGATATCACATCTCATGCTATAGGATGGGTCTCAGGATTGGAATGGGAAGGACTTAGATGTCACATCTCATGCTATAGGGAGGGTCTCAAGTTTGATATTAGAAGCATTGAGATAACAAATCTCATGATATCGGAAGGGTCTCAGGATTGGAATGGGAAGGAGTTGGATATCACATCTCATGATAAAGGAAGGGTCTAAGGTTTGGAAGGGGAAGGATTTGGATATCACATCTCATGTTATAGGAAGGGTCTCAGGATTGGAATGGGAAGGAGTTGGATATCACATCTCATGTTATAGGAAGGGTCTCAGGATTGGAATGGGAAGGACTTGGATATCATATCTCATGCTATGGGAAGGCTCTCAGGTTTGGAAGGGGAAGGAGTTGGATATCACATTTCATGGTATAGGAAGGATCTCAGGTTTGGTATTAGAAGCATTCAGACATCACATCTCATGCTATAGGAAGGGTCTCAGGATTGGAATGGGAAGGAGTTGGATATCCCATCTCATGCTATAGGAAGGGTCTCAGGTTGGAATGGGAAGGAGTTGGATATCACATCTCATGCTATAGGAAGGGTCTCAGGATTGGAATGGGAAGGAGTTGTATATGAAATCTCAGGCCATAGGAAGGGTCTCAGGTTTGGTATAAGCATGGAGATATCACTTCTCATGCTATAGGAAGGGTCTCAGGATTGGAATGGGAAGGAGTTGGATATCACATCTCATGTTATAGGAAGGATCTCAGGTTTGGTATTAGAAGCATTCAGACATCAGATCTCATGCTATAGGAAGGGTCTCAGGATTGGAATGGGAAGGAGTTGGATATCACATCTCATGCTATAGGAAGGGTCTCAGATTTGGTATAAGCATTGAGATATCACATCTCATGCTATAGGAAGGGTCTCAGGATTTTAATGGGAAGGAGTTGTATATGACATCTCAGGCCATAGGAAGGGTCTCAAGTTTGATATTAGAAGCATTGAGATAACAAATCTCATGATATCGTAAGGGTCTCAGGATTGGAAAGGGAAGGAGTTGGATATCACATCTCATGATAAAGGAAGGGTGTAAGGTTTGGAAGGGGAAGGATTTGGATATCACATCCCACGTTATAGGATGGGTCTCAGGTTTGGTATTAGAAGCATTGAGATATCAAGTCTCATGGTATAGGAAGGGTCTCAGAATTGGAATGGGAAGGAGTTGGATATCACATTTCAAGCTATAGGAAGGGTCTCAGTATTGGAATGGGAAGGAGTTTGATATCACATCTCATGCCATAGTATGGGTCTCAGGTTTGGTAGAAGCATTGGGATATCACATCTCATGCTATCGGAAGGGTATCAGGATTGGATTTGGAAGGAGTTGGATATCCCATCTCATGCTATAGGAAGGGTCTCATGTTGGAATGGGAAGGAGTTGGATATCACATCTCATTTTATAGGAAGGGTCTCAGGATTGGAATGGGAAGGACTTGGATATCATATCTCATGCTATGGGAAGGCTCTCAGGTTTGGAAGGGGAAGGAGTTGGATATCACATTTCATGTTAGAGGAAGGATCTCAGGTTTGGTATTAGAGGCATTGAGATATCACATCTCACGCTATAGGAAGGGTCTCAGGATTGGAATGGGAAGGAGTTGGATATCACATCTCAAGCTATAGGAAGGGTCTCAGGTTTGGTATAAGCATTGAGATATCACATCTCATGCTATTGGAAGGGTCTCAGAATTGGAATGGGAAGGAGTTGGATATCACATCTCATGTTATAGGAAAGATCTCAGGTTTGGTATTAGAAGCATTGAGACATCACATCTCATGTCATAGGAAGGATCTCAGGTTTGGTATTAGAAGCATTGATATATCACATCTCATGGTATAGGAATGGTCTCAGGATTGGAATGGGTAGGAGTTGGATATTACATTCTTGCTATACGAAGGGTCTCATGTTTGGAATGGGAAGGAGTTGGATATCACATATGCTATAGGAAGTGTCTCAGGTTTGGAACGGGAAGGAGTTGGATATCACATCTTATGTTATAGGAAGGGTCTCAGGTTTGGTATAAGCATTGAGATATCACATCTCTGCTATCGGAAGTGGCTCAGGATTGGAATGGGAAGGAGTTGGATATCCCATCTCATGTTATAGGACGGGTCTCTGGTTTGGTATTAGAATCATTGAGATAGCACATCGCATGCTGTAGGAAGGGTCTAAGGATTGGAATGGGATGGACTTGGATATCACATCTCATGCTATAGGTAGGCTCTCAGGTTTGGTATAAGCATTGAGATATCACATCTCATGCTATAGGAAGGGTCTCAGGATTGGAATGGGAAGGATTTGGATATCACATCTCATGCTATAGGAAGGGTCTCAGGTTTGGTATAACCATGGAGATAGCACTTCTCATGCTACAGGAAGGGTCTCAGGATTGGAATGGGAAGGAGTTGGATATCACATCTCATGTTATAGGAAGGATCTCAGGTTTGGTATTAGAAGCATTGAGACGTCACATCTCATGCTATAGGAAGGGTCTCAGGACTGGAATGGGAAGGAGTTGGATATCACATCTCATGCTATAGGAAGGGTCTCAGATTTGGTATAAGCATTGAGATATCACATCTCATGCTATAGGAAGGGTCTCAGGATTGGAATGGGAAGGAGTTGTATATGACATCTCAGGCCATAGGAAGGGTCTCAGGTTTGGTATAAGCATTGAGATATCACATCTCTGCTATCGGAAGGGTCTCAGGATTTTAATGGGAAGGACTTGGCTGTCACATCTCATGCTATAGGGAGGGTCTCAAGTTTGATATTAGAAGCATTGAGATATCACATCTCATGCTATCGGAAGGATCTCAGGTTTGGTATTAGAAGCATTGAGATATCACATCTCATGCTATCAGAAGGGTCTCAGGATTGGAATGGGAAGGAGTTGGATATCACATCTCATGCTAAAGGGAGGGTCTCAGGTTTGGAAGGGGAAGGATTTGGATATCACATCTCATGTTATCGGAAGGATCTCAGGTTTGGTATTAGAAGTATTGAGATATCACATCTCATGCTATAGGAAGGGTCTCAGGATTGGAATGGGAAGGAGTTGTATATGACATCTCAGGCCATAGGAAGGGTCTCAGGTTTGGTATAAGCATTGAGATATCACATCTCTGCTATCGGAAGGATCTCAGGATTTTAATGGGAAGGACTTGGATGTCACATCTCATGCTATAGGGAGGGTCTCAAGTTTGATATTAGAAGCATTGAGATATCACATCTCATGCTAAAGGAAAAGTCTCAGGTTTGGTAGAATCATTGAGATATCACATCTCATGCTATCGGAAATGTCTCAGGATTGGAATGGGAAGGAGCTGGATATCACATCTCATGCTAAAGGAAGGGTCTCAGGTTTGGAACGGGAAGGAGTTGGATATCACATCTCATGTTATAGGAAGGGTCTCAGGTTTGGTATAAGCATTGAAATATCATATCTCTGCTATCGGAAGTGTCTCAGGATTGGAATGGGAAGGAGTTGGATATCCCATCTCATGTTATAGGACGGGTCTCAGGTTTGTTATTAGAATCATTGAGATATCATATTGCATGCTGTAGGAAGGGTCTAAGTATTGGAATGGGAAGGACTTGGATATCACATCTCATGCTATAGATAGGCTCTCAGGTTTGGAAAGGGAAGGAGTTGGATATCACATTTCATGTTAGAGGAAGGATCTCAGGTTTGGTATTAGAGGCATTGAGACATCACATCTCATGCTATAGGAAGGGTTTTAGGATTGGAATGGGAAGGAGTTGGATATCACATCTCATGCTATAGGAAGGGTCTCAGGTTAGGTATAAGCATTGAGATATCACATCTCATGCTATAGGAAGGGTCTCAGGATTGGAATGGGAAGGAGTTGTATATGACATCTCATGCCGTAGGAAGGGTCTCATGTTTGGTATAAGCATTGAGATATCACATCTCTGCAATTGAAAGGGTCTCAGGATTGGAATGGGAAGGAGTTGGATATCCCATCTCATGTTATAGGAAGAGTCTCAGGTTTGGTATTAGAAGCATTGAGATATTACATCTCATGCTATAGGAAGTGTCTCAGGATTGGAATGGGAAGGACTTGGATATCACATCTCATGCTATAGGGAGGGTCTCAAGTTTGATATTAGAAGCATTGAGATATCACATCTCATGCTATAGGAAGGGTCTCAGGATTAGAATGGGAAGGAGTTGGATATCACATCTCATGCTATAGGAAGGGTCTCAGGTTTGGTATAAGCAGTGAGATATCACATCTCATGCTATAGGAAGTGTCTCAGGATTGGAATGGGAAGGAGTTGGATATCACATCTCATGTTATAGGAAGGATCTCAGGTGTGGTATAAGCATTGAGATATCACATCTCTGCTATCGGAATGGTCTCAGGATTGGAATGGAAAGGAGTTGGATATTCCCATCTCATGTTATAGGAAGGGTCTCAGGTTTGGTATTAGAAGCATTGAGATATCACTTCTCATGCTATAGGAAGGGTCTCATGATTGGAATGGGAAGGACTTGGATATCACATCTCATGCTATAGGGAGGGTCTGAAGTTTGATATTAGAAGCATTGAGATATCACATCTCATGATATCGGAAGGGTCTCAGGATTGGAATGGGAAGGAGTTGGATATCACATCTCATGATAAAGGAAGGGTCTAAGGTTTGGAAGGGGAAGGATTTGGATATCACATCTCATGTTATAGGACGGGTCTCAGGTTTGGTATTAGAAGCATTGAGATATCAAGTCTCATGGTATAGGAAGGGTCTCAGAATTGGAATGGGAAGGAGTTGGATATCACATCTCAAGCTATAGTAAGGGTCTCAGGATTTGAATGGGAAGGAGTTTGATATCACATCTCATGCCATAATATGGGTCTCATGTTTGGTAGAAGCATTGGGATATCACATCTCATGCTATCAGAAGGGTATCAGTATTGGATTTGGAAGGAGTTGGATATCCCATCTCATGCTATAGGAAGGGTCTCAGGATTGGAATGGGAAAGAGTTGGATATCACATCTCATGTTATAGGAAGGATCTCAGGTTTGGTATTAGAAGCATTGAGACATCACATCTCATGTTATAGGAAGGGTCTCAGGATTGGAATGGGAAGGAGTTGGATATCAAATCTCATGCTATAGGAAGGGTCTCAGGATTTTAATAAGAAGGAGTTGTATATGACATCTCAGGCCATAGGAAGGGTCTCAGGTTTGGTATAAGCATTGAGATATCACATCTCTGCTATCCGAAGGGTCTCAGGATTCTAATGGGAAGGACTTGGGTGTCACATCTCATGCTATAGGGAGGGTCTCAAGTTTGATATTAGAAGCATTGAGATAACAAATCTCATGATATCGGAAGGGTCTCAGGATTGGAATGGGAAGGAGTTGGATATCACATCTCATGATAAAGGAAGGGTCTAAGGTTTGGAAGGGGAAGGATTTGGATATCACATCCCATGTTATAGGATGGGTCTCAGGTTTGGTATTAGAAGCATTGAGATATCAAGTCTCATGGTATAGGAAGGGTCTCAGAATTGGAATGGGAAGGAGTTGGATATCACATCTCAAGCTATAGGAAGGGTCTCAGGATTGGAATGGGAAGGAGTTTGATATCACATCTCATGCCATAGTATGGGTCTCAGGTTTGGTAGAAGCATTGGGATATCACATCTCATGCTATCGGAAGGGTCTCAGGTTGGAATGGGAAGGAGTTGGATATCACATCTCATGTTATAGGAAGGGTCTCAGGATTGGAATGGGAAGGACTTGGATATCATATCTCATGCTATGGGAAGGCTCTCAGGTTTGGAAGGGGAAGGAGTTGGATATCACATTTCATGTTATAGGAAGGATCTCAGGTTTGGTATTAGAAGCATTCAGACATCACATCTCATGCTATAGGAAGGGTCTCAGGATTGGAATGCGAAGGAGTTGGATATCCCATCTCATGCTATAGGAAGGGTCTCAAGTTGGAATGGGAAGGAGTTGGATATCACATCTCATGCTATAGGAAGTGTCTCAGGATTGGAATGGGAAGGAGTTGTATATGACATCTCAGGCCATAGGAAGGGTCTCAGGTTTGGTATAAGCATGGAGATATCAATTCTCATGCTATAGGAAGGGTCTCAGGATTGGAATGGGAAGGAGTTGGATATCACATCTCATGTTATAGGCAGGATCTCAGGTTTGGTATTAGAAGCATTCAGACATCAGATCTCATGCTATAGGAAGGGTCTCAGGATTGGAATGGGAAGAAGTTGGATATCACATCTCATGCTATAGGAAGGGTCTCAGATTTGGTATAAGCATTGAGATATCACATCTCATGCTATAGGAAGGGTCTCAGGATTTTAATGGGAAGGAGTTGTATATGACATCTTAGGCCATAGGAAGGGTCTCAGGTTTGGTATAAGCATTGAGATATCACATCTCTGCTATCGGACGTGTCCCAGGATTTTAATGGGAAGGACTTGGATGTCACATCTCATGCTATAGGGAGGGTCTCAAGTTTGATATTAGAAGCATTGAGATAACAAATCTCATGATATCGTAAGGGTCTCAGGATTGGAAAGGGAAGGAGTTGGATATCACATCTCATGATAAAGGAAGGGTCTAAGGTTTGGAAGGGGAAGGATTTGGATATCACATCCCATGTTATAGGATGGGTCTCAGGTTTGGTATTAGAAGCATTGAGATATCAAGTCTCATGGTATAGGAAGGGTCTCAGAATTGGAATGGGAAGGAGTTGGATATCACATTTCAAGCTATAGGAAGGGTCTCAGGTTTGGTATAAGCATGGAGATATCACTTCTCATGCTATAGGAAGGGTCTCAGGATTGGAATGGGAAGGAGTTGGATATCACATCTCATGTTATAGGAAGGATCTCAGGTTTGGTATTAGAAGCATTGAGACATCACATCTCATGTTATAGGAAGGGTCTCAGGATTTTAATAAGAAGGAGTTGTATATGACATCTCAGGCCATAGGAAGGGTCTCAGGTTTGGTATAAGCATTGAGATATCACATCTCTGCTATCGGAAGGGTCTCAGGATTCTAATGGGAAGGACTTGGGTATCACATCTCATGCTATAGGGAGGGTCTCAAGTTTGATATTAGAAGCATTGAGATAACAAATCTCATGATATCGGAAGGGTCTCAGGATTGGAATGGGAAGGAGTTGGATATCACATCTCATGATAAAGGAAGGGTCTAAGGTTTGGAAGGGGAAGGATTTGGATATCACATCCCATGTTATAGGATGGGTCTCAGGTTTGGTATTAGAAGCATTGAGATATCAAGTCTCATGGTATAGGAAGGGTCTCAGAATTGGAATGGGAAGGATTTGGATATCACATCTCATGCTAAAGGAAGGGTCTCAAGTTTGGTAGAAGCATTGAGATATCACATCTCATGCTATAGTAGGGGTCTCAGGATTTGAATGGCAAGGAGTTGGATATCACATCTCATGCCATAGGAAGGGTCTCAGGTTTGGTATAAGCATTGTGATATCACATCTCTGCTATCGGAAGGGTCTCAGGATTAGATTGGGAAGGAGTTGGATATCCCTTCTCATGCTATAGGAAGGGTCTCAGGTTGGAATGGGAAGGAGTTGGATATCACAACTCATGTTATAGGAAGGGTCTCAGCATTGGAATGGGAAGGATTTGGATATCACATCTCTTGCTATAGGAAGGGTCTCAGGATTGGAATGGGAAGGATTTGGATATCACATCTCATGTCATAGGAAGGATCTCAGGTTTGGTATTAGAAGCATTGATATATCAAATCTCATGCTATAGGAATGGTCTCAGGATTGGAATGGGTAGGAGTTGGATATTACATTCTTGCTATAGGAAGGGTCTAATGTTTGGAATGAGAAGGAGTTGGATATCACATATGCTATAGGAAGTGTCTCAGGTTTGGAACGGGAAGGAGTTGGATATCACATCTCATGTTATAGGAAGGGTCTCAGGTTTGGTATTAGAATCATTGAGATATCACATCGCATGCTGTAGGAAGGGTCTAAGGATTGGAATGGGATGGACTTGGATATCACATCTCATGCTATAGGTAGGCTCTCAGGTTTGGGATAAGCATTGAGATATTACATCTCATGCTATAGGAAGGGTCTCAGGATTGGAATGGGAAGGATTTGGATATCACATCTCATGCTATAGGAAGGGTCTCCGGTTTGGTATAAGCATGGAGATATCACTTCTCATGCTATAGGAAGGGTCTCAGGATTGGAATGGGAAGGACTTGGATATCACATCTCATGCTATAGGAAGGCTCTCAGGTTTGCAAGGGGAAAGAGTTGGATATCACATTTCATGCTATCAGAAGGATCTCAGGTTTGGTATAGAAGCATTGAGATATCATATCTTATGCTATCAGAAGAGTCTCAGGATTGGAATGGGAAGGAGTTGGATATCACATCTCATGCTAAAGGGAGGGTCTCAGGTTTGGAAGATAAGGATTTGGATATCACATCTCATGTTATAGGAAGGATCTCAGGTTTGGTATTAGAAGTATTGAGACATCACATCTCATGCTATAGGAAGGGTCTCAGGATTGGAATAGGAAGGAGTTGGATATCACATCTCATGCTATAGGAAGGGTCTCAGGATTGGAATGGGAAGGAGTTGTATATGACATCTCATGCCGTAGGGAGGGTCTCAGGTTTGGTATAAACATTGAGATATCACATCTCTGCTATCGAAAGGGAATCAGGATTGGAATGGGAAGGAGTTGGATATCCCATCTCATGTTATAGGAAGAGTCTCAGGTTTGGTATTAGAAGCATTGAGATATCACATCTCATGCTATAGGAAGTGTCTCAGGATTGGAATGGGAAGGACTTGGGTATCACATCTCATGCTATAGGGAGGGTCTCAAGTTTGATATTAGAAGCATTGAGATATCACATCTCATGCTATAGGAAGGGTCTCTGGTTTGGTATAAGCAGTGAGATATCACATCTCTGCTATCGGAAGGGTCTCAGGATTGGAATGGGAAGGAGTTGGATATTCCCATCTCATGTTATAGGAAGGGTCTCAGGATTGGAATAGGAAGGAGTTGGATATCACATCTCATGCTATAGGAAGGGTCTCAGGATTGGAATGGGAAGGAGTTGTATATGACATCTCATGCCGTAGGAAGGATCTCAGGTTTGGTATAAGCATTGAGATATCACATCTCTGCTATCGGAAGGGTCTCAGGATTGGAATGGGAAGGAGTTGGATATTCCCATCTCATGTTATAGGAAGGGTCTCAGGTTTGGTATTAGAAGCATTGAGATATCACATCTCATGCTATAGGAAGGGTCTCAGGATTGGAATGGGAAGGACTTGGATATCACATCTCTTGCTATAGGGAGGGTCTCAAGTTTGATATTAGAAACATTGAGGTATCACATTTCATGATATCGGAAGGGTCTCAAGATTGGAATGGGAAGGAGTTGGATATCACATCTCATGATAAAGGAAGGGTCTAAGGTTTGGAAGGGGAAGGATTTGGATATCACATCTCATGTTATAGGACGGGTCTCAGGTTTGGTATTAGAAGCATTGAGATATCAAATATCATGGTATAGGAAGGGTCTCAGAATTGGAATGGGAAGGAGTTGGATATCACATCTCAAGCTATAGGAAGGGTCTCAGGATTAGAATGGGAAGGAGTTTGATATCAAATCTCATGCCATAGTATGGGTCTCAGGTTTGGTAGAAGCATTGGAATATCACATCTCATGTTATCGGAAGGGTATCGGGATTGTATTTGGAAGGAGTTGTATATCCCATCTCATGCTATAGGAAGGGTCTCAGGTTGGAATGGGAAGGAGTTGAATATCACATCTCATGTTATAGGAAGGGTCTCAGGATTGGAATGGGAAGGACTTGGATATCACATCTCATGCTATAGGAAGGCTCTCAGGTTTGCAAGGGGAAAGAGTTGGATATCACATTTCATGCTATCAGAAGGATCTCAGGTTTGGTATAGAAGCATTGAGATATCATATCTTATGCTATCAGAAGAGTCTCAGGATTGGAATGGGAAGGAGTTGGATATCACATCTCATGCTAAAGGGAGGGTCTCAGGTTTGGAAGATAAGGATTTGGATATCACATCTCATGTTATAGGAAGGATCTCAGGTTTGGTATTAGAAGTATTTAGACATCACATCTCATGCTATAGGAAGGGTCTCAGGATTGGAATAGGAAGGAGTTGGATATCACATCTCATGCTATAGGAAGGGTCTCAGGATTGGAATGGGAAGGAGTTGTATATGACATCTCATGCCGTAGGGAGGGTCTCAGGTTTGGTATAAACATTGAGATATCACATCTCTGCTATCGAAAGGGAATCAGGATTGGAATGGGAAGGAGTTGGATATCCCATCTCATGTTATAGGAAGAGTCTCAGGTTTGGTATTAGAAGCATTGAGATATCACATCTCATGCTATAGGAAGTGTCTCAGGATTGGAATGGGAAGGACTTGGGTATCACATCTCATGCTATAGGGAGGGTCTCAAGTTTGATATTAGAAGCATTGAGATATCACATCTCATGCTATAGGAAGGGTCTCTGGTTTGGTATAAGCAGTGAGATATCACATCTCATGCTATAGGAAGTGTCTCAGGATTGGAATGGGAAGGAGTTGGATATCACATCTCATGTTATAGGAAGGATCTCAGGTTTGGTATAAGCATTGAGATATCACATCTCTGCTATCGGAAGGGTCTCAGGATTGGAATGGGAAGGAGTTAGATATTCCCATCTCATGTTATAGGAAGGGTCTCAGGTTTGGTATTAGAAGCATTGAGATATCACATCTCATGCTATAGGAAGGGTCTCAGGATTGGAATGGGAAGGACTTGGATATCACATCTCTTGCTATAGGGAGGGTCTAAGGTTTGGAAGGGGAAGGATTTGGATATCACATCTCATGTTATAGGACGGGTCTCAGGTTTGGTATTAGAAGCATTGAGATATCAAGTCTCATGGTATAGGAAGGGTCTCAGAATTGGAATGGGAAGGAGTTGGATATCACATCTCAAGCTATAGGAAGGGTCTCAGGATTAGAATGGGAAGGAGTTTGATATCACATCTCATGCCATAGTATGGGTCTCAGGTTTGGTAGAAGCATTGGGATATCACATCTCATGTTATCGGAATGGTATCGGGATTGGATTTGGAAGGAGTTGGATATCCCATCTCATGCTATAGGAAGGGTCTCAGGTTGGAATGGGAAGGAGTTGGATATCACATCGCATGTTATAGGAAGGGTCTCAGGATTGGAATGGGAAGGACTTGGATATCACATCTCATGCTATAGGAAGGCTCTCAGGTTTGCAAGGGGAAAGAGTTGGATATCACATTTCATGCTATCAGAAGGATCTCAGGTTTGGTATAGAAGCATTGAGATATCATATCTTATGCTATCAGAAGAGTCTCAGGATTGGAATGGGAAGGAGTTGGATATCACATCTCATGCTAAAGGGAGGGTCTCAGGTTTGGAAGATAAGGATTTGGATATCACATCTCATGTTATAGGAAGGATCTCAGGTTTGGTATTAGAAGTATTGAGATATCACATCTCATGCTATCGGAAGGATCTCAGGTTTGGTATAGAAGCATTGAGATATCATATCTTATGCTATCAGAAGGGTCTCAGGATTGGAATGGGAAGGAGTTGGATATCACATCTCATGCTAAAGGGAGGGTCTCAGGTTTGGAAGGGGAAGGATTTGGATATCACATCTCATGTTATAGGATGGATCTCAGGTTTGGTATTAGAAGTATTGAGATATCACATCTCATGTTATCGGAAGGATCTCAGGTTTGGTATTAGAAGTATTGAGATATCACATCTCATGCTGTGGGAAGGGTCTCAGGATTGGAATGGGAAGGAGTTGGATATCACATCTCATGCTAAAGGAAGGGTCTCAGGTTTGGTAGAAGCATTGAGATATCACATCTCATGCTATCGAAAGGGAATCAGGATTGGAATGGGAAGGAGTTGGATATCCCATCTCATGTTATAGGAAGAGTCTCAGGTTTGGTATTAGAAGCATTGAGATATCACATCTCATGCTATAGGAAGTGTCTCAGGATTGGAATGGGAAGGACTTGGGTATCCCATCTCATGTTATAGGGAGGGTCTCAAGTTTGATATTAGAAGCATTGAGATATCACATCTCATGCTATAGGAAGGGTCTCAGGTTTGGTATAAGCAGTGAGATATCACATCTCATGCTATAGGAAGTGTCTCAGGATTGGAATGGGAAGGAGTTGGATATCACATCTCATGTTATAGGAAGGATCTCAGGTTTGGTATAAGCATTGAGATATCACATCTCTGCTATAGGAAGTGTCTCAGGATTGGAATGGGAAGGACTTGGATATCACATCTCTTGCTATAGGGAGGGTCTCAAGTTTGGAACGGGAAGGAGTTGGATATCACATCTCATGTTATAGGAAGGGTCTCAGGTTTGGTATAAACATTGAGATATCACATCTCTGCTATAGGAAGTGTCTCAGGATTGGAATGGGAAAGACTTGGATATCACATCTCATGCTATAGGTAGGGTCTCAAGTTTGTTATTAGAAGCATTGAGATATCACATCTCATGCTATAGGAAGGGTCTGAGGATTGGAATGGGAAGGAGTTGGATATCACATCTCATGCTATGGGAAGGGTCTCAGGTTTGGTATAAGCAGTGAGATATCACATCTCATGGTATAGGAAGTGTCTCAGGATTGGAATGGGAAGGAGTTGGATATCACATCTCATGTTATAGGAAGGATCTCAGGTTTGGTATAAGCATTGAGATATCACATCTCTGCTATCGGAAGGGTCTCAGGATTGGAATGGGAAGGAGTTGGATATTCCCATCTCATGTTATAGGAAGGGTCTCAGGTTTGGTATTAGAAGCATTGAGATATCACATCTCATGATATCGGAAGGGTCTCAGGATTGGAATGGGAAGGAGTTGGATATCACATCTCATGATAAAGGAAGGGTCTAAGGTTTGGAAGGGGAAGGATTTGGATATCACATCTCATGCTATAGGGAGGGTCTCAAGTTTGATATTAGAAGCTTTGAGATATCACATCTCATGATATCGGAAGGGTCTCAGGATTGGAATGGGAAGGAGTTGGATATCACATCTCATGATAAAGGAAGGGTCTAAGGTTTGGAAGGGGAAGGATTTGGATATCACATCTCATGTTATATTACGGGTCTCAGGTTTGGTATTAGAAGCATTGAGATATCAAGTCTCATAGTATAGGAAGGGTCTCAGAATTGGAATGGGAAGGAGTTGGATATCACCTCTCAAGCTATAGGAAGGGTCTCAGGATTGGAATGGGAAGGACTTGGCTATCACATCTCATGCTATCGGAAGGCTCTCAGGTTTGGAAGGGGAAAGAGTTGGATATCACATTTCATGTTAGAGGTAGGATCTCAGGTTTGGTATTAGAGGCATTGAGATATCACCTCATGCTATCAGAAGGGTCTCAGGAATGGAATGGGAAGGAGTTGGATATCACATCTCATGCTAAAGGGAGGGTCTCAGGTTTGGAAGGGGAAGGATTTGGATATCACATCTCATGTTATAGGAAGGATCTCAGGTTTGGTATTAGAAGCATTGAGATATCACATCTCATGCTATCGGAAGGATCTCAGGTTTGGTATTAGAAGCATTGAGATATCACATCTCATGCTATCAGAAGGGTCTCAGGTTGGAATGGGAAGGAGTTGGATATCACATCTCATGTTATAGGAAGGGTCTCAGGATTGGAATGGGAAGGACTTGGATATCACATCTCATGCTATAGGAAGGCTCTCAGGTTTGCAAGGGGAAAGAGTTGGATATCACATTTCATGCTATCAGAAGGATCTCAGGTTTGGTATAGAAGCATTGAGATATCATATCTTATGCTATCAGAAGAGTCTCAGGATTGGAATGGGAAGGAGTTGGATATCACATCTCATGCTAAAGGGAGGGTCTCAGGTTTGGAAGATAAGGATTTGGATATCACATCTCATGTTATAGCAAGGATCTCAGGTTTGGTATTAGAAGTATTGAGACATCACATCTCATGCTATAGGAAGGGTCTCAGGATTGGAATAGGAAGGAGTTGGATATCACATCTCATGCTATAGGAAGGGTCTCAGGATTGGAATGGGAAGGAGTTGTATATGACATCTCATGCCGTAGGGAGGGTCTCAGGTTTGGTATAAACATTGAGATATCACATCTCTGCTATCGAAAGGGAATCAGGATTGGAATGGGAAGGAGTTGGATATCCCATCTCATGTTATAGGAAGAGTCTCAGGTTTGGTATTAGAAGCATTGAGATATCACATCTCATGCTATAGGAAGTGTCTCAGGATTGGAATGGGAAGGACTTGGGTATCACATCTCATGCTATAGGGAGGGTCTCAAGTTTGATATTAGAAGCATTGAGATATCACATCTCATGCTATAGGAAGGGTCTCAGGTTTGGTATAAGCAGTGAGATATCACATCTCATGCTATAGGAAGTGTCTCAGGATTGGAATGGGAAGGAGTTGGATATCACATCTCATGTTATAGGAAGGATCTCAGGTTTGGTATAAGCATTGAGATATCACATCTCTGCTATCGGAAGGGTCTCAGGATTGGAATGGGAAGGAGTTGGATATTCCCATCTCATGTTATAGGAAGGGTCTCAGGTTTGTTATTAGAAGCATTGAGATATCACATCTCATGCTATAGGAAGGGTCTCAGGATTGGAATGGGAAGGACTTGGATATCACATCTCTTGCTATAGGGAGGGTCTCAAGTTTGATATTAGAAGCATTGAGGTATCACATTTCATGATATCGGAAGGGTCTCAAGATTGGAATGGGAAGGAGTTGGATATCACATCTCATGATAAAGGAAGGGTCTAAGGTTTGGAAGGGGAAGGATTTGGATATCACATCTCATGTTATAGGACGGGTCTCAGGTTTGGTATTAGAAGCATTGAGATATCAAGTCTCATGGTATAGGAAGGGTCTCAGAATTGGAATGGGAAGGAGTTGGATATCACATCTCAAGCTATAGGAAGGGTCTCAGGATTAGAATGGGAAGGAGTTTGATATCACATCTCATGCCATAGTATGGGTCTCAGGTTTGGTAGGAGCATTGGGATATCACATCTCATGTTATCGGAAGGGTATCGGGATTGGATTTGGAAGGAGTTGGTTATCCCATCTCATGCTATAGGAAGGGTCTCAGGTTGGAATGGGAAGGAGTTGGATATCACATCGCATGTTATAGGAAGGGTCTCAGGATTGGAATGGGAAGGACTTGGATATCACATCTCATGCTATAGGAAGGCTCTCAGGTTTGCAAGGGGAAAGAGTTGGATATCACATTTCATGCTATCAGAAGGATCTCAGGTTTGGTATAGAAGCATTGAGATATCATATCGTATGCTATCAGAAGAGTCTCAGGATTGGAATGGGAAGGAGTTGGATATCACATCTCATGCTAAAGGGAGGGTCTCAGGTTTGGAAGATAAGGATTTGGATATCACATCTCATGTTATAGGAAGGATCTAAGGTTTGGTATTAGAAGTATTGAGATATCACATCTCATGCTATCGGAAGGATCTCAGGTTTGGTATAGAAGCATTGAGATATCATATCTTATGCTATCAGAAGGGTCTCAGGATTGGAATGGGAAGGAGTTGGATATCACATCTCATGCTAAAGGGAGGGTCTCAGGTTTGGAAGGGGAAGGATTTGGATATCACATCTCATGTTATAGGATGGATCTCAGGTTTGGTATTAGAAGTATTGAGATATCACATCTCATGTTATCGGAAGGATCTCAGGTTTGGTATTAGAAGTATTGAGATATCACATCTCATGCTATAGGAAGGGTCTCAGGATTGGAATGGGAAGGAGTTGGATATCACATCTCATGCTATAGGGAGGGTCTCAGTTTTGATATTAGAAGCATTGAGATATCACATCTCATGCTATCGGAAGTGTCTCAGGATTGGAATGGGAAGGAGCTGGATATCACATCTCATGCTAAAGGAAGGGTCTCAGGTTTGGAACGGGAAGGAGTTGGATATCACATCTCATGTTATAGGAAGGGTCTCAGGTTTGGTATAAACATTGAGATATCACATCTCTGCTATAGGAAGTGTCTCAGGATTGGAATGGGAAAGACTTGGATATCACATCTCATGCTATAGGTAGGGTCTCAAGTTTGTTATTAGAAGCATTGAGATATCACATCTCATGCTATAGGAAGGGTCTGAGGATTGGAATGGGAAGGAGTTGGATATCACATCTCATGCTATGGGAAGGGTCTCAGGTTTGGTATAAGCAGTGAGATATCACATCTCATGCTATAGGAAGTGTCTCAGGATTGGAATGGGAAGGAGTTGGATATCACATCTCATGTTATAGGAAGGATCTCAGGTTTGGTATAAGCATTGAGATATCACATCTCTGCTATCGGAAGGGTCTCAGGATTGGAATGGGAAGGAGTTGGATATTCCCATCTCATGTTATAGGAAGGGTCTCAGGTTTGGTATTAGAAGCATTGAGATATCACATCTCATGCTATAGGAAGGGTCTCAGGATTGGAATGGGAAGGACTTGGATATCACATCTCATGCTATAGGGAGGGTCTCAAGTTTGATATTAGAAGCTTTGAGATATCACATCTCATGATATCGGAAGGGTCTCAGGATTGGAATGGGAAGGAGTTGGATATCACATCTCATGATAAAGGAAGGGTCTAAGGTTTGGAAGGGGAAGGATTTGGATATCACATCTCATGCTATAGGGAGGGTCTCAAGTTTGATATTAGAAGCTTTGAGATATCACATCTCATGATATCGGAAGGGTCTCAGGATTGGAATGGGAAGGAATTGGATATCACATCTCATGATAAAGGAAGGGTCTAAAGTTTGGAAGGGGAAGGATTTGGATATCACATCTCATGTTATATTACGGGTCTCAGGTTTGGTATTAGAAGCATTGAGATATCAAGTCTCATAGTATAGGAAGGGTCTCAGAATTGGAATGGGAAGGAGTTGGATATCACATCTCAAGCTATAGGAAGGGTCTCAGGATTGGAATGGGAAGGACTTGGCTATCACATCTCATGCTATAGGAAGGCTCTCAGGTTTGGAAGGGGAAAGAGTTGGATATCACATTTCATGTTAGAGGTGGGATCTCAGGTTTGGTATTAGAGGCATTGAGATATCACATCTCATGCTATCAGAAGGGTCTCAGGAATGGAATGGGAAGGAGTTGGATATCACATCTCATGCTAAAGGGAGGGTCTCAGGTTTGAAAGGGGAAGGATTTGGATATCACATCTCATGTTATAGGAAGGATCTCAGGTTTGGTATTAGAAGCATTGAGATATCACATCTCATGCTATCGGAAGGATCTCAGGTTTGGTATTAGAAGCATTGAGATATCACATCTCATGCTATCAGAAGAGTCTCAGGATTGGAATAGGAAGGAGTTGGATATCACATCTCATGCTAAAGGGAGGGTCTCAGGTTTGGAAGGGGAAGGATTTGGATATCACATCTCATGTTATCGGAAGGATCTCACGTTTGGTATTAGAAGTATTGAGATATCATATCTCATGCTATAGGAAGGGTCTCAGGATTGGAATGGGAAGGAGTTGGATATCACATCTCATGCTATAGGGAGGGTCTCAGGATTGGAATGGGAAGGACTTAGATATCACATATCATGCTATAGGGAGGGTCTCAGTTTTGATATTAGAAGCATTGAGATATCACATCTCATGCTATCGGAAGTGTCTCAGGATTGGAATGGGAAGGAGCTGGATATCACATCTCATGCTAAAGGAAGGGTCTCAGGTTTGGAACGGGAAGGATTTGGATATCACATCTCATGTTATAGTAAGGGTCTCAGGTTTGGTATAAGCATTGAGATATCACATCTCTGCTATCGGAAGTGTCTCGGGATTGGAATGGGAAGGAGTTGGATATCCCATCTCATGTTATAGGACTGGTCTCAGGTTTGTTATTAGAATCATTGAGATATCATATTGCATGCTGTAGGAAGGGTCTAAGGGTTGGAATGTGAAGGACTTGGATATCACATCTCATGCTATAGATAGGCTCTTAGGTTTGGAAAGGGAAGGAGTTGGATATCACATTTCATGTTAGAGGAAGGATCTCAGGTTTGGTATTAGAAGCATTGAGATATCACATATCATGCTATAGGAAGGGTCTCAGGATTGGAATGGGAAGCAGTTGGATATCACATCTCATGCTATAGGAAGGGTCTCAGGTTTGGTATAAGCATTGAGATATCACATCTCATGCTATAGGACGGGTCTCAGGATTGGAATGGAAGGAGTTGGATATCACATCTCATGTTATAGGAAGGATCTCAGGTTTGGTGTTAGAAGCATTGAGACATCACATCTCATGCTATAGGAAGGGTCTCAGGGTTGGAATGGGAAGGAGTTGGATATCACATCTCATCCAATAGGAAGGGTCTCAGGTTTGGAATGGGAAGGAATTGGATATCGCATCTCATGTTATAGTAAGGATCTCAGGTTTGGTATTAGAAGCATTGTGATATCACATCTCATGCTATAGGAAGGGTCTCAGGATTGGAATGGGAAGGAGTTGGATATCACATCTCATGCTAAAGGGAGGGTCTCAGGTTTGGAATGGGAAGGATTTGGATATCACATCTCATGTTATAGGATGGATCTCAGGTTTGGTATTAGAAGTATTGAGATATCACATCTCATGTTATCGGAAGGATCTCAGGTTTGGTATTAGAAGTATTGAGATATCACATCTCATGCTATAGGAAGGGTCTCAGGATTGGAATGGGAAGGAGTTGGATATCACATCTCATGCTAAAGGAAGGGTCTCAGGTTTGATAGAAGCATTGAGATATCACATCTCATGCTATAGGAAGGGTCTCAGGATTGGAATGGGAAGGACGTAGATATCACATATCATGCTATAGGGAGGGTCTCAGTTTTGATATTAGAAGCATTGAGATATCACATCTCATGCTATCGGAAGTGTCTCAGGATTGGAATGGGAAGGAGCTGGATATCACATCTCATGCTAAAGGAAGGGTCTCAGGTTTGGAACGGGAAGGAGTTGGATATCACATCTCATGTTATAGGAAGGGTCTCAGGTTTGGTATAAACATTGAGATATCACATCTCTGCTATAGGAAGTGTCTCAGGATTGGAATGGGAAAGACTTGGATATCACATCTCATGCTATAGGTAGGGTCTCAAGTTTGTTATTAGAAGCATTGAGATATCACATCTCATGCTATCGGAAGGGTCTGAGGATTGGAATGGGAAGGAGTTGGATATCACATCTCATGCTATGGGAAGGGTCTCAGGTTTGGTATAAGCAGTGAGATATCACATCTCATGCTATAGGAAGTGTCTCAGGATTGGAATGGGAAGGAGTTGGATATCACATCTCATGTTATAGGAAGGATCTCAGGTTTGGTATAAGCATTGAGATATCACATCTCTGCTATCGGAAGGGTCTCAGGATTGGAATGGGAAGGAGTTGGATATTCCCATCTCATGTTATAGGAAGGGTCTCAGGTTTGGTATTAGAAGCATTGAGATATCACATCTCATGCTATAGGAAGGGTCTCAGGAGTGGAATGGGAAGGACTTGGATATCACATCTCATGCTATAGGGAGGGTCTCAAGTTTGATATTAGAAGCTTTGAGATATCACATCTCATGATATCGGAAGGGTCTCAGGATTGTAATGGGAAGGAGTTGGATATCACATCTCATGATAAAGGAAGGGTCTAAGGTTTGGAAGGGGAAGGATTTGGATATCACATCTCATGTTATATTACGGGTCTCAGGTTTGGTATTAGAAGCATTGAGATATCAAGTCTCATAGTATAGGAAGGGTCTCAGAATTGGAATGGGAAGGAGTTGGATATCACATCTCAAGCTATAGGAAGGGTCTCAGGATTGGAATGGGAAGGACTTGGCTATCACATCTCATGCTATAGGAAGGCTCTCAGGTTTGGAAGGGGAAAGAGTTGGATATCACATTTCATGTTAGAGGTAGGATCTCAGGTTTGGTATTAGAGGCATTGAGATATCACATCTCATGCTATCAGAAGGGTCTCAGGAATGGAATGGGAAGGAGTTGGATATCACATCTCATGCTAAAGGGAGGGTCTCAGGTTTGGAAGGGGAAGGATTTGGATATCACATCTCATGTTATAGGAAGGATCTCAGGTTTGGTATTAGAAGCATTGAGATATCACATCTCATGCTATCGGAAGGATCTCAGGTTTGGTATTAGAAGCATTGAGATATCACATCTCATGCTATCAGAAGAGCCTCAGGATTGGAATAGGAAGGAGTTGGATATCACATCTCATGCTAAAGGGAGGGTCTCAGGTTTGGAAGGGGAAGGATTTGGATATCACATCTCATGTTATCGGAAGGATCTCACGTTTGGTATTAGAAGTATTGAGATATCATATCTCATGCTATAGGAAGGGTCTCAGGATTGGAATGGGAAGGAGTTGGATATCACATCTCATGCTATAGGGAGGGTCTCAGGATTGGAATGGGAAGGACTTAGATATCACGTATCATGCTATAGGGAGGGTCTCAGTTTTGATATTAGAAGCATTGAGATATCACATCTCATGCTATCGGAAGTGTCTCAGGATTGGAATGGGAAGGAGCTGGATATCACATCTCATGCTAAAGGAAGGGTCTCAGGTTTGGAACGGGAAGGATTTGGATATCACATCTCATGTTATAGGAAGTGTCTCAGGTTTGGTATAAGCATTGAGATATCACATCTCTGCTATCGGAAGTGTCTCAGGATTGGAATGGGAAGGAGTTGGATATCCCATCTCATGTTATAGGACGGGTCTCAGGTTTGTTATTAGAATCATTGAGATATCATATTGCATGCTGTAGGAAGGGTCTAAGGGTTGGAATGTGAAGGACTTGGATATCACATCTCATGCTATAGATAGGCTCTTAGGTTTGGAAAGGGAAGGAGTTGGATATCACATTTCATGTTAGAGGAAGGATCTCAGGTTTGGTATTAGAAGCATTGAGATATCACATCTCATGCTATAGGAAGGGTCTCAGGATTGGAATGGGAAGCAGTTGGATATCACATCTCATGCTATAGGAAGGGTCTCAGGTTTGGTATAAGCATTGAGATATCACATCTCATGCTATAGGACGGGTCTCAGGATTGGAATGGAAGGAGTTGGATATCACATCTCATGTTATAGGAAGGATCTCAGATTTGGTATTAGAAGCATTGAGACATCACATCTCATGCTATAGGAAGGGTCTCAGGGTTGGAATGGGAAGGAGTTGGATATCACATCTCATCCAATAGGAAGGGTCTCAGGTTTGGAATGGGAAGGAATTGGATATCACATCTCATGTTATAGGAAGGATCTCAGGTTTGGTATTAGAAGCATTGAGATATCACATCTCATGCTATAGGAAGTGTCTCAGGATTGGAATGGGAAGGAGTTGGATATCACATCTCATGTTATAGGAAGGATCTCAGGTTTGGTATAAGCATTGAGATATCACATCTCTGCTATCGGAAGGGTCTCAGGATTGGAATGGGAAGGAGTTGGATATTCCCATCTCATGTTATAGGAAGGGTCTCAGGTTTGGTATTAGAAGCATTGAGATATCACATCTCATGATATCGGAAGGGTCTCAGGATTGGAATGGGAAGGAGTTGGATATCACATCTCATGATAAAGGAAGGGTCTAAGGTTTGGAAGGGGAAGGATTTGGATATCACATCTCATGCTATAGGGAGGGTCTCAAGTTTGATATTAGAAGCTTTGAGATATCACATCTCATGATATCGGAAGGGTCTCAGGATTGGAATGGGAAGGAGTTGGATATCACATCTCATGATAAAGGAAGGGTCTAAGGTTTGGAAGGGGAAGGATTTGGATATCACATCTCATGTTATATTACGGGTCTCAGGTTTGGTATTAGAAGCATTGAGATATCAAGTCTCATAGTATAGGAAGGGTCTCAGAATTGGAATGGGAAGGAGTTGGATATCACCTCTCAAGCTATAGGAAGGGTCTCAGGATTGGAATGGGAAGGACTTGGCTATCACATCTCATGCTATCGGAAGGCTCTCAGGTTTGGAAGGGGAAAGAGTTGGATATCACATTTCATGTTAGAGGTAGGATCTCAGGTTTGGTATTAGAGGCATTGAGATATCACCTCATGCTATCAGAAGGGTCTCAGGAATGGAATGGGAAGGAGTTGGATATCACATCTCATGCTAAAGGGAGGGTCTCAGGTTTGGAAGGGGAAGGATTTGGATATCACATCTCATGTTATAGGAAGGATCTCAGGTTTGGTATTAGAAGCATTGAGATATCACATCTCATGCTATCGGAAGGATCTCAGGTTTGGTATTAGAAGCATTGAGATATCACATCTCATGCTATCAGAAGGGTCTCAGGTTGGAATGGGAAGGAGTTGGATATCACATCTCATGTTATAGGAAGGGTCTCAGGATTGGAATGGGAAGGACTTGGATATCACATCTCATGCTATAGGAAGGCTCTCAGGTTTGCAAGGGGAAAGAGTTGGATATCACATTTCATGCTATCAGAAGGATCTCAGGTTTGGTATAGAAGCATTGAGATATCATATCTTATGCTATCAGAAGAGTCTCAGGATTGGAATGGGAAGGAGTTGGATATCACATCTCATGCTAAAGGGAGGGTCTCAGGTTTGGAAGATAAGGATTTGGATATCACATCTCATGTTATAGGAAGGATCTCAGGTTTGGTATTAGAAGTATTGAGACATCACATCTCATGCTATAGGAAGGGTCTCAGGATTGGAATAGGAAGGAGTTGGATATCACATCTCATGCTATAGGAAGGGTCTCAGGATTGGAATGGGAAGGACTTGGGTATCACATCTCATGCTATAGGGAGGGTCTCAAGTTTGATATTAGAAGCATTGAGATATCACATCTCATGCTATAGGAAGGGTCACAGGTTTGGTATAAGCAGTGAGATATCACATCTCATGCTATAGGAAGTGTCTCAGGATTGGAATGGGAAGGAGTTGGATATCACATCTCATGTTATAGGAAGGATCTCAGGTTTGGTATAAGCATTGAGATATCACATCTCTGCTATCGGAAGGGTCTCAGGATTGGAATGGGAAGGAGTTGGATATTCCCATCTCATGTTATAGGAAGGGTCTCAGGTTTGGTATTAGAAGCATTGAGATATCACATCTCATGCTATAGGAAGGGTCTCAGGATTGGAATGGGAAGGACTTGGATATCACATCTCTTGCTATAGGGAGGGTCTCAAGTTTGATATTAGAAGCATTGAGGTATCACATTTCATGATATCGGAAGGGTCTCAAGATTGGAATGGGAAGGAGTTGGATATCACATCTCATGATAAAGGAAGGGTCTAAGGTTTGGAAGGGGAAGGATTTGGATATCACATCTCATGTTATAGGACGGGTCTCAGGTTTGGTATTAGAAGCATTGAGATATCAAGTCTCATGGTATAGGAAGGGTCTCAGAATTGGAATGGGAAGGAGTTGGATATCACATCTCAAGCTATAGGAAGGGTCTCAGGATTAGAATGGGAAGGAGTTTGATATCACATGTCATGCCATAGTATGGGTCTCAGGTTTGGTAGGAGCATTGGGATATCACATCTCATGTTATCGGAAGGGTATCGGGATTGGATTTGGAAGGAGTTGGTTATCCCATCTCATGCTATAGGAAGGGTCTCAGGTTGGAATGGGAAGGAGTTGGATATCACATCGCATGTTATAGGAAGGGTCTCAGGATTGGAATGGGAAGGACTTGGATATCACATCTCATGCTATAGGAAGGCTCTCAGGTTTGCAAGGGGAAAGAGTTGGATATCACATTTCATGCTATCAGAAGGATCTCAGGTTTGGTATAGAAGCATTGAGATATCATATCTTATGCTATCAGAAGAGTCTCAGGATTGGAATGGGAAGGAGTTGGATATCACATCTCATGCTAAAGGGAGGGTCTCAGGTTTGGAAGATAAGGATTTGGATATCACATCTCATGTTATAGGAAGGATCTCAGGTTTGGTATTAGAAGTATTGAGATATCACATCTCATGCTATCGGAAGGATCTCAGGTTTGGTATAGAAGCATTGAGATATCATATCTTATGCTATCAGAAGGGTCTCAGGATTGGAATGGGAAGGAGTTGGATATCACATCTCATGCTAAAGGGAGGGTCTCAGGTTTGGAAGGGGAAGGATTTGGATATCACATCTCATGTTATAGGATGGATCTCAGGTTTGGTATTAGAAGTATTGAGATATCACATCTCATGTTATCGGAAGGATCTCAGGTTTGGTATTAGAAGTATTGAGATATCACATCTCATGCTATAGGAAGGGTCTCAGGATTGGAATGGGAAGGAGTTGGATATCACATCTCATGCTAAAGGAAGGGTCTCAGGTTTGGTAGAAACATTGAGATATCACATCTCATGCTATAGGAAGGGTCTCAGGATTGGAATGGGAAGGACGTAGATATCACATATCATGCTATAGGGAGGGTCTCAGTTTTGATATTAGAAGCATTGAGATATCACATCTCATGCTATCGGAAGTGTCTCAGGATTGGAATGGGAAGGAGCTGGATATCACATCTCATGCTAAAGGAAGGGTCTCAGGTTTGGAACGGGAAGGAGTTGGATATCACATCTCATGTTATAGGAAGGGTCTCAGGTTTGGTATAAACATTGAGATATCACATCTCTGCTATAGGAAGTGTCTCAGGATTGGAATGGGAAAGACTTGGATATCACATCTCATGCTATAGGTAGGGTCTCAAGTTTGTTATTAGAAGCATTGAGATATCACATCTCATGCTATAGGAAGGGTCTGAGGATTGGAATGGGAAGGAGTTGGATATCACATCTCATGCTATGGGAAGGGTCTCAGGTTTGGTATAAGCAGTGAGATATCACATCTCATGCTATAGGAAGTGTCTCAGGATTGGAATGGGAAGGAGTTGGATATCACATCTCATGTTATAGGAAGGATCTCAGGTTTGGTATAAGCATTGAGATATCACATCTCTGCTATCGGAAGGGTCTCAGGATTGGAATGGGAAGGACTTGGATATCACATCTCATGCTATAGGGAGGGTCTCAAGTTTGATATTAGAAGCTTTGAGATATCACATCTCATGATATCGGAAGGGTCTCAGGATTGGAATGGGAAGGAGTTGGATATCACATCTCATGATAAAGGAAGGGTCTAAGGTTTGGAAGGGGAAGGATTTGGATATCACATCTCATGCTATAGGGAGGGTCTCAAGTTTGATATTAGAAGCTTTGAGATATCACATCTCATGATATCGGAAGGGTCTCAGGATTGGAATGGGAAGGAATTGGATATCACATCTCATGATAAAGGAAGGGTCTAAGGTTTGGAAGGGGAAGGATTTGGATATCACATCTCATGTTATATTACGGGTCTCAGGTTTGGTATTAGAAGCATTGAGATATCAAGTCTCATAGTATAGGAAGGGTCTCAGAATTGGAATGGGAAGGAGTTGGATATCACATCTCAAGCTATAGGAAGGGTCTCAGGATTGGAATGGGAAGGACTTGGCTATCACATCTCATGCTATAGGAAGGCTCTCAGGTTTGGAAGGGGAAAGAGTTGGATATCACATTTCATGTTAGAGGTGGGATCTCAGGTTTGGTATTAGAGGCATTGAGATATCACATCTCATGCTATCAGAAGGGTCTCAGGAATGGAATGGGAAGGAGTTGGATATCACATCTCATGCTAAAGGGAGGGTCTCAGGTTTGAAAGGGGAAGGATTTGGATATCACATCTCATGTTATAGGAAGGATCTCAGGTTTGGTATTAGAAGCATTGAGATATCACATCTCATGCTATCGGAAGGATCTCAGGTTTGGTATTAGAAGCATTGAGATATCACATCTCATGCTATCAGAAGAGTCTCAGGATTGGAATAGGAAGGAGTTGGATATCACATCTCATGCTAAACGGAGGGTCTCAGGTTTGGAAGGGGAAGGATTTGGATATCACATCTCATGTTATCGGAAGGATCTCACGTTTGGTATTAGAAGTATTGAGATATCATATCTCATGCTATAGGAAGGGTCTCAGGATTGGAATGGGAAGGAGCTGGATATCACATCTCATGCTAAAGGAAGGGTCTCAGGTTTGGAACGGGAAGGATTTGGATATCACATCTCATGTTATAGTAAGGGTCTCAGGTTTGGTATAAGCATTGAGATATCACATCTCTGCTATCGGAAGTGTCTCAGGATTGGAATGGGAAGGAGTTGGATATCCCATCTCATGTTATAGGACTGGTCTCAGGTTTGTTATTAGAATCATTGAGATATCATATTGCATACTGTAGGAAGGGTCTAAGGGTTGGAATGTGAAGGACTTGGATATCACATCTCATGCTATAGATAGGCTCTTAGGTTTGGAAAGGGAAGGAGTTGGATATCACATTTCATGTTAGAGGAAGGATCTCAGGTTTGGTATTAGAAGCATTGAGATATCACATATCATGCTATAGGAAGGGTCTCAGGATTGGAATGGGAAGCAGTTGGATATCACATCTCATGCTATAGGAAGGGTCTCAGGTTTGGTATAAGCATTGAGATATCACATCTCATGCTATAGGACGGGTCTCAGGATTGGAATGGAAGGAGTTGGATATCACATCTCATGTTATAGGAAGGATCTCAGGTTTGGTGTTAGAAGCATTGAGACATCACATCTCATGCTATAGGAAGGGTCTCAGGGTTGGAATGGGAAGGAGTTGGATATCACATCTCATCCAATAGGAAGGGTCTCAGGTTTGGAATGGGAAGGAATTGGATATCGCATCTCATGTTATAGTAAGGATCTCAGGTTTGGTATTAGAAGCATTGTGATATCACATCTCATGCTATAGGAAGGGTCTCAGGATTGGAATGGGAAGGAGTTGGATATCACATCTCATGCTAAAGGGAGGGTCTCAGGTTTGGAAGGGGAAGGATTTGGATATCACATCTCATGTTATAGGATGGATCTCAGGTTTGGTATTAGAAGTATTGAGATATCACATCTCATGTTATCGGAAGGATCTCAGGTTTGGTATTAGAAGTATTGAGATATCACATCTCATGCTATAGGAAGGGTCTCAGGATTGGAATGGGAAGGAGTTGGATATCACATCTCATGCTAAAGGAAGGGTCTCAGGTTTGATAGAAGCATTGAGATATCACATCTCATGCTATAGGAAGGGTCTCAGGATTGGAATGGGAAGGACGTAGATATCACATATCATGCTATAGGGAGGGTCTCAGTTTTGATATTAGAAGCATTGAGATATCACATCTCATGCTATCGGAAGTGTCTCAGGATTGGAATGGGAAGGAGCTGGATATCACATCTCATGCTAAAGGAAGGGTCTCAGGTTTGGAACGGGAAGGAGTTGGATATCACATCTCATGTTATAGGAAGGGTCTCAGGTTTGGTATAAACATTGAGATATCACATCTCTGCTATAGGAAGTGTCTCAGGATTGGAATGGGAAAGACTTGGATATCACATCTCATGCTATAGGTAGGGTCTCAAGTTTGTTATTAGAAGCATTGAGATATCACATCTCATGCTATAGGAAGGGTCTGAGGATTGGAATGGGAAGGAGTTGGATATCACATCTCATGCTATGGGAAGGGTCTCAGGTTTGGTATAAGCAGTGAGATATCACATCTCATGCTATAGGAAGTGTCTCAGGATTGGAATGGGAAGGAGTTGGATATCACATCTCATGTTATAGGAAGGATCTCAGGTTTGGTATAAGCATTGAGATATCACATCTCTGCTATCGGAAGGGTCTCAGGATTGGAATGGGAAGGAGTTGGATATTCCCATCTCATGTTATAGGAAGGGTCTCAGGTTTGGTATTAGAAGCATTGAGATATCACATCTCATGCTATAGGAAGGGTCTCAGGAGTGGAATGGGAAGGACTTGGATATCACATCTCATGCTATAGGGAGGGTCTCAAGTTTGATATTAGAAGCTTTGAGATATCACATCTCATGATATCGGAAGGGTCTCAGGATTGTAATGGGAAGGAGTTGGATATCACATCTCATGATAAAGGAAGGGTCTAAGGTTTGGAAGGGGAAGGATTTGGATATCACATCTCATGTTATATTACGGGTCTCAGGTTTGGTATTAGAAGCATTGAGATATCAAGTCTCATAGTATAGGAAGGGTCTCAGAATTGGAATGGGAAGGAGTTGGATATCACATCTCAAGCTATAGGAAGGGTCTCAGGATTGGAATGGGAAGGACTTGGCTATCACATCTCATGCTATAGGAAGGCTCTCAGGTTTGGAAGGGGAAAGAGTTGGATATCACATTTCATGTTAGAGGTAGGATCTCAGGTTTGGTATTAGAGGCATTGAGATATCACATCTCATGCTATCAGAAGGGTCTCAGGAATGGAATGGGAAGGAGTTGGATATCACATCTCATGCTAAAGGGAGGGTCTCAGGTTTGGAAGGGGAAGGATTTGGATATCACATCTCATGTTATAGGAAGGATCTCAGGTTTGGTATTAGAAGCATTGAGATATCACATCTCATGCTATCGGAAGGATCTCAGGTTTGGTATTAGAAGCATTGAGATATCACATCTCATGCTATCAGAAGAGCCTCAGGATTGGAATAGGAAGGAGTTGGATATCACATCTCATGCTAAAGGGAGGGTCTCAGGTTTGGAAGGGGAAGGATTTGGATATCACATCTCATGTTATCGGAAGGATCTCACGTTTGGTATTAGAAGTATTGAGATATCATATCTCATGCTATAGGAAGGGTCTCAGGATTGGAATGGGAAGGAGTTGGATATCACATCTCATGCTATAGGGAGGGTCTCAGGATTGGAATGGGAAGGACTTAGATATCACATATCATGCTATAGGGGGGGTCTCAGTTTTGATATTAGAAGCATTGAGATATCACATCTCATGCTATCGGAAGTGTCTCAGGATTGGAATGGGAAGGAGCTGGATATCACATCTCATGCTAAAGGAAGGGTCTCAGGTTTGGAACGGGAAGGATTTGGATATCACATCTCATGTTATAGGAAGTGTCTCAGGTTTGGTATAAGCATTGAGATATCACATCTCTGCTATCGGAAGTGTCTCAGGATTGGAATGGGAAGGAGTTGGATATCCCATCTCATGTTATAGGACGGGTCTCAGGTTTGTTATTAGAATCATTGAGATATCATATTGCATGCTGTAGGAAGGGTCTAAGGGTTGGAATGTGAAGGACTTGGATATCACATCTCATGCTATAGATAGGCTCTTAGGTTTGGAAAGGGAAGGAGTTGGATATCACATTTCATGTTAGAGGAAGGATCTCAGGTTTGGTATTAGAAGCATTGAGATATCACATCTCATGCTATAGGAAGGGTCTCAGGATTGGAATGGGAAGCAGTTGGATATCACATCTCATGCTATAGGAAGGGTCTCAGGTTTGGTATAAGCATTGAGATATCACATCTCATGCTATAGGACGGGTCTCAGGATTGGAATGGAAGGAGTTGGATATCACATCTCATGTTATAGGAAGGATCTCAGATTTGGTATTAGAAGCATTGAGACATCACATCTCATGCTATAGGAAGGGTCTCAGGGTTGGAATGGGAAGGAGTTGGATATCACATCTCATCCAATAGGAAGGGTCTCAGGTTTGGAATGGGAAGGAATTGGATATCACATCTCATGTTATAGGAAGGATCTCAGGTTTGGTATTAGAAGCATTGAGATATCACATCTCATGCTATAGGAAGGGTCTCAGGATTGGAATGTGAAGGATTTGGATATCACATCTCATGCTAAAGGAAGGGTCTCAGGTTTGGTAGAAGCATTGAGATATCACGTCTCTGCTATCGGAATGGTCTCAGGATTGGATTGGGAAGGAGTTGGATATCCCTTCTCATGCTATAGGAAGGGTCTCAGGATTTGAATGGCAAGGAGTTGGATATCACATCTCATGCCATAGGAAGGGTCTCAGGTTTGGTATAAGCATTGAGATATCACATCTCTGCTATCGGAAAGGTCTCAGGATTGGATTGGGAAGGAGTTGGATATCCCTTCTCATGCTATAGGAAGTGTCTCAGGTTGGAATGGGAAGGAGTTGGATATCACATCTCATGTTATAGGAAGGGTCTCAGGTTTGGAATGGGAAGGATTTGGATATCACATCTCTTGCTATAGGAAGGGTCTCAGGATTGGAATGGGTAGGAGTTGGATATTACTTTCTTGCTATAGGAAGGGTCTCATGTTTGGAATGGGAAGGAGTTGGATATCACATATGCTATAGTTAGTGTCTCAGGTTTGGAACGGGAAGGAGTTGGATATCACATCTCATGTTATAGGAAGGGTCTCAGGTTTGGTATAAGCATTGAGATATCACATCTCTGCTATCGGAAGCGGCTCAGGATTGGAATGGGAAGGAGTTGGATATCCCATCTCATGTTATAGGAAGAGTCTCTGGTTTGGTATTAGAATCATTGAGATATCACATCGCATGCTGTAGGAAGGGTCTAAGGATTGGAATGGGATGGACTTGGATATCACATCTCATGCTATAGGTAGGCTCTCAGGTTTGGTATAAGCATTGAGATATCACATCTCATGCTATAGGAAGGGTCTCAGGATTGGAATGGGAAGGACTTGGATGTCACATCTCATGCTATAGGGAGGGTCTCAAGTTTGATATTAGAAGCATTGAGATAACAAATCTCATGATATCGGAAGGGTCTCAGGATTGGAATGGGAAGGAGTTGGATATCACATCTCATGATAAAGGAAGGGTCTAAGGTTTGGAAGGGGAAGGATTTGGATATCACATCTCATGTTATAGGACGGGTCTCAGGTTTGGTATTAGAAGCATTGAGATATCAAGTCTCATGGTATAAGAAGGGTCTCAGAATTGGAATGGGAAGGAGTTGGATATCACACCTCAAGCTATAGGAAGGGTCTCAGGATTGGAATGGGAAGGAGTTTGATATCACATCTCATGCCATAGTATGGGTCTCAGGTTTGGTAGAAGCATTGGGATATCACATCTCATGCTATCGGAAGGGTATCAGTATTGGATTTGGAAGAAGTTGGATATCCCATCTCATGCTATAGGAAGGGTCTCAAGTTGGAATGGGAAGGAGTTGGATATCACATTTCATGTTATAGGAAGGGTCTCAGGATTGGAATGGGAAGGACTTGGATATCATATCTCATGCTATAGGACGGGTCTCAGGTTTGTTATTAGAATCATTGAGATATCATATTGCATGCTGTAGGAAGGGTCTAAGGATTGGAATGGGAAGGACCTGGATATCACATCTCATGCTATAGATAGGCTCTTAGGTTTGGAAAGGGAAGGAGTTGGATATCACATTTCATGTTAGAGGAAGGATCTCAGGTTTGGTATTAGAAGCATTGAGATATCACATCTCATGCTATAGGAAGGGTCTCAGGATTGGAATGGGAAGTAGTTGGATATCACATCTCATGCTATAGGAAGGGTCTCAGGTTTGGTATAAGCATTGAGATATCACATCTCATGCTATAGGACGGGTCTCAGGATTGGAATGGAAGGAGTTGGATATCACATCTCATGTTATAGGAAGGATCTCAGGTTTGGTATTAGAAGCATTGAGATATCACATCTCATGCTATAGGAAGGGTCTCAGGATTGGAATGGGAAGTAGTTGGATATCACATCTCATGCTATAGGAAGGGTCTCAGGTTTGGTATAATTATTGAGATATCACATCTCATGCTATAGGACGGGTCTCAGGGTTGGAATGGGAAGGAGTTGGATATCACAACTCATCCAATAGGAAGGGTCTCAGGTTTGGAATGGGAAGGAATTGGATATCACATCTCATGTTATAGGAAGGATCTCAGGTTTGGTATTAGAAGCATTGAGATATCACATCTCATGCTATCGGAAGGGTCTCAGGATTGGAATGTGAAGGATTTGGATATCACATCTCATGCTAAAGGAAGGGTCTCAGGTTTGGTAGAAGCATTGAGATATCACGTCTCTGCTATCGGAAGGTTCTCAGGATTGGATTGGGAAGGAGTTGGATATCCCTTCTCATGCTATAGGAAGGGTCTCAGGATTTGAATGGCAAGGAGTTGGATATCACATCTCATGCCATAGGAAGGGTCTCAGGTTTGGTATAAGCATTGAGATATCACATCTCTGCTATCGGAAGGGTCTCAGGATTGGAATGGGAAGGAGTTGGTGTTAAGACGGATTTCTGAACTCTGTCCTGGTGGCGCAGAAGTTCAGAAGGCCAACCTAATTACTTGGAACAGGGTAACCTCTGGACGAGCCAGACCAATCAAGGTAGCGATCGCGGCGGTCAAGACTAGGTCTCAAGAGGGGTGAGGGTGACTGAAAGCCCGCAATGAGCACACAAAGCAAGAGCGCTTACAAACTACTCCAAACAGTTGTTATATCAAAAATATATACACATTTATTTTAAGGCCTTTAAAATAATGACCGTAGCGAAAAAATCACAATATCACAGTATTAAACCAACACATACCATATCAACACAATATATATACAAATACAACAGTCTTAAGCATTAGAGGCACGAAATGTGTAGTCCACCTGCCAGGGAAGGAAAACAGGCAGTGCGATAACGCTTTAGACTCAGTTCGCCTTCAGAGGCACCTAACTAGATGGAAGTCCGAGCCCTGCGAAGAGTGGAGCCTTGTGCTCAAAGTACCTGCCACGCCGGTGCCAACGGGCAAAAGGAGAAGCTCTTCGGAGGAAGTCAGGCAGTTCGGGTTAGTGCACAGCAGAAGGAGAACAGGTTCCGCAACTCAAGCGCAGCCTCCACAGCGAGCAGAAGCAGAGCGCGAGTACGGCAAAAGGGTGCTGTTTTTACACAGCAGGGAAAAGCAATGGGATACTGCAGGAGGGCGACCAGATCCTAGCTATACTACTCACCGGTCCCCGAAGCAAGCAGACCCAGGCTTCTCCACGTTAGTTTCAGCAGCTGGCAGGTTCAGAAGAGCAGGGAACGCCTCGTAGTCGTGTAGAGCAAAAAGACGTCCCAATCGACGAAACCGGCACAGTTTGTTGCCGCAGCAGGACAACGGAGCGGCCGTGTGTATTCGAGCCAAATGTACACTCCTCCCTTCAGACTTGGGAACGCCAAGTGTACGAAGCGTGGGAGAGTGACAAGGACTCGAAATACAACACAACCTGGCGGCGGTTACAGAGCAGGACTCCCTTGTAAGCTGGTCAGTCAACTGGATGGCCCAGAGACACTTCCGAAGGCTTACTTGGCAGGAGATGATGAAGTCGCCGGGAATAGCTGTTCCTGCTATTCCAAAGGTCGAAGCACCAGTACAGGCCTTCTGGTTCGATCAAAGGAGGAAAGGGTTTCACAGGACGACAGCAGTGCAAAGGAGGATTCCTTCAGCGGGTCACCAGCGATTCCTCGGTCCAGCCTCGTGGTTGCAGGATACTTGGCTCCTGTATTCCTTCGTTCGTGAGAACTCAGGAGATCGACATGGTAGTGGTGTTTCCAGCCCCCTCTTATCCACGGTTCCCTTCGCGCCAAAACGGAGGGGAGCCAATGGGAGATCCGCTCATCAACACACATACCATACGTGGACCAATCACGGACCACGGTGGTCCCAGGCATTCACACCACCCTAGACTCTCTGGCACCCAGGATGTGTATTGGGACCAGACATCCCAGCCCACACCCTGGAGGCACACAAACGACATGTAGAAGCCCGCGAAAGCAACCACGTTTCGCGGGAAAGTACATGCCCAAATAAGGAAGGCCCCGGGTCGCTCGACCTGGGGAAGGTGAAGGGAGCAAGACGGTCAGTGGACAAGACAAAGGAGCCTCGTGGTCTGGCCATTTTGGGAGCCAGGCCACCATTTTGGGTTCAGTGCGAAAAACGTGCTCAGAACGCCAAAAGGAGCTCAAAATAAACAAAACGATCGCTGCCACCATTCCAGTCCCTGAATGACTTGCACCGATCAAATACCATCCTAAAAGAGTATCTAGGGCCTGTAGAAGGCTAGAGACCCAAGAGAGCTGTAACTTAGCTTACAGTGCCCTCTTGTGTCATGTTGCACTAAAGCCGCAACATGATAAAAGAAACTATGGGAAACAGCGTTCCCCGGTACTGGCTGTCTTAAGGGCATGTCAGTTTCCCCGTAAGAAAGGAGCGAAAGCCCAGAGGAGTGCGGCAGAAGGCTGCACTTCTCTGGCAAAGTCAAGAACAAGGTGAAAACAACAGCAAAAAGTTTAGGGGTTGCCACATGGAAGGAAAATTACCTACAATTACGAAATCTTTCCTAACACTCACCCCTCCCAGACTATGGACAGGGGGAACTAATCCACCCCTGGATGAGTCTCTTGTTCAGGTCGGTTAAACATTCTGGACAACCCATCAGCATTGCTATGTTGGACACCTGGCCTATGCTCAATAGTGAAGTCGAAGCCTTGTAGACTTATGGACCACCTAAGCAACTTTGGATTCTCCCCCTTCATGTTCATTAGCCACTTTAACGGCTTATGGTCAGTTTGCACAGTGAAGTGGGTCCCATAGAGGTAGGGCCTCAGCTTCCTTAGGGCCCACACAACAGAGAAACATTCTTTCTCTACCGTGGACCATCTGAGCTCTCTGTCCTTAAGCTGGCGACTAATAAAACCGATAGGGTGTTCCTTACCCTTCTCATCTACTTGTGATAGTACAGCTCCTATCCCAGTGTCAGAGGCGTCCGTCTGCACGATAAAAGGTCTTTGATAATCAGGGGCCCTAAGGACAGGGGCCTGGCACAAGGAGTCTTTTAAGCCATTGAAGGCCTTCTCACACTCGTCGGTCCAAGTTACCTTCTTGGGTTTCTTCGGAGTTGTGAGGGCAGTCAGAGGAGCAGCTATGGTGCCATAGTCTGCCACAAAATTGCGGTAATACCCCGTGAGTCCTAAAAAGGCTCTCACTTGGGTTTGCGTAGTGGGGGTAGGCCAGTCTTGTACTGCTTGTACCTGACTGAGTAGAGGCTGTCTCCTCCCTCCACCTACTTCATGTCCAAGGTAAACCACTGAGCCTTGTCCATTTTGGTGAGGGGCCACTCGGACCCCCTCAAAAGAGCTATCTGAAGGACTGCTTGGGAACAGGTCGGGGAGAGGTTCAGACTCCTCTCCCGCAACGTCTGAAGCCAGTAGCAGTGCTGCGATTTCGACGCTTGGGCCGAAAGCCTTCAGCCTATTCGCGTGAAACACTTTTGGAGCCTGTCCAGGCCTTCCAAGGTCCACTGAATAGTTAACCTCACCCAGGGGCTCCACCACTGGGTAAGGGCCTGACCATTTGTCCTGTAAAGCTCGAGGCCTTATGGGATTCATGATCAGGACTTGCTGACCAAGTGTAAAGTTGATGAGGGAAGCTTTCTGGTCGTACCAATGTTTCACCAGCGCTTGCCCTGCCTTCAATTTATCACTAGCCAAGCCCATCAGAAGTACCATCCCTTTTCTGAGCCCTAGCACATAATCAACTACGTTGGTAGTAACAGGGGGAGTGGGCATCTCCCATCCCTCTTTGACGATGGCTAAGGGTCCCCGTACGGGATGACCGAACAGAAGTTCGAAGGGGCTGAAGCCAACACCCTCCTGTGGTACCTCTCGGTAGGCAAACAGTAAGCATGAAACAAGAAGATCCCATTTTCTTCTCTGAGGCTCCTCCAGAGCCCCAATCATGCTCTTTAACGTCCTGTTGAAACGCCCCCCCAGACCATTGGTCTGGGGGTGGTATGCAGAAGAGAACCTGTAGGTGACCCCACATTCTTTCCACATAGCCTGCCTATACTTCGACATAAAGTTGCTGCCATCATCCGGCACAACTTCTTTAGGGAAGCCAACCCTAGTAAATATGCCGAGTAAAGCTTCTGCAACTGACTTGGCAGTTACAGTTTTCCATGGGATGGCCTCAGGATACCTGGTTGCATGGTCGACCAGCACCAGGATAAACCTATTGCCCGAGGATGTTTGCGGGTCAAGGGGACCAACCATGTCGATCCCTACCCTTTCAAATGGTACCCCCACAACTGGGAGCGGTACCAACGGAGCTTGGATTGTCGCGCCAACCTTACCAGACAACTGGCAGGAGGCACAACTCCTGCAGTGACTTTCTACTTGCACCCCCATCTTGGGCCAGTAGAAGTGCATGGATAACCTTTGCTTGGTCCTCTTCATACCAAGGTGACCAGCAAGGGGAACTTCATGCGCCAACTGCAGGAGGAAGGGCCTAACAGCAAGGGGAACCACCAACCTCCTATGGTCTCCTTCTGTAGACTCTGTGGGCTCACTATACAGGAGTCCACCTTCCCAATAAATCCTATGCTTCCCAGGAGGTTCACCCTCAAGCTGGGAGCAGGCCTGTCTCCTTAGGCCTTCCAGAGATGGGCACTCACGTTGGCCTTTACTGAATTCGTCCCTATCAGGACCTCCTTCAACTAACAAGTCTTTTAGTTCAGGATGATCGTTGGGGTCGAATACTTCAGGCATCGCCACCTCCTCGTCAGGCCCGGGCGATTGACCAACTTCCTCCACCGCAGTGGTAGGCGAGCTCGGGGGAATATTCTCTTTCCCTCGTTTTGACTTGTAGACTCCTTTCGCCTTGGGTTTCCCCTTCGGCTGGGGCGGCGTATTGGACTTGGCCAATGCTGCCCGTGCTTGAGACCGTGTGTAGGGTCTTTCGGCAGTGTCTCCTACGAGCCCTAAAGCTCTGAGATCATTACCTAACAAGACCTTTCCCGGGACGTTTCTCTGAATGCTCACTGGAATCCTGACTGCTGTACTATTTAAAGTAAGATTTACAGGTATTACTGGAAACATACGGAGGGGGCCGTCAGCCAACTTAGTGGGCATCAGAGTAGCTCTGGCAACTTCCTCTGAGTCTACCAAGGTAGAATCCACTACAGTGCGACTGCACCCACTATCCCTAAGAGCTGGAGTATCCACTCCAGTGATCAGCACACTGTCTTTAAAGTAGTGCTTGGTATTATCCGGAATCCTAGCATAAGCCTCTGCGACTTTCGGCTCCCAGGAACCTAGGGACACTAAAACTACCTCAGCCTCTATTCCGCTGGGAAACGAGTCTGAGGAGAAGGATGCTCCTGTAATCTCTTCTTCCTCGTAGGAGGAGAAGGCCAGATTAGCGGAGTGGACCCCCAAAGGTCTAATCATGTTATAGGACGGGTCTCAGGTTTGGTATTAGAAGCATTGAGATATCAAGTCTCATGGTATAGGAAGGGTCTCAGAATTGGAATGGGAAGGAGTTGGATAACACATCTCAAGCTATAGCAAGGGTCTCAGGATTGGAATGGGAAGAAGTTTGATATCACATCTCATGCCATAGTATGGGTCTCATGTTTGGTAGAAGCATTGGGATATCACATCTCATGCTATCGGAAGGGTATCAGTATTGGATTTGGAAGGAGTTGGATATCCCATCATGCTATAGGAAGGGTCTCAGGTTGGAATGGGAAGGAGTTGGATATCACATCTCATGTTATAGGAAGGGTCTCAGGATTGGAATGGGAAGGACTTGGATATCATATCTCATGCTATGGGAAGGCTCTCAGGTTTGGAAGGGGAAGGAGTTGGATATCACATCTCAAGCTATAGGAAGGGTCTCAGGTTTGGTATTAGAAGCATTGAGATATCACATCTCATGCTATAGGAAGGGTCTCAGGATTGGAATGGGAAGGAGTTGGATATCACATCTCAAGCTATAGGAAGGGTCTCAGGTTTGGTATAAGCATTGAGATATCACATCTCATGCTATAGGAAGGGTGTCAGAATTGGAATGGGAAGGAGTTGGATATCACATCTCATGTTATAGGAAAGATCTCAGGTTTGGTATTAGAAGCATTGAGACATCAAATCTCATGTTATAGGAAGGGTCTCAGGATTGGAATGGGAAGAAGTTGGATATCACATCTCATGCTATAGGAAGGGTCTCAGGATTGGAATGGGAAGGAGTTGTATATGACGTCTCATGCCATAGGAAGGGTCTCAGGTTTGGTATAAGCATTGAGATATCACATCACATGCTATAGGAAGGGTCTCAGGATTGGAATGGGAAGGACTTGGATATCACATCTCATGCTATAGGCAGGGTCTCAGGTTTGGAAAGGGAAGGAGTTGGATATCACATTTCATGTTAGAGGTAGGATCTCAGTTTTGGTATTAGAGGCATTGAGATATCACATCTCATACTATCAGAAGGGTCTCAGGATTGGAATGGGAAGGAGTTGGATATCACATCTCATGCTAAAGGGAGGGTCTCAGGTTTGGAAGGGGAAGGAGTTTGATATCACATCTCATGCCATAGTATGGGTCTCAGGTTTGGTAGAAGCATTGGGATATCACATCTCATGCTATCGGAAGGGTATCAGTATTGGATTTGGAAGGAGTTGGATATCCCATCTCATGCTATAGGAAGGGTCTCAGGTTGGAATGGGAAGGAGTTGGATATCACATCTCATGTTATAGGAAGGGTTTCAGGATTGGAATGGGAAGGACTTGGATATCATATCTCACGCTAGAGGAAGGGTCTCAGAATTGGAATGGGAAGGAGTTGGATATCACATCTCATGTTATAGGAAAGATCTCAGGTTTGGTATTAGAAGCATTGAGGCTTCAAATCTCATGTTATAGGAAGGGTCTCAGGATTGGAATGGGAAGAAGTTGGATATCACATCTCATGCTATAGGAAGGGTCTCAGGTTTGGTATAAGCATTGAGATATCACATCTCATACTATAGGAAGGGTCTCAGGATTGGAATGGGAAGGAGTTGTATATGACATCTCATGCCATAGGAAGGGTCTCAGGTTTGGTATAAGCATTGAGATATCACATCACATGCTATAAGAAGGGTCTCAGGATTGGAATGGGAAGGACTTGGATATCACATCTCATGCTATAGGCAGGGTCTCAGGTTTGTAAAGGGAAGGAGTTGGATATCACATTTCATGTTAGAGGTAGGATCTCAGGTTTGGTATTAGAGGCATTGAGATATCACATCTCATGCTATCAGAAGGGTCTCAGGATTGGAATGGGAAGGAGTTGGATATCACATCTCATGCTAAAGGGAGGGTCTCAGGTTTGGAAGGGGAAGGAGTTTGATATCACATCTAACGCCATAGTATGGGTCTCAGGTTTGGTAGAAGCTTTGGGATATCACATCTCATGCTATCGGAAGGGTATCAGTATTGGATTTGGAAGGAGTTGGATATCCCATCTCATGCTATAGGAAGGGTCTCAGGTTGGAATGGGAAGGAGTTGGATATCACATCTCATGTTATAGGAAGGGTCTCAGGATTGGAATGGGAAGGACTTGGATATCATATCTCATGCTATAGGAAGGGTCTCAGAATTGGAATGGGAAGGAGTTGGATATCACATCTCATGTTATAGGAAAGATCTCAGGTTTGGTATTAGAAGCATTGAGACATCACATCTCATGTTATAGGAAGGGTCTCAGGATTGGAATGGGAAGAAGTTGGATATCACATCTCATGCTATAGGAAGGGTCTCAGGTTTGGTATAAGCATTGAGATATCACATCTCATGCTATAGGAAGGATCTCAGGATTGGAATGGGAAGAAGTTGGATATCACACCTCATGCTATAGGAAGGATCTCAGATTTGGTATTAGAAGCATTGAGATATCACATCTCATGCTATCGGAAGGGTCTCAGGATTGGAATGGGAAGGATTTGGATATCACATCTCATGTCATAGGAAGGATCTCAGGTTTGGTATTAGAAGCATTGATATATCACATCTCATGCTATAGGAATGGTCTCAGGATTGGAATGGGTAGGAGTTGGATATTACATTCTTGCTATAGGAAGGGTCTCATGTTTGGAATGGGAAGGAGTTGGATATCACATATGCTATAGGAAGGATCTCAGGTTTGGTATTAGAAGCATTGAGATATCACATCTCATGCTATCGGAAGGGTCTCAGGATTGGAATGGGAATGATTTGGATATCACATCTCATGTTATAGGAAGGGTCTCAGGTTTGGTATAAGCATTGAGATATCACATCTCTGCTATCGGAAGTGGCTCAGGATTGGAATGGGAAGGAGTTGGATATCCCATCTCATGTTATAGGACGGGTCTCTGGTTTGGTATTAGAATCATTGAGAGATCACATCGCATGCTGTAGGAAGGGTCTAAGGATTGGAATGGGATGGACTTGGACATCACATCTCATGCTATAGGTAGGCTTTCAGGTTTGGTATAAGCATTGAGATATCACATCTCATGCTATAGGAAGGGTCTCAGGATTGGAATGGGACCGATTTGGATATCACATCTCATGCTATAGGAAGGGTCTCAGGTTTGGTATACGCATGGAGAAATCACTTCTCAGGCTATAGGAAGGGTCTCAGGATTGGAATGGGAAGGAGTTGGATATCACATCTCATGCTATAGGAAGGGTCTCAGATTTGGTATAAGCATTGAGATATCACATCTCATGCTATAGGAAGGGTCTCAGGATTGGAATGGGAAGGAGTTGTATATGACATCTCAGGCCATAGGAAGGGTCTCAGGTTTGGTATAAGCATTGAGATATCACATCTCTGCTATCGGAAGGGTCTCAGGATTGGAATGGGAAGGACTTGGATGTCACATCTCATGCTATAAGGGAGGGTCTCAAGTTTGATATTAGAAGCATTGAGATAACAAATCTCATGATATCGGAATAGTCTCACATTGGAATGGGAAGGAGTTGGATATCACATCTCATGATATAGGAAGGGTCTAAGGTTTGGAAGGGGAAGGATTTGGATATCACATCTCATGTTATAGGACGGGTCTCGGGTTTGGTATTAGAAGCATTGAGATATCAAGTCTCATGGTATAGGAAGGGTCTCAGAATTGGAATGGGAAGGAGTTGGATAACACATCTCAAGCTATAGGAAGGGTCTCAGGATTGGAATGGGAAGAAGTTTGATATCACATCTCATGCCATAGTATGGGTCTCAGGTTTGGTAGAAGCATTGGGATATCACATCTCATGCTATCGGAAGGGTATCAGTATTGGATTTGGAAGGAGTTGGATATCCCATCATGCTATAGGAAGGGTCTCAGGTTGGAATGGGAAGGAGTTGGATATCACATCTCATGTTATAGGAAGGGTCTCAGGATTGGAATGGGAAGGAGTTGGATATCACATCTCATGTTATAGGAAGGGTCTCAGGATTGGAATGGGAAGGACTTGGATATCATATCTCATGCTATAGGAAGGGTCTCAGAATTGGAATGGGAAGGAGTTGGATATCACATCTCATGCTATAGGCAGGGTCTCAGGTTTGTAAAGGGAAGGAGTTGGATATCACATTTCATGTTAGAGGTAGGATCTCAGGTTTGGTATTAGAGGCATTGAGATATCACATCTCATGCTATCAGAAGGGTCTCAGGATTGGAATGGGAAGGAGTTGGATATCACATCTCATGCTAAAGGGAGGGTCTCAGGTTTGGAAGGGGAAGGAGTTTGATATCACATCTCATGCCATAGTATGGGTCTCAGGTTTGGTAGAAGCTTTGGGATATCACATCTCATGCTATCGGAAGGGTATCAGTATTGGATTTGGAAGGAGTTGGATATCCCATCTCATGCTATAGGAAGGGTCTCAGGTTGGAATGGGAAGGAGTTGGATATCACATCTCATGTTATAGGAAGGGTCTCAGGATTGGAATGGGAAGGACTTGGATATCATATCTCATGCTATAGGAAGGGTCTCAGAATTGGAATGGGAAGGAGTTGGATATCACATCTCATGTTATAGGAAAGATCTCAGGTTTGGTATTAGAAGCATTGAGACATCACATCTCATGTTATAGGAAGGGTCTCAGGATTGGAATGGGAAGAAGTTGGATATCACATCTCATGCTATAGGAAGGGTCTCAGGTTTGGTATAAGCATTGAGATATCACATCTCATGCTATAGGAAGGGTCTCAGGATTGGAATGGGAAGAAGTTGGATATCACATCTCATGCTATAGGAAGGATCTCAGATTTGGTATTAGAAGCATTGAGATATCACATCTCATGCTATCGGAAGGGTCTCAGGATTGGAATGGGAAGGATTTGGATATCACATCTCATGTCATAGGAAGGATCTCAGGTTTGGTATTAGAAGCATTGATATATCACATCTCATGCTATAGGAATGGTCTCAGGATTGGAATGGGTAGGAGTTGGATATTACATTCTTGCTATAGGAAGGGTCTCATGTTTGGAATGGGAAGGAGTTGGATATCACATATGCTATAGGAAGGATCTCAGGTTTGGTATTAGAAGCATTGAGATATCACATCTCATGCTATCGGAAGGGTCTCAGGATTGGAATGGGAATGATTTGGATATCACATCTCATGTTATAGGAAGGGTCTCAGTTTTGGTATAAGCATTGAGATATCACATCTCTGCTATCGGAAGTGGCTCAGGATTGGAATGGGAAGGAGTTGGATATCCCATCTCATGTTATAGGACGGGTCTCTGGTTTGGTATTAGAATCATTGAGAGATCACATCGCATGCTGTAGGAAGGGTCTAAGGATTGGAATGGGATGGACTTGGACATCACATCTCATGCTATAGGTAGGCTTTCAGGTTTGGTATAAGCATTGAGATATCACATCTCATGCTATAGGAAGGGTCTCAGGATTGGAATGGGACCGATTTGGATATCACATCTCATGCTATAGGAAGGGTCTCAGGTTTGGTATACGCATGGAGAAATCACTTCTCAGGCTATAGGAAGGGTCTCAGGATTGGAATGGGAAGGAGTTGGATATCACATCTCATGCTATAGGAAGGGTCTCAGATTTGGTATAAGCATTGAGATATCACATCTCATGCTATAGGAAGGGTCTCAGGATTGGAATGGGAAGGAGTTGTATATGACATCTCAGGCCATAGGAAGGGTCTCAGGTTTGGTATAAGCATTGAGATATCACATCTCTGCTATCGGAAGGGTCTCAGGATTGGAATGGGAAGGACTTGGATGTCACATCTCATGCTATAAGGGAGGGTCTCAAGTTTGATATTAGAAGCATTGAGATAACAAATCTCATGATATCGGAATAGTCTCACATTGGAATGGGAAGGAGTTGGATATCACATCTCATGATATAGGAAGGGTCTAAGGTTTGGAAGGGGAAGGATTTGGATATCACATCTCATGTTATAGGACGGGTCTCGGGTTTGGTATTAGAAGCATTGAGATATCAAGTCTCATGGTATAGGAAGGGTCTCAGAATTGGAATGGGAAGGAGTTGGATAACACATCTCAAGCTATAGGAAGGGTCTCAGGATTGGAATGGGAAGAAGTTTGATATCACATCTCATGCCATAGTATGGGTCTCAGGTTTGGTAGAAGCATTGGGATATCACATCTCATGCTATCGGAAGGGTATCAGTATTGGATTTGGAAGGAGTTGGATATCCCATCATGCTATAGGAAGGGTCTCAGGTTGGAATGGGAAGGAGTTGGATATCACATCTCATGTTATAGGAAGGGTCTCAGGATTGGAATGGGAAGGACTTGGATATCATATCTCATGCTATGGGAAGGCTCTCAGGTTTGGAAGGGGAAGGAGTTGGATATCACATCTCAAGCTATAGGAAGGGTCTCAGGTTTGGTATTAGAAGCATTGAGATATCACATCTCATGCTATAGGAAGGGTCTCAGGATTGGAATGGGAAGGAGTTGGATATCACATCTCAAGCTATAGGAAGGGTCTCAGGTTTGGTATAAGCATTGAGATATCAGATCTCATGCTATAGGAAGGGTCTCAGAATTGGAATGGGAAGGAGTTGGATATCACATCTCATGTTATAGGAAAGATCTCAGGTTTGGTATTAGAAGCATTGAGACATCAAATCTCATGTTATAGGAAGGGTCTCAGGATTGGAATTTGAAGAAGTTGGATATCACATCTCATGCTATAGGAAGGGTCTCAGGTTTGGTATAAGCATTGAGATATCACATCTCATGCTATAGGAAGGGTCTCAGGATTGGAATGGGAAGGAGTTGTATATGAAATCTCATGCCATAGGAAGGGTCTCAGGTTTGGTATAAGCATTGAGATATCACATCACATGCTATAGGAAGGGTCTCAGGATTGGAATGGGAAGGACTTGGATATCACATCTCATGCTATAGGCAGGGTCTCAGGTTTGGAAAGGGAAGGAGTTGGATATCACATTTCATGTTAGAGGTAGGATCTCAGGTTTGGTATTAGAGGCATTGAGATATCACATCTCATGCTATCAGAAGGGTCTCAGGATTGGAATGGGAAGGAGTTGGATATCACATCTCATGCTAAAGGGAGGGTCTCAGGTTTGGAAGGGGAAGGATTTGGATATCACATCTCATGTTATAGGAAGGATCTCAGGTTTGGTATTAGAAGCATTGAGATATCACATCTCATGCTATCGGAAGTATCTCAGGTTTGGTATTAGAGGCATTGAGATATCACATCTCATGCTATCATAAGAGTCTCAGGATTGGAATGGGAAGGAGTTGGATTTCACATCTCATGCTAAAGGGAGGGTCTCAGGTTTGGAAGGGGAAGGATTTGGATATCACATCACATGTTATAGGAAGGATCTCAGGCTTGGTATTAGAAGCATTGAGATATCACATCTCATGCTATAAGAAGGGTCTCAGGATTGGAATGGGATGGAGTTGGATATCACATCTCATGCTAAAGGAAGGGTCTCAGGTTTGGTAGAAGCATTGGGATATCACATCTCATGCTATCGGAAGGGTATCAGAATTGGATTTGGAAGGAGTTGGATATCCCATCTCATGCTATAGGAAGGGTCTCAGGTTGAAATGGGAAGGAGTTGGATATCACATCTCATGTTATAGGAAGGGTCTCAGGATTGGTTTTAGAGGCATTGAGATATCACATCTCATGCTATCAGAAGGGTCTCAGGATTGGAATGGGAAGGAGTTGGATTTCACATCTCATGCTAAAGGGAGGGTCTCAGGTTTGGAAGGGGAAGGATTTGGATATCACATCTCATGTTATAGGAAGGATCTCAGGTTTGGTATTAGAAGCATTGAGATATCACATCTCATGCTATCGGAAGGATCTCAGGTTTGGTATTAGAAGCATTGAGATATCACATCTCATGCTATCAGAAGGGTCTCAGGATTGGAATGGGAAGGAGTTGGATATCACATCTCATGCTAAAGGGAGGGTCTCAGGTTTGGAAGGGGAAGGATTTGGATATCACATCTCATGTTATCGGAAGGATCTCAGGTTTGGTATTAAAAGTATTGAGATATCACATCTCATGCTATAAGAAGGGTCTCAGGATTGGAATGGGATGGAGTTGGATATCACATCTCATGCTAAAGGAAGGGTGTCAGGTTTGGTAGAATCATTGAGATATCACATCTCATGCTATCGGAAATGTCTCAGGATTGGAATGGGAAGGAGCTGGATATCACATCTCATGCTAAAGGAAGGGTCTCAGGTTTGGAACGGGAAGGAGTTGGATATCACATCTCATGTTATAGGAAGGGTCTCAGGTTTGGTATAAGCATTGAGATATCATATCTCTGCTATCGGAAGTGTCTCAGGATTGGAATGGGAAGGAGTTGGATATCCCATCTCATGTTATAGGATGGGTCTCAGGTTTGTTATTAGAATCATTGAGATATCATATTGCATGCTGTAGGAAGGGTCTAAGTATTGGAATGGGAAGGACTTGGATATCACATCTCATGCTATAGATAGGCTCTCAGGTTTGGAGGAAAGGGAAGGAGTTGGATATCACATTTCATGTTAGAGGAAGGATCTCAGGTTTGGTATTAGAGGCATTGAGACATCACATCTCATGCTATAGGAAGGGTCTCAGGATTGGAATGGGAAGGAGTTGGATATCACATCTCATGCTATAGGAAGGGTCTCAGGTTAGGTATAAGCATTGAGATATCACATCCCATGCTATAGGAAGGGTCTCAGGATTGGAATGGGAAGGAGTTGTATATGACATCTCATGCCGTAGGAAGGGTCTCAGGTTTGATATAAGCATTGAGATATCACATCTCTGCAATCGAAAGGGTCTCGGGATTGGAATCGGAAGGAGTTGGATATCCCATCTCATGTTATAGGAAGAGTCTCAGGTTTGGTATTAGAAGCATTGAGATATTACATCTCATGCTATAGGAAGTGTCTCAGGATTGGAATGGGAAGGACTTGGATATCACATCTCATGCTATAGGGAGGGTCTCAAGTTTGATATTAGAAGCATTGAGATATCACATCTCATGCTATAGGAAGGGTCTCAGGATTAGAATGGGAAGGAGTTGGATATCACATCTCATGCTATAGGAAGGGTCTCAGGTTTGGTATAAGCAGTGAGATATCACATCTCATGCTATAGGAATTGTCTCAGGATTGGAATGGGAAGGAGTTGGATATCACATCTCATGTTATAGGAAGGATCTCAGGTTTGGTATAAGCATTGAGATATCACATCTCTGCTATCGGAATGGTCTCAGGATTGGAATGGGAAGGAGTTGGATATTCCCATCTCATGATAAAGGAAGGGTCTAAGGTTTGGAAGGGGAAGGATTTGGATATCACATCTCATGTCATAGGACGGGTCTCAGGTTTGGTATTAGAAGCATTGAGATATCACTTCTCATGCTATAGGAAGGGTCTCAGGATTGGAATGGGAAGGACTTGGATATCACATCTCATGCTATAGGGAGGGTCTGAAGTTTGATATTAGAAGCATTGAGATATGACATCTCATGATATCGGAAGGGTCTCAGGATTGGAATGGGAAGGAGTTGGATATCACATCTCATGATAAAGGAAGGGTCTAAGGTTTGGAAGGGGAAGGATTTGGATATCACATCTCATGTTATAGGACGGGTCTCAGGTTTGGTATTAGAAGCATTGAGATATCAAGTCTCATGGTATAGGAAGGGTCTCAGAATTGGAATGGGAAGGAGTTGGATATCACATCTCAAGCTATAGTAAGGGTCTCAGGATTGGAATGGGAAGGAGTTTGATATCACATCTCATGCCATAGTATGGGTCTCAGGTTTGGTAGAAGCATTGGGATATCACATCTCATGCTATCGGAAGGGTATCAGTATTGGATTTGGATGGAGTTGGATATCTCATCTCATGCTATAGGAAGGGTCTCAGGTTGGAATGGGAAGGAGTTGGATATCACATCTCATGTTATAGGAAGGGTCTCAGGATTGGAATGGGAAGGACTTGGATATCATATCTCATGCTATAGGAAGGCTCTCAGGTTTGGAAGGGGAAGGAGTTGGATATCACATTTCATGGTAGAGGAAGGATCTCAGGTTTGGTATAAGAGGCATTGAGATATCACATCTCATGCTATAGGAAGGGTCTCAGGTTTGGTATAAGCAGTGAGATATCACATCTCATGCTATAGGAAGTGTCTCAGGATTGGAATGGGAAGGAGTTGGATATCACATCTCATGCCATAGTATGGGTCTCAGGTTTGGTAGAAGCATTGGGATATCACATCTCATGCTATCGGAAGGGTATCAGTATTGGATTTGGAAGGAGTTGGATATCCCATCTCATGTTATAGGAAGGGTCTCAGGATTGGAATGGGAAGGCCTTGGATATCATATCTCATGCTATAGGAAGGCTCTCAGGTTTGGAAGGGAAAGGAGTTGGATATCACATCTCATGTTATAGGAAGGGTCTCAGGATTGGAATGGGAAGGACTTGGATATCATATCTCATGCTATAGGAAGGCTCTCAGGTTTGGAAGGGGAAGGAGTTGGATATCACATCTCATGCTATAGGAAGAGTCTCAGGTTTGGTATAAGCATTGAGATATCACATCTCATGCTATAGGAATGGTCTCAGGATTGGAATGGGTAGGAGTTGGATATTACATTCTTGCTATAGGAAGGGTCTCATGTTTGGAAAGGGAAGGAGTTGGATATCTCATATGCTATAGGAAGGATCTCAGGTTTGGTATTAGAAGCATTGAGATGTCACATCTCATGCTATCGGAAGGGTCTCAGGATTGGAATGGGAAGGAGTTGGATTTCACATCTCATGCTAAAGGGAGGGTCTCAGGTTTGGAAGGGGAAGGATTTGGATATCACATCTCATGTTATAGGAAGGATCTCAGGTTTGGTATTAGAAGCATTGAGATATCACATCTCATGCTATCGGAAGGATCTCAGGTTTGGTATTAGAAGCATTGAGATATCACATCTCATGCTATCAGAAGGGTCTCAGGATTGGAATGGGAAGGAGTTGGATATCACATCTCATGCTAAAGGGAGGGTCTCAGGTTTGGAAGGGGAAGGATTTGGATATCACATCTCATGTTATCGGAAGGATCTCAGGTTTGGTATTAAAAGTATTGAGATATCACATCTCATGCTATAAGAAGGGTCTCAGGATTGGAATGGGATGGAGTTGGATATCACATCTCATGCTAAAGGAAGGGTGTCAGGTTTGGTAGAATCATTGAGATATCACATCTCATGCTATCGGAAATGTCTCAGGATTGGAATGGGAAGGAGCTGGATATCACATCTCATGCTAAAGGAAGGGTCTCAGGTTTGGAACGGGAAGGAGTTGGATATCACATCTCATGTTATAGGAAGGGTCTCAGGTTTGGTATAAGCATTGAGATATCATATCTCTGCTATCGGAAGTGTCTCAGGATTGGAATGGGAAGGAGTTGGATATCCCATCTCATGTTATAGGATGGGTCTCAGGTTTGTTATTAGAATCATTGAGATATCATATTGCATGCTGTAGGAAGGGTCTAAGTATTGGAATGGGAAGGACTTGGATATCACATCTCATGCTATAGATAGGCTCTCAGGTTTGGAGGAAAGGGAAGGAGTTGGATATCACATTTCATGTTAGAGGAAGGATCTCAGGTTTGGTATTAGAGGCATTGAGACATCACATCTCATGCTATAGGAAGGGTCTCAGGATTGGAATGGGAAGGAGTTGGATATCACATCTCATGCTATAGGAAGGGTCTCAGGTTAGGTATAAGCATTGAGATATCACATCCCATGCTATAGGAAGGGTCTCAGGATTGGAATGGGAAGGAGTTGTATATGACATCTCATGCCGTAGGAAGGGTCTCAGGTTTGATATAAGCATTGAGATATCACATCTCTGCAATCGAAAGGGTCTCGGGATTGGAATCGGAAGGAGTTGGATATCCCATCTCATGTTATAGGAAGAGTCTCAGGTTTGGTATTAGAAGCATTGAGATATTACATCTCATGCTATAGGAAGTGTCTCAGGATTGGAATGGGAAGGACTTGGATATCACATCTCATGCTATAGGGAGGGTCTCAAGTTTGATATTAGAAGCATTGAGATATCACATCTCATGCTATAGGAAGGGTCTCAGGATTAGAATGGGAAGGAGTTGGATATCACATCTCATGCTATAGGAAGGGTCTCAGGTTTGGTATAAGCAGTGAGATATCACATCTCATGCTATAGGAATTGTCTCAGGATTGGAATGGGAAGGAGTTGGATATCACATCTCATGTTATAGGAAGGATCTCAGGTTTGGTATAAGCATTGAGATATCACATCTCTGCTATCGGAATGGTCTCAGGATTGGAATGGGAAGGAGTTGGATATTCCCATCTCATGATAAAGGAAGGGTCTAAGGTTTGGAAGGGGAAGGATTTGGATATCACATCTCATGTCATAGGACGGGTCTCAGGTTTGGTATTAGAAGCATTGAGATATCACTTCTCATGCTATAGGAAGGGTCTCAGGATTGGAATGGGAAGGACTTGGATATCACATCTCATGCTATAGGGAGGGTCTGAAGTTTGATATTAGAAGCATTGAGATATGACATCTCATGATATCGGAAGGGTCTCAGGATTGGAATGGGAAGGAGTTGGATATCACATCTCATGATAAAGGAAGGGTCTAAGGTTTGGAAGGGGAAGGATTTGGATATCACATCTCATGTTATAGGACGGGTCTCAGGTTTGGTATTAGAAGCATTGAGATATCAAGTCTCATGGTATAGGAAGGGTCTCAGAATTGGAATGGGAAGGAGTTGGATATCACATCTCAAGCTATAGTAAGGGTCTCAGGATTGGAATGGGAAGGAGTTTGATATCACATCTCATGCCATAGTATGGGTCTCAGGTTTGGTAGAAGCATTGGGATATCACATCTCATGCTATCGGAAGGGTATCAGTATTGGATTTGGAAGGAGTTGGATATCTCATCTCATGCTATAGGAAGGGTCTCAGGTTGGAATGGGAAGGAGTTGGATATCACATCTCATGTTATAGGAAGGGTCTCAGGATTGGAATGGGAAGGACTTGGATATCATATCTCATGCTATAGGAAGGCTCTCAGGTTTGGAAGGGGAAGGAGTTGGATATCACATTTCATGGTAGAGGAAGGATCTCAGGTTTGGTATAAGAGGCATTGAGATATCACATCTCATGCTATAGGAAGGGTCTCAGGTTTGGTATAAGCAGTGAGATATCACATCTCATGCTATAGGAAGTGTCTCAGGATTGGAATGGGAAGGAGTTGGATATCACATCTCATGCCATAGTATGGGTCTCAGGTTTGGTAGAAGCATTGGGATATCACATCTCATGCTATCGGAAGGGTATCAGTATTGGATTTGGAAGGAGTTGGATATCCCATCTCATGTTATAGGAAGGGTCTCAGGATTGGAATGGGAAGGCCTTGGATATCATATCTCATGCTATAGGAAGGCTCTCAGGTTTGGAAGGGAAAGGAGTTGGATATCACATCTCATGTTATAGGAAGGGTCTCAGGATTGGAATGGGAAGGACTTGGATATCATATCTCATGCTATAGGAAGGCTCTCAGGTTTGGAAGGGGAAGGAGTTGGATATCACATCTCATGCTATAGGAAGAGTCTCAGGTTTGGTATAAGCATTGAGATATCACATCTCATGCTATAGGAATGGTCTCAGGATTGGAATGGGTAGGAGTTGGATATTACATTCTTGCTATAGGAAGGGTCTCATGTTTGGAAAGGGAAGGAGTTGGATATCTCATATGCTATAGGAAGGATCTCAGGTTTGGTATTAGAAGCATTGAGATGTCACATCTCATGCTATCGGAAGGGTCTCAGGATTGGAATGGGAATGATTTGGATATCACATCTCATGTTATAGGAAGGGTCTCAGGTTTGGTATAAGCATTGAGATATCACATCTCTGCTATCGGAAGTGGCTCAGGATTGGAATGGGAAGGATTTGGATATCCCATCTCATGTTATAGGACGGGTCTCTGGTTTGGTATTAGAATCATTGAGATATCACATCGCATGCTGTAGGAAGGGTCTAAGGATTGGAATGGGATGGACTTGGACATCACATCTCATGCTATAGGTAGGCTCTCAGGTTTGGTATAAGCATTGAGATATCACATCTCATGCTATAGGAAGGGTCTCAAGATTGGAATGGGACGGATTTGGATATCACATCTCATGCTATAGGAAGGGTCTCATGTTTGGTATACGCATGGAGATATCACTTCTCATGCTATAGGAAGGGTCTCAGGATTGGAATGAGAAGGAGTTGGATATCACATCTCATGCTATAGGAAGGGTCTCAGATTTGGTATAAGCATTGAGATATCACATCTCATGCTATAGGAAGGGTCTCAGGATTGGAATGGGAAGGAGTTGTATATGACATCTCAGGCCATAGGAAGGGTCTCAGGTTTGGTATAAGCATTGAGATATCACATCTCTGCTATCGGAAGGGTCTCAGGATTGGAATGGGAAGGACTTGGATGTCAAATCTCATGCTATAGGGAGGGTCTCAAGTTTGATATTAGAAGCATTGAGATAACAAATCTCATGATATCGGAAGGGTCTCAAGATTGGAATGGGAAGGAGTTGGATATCACATCTCATGATATATGAAGGGTCTCAGGTTTGGAAGGGGAAGGATTTGGATATCACATCTCATGTTATAGGACGGGTATCAGGTTTGGTATTAGAAGCATTGAGATATCAAGTCTCATTGTATAGGAAGGGTCTCAGAATTGGAATGGGAAGGAGTTGGATAACACATCTCAAGCTATAGCAAGGGTCTCAGGATTGGAATGGGAAGAAGTTTGATTTCACATCTCATGCCATAGTATGGGTCTCATGTTTGGTAGAAGCATTGGGATATCACATCTCATGCTATCGGAAGGGTATCAGTATTGGATTTGGAAGGAGTTGGATATCCCATCATGCTATAGGAAGGGTCTCAGGTTGGAATCGGAAGGAGTTGGATATCACATCTCATGTTATAGGAAGGGTCTCAGGATTGGAATGGGAAGGACTTGGATATCATATCTCATGCTATGGGAAGGCTCTCAGGTTTGGAAGGGGAAGGAGTTGGATATCACATCTCAAGCTATAGGAAGGGTCTCAGGTTTGGTATTAGAAGCATTGAGATATCACATCTCATGCTATAGGAAGGGTCTCAGGATTGGAAGGGGAAGGAGTTGGATATCACATCTCATGCTAAAGGAAGGGTCTCAGGTTTGGAACGGGAAGGAGTTGGATATCACATCTCATGTTATAGGAAGGGTCTCAGGTTTGGTATAAGCATTGAGATATCATATCTCTGCTATCGGAAGTGTCTCAGGATTGGAATGGGAAGGAGTTGGATATCCCATCTCATGTTATAGGATGGGTCTCAGGTTTGTTATTAGAATCATTGAGATATCATATTGCATGCTGTAGGAAGGGTCTAAGTATTGGAATGGGAAGGACTTGGATATCACATCTCATGCTATAGATAGGCTCTCAGGTTTGGAGGAAAGGGAAGGAGTTGGATATCACATTTCATGTTAGAGGAAGGATCTCAGGTTTGGTATTAGAGGCATTGAGACATCACATCTCATGCTATAGGAAGGGTCTCAGGATTGGAATGGGAAGGAGTTGGATATCACATCTCATGCTATAGGAAGGGTCTCAGGTTAGGTATAAGCATTGAGATATCACATCTCATGCTATAGGAAGGGTCTCAGGATTGGAATGGGAAGGAGTTGTATATGACATCTCATGCCGTAGGAAGGGTCTCAGGTTTGGTATAAGCATTGAGATATCACATCTCTGCAATCGAAAGGGTCTCAGGATTGGAATCGGAAGGAGTTGGATATCCCATCTCATGTTATAAGAAGAGTCTCAGGTTTGGTATTAGAAGCATTGAGATATTACATCTCATGCTATAGGAAGTGTCTCAGGATTGGAATGGGAAGGACTTGGATATCACATCTCATGCTATAGGGAGGGTCTCAAGTTTGATATTAGAAGCATTGAGATATCACATCTCATGCTATAGGAAGGGTCTCAGGATTAGAATGGGAAGGAGTTGGATATCACATCTCATGCTATAGGAAGGGTCTCAGGTTTGGTATAAGCAGTGAGATATCACATCTCATGCTATAGGAAGTGTCTCAGGATTGGAATGGGAAGGAGTTGGATATCACATCTCATGTTATAGGAAGGATCTCAGGTTTGGTATAAGCATTGAGATATCACATCTCTGCTATCGGAATGGTCTCAGGATTGGAATGGGAAGGAGTTGGATATTCCCATCTCATGATAAAGGAAGGGTCTAAGGTTTGGAAGGGGAAGGATTTGGATATCACATCTCATGTTATAGGACGGGTCTCAGGTTTGGTATTAGAAGCATTGAGATATCACTTCTCATGCTATAGGAAGGGTCTCAGGATTGGAATGGGAAGGACTTGGATATCACATCTCATGCTATAGGGAGGGTCTGAAGTTTGATATTAGAAGCATTGAGATATGACATCTCATGATATCGGAAGGGTCTCAGGATTGGAATGGGAAGGAGTTGGATATCACATCTCATGATAAAGGAAGGGTCTAAGGTTTGGAAGGGGAAGGATTTGGATATCACATCTCATGTTATAGGACGGGTCTCAGGTTTGGTATTAGAAGCATTGAGATATCAAGTCTCATGGTATAGGAAGGGTCTCAGAATTGGAATGGGAAGGAGTTGGATAACACATCTCAAGCTATAGGAAGGGTCTCAGGATTGGAATGGGAAGAAGTTTGATATCACATCTCATGCCATAGTATGGGTCTCAGGTTTGGTAGAAGCATTGGGATATCACATCTCATGCTATCGGAAGGGTATCAGTATTGGATTTGGAAGGAGTTGGATATCCCATCATGCTATAGGAAGGCTCTCAGGTTGGAATGGGAAGGAGTTGGATATCACATCTCATGTTATAGGAAGGGTCTCAGGATTGGAATGGGAAGGACTTGGATATCATATCTCGTGCTATGGGAAGGCTCTCAGGTTTGGAAGGGGAAGGAGTTGGATATCACATCTCAAGCTATAGGAAGGGTCTCAGGTTTGGTATTAGAAGCATTGAGATATCACATCTCATGCTATAGGAAGGGTCTCAGGATTGGAATGGGAAGGAGTTGGATATCACATCTCAAGCTATAGGAAGGGTCTCAGGTTTGGTATAAGCATTGAGATATCACATCTCATGCTATAGGAAGGGTCTCAGAATTGGAATGGGAAGGAGTTGGATTTCACATCTCATGCTATAGGAAGGGTCTCAGGTTTGGTATAAGCAGTGAGATATCACATCTCATGCTATAGGAAGTGTCTCAGGATTGGAATGGGAAGGAGTTGGATATCACATCTCATGTTATAGGAAGGATCTCAGGTTTGGTATAAGCATTGAGATATCACATCTCTGCTATCGGAATGGTCTCAGGATTGGAATGGGAAGGAGTTGGATATTCCCATCTCATGATAAAGGAAGGGTCTAAGGTTTGGAAGGGGAAGGATTTGGATATCACATCTCATGTCATAGGACGGGTCTCAGGTTTGGTATTAGAAGCATTGAGATATCACTTCTCATGCTATAGGAAGGGTCTCAGGATTGGAATGGGAAGGACTTGGATATCACATCTCATGCTATAGGGAGGGTCTGAAGTTTGATATTAGAAGCATTGAGATATGACATCTCATGATATCGGAAGGGTCTCAGGATTGGAATGGGAAGGAGTTGGATATCACATCTCATGATAAAGGAAGGGTCTAAGGTTTGGAAGGGGAAGGATTTGGATATCACATCTCATGTTATAGGACGGGTCTCAGGTTTGGTATTAGAAGCATTGAGATATCAAGTCTCATGGTATAGGAAGGGTCTCAGAATTGGAATGGGAAGGAGTTGGATATCACATCTCAAGCTATAGTAAGGGTCTCAGGATTGGAATGGGAAGGAGTTTGATATCACATCTCATGCCATAGTATGGGTCTCAGGTTTGGTAGAAGCATTGGGATATCACATCTCATGCTATCGGAAGGGTATCAGTATTGGATTTGGAAGGAGTTGGATATCTCATCTCATGCTATAGGAAGGGTCTCAGGTTGGAATGGGAAGGAGTTGGATATCACATCTCATGTTATAGGAAGGGTCTCAGGATTGGAATGGGAAGGACTTGGATATCATATCTCATGCTATAGGAAGGCTCTCAGGTTTGGAAGGGGAAGGAGTTGGATATCACATTTCATGGTAGAGGAAGGATCTCAGGTTTGGTATAAGAGGCATTGAGATATCACATCTCATGCTATAGGAAGGGTCTCAGGTTTGGTATAAGCAGTGAGATATCACATCTCATGCTATAGGAAGTGTCTCAGGATTGGAATGGGAAGGAGTTGGATATCACATCTCATGCCATAGTATGGGTCTCAGGTTTGGTAGAAGCATTGGGATATCACATCTCATGCTATCGGAAGGGTATCAGTATTGGATTTGGAAGGAGTTGGATATCCCATCTCATGTTATAGGAAGGGTCTCAGGATTGGAATGGGAAGGCCTTGGATATCATATCTCATGCTATAGGAAGGCTCTCAGGTTTGGAAGGGAAAGGAGTTGGATATCACATCTCATGTTATAGGAAGGGTCTCAGGATTGGAATGGGAAGGACTTGGATATCATATCTCATGCTATAGGAAGGCTCTCAGGTTTGGAAGGGGAAGGAGTTGGATATCACATCTCATGCTATAGGAAGAGTCTCAGGTTTGGTATAAGCATTGAGATATCACATCTCATGCTATAGGAATGGTCTCAGGATTGGAATGGGTAGGAGTTGGATATTACATTCTTGCTATAGGAAGGGTCTCATGTTTGGAAAGGGAAGGAGTTGGATATCTCATATGCTATAGGAAGGATCTCAGGTTTGGTATTAGAAGCATTGAGATGTCACATCTCATGCTATCGGAAGGGTCTCAGGATTGGAATGGGAATGATTTGGATATCACATCTCATGTTATAGGAAGGGTCTCAGGTTTGGTATAAGCATTGAGATATCACATCTCTGCTATCGGAAGTGGCTCAGGATTGGAATGGGAAGGATTTGGATATCCCATCTCATGTTATAGGACGGGTCTCTGGTTTGGTATTAGAATCATTGAGATATCACATCGCATGCTGTAGGAAGGGTCTAAGGATTGGAATGGGATGGACTTGGACATCACATCTCATGCTATAGGTAGGCTCTCAGGTTTGGTATAAGCATTGAGATATCACATCTCATGCTATAGGAAGGGTCTCAAGATTGGAATGGGACGGATTTGGATATCACATCTCATGCTATAGGAAGGGTCTCAGGTTTGGTATACGCATGGAGATATCACTTCTCATGCTATAGGAAGGGTCTCAGGATTGGAATGAGAAGGAGTTGGATATCACATCTCATGCTATAGGAAGGGTCTCAGATTTGGTATAAGCATTGAGATATCACATCTCATGCTATAGGAAGGGTCTCAGGATTGCAATGGGAAGGAGTTGTATATGACATCTCAGGCCATAGGAAGGGTCTCAGGTTTGGTATAAGCATTGAGATATCACATCTCTGCTATCGGAAGGGTCTCAGGATTGGAATGGGAAGGACTTGGATGTCAAATCTCATGCTATAGGGAGGGTCTCAAGTTTGATATTAGAAGCATTGAGATAACAAATCTCATGATATCGGAAGGGTCTCAAGATTGGAATGGGAAGGAGTTGGATATCACATCTCATGATATATGAAGGGTCTCAGGTTTGGAAGGGGAAGGATTTGGATATCACATCTCATGTTATAGGACGGGTATCAGGTTTGGTATTAGAAGGATTGAGATATCAAGTCTCATGGTATAGGAAGGGTCTCAGAATTGGAATGGGAAGGAGTTGGATAACACATCTCAAGCTATAGCAAGGGTCTCAGGATTGGAATGGGAAGAAGTTTGATATCACATCTCATGCCATAGTATGGGTCTCATGTTTGGTAGAAGCATTGGGATATCACATCTCATGCTATCGGAAGGGTATCAGTATTGGATTTGGAAGGAGTTGGATATCCCATCATGCTATAGGAAGGGTCTCAGGTTGGAATGGGAAGGAGTTGGATATCACATCTCATGTTATAGGAAGGGTCTCAGGATTGGAATGGGAAGGACTTGGATATCATATCTCATGCTATGGGAAGGCTCTCAGGTTTGGAAGGGGAAGGAGTTGGATATCACATCTCAAGCTATAGGAAGGGTCTCAGGTTTGGTATTAGAAGCATTGAGATATCACATCTCATGCTATAGGAAGGGTCTCAGGATTGGAAGGGGAAGGAGTTGGATATCACATCTCATGCTAAAGGAAGGGTCTCAGGTTTGGAACGGGAAGGAGTTGGATATCACATCTCATGTTATAGGAAGGGTCTCAGGTTTGGTATAAGCATTGAGATATCATATCTCTGCTATCGGAAGTGTCTCAGGATTGGAATGGGAAGGAGTTGGATATCCCATCTCATGTTATAGGATGGGTCTCAGGTTTGTTATTAGAATCATTGAGATATCATATTGCATGCTGTAGGAAGGGTCTAAGTATTGGAATGGGAAGGACTTGGATATCACATCTCATGCTATAGATAGGCTCTCAGGTTTGGAGGAAAGGGAAGGAGTTGGATATCACATTTCATGTTAGAGGAAGGATCTCAGGTTTGGTATTAGAGGCATTGAGACATCACATCTCATGCTATAGGAAGGGTCTCAGGATTGGAATGGGAAGGAGTTGGATATCACATCTCATGCTATAGGAAGGATCTCAGGTTAGGTATAAGCATTGAGATATCACATCTCATGCTATAGGAAGGGTCTCAGGATTGGAATGGGAAGGAGTTGTATATGACATCTCATGCCGTAGGAAGGGTCTCAGGTTTGGTATAAGCATTGAGATATCACATCTCTGCAATCGAAAGGGTCTCAGGATTGGAATCGGAAGGAGTTGGATATCCCATCTCATGTTATAAGAAGAGTCTCAGGTTTGGTATTAGAAGCATTGAGATATTACATCTCATGCTATAGGAAGTGTCTCAGGATTGGAATGGGAAGGACTTGGATATCACATCTCATGCTATAGGGAGGGTCTCAAGTTTGATATTAGAAGCATTGAGATATCACATCTCATGCTATAGGAAGGGTCTCAGGATTAGAATGGGAAGGAGTTGGATATCACATCTCATGCTATAGGAAGGGTCTCAGGTTTGGTATAAGCAGTGAGATATCACATCTCATGCTATAGGAAGTGTCTCAGGATTGGAATGGGAAGGAGTTGGATATCACATCTCATGTTATAGGAAGGATCTCAGGTTTGGTATAAGCATTGAGATATCACATCTCTGCTATCGGAATGGTCTCAGGATTGGAATGGGAAGGAGTTGGATATTCCCATCTCATGATAAAGGAAGGGTCTAAGGTTTGGAAGGGGAAGGATTTGGATATCACATCTCATGTTATAGGACGGGTCTCAGGTTTGGTATTAGAAGCATTGAGATATCACTTCTCATGCTATAGGAAGGGTCTCAGGATTGGAATGGGAAGGACTTGGATATCACATCTCATGCTATAGGGAGGGTCTGAAGTTTGATATTAGAAGCATTGAGATATGACATCTCATGATATCGGACGGGTCTCAGGATTGGAATGGGAAGGAGTTGGATATCACATCTCATGATAAAGGAAGGGTCTAAGGTTTGGAAGGGGAAGGATTTGGATATCACATCTCATGTTATAGGACGGGTCTCAGGTTTGGTATTAGAAGCATTGAGATATCAAGTCTCATGGTATAGGAAGGGTCTCAGAATTGGAATGGGAAGGAGTTGGATAACACATCTCAAGCTATAGGAAGGGTCTCAGGATTGGAATGGGAAGAAGTTTGATATCACATCTCATGCCATAGTATGGGTCTCAGGTTTGGTAGAAGCATTGGGATATCACATCTCATGCTATCGGAAGGGTATCAGTATTGGATTTGGAAGGAGTTGGATATCCCATCATGCTATAGGAAGGCTCTCAGGTTGGAATGGGAAGGAGTTGGATATCACATCTCATGTTATAGGAAGGGTCTCAGGATTGGAATGGGAAGGACTTGGATATCATATCTCATGCTATGGGAAGGCTCTCAGGTTTGGAAGGGGAAGGAGTTGGATATCACATCTCAAGCTATAGGAAGGGTCTCAGGTTATGGTATTAGAATCATTGAGATATCACATCTCATGCTATAGGAAGGGTCTCAGGATTGGAATGGGAAGGAGTTGGATATCACATCTCAAGCTATAGGAAGGGTCTCAGGTTTGGTATAAGCATTGAGATATCACATCTCATGCTATAGGAAGGGTCTCAGAATTGGAATGGGAAGGAGTTGGATATCACATCTCATGTTATAGGAAAGATCTCAGGTTTGGTATTAGAAGCATTGAGACATCAAATCTCATGTTATAGGAAGGGTCTCAGGATTGGAATTTGAAGAAGTTGGATATCACATCTCATGCTATAGGAAGGGTCTCAGGTTTGGTATAAGCATTGAGATATCACATCTCATGCTATAGGAAGGGTCTCAGGATTGGAATGGGAAGGAGTTGTATATGAAATCTCATGCCATAGGAAGGGTCTCAGGTTTGGTATAAGCATTGAGATATCACATCACATGCTATAGGAAGGGTCTCAGGATTGGAATGGGAAGGACTTGGATATCACATCTCATGCTATAGGCAGGGTCTCAGGTTTGGAAAGGGAAGGAGTTGGATATCACATTTCATGTTAGAGGTAGGATCTCAGGTTTGGTATTAGAGGCATTGAGATATCACATCTCATGCTATCAGAAGGGTCTCAGGATTGGAATGGGAAGGAGTTGGATATCACATCTCATGCTAAAGGGAGGGTCTCAGGTTTGGAAGGGGAAGGATTTGGATATCACATCTCATGTTATCGGAAGGATCTCAGGTTTGGTATTAGAAGCATTGAGATATCACATCTCATGCTATCGGAAGGATCTCAGGTTTGGTATTAGAAGTATTGAGATATCACATCTCATGCTATAAGAAGGGTCTCAGGATTGGAATGGGATGGAGTTGGATATCACATCTCATGCTAAAGGAAGGGTCTCAGGTTTGGTAGAATCATTGAGATATCACATCTCATGCTATCGGAAATGTCTCAGGATTGGAATGGGAAGGAGCTGGATATCACATCTCATGCTAAAGGAAGGGTCTCAGGTTTGGAACGGGAAGGAGTTGGATATCACATCTCATGTTATAGGAAGGGTCTCAGGTTTGGTATAAGCATTGAGATATCATATCTCTGCTATCGGAAGTGTCTCAGGATTGGAATGGGAAGGAGTTGGATATCCCATCTCATGTTACAGGATGGGTCTCAGGTTTGTTATTAGAATCATTAAGATATCATATTGCATGCTGTAGGAAGGGTCTAAGTATTGGAATGGGAAGGACTTGGATATCACATCTCATGCTATAGATAGGCTCTCAGGTTTGGAGGAAAGGGAAGGAGTTGGATATCACATTTCATGTTAGAGGAAGGATCTCAGGTTTGGTATTAGAGGCATTGAGACATCACATCTCATGCTATAGGAAGGGTCTCAGGATTGGAATGGGAAGGAGTTGGATATCACATCTCATGCTATAGGAAGGGTCTCAGGTTAGGTATAAGCATTGAGATATCACATCTCATGCTATAGGAAGGGTCTCAGGATTGGAATGGGAAGGAGTTGTATATGACATCTCATGCCGTAGGAAGGGTCTCAGGTTTGATATAAGCATTGAGATATCACATCTCTGCAATCGAAAGGGTCTCAGGATTGGAATCGGAAGGAGTTGGATATCCCATCTCATGTTATAGGAAGAGTCTCAGGTTTGGTATTAGAAGCATTGAGATATTACATCTCATGCTGTAGGAAGTGTCTCAGGATTGGAATGGGAAGGACTTGGATATCACATCTCATGCTATAGGGAGGGTCTCAAGTTTGATATTAGAAGCATTGAGATATCACATCTCATGCTATAGGAAGGGTCTCAGGATTAGAATGGGAAGGAGTTGGATATCACATCTCATGCTATAGGAAGGGTCTCAGGTTTGGTATAAGCAGTGAGATATCACATCTCATGCTATAGGAAGTGTCTCAGGATTGGAATGGGAAGGAGTTGGATATCACATCTCATGTTATAGGAAGGATCTCAGGTTTGGTATAAGCATTGAGATATCACATCTCTGCTATCGGAATGGTCTCAGGATTGGAATGGGAAGGAGTTGGATATTCCCATCTCATGATAAAGGAAGGGTCTAAGGTTTGGAAGGGGAAGGATTTGGATATCACATCTCATGTTATAGGACGGGTCTCAGGTTTGGTATTAGAAGCATTGAGATATCACTTCTCATGCTATAGGAAGGGTCTCAGGATTGGAATGGGAAGGACTTGGATATCACATCTCATGCTATAGGGAGGGTCTGAAGTTTGATATTAGAAGCATTGAGATATGACATCTCATGATATCGGAAGGGTCTCAGGATTGGAATGGGAAGGAGTTGGATATCACATCTCATGATAAAGGAAGGGTCTAAGGTTTGGAAGGGGAAGGATTTGGATATCACATCTCATGTTATAGGACGGGTCTCAGGTTTGGTATTAGAAGCATTGAGATATCAAGTCTCATGGTATAGGAAGGGTCTCAGAATTGCAATGGGAAGGAGTTGGATATCACATCTCAAGCTATAGTAAGGGTCTCAGGATTGGAATGAGAAGGAGTTTGATATCACATCTCATGCCATAGTATGGGTCTCAGGTTTGGTAGAAGCATTGGGATATCTCATCTCATGCTATAGGAAGGGTCTCAGGTTGGAATGGGAAGGAGTTGGATATCACATCTCATGTTATAGGAAGGGTCTCAGGATTGGAATGGGAAGGACTTGGATATCATATCTCATGCTATAGGAAGGCTCTCAGGTTTGGAAGGGGAAGGAGTTGGATATCACATTTCATGGTAGAGGAAGGATCTCAGGTTTGGTATAAGAGGCATTGATATATCACATCTCATGCTATAGGAAGGGTCTCAGGTTTGGTATAAGCAGTGAGATATCACATCTCATGCTATAGGAAGTGTCTCAGGATTGGAATGGGAAGGAGTTGGATATCATATCTCATGCCATAGTATGGGTCTCAGGTTTGGTAGAAGCATTGGGATATCACATCTCATGCTATCGGAAGGGTATCAGTATTGGATTTGGAAGGAGTTGGATATCCCATCTCATGTTATAGGAAGAGTCTCAGGATTGGAATGGGAAGGCCTTGGATATCATATCTCATGCTATAGGAAGGCTCTCAGGTTTGGAAGGGAAAGGAGTTGGATATCACATCTCATGTTATAGGAAGGGTCTCAGGATTGGAATGGGAAGGACTTGGATATCATATCTCATGCTATAGGAAGGCTCTCAGGTTTGGAAGGGGAAGGAGTTGGATATCACATCTCATGCTATAGGAAGAGTCTCAGGTTTGGTATAAGCATTGAGATATCACATCTCATGCTATAGGAATGGTCTCAGGATTGGAATGGGTAGGAGTTGGATATTACATTCTTGCTATAGGAAGGGTCTCATGTTTGGAATGGGAAGGAGTTGGATATCTCATATGCTATAGGAAGGATCTCAGGTTTGGTATTAGAAGCATTGAGATGTCACATCTCATGCTATCGGAAGGGTCTCAGGATTGGAATGGGAATGATTTGGATATCACATCTCATGTTATAGGAAGGGTCTCAGGTTTGGTATAAGCATTGAGATATCACATCTCTGCTATCGGAAGTGGCTCAGGATTGGAATGGGAAGGAGTTGGATATCCCATCTCATGTTATAGGACGGGTCTCTGGTTTGGTATTAGAATCATTGAGATATCACATCGCATGCTGTAGGAAGGGTCTAAGGATTGGAATGGGATGGCCTTGGACATCACATCTCATGCTATAGGTAGGCTCTCAGGTTTGGTATAAGCATTGAGATATCACATCTCATGCTATAGGAAGGGTCTCAAGATTGGAATGGAACGGATTTGGATATCACATCTCATGCTATAGGAAGGGTCTCAGGTTTGGTATACGCATGGAGATATCACTTCTCATGCTATAGGAAGGGTCTCAGGATTGGAATGAGAAGGAGTTGGATATCACATCTCATGCTATAGGAAGGGTCTCAGATTTGGTATAAGCATTGAGATATCACATCTCATGCTATAGGAAGGGTCTCAGGATTGGAATGGGAAGGAGTTGTATATGACATCTCAGGCCATAGGAAGGGTCTCAGGTTTGGTATAAGCATTGAGATATCACATCTCTGCTATCGGAAGGGTCTCAGGATTGGAATGGGAAGGACTTGGATGTCAAATCTCATGCTATAGGGAGGGTCTCAAGTTTGATATTAGAAGCATTGAGATAACAAATCTCATGATATCGGAAGGGTCTCAGGATTGGAATGGGAAGGAGTTGGATATCACATCTCATGATATATGAAGGGTCTCAGGTTTGGAAGGGGAAGGATTTGGATATCACATCTCATGTTATAGGACGGGTATCAGGTTTGGTATTAGAAGCATTGAGATATCAAGTCTCATGGTATAGGAAGGGTCTCAGAATTGGAATGGGAAGGAGTTGGATAACACATCTCAAGCTATAGCAAGGGTCTCAGGATTGGAATGGGAAGAAGTTTGATATCACATCTCATGCCATAGTATGGGTCTCATGTTTGGTAGAAGCATTGGGATATCACATCTCATGCTATCGGAAGGGTATCAGTATTGGATTTGGAAGGAGTTGGATATCCCATCATGCTATAGGAAGGGTCTCAGGTTGGAATGGGAAGGAGTTGGATATCACATCTCATGTTACAGGAAGGGTCTCAGGATTGGAATGGGAAGGACTTGGATATCATATCTCATGCTATGGGAAGGCTCTCAGGTTTGGAAGGGGAAGGAGTTGGATATCACATCTCAAGCTATAGGAAGGGTCTCAGGTTTGGTATTAGAAGCATTGAGATATCACATCTCATGCTATAGGAAGGGTCTCAGGATTGGAAGGGGAAGGAGTTGGATATCACATCTCATGCTAAAGGAAGGGTCTCAGGTTTGGAACGGGAAGGAGTTGGATATCACATCTCATGTTATAGGAAGGGTCTCAGGTTTGGTATAAGCATTGAGATATCATATCTCTGCTATCGGAAGTGTCTCAGGATTGGAATGGGAAGGAGTTGGATATCCCATCTCATGTTATAGGATGGGTCTCAGGTTTGTTATTAGAATCATTGAGATATCATATTGCATGCTGTAGGAAGGGTCTAAGTATTGGAATGGGAAGGACTTGGATATCACATCTCATGCTATAGATAGGCTCTCAGGTTTGGAGGAAAGGGAAGGAGTTGGATATCACATTTCATGTTAGAGGAAGGATCTCAGGTTTGGTATTAGAGGCATTGAGACATCACATCTCATGCTATAGGAAGGGTCTCAGGATTGGAATGGGAAGGAGTTGGATATCACATCTCATGCTATAGGAAGGGTCTCAGGTTAGGTATAAGCATTGAGATATCACATCTCATGCTATAGGAAGGGTCTCAGGATTGGAATGGGAAGGAGTTGTATATGACATCTCATGCCGTAGGAAGGGTCTCAGGTTTGGTATAAGCATTGAGATATCACATCTCTGCAATCGAAAGGGTCTCAGGATTGGAATCGGAAGGAGTTGGATATCCCATCTCATGTTATAGGAAGAGTCTCAGGTTTGGTATTAGAAGCATTGAGATATTACATCTCATGCTATAGGAAGTGTCTCAGGATTGGAATGGGAAGGACTTGGATATCACATCTCATGCTATAGGGAGGGTCTCAAGTTTGATATTAGAAGCATTGAGATATCACATCTCATGCTATAGGAAGGGTCTCAGGATTAGAATGGGAAGGAGTTGGATATCACATCTCATGCTATAGGAAGGGTCTCAGGTTTGGTATAAGCAGTGAGATATCACATCTCATGCAATAGGAAGTGTCTCAGGATTGGAATGGGAAGGAGTTGGATATCACATCTCATGTTATAGGAAGGATCTCAGGTTTGGTATAAGCATTGAGATATCACATCTCTGCTATCGGAATGGTCTCAGGATTGGAATGGGAAGGAGTTGGATATTCCCATCTCATGATAAAGGAAGGGTCTAAGGTTTGGAAGGGGAAGGATTTGGATATCACATCTCATGTTATAGGACGGGTCTCAGGTTTGGTATTAGAAGCATTGAGATATCACTTCTCATGCTATAGGAAGGGTCTCAGGATTGGAATGGGAAGGACTTGGATATCACATCTCATGCTATAGGGAGGGTCTGAAGTTTGATATTAGAAGCATTGAGATATGACATCTCATGATATCGGAAGGGTCTCAGGATTGGAATGGGAAGGAGTTGGATATCACATCTCATGATAAAGGAAGGGTCTAAGGTTTGGAAGGGGAAGGATTTGGATATCACATCTCATGTTATAGGACGGGTCTCAGGTTTGGTATTAGAAGCACTGAGATATCAAGTCTCATGGTATAGGAAGGGTCTCAGAATTGGAATGGGAAGGAGTTGGATATCACAACTCAAGCTATAGTAAGGGTCTCAGGATTGGAATGGGAAGGAGTTTTATATCACATCTCCTGCCATAGTATGGGTCTCAGGTTTGGTAGAAGCATTGGGATATCACATCTCATGCTATCGGAAGGGTATCAGTATTGTATTTGGAAGGAGTTGGATATCCCATCTCATGCTATAGGAAGGGTCTCAGGTTGGAATGGGAAGGAGTTGGATATCACATCTCATGTTATAGGAAGGGTCTCAGGATTGGAATGGGAAGGACTTGGATATCATATCTCATGCTATAGGAAGGCTCTCAGGTTTGGAAGGGGAAGGAGTTGGATATCACATTTCATGTTAGAGGAAGGATCTCAGGTTTGGTATAAGAGGCATTGAGATATCACATCTCATGCTATAGGAAGGGTCTCAGGTTTGGTATAAGCAGTGAGATATCACATCTCATGCTATAGGAAGTGTCTCAGGATTGGAATGGGAAGGAGTTGGATATCACATCTCATGCCATAGTATGGGTCTCAGGTTTGGTAGAAGCATTGGGATATCACATCTCATGCTATCGGAAGGGTATCAGTATTGGATTTGGAAGGAGTTGGATATCCCATCTCATGTTATAGGAAGGGTCTCAGGATTGGAATGGGAAGGCCTTGGATATCATATCTCATGCTATAGGAAGGCTCTCAGGTTTGGAAGGGAAAGGAGTTGGATATCACATCTCATGTTATAGGAAGGGTCTCAGGATTGGAATGGGAAGGACTTGGATATCATATCTCATGCTATAGGAAGGCTCTCAGGTTTGGAAGGGGAAGGAGTTGGATATCACATCTCATGCTATAGGAAGAGTCTCAGGTTTGGTATAAGCATTGAGATATCACATCTCATGCTATAGGAATGGTCTCAGGATTGGAATGGGTAGGAGTTGGATATTACATTCTTGCTATAGGAAGGGTCTCATGTTTGGAATGGGAAGGAGTTGGATATCACATATGCTATAGGAAGGATCTCAGGTTTGGTATTAGAAGCATTGAGATGTCACATCTCATGCTATCGGAAGGGTCTCAGGATTGGAATGGGAATGATTTGGATATCACATCTCATGTTATAGGAAGGGTCTCAGGTTTGGTATAAGCATTGAGATATCACATCTCTGCTATCGGAAGTGGCTCAGGATTGGAATGGGAAGGAGTTGGATATCCCATCTCATGTTATAGGACGGGTCTCTGGTTTGGTATTAGAATCATTGAGATATCACATCGCATGCTGTAGGAAGGGTCTAAGGATTGGAATGGGATGGACTTGGACATCACATCTCATGCTATAGGTAGGCTCTCAGGTTTGGTATAAGCATTGAGATATCACATCTCATGCTATAGGAAGGGTCTCAAGATTGAAATGGGACGGATTTGGATATCACATCTCATGCTATAGGAAGGGTCTCAGGTTTGGTATACGCATGGAGATATCACTTCTCATGCTATAGGAAGGGTCTCAGGATTGGAATGAGAAGGAGTTGGATATCACATCTCATGCTATAGGAAGGGTCTCAGATTTGGTATAAGCATTGAGATATCACATCTCATGCTATAGGAAGGGTCTCAGGATTGGAATGGGAAGGAGTTGTATATGACATCTCAGGCCATAGGAAGGGTCTCAGGTTTGGTATAAGCATTGAGATATCACATCTCTGCTATCGGAAGGGTCTCAGGATTGGAATGGGAAGGACTTGGATGTCAAATCTCATGCTATAGGGAGGGTCTCAAGTTTGATATCAGAAGCATTGAGATAACAAATCTCATGATATCGGAAGGGTCTCAGGATTGGAATGGGAAGGAGTTGGATATCACATCTCATGATATATGAAGGGTCTCAGGTTTGGTATAAGCATTGAGATATCACATCTCTGCTATCGGAAGGGTCTCAGGATTGGAATGGGAAGGACTTGGATGTCAAATCTCATGCTATAGGGAGGGTCTCAAGTTTGATATCAGAAGCATTGAGATAACAAATCTCATGATATCGGAAGGGTCTCAGGATTGGAATGGGAAGGAGTTGGATAACACATCTCAAGCTATAGCAAGGGTCTCAGGATTGGAATGGGAAGAAGTTTGATATCACATCTCATGCCATAGTATGGGTCTCATGTTTGGTAGAAGCATTGGGATATCACATCTCATGCTATCGGAAGGGTATCAGTATTGGATTTGGAAGGAGTTGGATATCCCATCATGCTATAGGAAGGGTCTCAGGTTGGAATGGGAAGGAGTTGGATATCACATCTCATGTTATAGGAAGGGTCTCAGGATTGGAATGGGAAGGACTTGGATATCATATCTCATGCTATGGGAAGGCTCTCAGGTTTGGAAGGGGAAGGAGTTGGATATCACATCTCAAGCTATAGGAAGGGTCTCAGGTTTGGTATTAGAAGCATTGAGATATCACATCTCATGCTATAGGAAGGATCTCAGGATTGGAATGGGAAGGAGTTGGATATCACATCTCAAGCTATAGGAAGGGTCTCAGGTTTGGAATAAGCATTGAGATATCACATCTCATGCTATAGGAAGGGTGTCAGAATTGGAATGGGAAGGAGTTGGATATCACATCTCATGTTATAGGAAAGATCTCAGGTTTGGTATTAGAAGCATTGAGACATCAAATCTCATGTTATAGGAAGGGTCTCAGGATTGGAATGGGAAGAAGTTGGATATCACATCTCATGCTATAGGAAGGGTCTCAGGATTGGAATGGGAAGGAGTTGTATATGACGTCTCATGCCATAGGAAGGGTCTCAGGTTTGGTATAAGCATTGAGATATCACATCACATGCTATAGGAAGGGTCTCAGGATTGGAATGGGAAGGACTTGGATATCACATCTCATGCTATAGGCAGGGTCTCAGGTTTGGAAAGGGAAGGAGTTGGATATCACATTTCATGTTAGAGGTAGGATCTCTGTTTTGGTATTAGAGGCATTGAGATATCACATCTCATGCTATCAGAAGGGTCTCAGGATTGGAATGGGAAGGAGTTGGATATCACATCTCATGCTAAAGGGAGGGTCTCAGGTTTGGAAGGGGAAGGAGTTTGATATCACATCTCATGCCATAGTATGGGTCTCAGGTTTGGTAGAAGCATTGGGATATCACATCTCATGCTATCGGAAGGGTATCAGTATTGGATTTGGAAGGAGTTGGATATCCCATCTCATGCTATAGGAAGGGTCTCAGGTTGGAATGGGAAGGAGTTGGATATCACATCTCATGTTATAGGAAGGGTTTCAGGATTGGAATGGGAAGGACTTGGATATCATATCTCATGCTATAGGAAGGGTCTCAGAATTGGAATAGGAAGGAGTTGGATATCACATCTCATGTTATAGGAAAGATCTCAGGTTTGGTATTAGAAGCATTGAGACATCAAATCTCATGTTATAGGAAGGGTCTCAGGATTGGAATGGGAATAAGTTGGATATCACATCTCATGCTATAGGAAGGGTCTCAGGTTTGGTATAAGCATTGAGATATCACATCTCATACTATAGGAAGGGTCTCAGGATTGGAATGGGAAGGAGTTGTATGTGACATCTCATGCCATAGGAAGGGTCTCAGGTTTGGTATAAGCATTGAGATATCACATCACATGCTATAGGAAGGGTCTCAGGATTGGAATGGGAAGGACTTGGATATCACATCTCATGCTATAGGCAGGGTCTCAGGTTTGTAAAGGGAAGGAGTTGGATATCACATTTCATGTTAGAGGTAGGATCTCAGGTTTGGTATTAGAGGCATTGAGATATCACATCTCATGCTATCAGAAGGGTCTCAGGATTGGAATGGGAAGGAGTTGGATATCACATCTCATGCTAAAGGGAGGGTCTCAGGTTTGGAAGGGGAAGGAGTTTGATATCACATCTCATGCCATAGTATGGGTCTCAGGTTTGGTAGAAGCTTTGGGATATCACATCTCATGCTATCGGAAGGGTATCAGTATTGGATTTGGAAGGAGTTGGATATCCCATCATGCTATAGGAAGGGTCTCAGGTTGGAATGGGAAGGAGTTGGATATCACATCTCATGTTATAGGAAGGGTCTCAGGATTGGAATGGGAAGGACTTGGATATCATATCTCATGCTATGGGAAGGCTCTCAGGTTTGGAAGGGGAAGGAGTTGGATATCACATCTCAAGCTATAGGAAGGGTCTCAGGTTTGGTATTAGAAGCATTGAGATATCACATCTCATGCTATAGGAAGGGTCTCAGGATTGGAAGGGGAAGGAGTTGGATATCACATCTCATGCTAAAGGAAGGGTCTCAGGTTTGGAACGGGAAGGAGTTGGATATCACATCTCATGTTATAGGAAGGGTCTCAGGTTTGGTATAAGCATTGAGATATCATATCTCTGCTATCGGAAGTGTCTCAGGATTGGAATGGGAAGGAGTTGGATATCCCATCTCATGTTATAGGATGGGTCTCAGGTTTGTTATTAGAATCATTGAGATATCATATTGCATGCTGTAGGAAGGGTCTAAGTATTGGAATGGGAAGGACTTGGATATCACATCTCATGCTATAGATAGGCTCTCAGGTTTGGAGGAAAGGGAAGGAGTTGGATATCACATTTCATGTTAGAGGAAGGATCTCAGGTTTGGTATTAGAGGCATTGAGACATCACATCTCATGCTATAGGAAGGGTCTCAGGATTGGAATGGGAAGGAGTTGGATATCACATCTCATGCTATAGGAAGGGTCTCAGGTTTGGTATAAGCATTGAGATATCATATCTCTGCTATCGGAAGTGTCTCAGGATTGGAATGGGAAGGAGTTGGATATCCCATCTCATGTTATAGGATGGGTCTCAGGTTTGTTATTAGAATCATTGAGATATCATATTGCATGCTGTAGGAAGGGTCTAAGTATTGGAATGGGAAGGACTTGGATATCACATCTCATGCTATAGATAGGCTCTCAGGTTTGGAGGAAAGGGAAGGAGTTGGATATCACATTTCATGTTAGAGGAAGGATCTCAGGTTTGGTATTAGAGGCATTGAGACATCACATCTCATGCTATAGGAAGGGTCTCAGGATTGGAATGGGAAGGAGTTGGATATCACATCTCATGCCGTAGGAAGGGTCTCAGGTTTGGTATAAGCATTGAGATATCACATCTCTGCAATCGAAAGGGTCTCAGGATTGGAATCGGAAGGAGTTGGATATCCCATCTCATGTTATAGGAAGAGTCTCAGGTTTGGTATTAGAAGCATTGAGATATTACATCTCATGCTATAGGAAGTGTCTCAGGATTGGAATGGGAAGGACTTGGATATCACATCTCATGCTATAGGGAGGGTCTCAAGTTTGATATTAGAAGCATTGAGATATCACATCTCATGCTATAGGAAGGGTCTCAGGATTAGAATGGGAAGGAGTTGGATATCCCATCTCATGCTATAGGAAGGGTCTCAGGTTTGGTATAAGCAGTGAGATATCACATCTCATGCTATAGGAAGTGTCTCAGGATTGGAATGGGAAGGAGTTGGATATCACATCTCATGTTATAGGAAGGATCTCAGGTTTGGTATAAGCATTGAGATATCACATCTCTGCTATCGGAATGGTCTCAGGATTGGAATGGGAAGGAGTTGGATATTCCCATCTCATGATAAAGGAAGGGTCTAAGGTTTGGAAGGGGAAGGATTTGGATATCACATCTCATGTTATAGGACGGGTCTCAGGTTTGGTATTAGAAGCATTGAGATATCACTTCTCATGCTATAGGAAGGGTCTCAGGATTGGAATGGGAAGGACTTGGATATCACATCTCATGCTATAGGGAGGGTCTGAAGTTTGATATTAGAAGCAGTGAGATATGACATCTCATGATATCGGAAGGGTCTCAGGATTGGAATGGGAAGGAGTTGGATATCACATCTCATGATAAAGGAAGGGTCTAAGGTTTGGAAGGGGAAGGATTTGGATATCACATCTCATGTTATAGGACGGGTCTCAGGTTTGGTATTAGAAGCATTGAGATATCAAGTCTCATGGTATAGGAAGGGTCTCAGAATTGGAATGGGAAGGAGTTGGATATCACAACTCAAGCTATAGTAAGGGTCTCAGGATTGGAATGGGAAGGAGTTTGATATCACATCTCCTGCCATAGTATGGGTCTCAGGTTTGGTAGAAGCATTGGGATATCACATCTCATGCTATCGGAAGGGTATCAGTATTGGATTTGGAAGGAGTTGGATATCCCATCTCATGCTATAGGAAGGGTCTCAGGTTGGAATGGGAAGGAGTTGGATATCACATCTCATGTTATAGGAAGGGTCTCAGGATTGGAATGGGAAGGACTTGGATATCATATCTCATGCTATAGGAAGGCTCTCAGGTTTGGAAGGGGAAGGAGTTGGATATCACATTTCATGTTAGAGGAAGGATCTCAGGTTTGGTATAAGAGGCATTGAGATATCACATCTCATGCTATAGGAAGGGTCTCAGGTTTGGTATAAGCAGTGAGATATCACATCTCATGCTATAGGAAGTGTCTCAGGATTGGAATGGGAAGGAGTTGGATATCACATCTCATGCCATAGTATGGGTCTCAGGTTTGGTAGAAGCATTGGGATATCACATCTCATGCTATCGGAAGGGTATCAGTATTGGATTTGGAAGGAGTTGGATATCCCATCTCATGTTATAGGAAGGGTCTCAGGATTGGAATGGGAAGGCCTTGGATATCATATCTCATGCTATAGGAAGGCTCTCAGGTTTGGAAGGGAAAGGAGTTGGATATCACATCTCATGTTATAGGAAGGGTCTCAGGATTGGAATGGGAAGGACTTGGATATCATATCTCATGCTATAGGAAGGCTCTCAGGTTTGGAAGGGGAAGGAGTTGGATATCACATCTCATGCTATAGGAAGAGTCTCAGGTTTGGTATAAGCATTGAGATATCACATCTCATGCTATAGGAATGGTCTCAGGATTGGAATGGGTAGGAGTTGGATATTACATTCTTGCTATAGGAAGGGTCTCATGTTTGGAATGGGAAGGAGTTGGATATCACATATGCTATAGGAAGGATCTCAGGTTTGGTATTAGAAGCATTGAGATGTCACATCTCATGCTATCGGAAGGGTCTCAGGATTGGAATGGGAATGATTTGGATATCACATCTCATGTTATAGGAAGGGTCTCAGGTTTGGTATAAGCATTGAGATATCACATCTCTGCTATCGGAAGTGGCTCAGGATTGGAATGGGAAGGAGTTGGATATCCCATCTCATGTTATAGGACGGGTCTCTGGTTTGGTATTAGAATCATTGAGATATCACATCGCATGCTGTAGGAAGGGTCTAAGGATTGGAATGGGATGGACTTGGACATCACATCTCATGCTATAGGTAGGCTCTCAGGTTTGGTATAAGCATTGAGATATCACATCTCATGCTATAGGAAGGGTCTCAAGATTGGAATGGGACGGATTTGGATATCACATCTCATGCTATAGGAAGGGTCTCAGGTTTGGTATACGCATGGAGATATCACTTCTCATGCTATAGGAAGGGTCTCAGGATTGGAATGAGAAGGAGTTGGATATCACATCTCATGCTATAGGAAGGGTCTCAGATTTGGTATAAGCATTGAGATATCACATCTCATGCTATAGGAAGGGTCTCAGGATTGGAATGGAAAGGAGTTGTATATGACATCTCAGGCCATAGGAAGGGTCTCAGGTTTGGTATAAGCATTGAGATATCACATCTCTGCTATCGGAAGGGTCTCAGGATTGGAATGGGAAGGACTTGGATGTCAAATATCATGCTATAGGGAGGGTCTCAAGTTTGATATTAGAAGCATTGAGATAACAAATCTCATGATATCGGAAGGGTCTCAGGATTGGAATGGGAAGGAGTTGGATATCACATCTCATGATATATGAAGGGTCTCAGGTTTGGAAGGGGAAGGATTTGGATATCACATCTCATGTTATAGGACGGGTCTCAGGTTTGGTATTAGAAGCATTGAGATATCAAGTCTCATGGTATAGGAAGGGTCTCAGAATTGGAATGGGAAGGAGTTGGATAACACATCTCAAGCTATAGCAAGGGTCTCAGGATTGGAATGGGAAGAAGTTTGATATCACATCTCATGCCATAGTATGGGTCTCATGTTTGGTAGAAGCATTGGGATATCACATCTCATGCTATCGGAAGGGTATCAGTATTGGATTTGGAAGGAGTTGGATATCCCATCATGCTATAGGAAGGGTCTCAGGTTGGAATGGGAAGGAGTTGGATATCACATCTAATGTTATAGGAAGGGTCTCAGGATTGGAATGGGAAGGACTTGGATATAATATCTCATGCTATGGGAAGGCTCTCAGGTTTGCAAGGGGAAGGAGTTGGATATCACATCTCGAGCTATAGGAAGGGTCTCAGGTTTGGTATTAGAAGCATTGAGATATCACATCTCATGCTATAGGAAGGATCTCAGGATTGGAATGGGAAGGAGTTGGATATCACATCTCAAGCTATAGGAAGGGTCTCAGGTTTGGTATAAGCATTGAGATATCACATCTCATGCTATAGGAAGGGTGTCAGAATTGGAATGGGAAGGAGTTGGATATCACATCTCATGTTATAGGAAAGATCTCAGGTTTGGTATTAGAAGCATTGAGACATCAAATCTCATGTTATAGGAAGGGTCTCAGGATTGGAATGGGAAGAAGTTGGATATCACATCTCATGCTATAGGAAGGGTCTCAGGATTGGAATGGGAAGGAGTTGTATATGACGTCTCATGCCATAGGAAGGGTCTCAGGTTTGGTATAAGCATTGAGATATCACATCACATGCTATAGGAAGGGTCTCAGGATTGGAATGGGAAGGACTTGGATATCACATCTCATGCTATAGGCAGGGTCTCAGGTTTGGAAAGGGAAGGAGTTGGATATCACATTTCATGTTAGAGGTAGGATCTCTGTTTTGGTATTAGAGGCATTGAGATATCACATCTCATGCTATCAGAAGGGTCTCAGGATTGGAATGGGAAGGAGTTGGATATCACATCTCATGCTAAAGGGAGGGTCTCAGGTTTGGAAGGGGAAGGAGTTTGATATCACATCTCATGCCATAGTATGGTTCTCAGGTTTGGTAGAAGCATTGGGATATCACATCTCATGCTATCGGAAGGGTATCAGTATTGGATTTGGAAGGAGTTGGATATCCCTTCTCATGCTATAGGAAGGGTCTCAGGTTGGAATGGGAAGGAGTTGGATATCATATCTCATGTTATAGGAAGGGTTTCAGGATTGGAATGGGAAGGACTTGGATATCATATCTCATGCTATAGGAAGGGTCTCAGAATTGGAATAGGAAGGAGTTGGATATCACATCTCATGTTATAGGAAAGATCTCAGGTTTGGTATTAGAAGCATTGAGACATCAAATCTCATGTTATAGGAAGGGTCTCAGGATTGGAATGGGAATAAGTTGGATATCACATCTCATGCTATAGGAAGGGTCTCAGGTTTGGTATAAGCATTGAGATATCACATCTCATACTATAGGAAGGGTCTCAGGATTGGAATGGGAAGGAGTTGTATATGACATCTCATGCCATAGGAAGGGTCTCAGGTTTGGTATAAGCATTGAGATATCACATCACATGCTATAGGAAGGGTCTCAGGATTGGAATGGGAAGGACTTGGATATCACATCTCATGCTATAGGCAGGGTCTCAGGTTTGTAAAGGGAAGGAGTTGGATATCACATTTCATGTTAGAGGTAGGATCTCAGGTTTGGTATTAGAGGCATTGAGATATCACATCTCATGCTATCAGAAGGGTCTCAGGATTGGAATGGGAAGGAGTTGGATATCACATCTCATGCTAAAGGGAGGGTCTCAGGTTTGGAAGGGGAAGGAGTTTGATATCACATCTCATGCCATAGTATCGGTCTCAGGTTTGGTAGAAGCTTTGGGATATCACATCTCATGCTATCGGAAGGGTATCAGTATTGGATTTGGAAGGAGTTGGATATCCCATCTCATGCTATAGGAAGGGTCTCAGGTTGGAATGGGAAGGAGTTGGATATCACATCTCATGTTATAGGAAGGGTCTCAGGATTGGAATGGGAAGGACGTGGATATCATATCTCATGCTATAGGAAGGGTCTCAGAATTGGAATGGGAAGGAGTTGGATATCACATCTCATGTTATAGGAAAGATCTCAGGTTTGGTATTAGAAGCATTGAGACATCACATCTCATGCTATAGGAAGGGTCTCAGGATTGGAATGGGAAGGAGTTGGATATCACATCTCATGCTATAGGAAGGGTCTCAGGTTAGGTATAAGCATTGAGATATCACATCTCATGCTATAGGAAGGGTCTCAGGATTGGAATGGGAAGGAGTTGTATATGACATCTCATGCCGTAGGAAGGGTCTCAGGTTTGATATAAGCATTGAGATATCACATCTCTGCAATCGAAAGGGTCTCAGGATTGGAATCGGAAGGAGTTGGATATCCCATCTCATGTTATAGGAAGAGTCTCAGGTTTGGTATTAGAAGCATTGAGATATTACATCTCATGCTATAGGAAGTGTCTCAGGATTGGAATGGGAAGGACTTGGATATCACATCTCATGCTATAGGGAGGGTCTCAAGTTTGATATTAGAAGCATTGAGATATCACATCTCATGCTATAGGAAGGGTCTCAGGATTAGAATGGGAAGGAGTTGGATATCACATCTCATGCTATAGGAAGGGTCTCAGGTTTGGTATAAGCAGTGAGATATCACATCTCATGCTATAGGAAGTGTCTCAGGATTGGAATGGGAAGGAGTTGGATATCACATCTCATGTTATAGGAAGGATCTCAGGTTTGGTATAAGCATTGAGATATCACATCTCTGCTATCGGAATGGTCTCAGGATTGGAATGGGAAGGAGTTGGATATTCCCATCTCATGATAAAGGAAGGGTCTAAGGTTTGGAAGGGGAAGGATTTGGATATCACATCTCATGTTATAGGACGGGTCTCAGGTTTGGTATTAGAAGCATTGAGATATCACTTCTCATGAGATAGGAAGGGTCTCAGTATTGGAATGGGAAGGACTTGGATATCACATCTCATGCTATAGGGAGGGTCTGAAGTTTGATATTAGAAGCATTGAGATATGACATCTCATGATATCGGAAGGGTCTCAGGATTGGAATGGGAAGGAGTTGGATATCACATCTCATGATAAAGGAAGGGTCTAAGGTTTGGAAGGGGAAGGATTTGGATATCACATCTCATGTTATAGGACGGGTCTCAGGTTTGGTATTAGAAGCATTGAGATATCAAGTCTTATGGTATAGTAAGGGTCTCAGGATTGGAATGGGAAGGAGTTTGATATCACATCTCATGCCATAGTATGGGTCTCAGGTTTGGTAGAAGCATTGGGATATCACATCTCATGCTATCGGAAGGGTATCAGTATTGGATTTGGAAGGAGTTGGATATCTCATCTCATGCTATAGGAAGGGTCTCAGGTTGGAATGGGAAGGAGTTGGATATCACATCTCATGTTATAGGAAGGGTCTCAGGATTGGAATGGGAAGGACTTGGATATCATATCTCATGCTATAGGAAGGCTCTCAGGTTTGGAAGGGGAAGGAGTTGGATATCACATTTCATGGTAGAGGAAGGATCTCAGGTTTGGTATAAGAGGCATTGAGATATCACATCTCATGCTATAGGAAGGGTCTCAGGTTTGGTATAAGCAGTGAGATATCACATCTCATGCTATAGGAAGTGTCTCAGGATTGGAATGGGAAGGAGTTGGATATCACATCTCATGCCATAGTATGGGTCTCAGGTTTGGTAGAAGCATTGGGATATCACATCTCATGCTATCGGAAGGGTATCAGTATTGGATTTGGAAGGAGTTGGATATCCCATCTCATGTTATAGGAAGGGTCTCAGGATTGGAATGGGAAGGCCTTGGATATCATATCTCATGCTATAGGAAGGCTCTCAGGTTTGGAAGGGAAAGGAGTTGGATATCACATCTCATGTTATAGGAAGGGTCTCAGGATTGGAATGGGAAGGACTTGGATATCATATCTCATGCTATAGGAAGGCTCTCAGGTTTGGAAGGGGAAGGAGTTGGATATCACATCCCATGCTATAGGAATGGTCTCAGGATTAGAATGGGTAGGAGTTGGATATTACATTCTTGCTATAGGAAGGGTCTCATGTTTGGAATGGGAAGGAGTTGGATATCTCATATGCTATAGGAAGGATCTCAGGTTTGGTATTAGAAGCATTGAGATGTCACATCTCATGCTATCGGAAGGGTCTCAGGATTGGAATGGGAATGATTTGGATATCACATCTCATGTTATAGGAAGGGTATAAGGTTTGGTATAAGCATTGAGATATCACATCTCTGCTATCGGAAGTGGCTCAGGATTGGAATGGGAAGGAGTTGGATATCCCATCTCATGTTATAGGACGGGTCTCTGGTTTGGTATTAGAATCATTGAGATATCACATCGCATGCTGTAGGAAGGGTCTAAGGATTGGAATGGGATGGACTTGGACATCACATCTCATGCTATAGGTAGGCTCTCAGGTTTGGTATAAGCATTGAGATATCACATCTCATGCTATAGGAAGGGTCTCAAGATTGGAATGGGACGGATTTGGATATCACATCTCATGCTATAGGAAGGGTCTCAGGTTTGGTATACGCATGGAGATATCACTTCTCATGCTATAGGAAGGGTCTCAGGATTGGAATGAGAAGGAGTTGGATATCACATCTCATGCTATAGGAAGGGTCTCAGATTTGGTATAAGCATTGAGATATCACATCTCATGCTATAGGAAGGGTCTCAGGATTGGAATGGGAAGGAGTTGTATATGACATCTCAGGCCATAGGAAGGGTCTCAGGTTTGGTATAAGCATTGAGATATCACATCTCTGCTATCGGAAGGGTCTCAGGATTGGAATGGGAAGGACTTGGATGTCAAATCTCATGCTATAGGGAGGGTCTCAAGTTTGATATTAGAAGCATTGAGATAACAAATCTCATGATATCGGAAGGGTCTCAGGATTGGAATGGGAAGGAGTTGGATATCACATCTCATGATATATGAAGGGTCTCAGGTTTGGAAGGGGAAGGATTTGGATATCACATCTCATGTTATAGGACGGGTATCAGGTTTGGTATTAGAAGCATTGAGATATCAAGTCTCATGGTATAGGAAGGGTCTCAGAATTGGAATGGGAAGGAGTTGGATAACACATCTCAAGCTATAGCAAGGGTCTCAGGATTGGAATGGGAAGAAGTTTGATATCACATCTCATGCCATAGTATGGGTCTCATGTTTGGTAGAAGCATTGGGATATCACATCTCATGCTATCGGAAGGGTATCAGTATTGGATTTGGAAGGAGTTGGATATCCCATCATGCTATAGGAAGGGTCTCAGGTTGGAATGGGAAGGAGTTGGATATCACATCTCATGTTATAGGAAGGGTCTCAGGATTGGAATGGGAAGGACTTGGATATCATATCTCATGCTATGGGAAGGCTCTCAGGTTTGGAAGGGGAAGGAGTTGGATATCACATCTCAAGCTATAGGAAGGGTCTCAGGTTTGGTATTAGAAGCATTGAGATATCACATCTCATGCTATAGGAAGGGTCTCAGGATTGGAATGGGAAGGAGTTGGATATCACATCTCATGCTAAAGGAAGGGTCTCAGGTTTGGAACGGGAAGGAGTTGGATATCACATCTCATGTTATAGGAAGGGTCTCATGTTTGGTATAAGCATTGAGATATCATATCTCTGCTATCGGAAGTGTCTCAGGATTGGAATGGGAAGGAGTTGGATATCCCATCTCATGTTATAGGATGGGTCTCAGGTTTGTTATTAGAATCATTGAGATATCATATTGCATGCTGTAGGAAGGGTCTAAGTATTGGAATGGGAAGGACTTGGATATCACATCTCATGCTATAGATAGGCTCTCAGGTTTGGAGGAAAGGGAAGGAGTTGGATATCACATTTCATGTTAGAGGAAGGATCTCAGGTTTGGTATTAGAGGCATTGAGACATCACATCTCATGCTATAGGAAGGGTCTCAGGATTGGAATGGGAAGGAGTTGGATATCACATCTCATGCTATAGGAAGGGTCTCAGGTTAGGTATAAGCATTGAGATATCACATCTCATGCTATAGGAAGGGTCTCAGGATTGGAATGGGAAGGAGTTGTATATGACATCTCATGCCGTAGGAAGGGTCTCAGGTTTGGTATAAGCATTGAGATATCACATCTCTGCAATCGAAAGGGTCTCAGGATTGGAATCGGAAGGAGTTGGATATCCCATCTCATGTTATAGGAAGAGTCTCAGGTTTGGTATTAGAAGCATTGAGATATTACATCTCATGCTATAGGAAGTGTCTCAGGATTGGAATGGGAAGGACTTGGATATCACATCTCATGCTATAGGGAGGGTCTCAAGTTTGATATTAGAAGCATTGAGATATCACATCTCATGCTATAGGAAGGGTCTCAGGATTAGAATGGGAAGGAGTTGGATATCACATCTCATGCTATAGGAAGGGTCTCAGGTTTGGTATAAGCAGTGAGATATCACATCTCATGCTATAGGAAGTGTCTCAGGATTGGAATGGGAAGGAGTTGGATATCACATCTCATGTTATAGGAAGGATCTCAGGTTTGGTATAAGCATTGAGATATCACATCTCTGCTATCGGAATGGTCTCAGGATTGGAATGGGAAGGAGTTGGATATTCCCATCTCATGATAAAGGAAGGGTCTAAGGTTTGGAAGGGGAAGGATTTGGATATCACATCTCATGTTATAGGACGGGTCTCAGGTTTGGTATTAGAAGCATTGAGATATCACTTCTCATGCTATAGGAAGGGTCTCAGGATTGGAATGGGAAGGACTTGGATATCACATCTCATGCTATAGGGAGGGTCTGAAGTTTGATATTAGAAGCATTGAGATATGACATCTCATGATATCGGAAGGGTCTCAGGATTGGAATGGGAAGGAGTTGGATATCACATCTCATGATAAAGGAAGGGTCTAAGGTTTGGAAGGGGAAGGATTTGGATATCACATCTCATGTTATAGGACGGGTCTCAGGTTTGGTATTAGAAGCATTGAGATATCAAGTCTCATGGTATAGGAAGGGTCTCAGAATTGGAATGGGAAGGAGTTGGATATCACAACTCAAGCTATAGTAAGGGTCTCAGGATTGGAATGGGAAGGAGTTTGATATCACATCTCCTGCCATAGTATGGGTCTCAGGTTTGGTAGAAGCATTGGGATATCACATCTCATGCTATCGGAAGGGTATCAGTATTGGATTTGGAAGGAGTTGGATATCCCATCTCATGCTATAGGAAGGGTCTCAGGTTGGAATGGGAAGGAGTTGGATATCACATCTCATGTTATAGGAAGGGTCTCAGGATTGGAATGGGAAGGACTTGGATATCATATCTCATGCTATAGGAAGGCTCTCAGGTTTGGAAGGGGAAGGAGTTGGATATCACATTTCATGTTAGAGGAAGGATCTCAGGTTTGGTATAAGAGGCATTGAGATATCACATCTCATGCTATAGGAAGGGTCTCAGGTTTGGTATAAGCAGTGAGATATCACATCTCATGCTATAGGAAGTGTCTCAGGATTGGAATGGGAAGGAGTTGGATATCACATCTCATGCCATAGTATGGGTCTCAGGTTTGGTAGAAGCATTGGGATATCACATCTCATGCTATCGGAAGGGTATCAGTATTGGATTTGGAAGGAGTTGGATATCCCATCTCATGTTATAGGAAGGGTCTCAGGATTGGAATGGGAAGGCCTTGGATATCATATCTCATGCTATAGGAAGGCTCTCAGGTTTGGAAGGGAAAGGAGTTGGATATCACATCTCATGTTATAGGAAGGGTCTCAGGATTGGAATGGGAAGGACTTGGATATCATATCTCATGCTATCGGAAGGCTCTCAGGTTTGGAAGGGGAAGGAGTTGGATATCACATCTCATGCTATAGGAAGAGTCTCAGGTTTGGTATAAGCATTGAGATATCACATCTCATGCTATAGGAATGGTCTCAGGATTGGAATGGGTAGGAGTTGGATATTACATTCTTGCTATAGGAAGGGTCTCATGTTTGGAATGGGAAGGAGTTGGATATCACATATGCTATAGGAAGGATCTCAGGTTTGGTATTAGAAGCATTGAGATGTCACATCTCATGCTATCGGAAGGGTCTCAGGATTGGAATGGGAATGATTTGGATATCACATCTCATGTTATAGGAAGGGTCTCAGGTTTGGTATAAGCATTGAGATATCACATCTCTGCTATCGGAAGTGGCTCAGGATTGGAATGGGAAGGAGTTGGATATCCCATCTCATGTTGTAGGACGGGTCTCTGGTTTGGTATTAGAATCATTGAGATATCACATCGCATGCTGTAGGAAGGGTCTAAGGATTGGAATGGGATGGACTTGGACATCACATCTCATGCTATAGGTAGGCTCTCAGGTTTGGTATAAGCATTGAGATATCACATCTCATGCTATAGGAAGGGTCTCAGGTTTGGTATACGCATGGAGATATCACTTCTCATGCTATAGGAAGGGTCTCAGGATTGGAATGAGAAGGAGTTGGATATCACATCTCATGCTATAGGAAGGGTCTCAGATTTGGTATACGCATGGAGATATCACTTCTCATGCTATAGGAAGGGTCTCAGGATTGGAATGAGAAGGAGTTGGATATCACATCTCATGCTATAGGAAGGGTCTCAGATTTGGTATAAGCATTGAGATATCACATCTCATGCTATAGGAAGGGTCTCAGGATTGGAATGGGAAGGAGTTGTATATGACATCTCAGGCCATAGGAAGGGTCTCAGGTTTGGTATAAGCATTGAGATATCACATCTCTGCTATCGGAAGGGTCTCAGGATTGGAATGGGAAGGACTTGGATGTCAAATCTCATGCTATAGGGAGGGTCTCAAGTTTGATATTAGAAGCATTGAGATAACAAATCTCATGATATCGGAAGGGTCTCAGGATTGGAATGGGAAGGAGTTGGATATCACATCTCATGATATATGAAGGGTCTCAGGTTTGGAAGGGGAAGGATTTGGATATCACATCTCATGTTATAGGACGGGTCTCAGGTTTGGTATTAGAAGCATTGAGATATCAAGTCTCATGGTATAGGAAGGGTCTCAGAATTGGAATGGGAAGGAGTTGGATAACACATCTCAAGCTATAGCAAGGGTCTCAGGATTGGAATGGGAAGAAGTTTGATATCACATCTCATGCCATAGTATGGGTCTCATGTTTGGTAGAAGCATTGGGATATCACATCTCATGCTATCGGAAGGGTATCAGTATTGGATTTGGAAGGAGTTGGATATCCCATCATGCTATAGGAAGGGTCTCAGGATTGGAATGGGAAGGACTTGGATATCATATCTCATGCTATGGGAAGGCTCTCAGGTTTGGAAGGGGAAGGAGTTGGATATCACATCTCAAGCTATAGGAAGGGTCTCAGGTTTGGTATTAGAAGCATTGAGATATCACATCTCATGCTATAGGAAGGGTCTCAGGATTGGAATGGGAAGGAGTTGGATATCACATCTCAAGCTATAGGAAGGGTCTCAGGTTTGGTATAAGCATTGAGATATCACATCTCATGCTATAGGAAGGGTGTCAGAATTGGAATGGGAAGGAGTTGGATATCACATCTCATGTTATAGGAAAGATCTCAGGTTTGGTATTAGAAGCATTGAGACATCAAATCTCATGTTATAGGAAGGGTCTCAGGATTGGAATGGGAAGAAGTTGGATATCACATCTCATGCTATAGGAAGGGTCTCAGGATTGGAATGGGAAGGAGTTGTATATGACGTCTCATGCCATAGGAAGGGTCTCAGGTTTGGTATAAGCATTGAGATATCACATCACATGCTATAGGAAGGGTCTCAGGATTGGAATGGGAAGGACTTGGATATCACATCTCATGCTATAGGCAGGGTCTCAGGTTTGGAAAGGGAAGGAGTTGGATATCACATTTCATGTTAGAGGTAGGATCTCTGTTTTGGTATTAGAGGCATTGAGATATCACATCTCATGCTATCAGAAGGGTCTCAGGATTGGAATGGGAAGGAGTTGGATATCACATCTCATGCTAAAGGGAGGGTCTCAGGTTTGGAAGGGGAAGGAGTTTGATATCACATCTCATGCCATAGTATGGGTCTCAGGTTTGGTAGAAGCATTGGGATATCACATCTCATGCTATCGGAAGGGTATCAGTATTGGATTTGGAAGGAGTTGGATATCCCATCTCATGCTATAGGAAGGGTCTCAGGTTGGAATGGGAAGGAGTTGGATATCACATCTCATGTTATAGGAAGGGTTTCAGGATTGGAATGGGAAGGACTTGGATATCATATCTCATGCTATAGGAAGGGTCTCAGAATTGGAATAGGAAGGAGTTGGATATCACATCTCATGTTATAGGAAAGATCTCAGGTTTGGTATTAGAAGCATTGAGACATCAAATCTCATGTTATAGGAAGGGTCTCAGGATTGGAATGGGAATAAGTTGGATATCACATCTCATGCTATAGGAAGGGTCTCAGGTTTGGTATAAGCATTGAGATATCACATCTCATACTATAGGAAGGGTCTCAGGATTGGAATGGGAAGGAGTTGTATATGACATCTCATGCCATAGGAAGGGTCTCAGGTTTGGTATAAGCATTGAGATATCACATCACATGCTATAGGAAGGGTCTCAGGATTGGAATGGGAAGGACTTGGATATCACATCTCATGCTATAGGCAGGGTCTCAGGTTTGTAAAGGGAAGGAGTTGGATATCACATTTCATGTTAGAGGTAGGATCTCAGGTTTGGTATTAGAGGCATTGAGATATCACATCTCATGCTATCAGAAGGGTCTCAGGATTGGAATGGGAAGGAGTTGGATATCACATCTCATGCTAAAGGGAGGGTCTCAGGTTTGGAAGGGGAAGGAGTTTGATATCACATCTCATGCCATAGTATGGGTCTCAGGTTTGGTAGAAGCTTTGGGATATCACATCTCATGCTATCGGAAGGGTATCAGTATTGGATTTGGAAGGAGTTGGATATCCCATCTCATGCTATAGGAAGGGTCTCAGGTTGGAATGGGAAGGAGTTGGATATCACATCTCATGTTATAGGAAGGGTCTCAGGATTGGAATGGGAAGGACTTGGATATCATATCTCATGCTATAGGAAGGGTCTCAGAATTGGAATGGGAAGGAGTTGGATATCACATCTCATGTTATAGGAAAGATCTCAGGTTTGGTATTAGAAGCATTGAGACATCACATCTCATGTTATAGGAAGGGTCTCAGGATTGGAATGGGAAGAAGTTGGATATCACATCTCATGCTATAGGAAGGGTCTCAGGTTTGGTATAAGCATTGAGATATCACATCTCATGCTATAGGAAGGGTCTCAGGATTGGAATGGGAAGAAGTTGGATATCACATCTCATGCTATAGGAAGGATCTCAGATTTGGTATTAGAAGCATTGAGATATCACATCTCATGCTATCGGAAGGGTCTCAGGATTGGAATGGGAAGGATTTGGATATCACATCTCATGTCATAGGAAGGATCTCAGGTTTGGTATTAGAAGCATTGATATATCACATCTCATGCTATAGGAATGGTCTCAGGATTGGAATGAGTAGGAGTTGGATATTACATTCTTGCTATAGGAAGGGTCTCATGTTTGGAATGGGAAGGAGTTGGATATCACATATGCTATAGGAAGGATCTCAGGTTTGGTATTAGAAGCATTGAGATATCACATCTCATGCTATCGGAAGGGTCTCAGGATTGGAATGGGAATGATTTGGATATCACATCTCATGTTATAGGAAGGGTCTCAGGTTTGGTATAAGCATTGAGATATCACATCTCTGCTATCGGAAGTGGCTCAGGATTGGAATGGGAAGGAGTTGGATATCCCATCTCATGTTATAGGACGGGTCTCTGGTTTGGTATTAGAATCATTGAGAGATCACATCGCATGCTGTAGGAAGGGTCTAAGGATTGGAATGGGATGGACTTGGACATCACATCTCATGCTATAGGTAGGCTTTCAGGTTTGGTATAAGCATTGAGATATCACATCTCATGCTATAGGAAGGGTCTCAGGATTGGAATGGGACGGATTTGGATATCACATCTCATGCTATAGGAAGGGTCTCAGGTTTGGTATACGCATGGAGATATCACTTCTCATGCTATAGGAAGGGTCTCAGGATTGGAATGGGAAGGAGTTGGATATCACATCTCATGCTATAGGAAGGGTCTCAGATTTGGTATAAGCATTGAGATATCACATCTCATGCTATAGGAAGGGTCTCAGGATTGGAATGGGAAGGAGTTGTATATGACATCTCAGGCCATAGGAAGGGTCTCAGGTTTGGTATAAGCATTGAGATATCACATCTCTGCTATCGGAAGGGTCTCAGGATTGGAATGGGAAGGACTTGGATGTCACATCTCATGCTATAAGGGAGGGTCTCAAGTTTGATATTAGAAGCATTGAGATAACAAATCTCATGATATCGGAATAGTCTCACATTGGAATGGGAAGGAGTTGGATATCACATCTCATGATATAGGAAGGGTCTAAGGTTTGGAAGGGGAAGGATTTGGATATCACATCTCATGTTATAGGACGGGTCTCGGGTTTGGTATTAGAAGCATTGAGATATCAAGTCTCATGGTATAGGAAGGGTCTCAGAATTGAAATGGGAAGGAGTTTGATAACACATCTCAAGCTATAGGAAGGGTCTCAGGATTGGAATGGGAAGAAGTTTGATATCACATCTCATGCCATAGTATGGGTCTCAGGTTTGGTAGAAGCATTTGGATATCCCATCATGCTATAGGAAGGGTCTCAGGTTGGAATGGGAAGGAGTTGGATATCTCATCTCATGTTATAGGAAGGGTCTCAGGATTGGAATGGAAGGACTTGGATATCATATCTCATGCTATGGGAAGGCTCTCAGGTTTGGAAGGGGAAGGAGTTGGATATCACATCTCAAGCTATAGGAAGGGTCTCAGGTTTGGTATTAGAAGCATTGAGATATCACATCTCATGCTATAGGAAGGGTCTCAGGATTGGAATGGGATGGAGTTGGATATCACATCTCATGCTAAAGGAAGGGTCTCAGGTTTGTTAGAAGCATTGGGATATCACATCTCATGCTATCGGAAGGGTATCAGAATTGGATTTGGAAGGAGTTGGATATCCCATCTCATGCTATAGGAAGGGTCTCAGGTTGAAATGGGAAGGAGTTGGATATCACATCTCATGTTATAGGAAGGGTCTCAGGATTCGTTTTAGAGGCATTGAGATATCACATCTCATGCTATCAGAAGGGTCTCAGGATTGGAATGGGAAGTAGTTGGATTTCACATCTCATGCTAAAGGGAGGGTCTCAGGTTTGGAAGGGGAAGGATTTGGATATCACATCTCATGTTATAGGAAGGATCTCAGGTTTGGTATTAGAAGCATTGAGATATCACATCTCATGCTATCGGAAGGATCTCAGGTTTGGTGTTAGAAGCATTGAGATATCACATCTCTTGCTATCAGAAGGGTCTCAGGATTGGAATGGGAAGGAGTTGGATATCACATCTCATGCTAAAGGGAGGGTCTCAGGTTTGGAAGGGGAAGGATTTGGATATCACATCTCATGTTATCGGAAGGATCTCAGGTTTGGTATTAGAAGTATTGAGATATCACATCTCATGCTATAAGAAGGGTCTCAGGATTGGAATGGGATGGAGTTGGATATCACATCTCATGCTAAAGGAAGGGTCTCAGGTTTGGTAGAATCATTGAGATATCACATCTCATGCTATCGGAAATGTCTCAGGATTGGAATGGGAAGGAGCTGGATATCACATCTCATGCTAAAGGAAGGGTCTCAGGTTTGGAACGGGAAGGAGTTGGATATCACATCTCATGCTATAGGAAGGGTCTCAGGTTAGGTATAAGCATTGAGATATCACATCTCATGCTAAAGGAAGGGTCTCAGGTTTGGAACGGGAAGGAGTTGGATATCACATCTCATGCTATAGGAAGGGTCTCAGGTTAGGTATAAGCATTGAGATATCACATCTCATGCTAAAGGAAGGGTCTCAGGTTTGGAACGGGAAGGAGTTGGATATCACATCTCATGCTATAGGAAGGGTCTCAGGTTAGGTATAAGCATTGAGATATCACATCTCATGTTATCGGAAGGATCTCAGGTTTGGTATTAGAAGTATTGAGATATCACATCTCATGCTATAAGAAGGGTCTCAGGATTGGAATGGGATGGAGTTGGATATCACATCTCATGCTAAAGGAAGGGTCTCAGGTTTGGTAGAATCATTGAGATATCACATCTCATGCTATCGGAAATGTCTCAGGATTGGAATGGGAAGGAGCTGGATATCACATCTCATGCTAAAGGAAGGGTCTCAGGTTTGGAATGGGAAGGAGTTGTATATGACATCTCATGCCGTAGGAAGGGTCTCAGGTTTGGTATAAGCATTGAGATATCACATCTCTGCAATCGAAAGGGTCTCAGGATTGGAATGGGAAGGAGTTGGATATCCCATCTCATGTTATAGGAAGAGTCTCAGGTTTGGTATTAGAAGCATTGAGATATTACATCTCATGCTATAGGAAGTGTCTCAGGATTGGAATGGGAAGGACTTGGATATCACATCTCATGCTATAGGGAGGGTCTCAAGTTTGATATTAGAAGCTTTGAGATATCACATCTCATGCTATAGGAAGGGTCTCAGGATTAGAATGGGAAGGAGTTGGATATCACATCTCATGCTATAGGAAGGGTCTCAGGTTTGGTATAAGCAGTGAGATATCACATCTCATGCTATAGGAAGTGTCTCAGGATTGGAATGGGAAGGAGTTGGATATCACATCTCATGTTATAGGAAGGATCTCAGGTTTGGTATAAGCATTGAGATATCACATCTCTGCTATCGGAATGGTCTCAGGATTGGAATGGGAAGGAGTTGGATATTCCCATCTCATGATAAAGGAAGGGTCTAAGGTTTGGAAGGGGAAGGATTTGGATATCACATCTCATGTTATAGGACGGGTCTCAGGTTTGGTATTAGAAGCATTGAGATATCACTTCTCATGCTATAGGAAGGGTCTCAGGATTGGAATGGGAAGTGCTTGGATATCACATCTCATGCTATAGGGAGGGTCTGAAGTTTGATATTAGAAGCATTGAGATATGACATCTCATGATATCGGAAGGGTCTCAGGATTGGAATGGGAAGGAGTTGGATATCACATCTCATGATAAAGGAAGGGTCTAAGGTTTGGAAGGGGAAGGATTTGGATATCACATCTCATGTTATAGGACGGGTCTCAGGTTTGGTATTAGAAGCATTGAGATATCAAGTCTCATGGTATAGGAAGGGTCTCAGAATTGGAATGGGAAGGAGTTGGATATCACATCTCAAGCTATAGTAAGGGTCTCAGGATTGGAATGGGAAGGAGTTTGATATCACATCTCATGCCATAGTATGGGTCTCAGGTTTGGTAGAAGCATTGGGATATCACATCTCATGCTATCGGAAGGGTATCAGTATTGGATTTGGAAGGAGTTGGATATCCCATCTCATGCTATAGGAAGGGTCTCAGGTTGGAATGGGAAGGAGTTGGATATCACATCTCATGTTATAGGAAGGGTCTCAGGATTGGAATGGGAAGGACTTGGATATCATATCTCATGCTATAGGAAGGCTCTCAGGTTTGGAAGGGGAAGGAGTTGGATATCACATTTCATGGTAGAGGAAGGATCTCAGGTTTGGTATAAGAGGCATTGAGATATCACATCTCATGCTATAGGAAGGGTCTCAGGTTTGGTATAAGCAGTGAGATATCACATCTCATGCTATAGGAAGTGTCTCAGGATTGGAATGGGAAGGAGTTGGATATCACATCTCATGCCATAGTATGGGTCTCAGGTTTGGTAGAAGCATTGGGATATCACATCTCATGCTATCGGAAGGGTATCAGTATTGGATTTGGAAGGAGTTGGATATCCCATCTCATGTTATAGGAAGGGTCTCAGGATTGGAATGGGAAGGCCTTGGATATCATATCTCATGCTATAGGAAGGGTCTCAGGTTTGGAAGGGAAAGGAGTTGGATATCACATCTCATGTTATAGGAAGGGTCTCAGGATTGGAATGGGAAGGACTTGGATATCATATCTCATGCTATAGGAAGGCTCTCAGGTTTGGAAGGGGAAGGAGTTGGATATCACATCTCATGCTATAGGAAGAGTCTCAGGTTTGGTATAAGCATTGAGATATCACATCTCATGCTATAGGAATGGTCTCAGGATTGGAATGGGTAGGAGTTGGATATTACATTCTTGCTATATGAAGGGTCTCATGTTTGGAATGGGAAGGAGTTGGATATCTCATATGCTATAGGAAGGATCTCAGGTTTGGTATTAGAAGCATTGAGATGTCACATCTCATGCTATCGGAAGGGTCTCAGGATTGGAATGGGAATGATTTGGCTATCACATCTCATGTTATAGGAAGGGTCTCAGGTTTGGTATAAGCATTGAGATATCACATCTCTGCTATCGGAAGTGGCTCAGGATTGGAATGGGAAGGAGTTGGATATCCCATCTCATGTTATAGGACGGGTCTCTGGTTTGGTATTAGAATCATTGAGATATCACATCGCATGCTGTAGGAAGGGTCTAAGGATTGGAATGGGATGGACTTGGACATCACATCTCATGCTATAGGTAGGCTCTCAGGTTTGGTATAAGCATTGAGATATCACATCTCATGCTATAGGAAGGGTCTCAAGATTGGAATGGGACGGATTTGGATATCACATCTCATGCTATAGGAAGGGTCTCAGGTTTGGTATACGCATGGAGATATCACTTCTCATGCTATAGGAAGGGTCTCAGGATTGGAATGAGAAGGAGTTGGATATCACATCTCATGCTATAGGAAGGGTCTCAGATTTGGTATAAGCATTGAGATATCACATCTCATGCTATAGGAAGGGTCTCAGGATTGGAATGGGAAGGAGTTGTATATGACATCTCAGGCCATAGGAAGGGTCTCAGGTTTGGTATAAGCATTGAGATATCACATCTCTGCTATCGGAAGGGTCTCAGGATTGGAATGGGAAGGACTTGGATGTCAAATCTCATGCTATAGGGAGGGTCTCAAGTTTGATATTAGAAGCATTGAGATAACAAATCTCATGATATCGGAAGGGTCTCAGGATTGGAATGGGAAGGAGTTGGATATCACATCTCATGATATATGAAGGGTCTCAGGTTTGGAAGGGGAAGGATTTGGATATCACATCTCATGTTATAGGACGGGTCTCAGGTTTGGTATTAGAAGCATTGAGATATCAAGTCTCATGGTATAGGAAGGGTCTCAGAATTGGAATGGGAAGGAGTTGGATAACACATCTCAAGCTATAGCAAGGGTCTCAGGATTGGAATGGGAAGAAGTTTGATATCACATCTCATGCCATAGTATGGGTCTCATGTTTGGTAGAAGCATTGGGATATCACATCTCATACTATCGGAAGGGTATCAGTATTGGATTTGGAAGGAGTTGGATATCCCATCATGCTATAGGAAGGGTCTCAGGTTGGAATGGGAAGGAGTTGGATATCACATCTCACGTTATAGGCGGGTCTCAGGTTTGGTATTAGAAGCATTGAGATATCACTTCTCATGCTATAGGAAGGGTCTCAGGATTGGAATGGGAAGGACTTGGATATCACATCTCATGCTATAGGGAGGGTCTGAAGTTTGATATTAGACGCATTGAGATATGACATCTCATGATATCGGAAGGGTCTCAGGATTGGAATGGGAAGGAGTTGGATATCACATCTCATGATAAAGGAAGGGTCTAGGGTTTGGAAGGGGAAGGATTTGGATATCACATCTCATGTTATAGGACGGGTCTCAGGTTTGGTATTAGAAGCATTGAGATATCAAGTCTCATGGTATAGGAAGGGTCTCAGAATTGGAATGGGAAGGAGTTGGATATCACAACTCAAGCTATAGTAAGGGTCTCAGGATTGGAATGGGAAGGAGTTTGATATCACATCTCATGCCATAGTATGGGTCTCAGGTTTGGTAGAAGCATTGGGATATCACATCTCATGCTATCGGAAGGGTATCAGTATTGGATTTGGAAGGAGTTGGATATCCCATCTCATGCTATAGGAAGGGTCTCAGGTTGGAATGGGAAGGAGTTGGATATCACATCTCATGTTATAGGAAGGGTCTCAGGATTGGAATGGGAAGGACTTGGATATCATATCTCATGCTATAGGAAGGCTCTCAGGTTTGGAAGGGGAAGGAGTTGGATATCACATTTCATGTTAGAGGAAGGATCTCAGGTTTGGTATAAGAGGCATTGAGATATCACATCTCATGCTATAGGAAGGGTCTCAGGTTTGGTATAAGCAGTGAGATATCACATCTCATGCTATAGGAAGTGTCTCAGGATTGGAATGGGAAGGAGTTGGATATCACATCTCATGCCATAGTATGGGTCTCAGGTTTGGTGGAAGCATTGGGATATCACATCTCATGCTATCGGAAGGGTATCAGTATTGGATTTGGAAGGAGTTGGATATCCCATCTCATGTTATAGGAAGGGTCTCAGGATTGGAATGGGAAGGCCTTGGATATCATATCTCATGCTATAGGAAGGCTCTCAGGTTTGGAAGGGAAAGGAGTTGGATATCACATCTCATGTTATAGGAAGGGTCTCAGGATTGGAATGGGAAGGACTTGGATATCATATCTCATGCTATAGGAAGGCTCTCAGGTTTGGAAGGGGAAGGAGTTGGATATCACATCTCATGCTATAGGAAGAGTCTCAGGTTTGGTATAAGCATTGAGATATCACATCTCATGCTATAGGAATGGTCTCAGGATTGGAATGGGTAGGAGTTGGATATTACATTCTTGCTATAGGAAGGGTCTCATGTTTGGAATGGGAAGGAGTTGGATATCACATATGCTATAGGAAGGATCTCAGGTTTGGTATTAGAAGCATTGAGATGTCACATCTCATGCTATCGGAAGGGTCTCAGGATTGGAATGGGAATGATTTGGATATCACATCTCATGTTATAGGAAGGGTCTCAGGTTTGGTATAAGCATTGAGATATCACATCTCTGCTATCGGAAGTGGCTCAGGATTGGAATGGGAAGGAGTTGGATATCCCATCTCATGTTATAGGACGGGTCTCTGGTTTGGTATTAGAATCATTGAGATATCACATCGCATGCTGTAGGAAGGGTCTAAGGATTGGAATGGGATGGACTTGGACATCACATCTCATGCTATAGGTAGGCTCTCAGGTTTGGTATAAGCATTGAGATATCACATCTCATGCTATAGGAAGGGTCTCAAGATTGGAATGGGACGGATTTGGATATCACATCTCATGCTATAGGAAGGGTCTCAGGTTTGGTATACGCATGGAGATATCACTTCTCATGCTATAGGAAGGGTCTCAGGATTGGAATGAGAAGGAGTTGGATAACACATCTCATGCTATAGGAAGGGTCTCAGATTTGGTATAAGCATTGAGATATCACATCTCATGCTATAGGAAGGGTCTCAGGATTGGAATGGGAAGGAGTTGTATATGACATCTCAGGCCATAGGAAGGGTCTCAGGTTTGGTATAAGCATTGAGATATCACATCTCTGCTATCGGAAGGGTCTCAGGATTGGAATGGGAAGGACTTGGATGTCAAATCTCATGCTATAGGGAGGGTCTCAAGTTTGATATTAGAAGCATTGAGATAACAAATCTCATGATATCGGAAGGGTCTCAGGATTGGAATGGGAAGGAGTTGGATATCACATCTCATGATATATGAAGGGTCTCAGGTTTGGAAGGGGAAGGATTTGGATATCACATCTCATGTTATAGGATGGGTCTCAGGTTTGGTATTAGAAGCATTGAGATATCAAGTCTCATGGTATAGGAAGGGTCTCAGAATTGGAATGGGAAGGAGTTGGATAACACATCTCAAGCTATAGCAAGGGTCTCAGGATTGGAATGGGAAGAAGTTTGATATCACATCTCATGCCATAGTATGGGTCTCATGTTTGGTAGAAGCATTGGGATATCACATCTCATGCTATCGGAAGGGTATCAGTATTGGATTTGGAAGGAGTTGGATATCCCATCATGCTATAGGAAGGGTCTCAGGTTGGAATGGGAAGGAGTTGGATATCACATCTCATGTTATAGGAAGGGTCTCAGGATTGGAATGGGAAGGACTTGGATATCATATCTCATGCTATGGGAAGGCTCTCAGGTTTGGAAGGGGAAGGAGTTGGATATCACATCTCAAGCTATAGGAAGGGTCTCAGGTTTGGTATTAGAAGCATTGAGATATCACATCTCATGCTATAGGAAGGGTCTCAGGATTGGAATGGGAAGGAGTTGGATATCACATCTCAAGCTATAGGAAGGGTCTCAGGTTTGGTATAAGCATTGAGATATCACATCTCATGCTATAGGAAGGGTGTCAGAATTGGAATGGGAAGGAGTTGGATATCACATCTCATGTTATAGGAAAGATCTCAGGTTTGGTATTAGAAGCATTGAGACATCAAATCTCATGTTATAGGAAGGGTCTCAGGATTGGAATGGGAAGAAGTTGGATATCACATCTCATGCTATAGGAAGGGTCTCAGGATTGGAATGGGAAGGAGTTGTATATGACGTCTCATGCCATAGGAAGGGTCTCAGGTTTGGTATAAGCATTGAGATATCACATCACATGCTATAGGAAGGGTCTCAGGATTGGAATGGGAAGGATTTGGATATCACATCTCATGCTATAGGCAGGGTCTCAGGTTTGGAAAGGGAAGGAGTTGGATATCACATTTCATGTTAGAGGTAGGATCTCAGTTTTGGTATTAGAGGCATTGAGATATCACATCTCATGCTATCAGAAGGGTCTCAGGATTGGAATGGGAAGGAGTTGGATATCACATCTCATGCTAAAGGGAGGGTCTCAGGTTTGGAAGGGGAAGGAGTTTGATATCACATCTCATGCCATAGTATGGGTCTCAGGTTTGGTAGAAGCATTGGGATATCACATCTCATGCTATCGGAAGGGTATCAGTATTGGATTTGGAAGGAGTTGGATATCCCATCTCATGCTATAGGAAGGGTCTCAGGTTGGAATGGGAAGGAGTTGGATATCACATCTCATGTTATAGGAAGGGTTTCAGGATTGGAATGGGAAGGACTTGGATATCATATCTCATGCTATAGGAAGGGTCTCAGAATTGGAATAGGAAGGAGTTGGATATCACATCTCATGTTATAGAAAAGATCTCAGGTTTGGTATTAGAAGCATTGAGACATCAAATCTCATGTTAAAGGAAGGGTCTCAGGATTGGAATGGGAATAAGTTGGATATCACATCTCATGCTATAGGAAGGGTCTCAGGTTTGGTATAAGCATTGAGATATCACATCTCATACTATAGGAAGGGTCTCAGGATTGGAATGGGAAGGAGTTGTATATGACATCTCATGCCATAGGAAGGGTCTCAGGTTTGGTATAAGCATTGAGATATCACATCACATGCTATAGGAAGGGTCTCAGGATTGGAATGGGAAGGACTTGGATATCACATCTCATGCTATAGGCAGGGTCTCAGGTTTGTAAAGGGAAGGAGTTGGATATCACATTTCATGTTAGAGGTAGGATCTCAGGTTTGGTATTAGAGGCATTGAGATATCACATCTCATGCTATCAGAAGGGTCTCAGGATTGGAATGGGAAGGAGTTGGATATCACATCTCATGCTAAAGGGAGGGTCTCAGGTTTGGAAGGGGAAGGAGTTTGATATCACATCTCATGCCATAGTATGGGTCTCAGGTTTGGTAGAAGCTTTGGGATATCACATCTCATGCTATCGGAAGGGTATCAGTATTGGATTTGGAAGGAGTTGGATATCCCATCTCATGCTATAGGAAGGGTCTCAGGTTGGAATGGGAAGGAGTTGGATATCACATCTCATGTTATAGGAAGGGTCTCAGGATTGGAATGGGAAGGACTTGGATATCATATCTCATGCTATAGGAAGGGTCTCAGAATTGGAATGGGAAGGAGTTGGATATCACATCTCATGTTATAGGAAAGATCTCAGGTTTGGTATTAGAAGCATTGAGACATCACATCTCATGTTATAAGAAGGGTCTCAGGATTGGAATAGGAAGAAGTTGGATATCACATCTCATGCTATAGGAATGGTCTCAGGTTTGGTATAAGCATTGAGTTATCACATCTCATGCTATAGGAAGGGTCTCAGGATTGGAATGGGAAGAAGTTGGATATCACATCTCATGCTATAGGAAGGATCTCAGATTTGGTATTAGAAGCATTGAGATATCACATCTCATGCTATCGGAAGGGTCTCAGGATTGGAATGGGAAGGATTTGGATATCACATCTCATGTCATAGGAAGGATCTCAGGTTTGGTATTAGAAGCATTGATATATCACATCTCATGCTATAGGAATGGTCTCAGGATTGGAATGAGTAGGAGTTGGATATTACATTCTTGCTATAGGAAGGGTCTCATGTTTGGAATGGGAAGGAGTTGGATATCACATATGCTATAGGAAGGATCTCAGGTTTGGTATTAGAAGCATTGAGATATCACATCTCATGCTATCGGAAGGGTCTCAGGATTGGAATGGGAATGATTTGGATATCACATCTCATGTTATAGGAAGGGTCTCAGGTTTGGTATAAGCATTGAGATATCACATCTCTGCTATCGGAAGTGGCTCAGGATTGGAATGGGAAGGAGTTGGATATCCCATCTCATGTTATAGGACGGGTCTCTGGTTTGGTATTAGAATCATTGAGAGATCACATCGCATGCTGTAGGAAGGGTCTAAGGATTGGAATGGGATGGACTTGGACATCACATCTCATGCTATAGGTAGGCTTTCAGGTTTGGTATAAGCATTGAGATATCACATCTCATGCTATAGGAAGGGTCTCAGGATTGGAATGGGACGGATTTGGATATCACATCTCATGCTATAGGAAGGGTCTCAGGTTTGGTATACGCATGGAGATATCACTTCTCATGCTATAGGAAGGGTCTCAAGATTGGAATGGGAAGGAGTTGGATATCACATCTCATGCTATAGGAAGGGTCTCAGATTTGGTATAAGCATTGAGATATCACATCTCATGCTATAGGAAGGGTCTCAGGATTGGAATGGGAAGGAGTTGTATATGACATCTCAGGCCATAGGAAGGGTCTCAGGTTTGGTATAAGCATTGAGATATCACATCTCTGCTATCGGAAGGGTCTCAGGATTGGAATGGGAAGGACTTGGATGTCACATCTCATGCTATAAGGGAGGGTCTCAAGTTTGATATTAGAAGCATTGAGATAACAAATCTCATGATATCGGAATAGTCTCACATTGGAATGGGAAGGAGTTGGATATCACATCTCATGATATAGGAAGGGTCTAAGGTTTGGAAGGGGAAGGATTTGGATATCACATCTCATGTTATAGGACAGGTCTCGGGTTTGGTATTAGAAGCATTGAGATATCAAGTCTCATGGTATAGGAAGGGTCTCAGAATTGAAATGGGAAGGAGTTGGATAACACATCTCAAGCTATAGGAAGGGTCTCAGGATTGGAATGGGAAGAAGTTTGATATCACATCTCATGCCATAGTATGGGTCTCAGGTTTGGTAGAAGCATTGGGATATCACATCTCATGCTATCGGAAGGGTATCAGTATTGGATTTGGAAGGAGTTGGATATCCCATCATGCTATAGGAAGGGTCTCAGGTTGGAATGGGAAGGAGTTGGATATCACATCTCATGTTATAGGAAGGGTCTCAGGATTGGAATGGGAAGGACTTGGATATCATATCTCATGCTATGGGAAGGCTCTCAGGTTTGGAAGGGGAAGGAGTTGGATATCACATCTCAAGCTATAGGAAGGGTCTCAGGTTTGGTATTAGAAGCATTGAGATATCACATCTCATGCTATAGGAAGGGTCTCAGGATTGGAATGGGAAGGAGTTGGATATCACATCTCAAGCTATAGGAAGGGTCTCAGGTTTGGTATAAGCATTGAGATATCACATCTCATGCTATAGGAAGGGTCTCAGAATTGGAATGGGAAGGAGTTGGATATCACATCTCATGTTATAGGAAAGATCTCAGGTTTGGTATTAGAAGCATTGAGACATCAAATCTCATGTTATAGGAAGGGTCTCGGGATTGGAATGGGAAGAAGTTGGATATCACATCTCATGCTATAGGAAGGGTCTCAGGTTTGGTATAAGCATTGACATATCACATCTCATGCTATAGGAAGGCTCTCAGGATTGGAATGGGAAGGAGTTGTATATGAAATCTCATGCCATAGGAAGGGTCTCAGGTTTGGTATAAGCATTGAGATATCACATCACATGCTATAGGAAGGGTCTCAGGATTGGAATGGGAAGGACTTGGATATCACATCTCATGCTATAGGCAGGGTCTCAGGTTTGGAAAGGGAAGGAGTTGGATATCACATTTCATGTTAGAGGTAGGATCTCAGGTTTGGTATTAGAGGCATTGAGATATCACATCTCATGCTATCAGAAGGGTCTCAGGATTGGAATGGAAAGGAGTTGGATATCACATCTCATGCTAAAGGGAGGGTCTCAGGTTTGGAAGGGGAAGGATTTGGATATCACATCTCATGTTATAGGAAGGATCTCAGGTTTGGTATTAGAAGCATTGAGATATCACATCTCATGCTATCGGAAGTATCTCAGGTTTGGTATTAGAGGCATTGAGATATCACATCTCATGCTATCATAAGAGTCTCAGGATTGGAATGGGAAGGAGTTGGATTTCACATCTCATGCTAAAGGGAGGGTCTCAGGTTTGGAAGGGGAAGGATTTGGATATCACATCACATGTTATAGGAAGGATCTCAGGCTTGGTATTAGAAGCATTGAGATATCACATCTCATGCTATAAGAAGGGTCTCAGGATTGGAATGGGATGGAGTTGGATATCACATCTCATGCTAAAGGAAGGGTCTCAGGTTTGGCAGAAGCATTGGGATATCACATCTCATGCTATCGGAAGGGTATCAGAATTGGATTTGGAAGGAGTTGGATATCCCATCTCATGCTATAGGAAGGGTCTCAGGTTGAAATGGGAAGGAGTTGGATATCACATCTCATGTTATAGGAAGGGTCTCAGGATTCGTTTTAGAGGCATTGAGATATCACATCTCATGCTATCAGAAGGGTCTCAGGATTGGAATGGGAAGGAGTTGGATTTCACATCTCATGCTAAAGGGAGGGTCTCAGGTTTGGAAGGGGAAGGATTTGGATATCACATCTCATGTTATAGGAAGGATCTCAGGTTTGGTATTAGAAGCATTGAGATATCACATCTCATGCTATCGGAAGGATCTCAGGTTTGGTATTAGAAGCATTGAGATATCACATCTCATGCTATCAGAAGGGTCTCAGGATTGGAATGGGAAGGAGTTGGATATCACATCTCATGCTAAAGGGAGGGTCTCAGGTTTGGAAGGGGAAGGATTTGGATATCACATCTCATGTTATCGGAAGGATCTCAGGTTTGGTATTAGAAGTATTGAGATATCACATCTCATGCTATAAGAAGGGTCTCAGGATTGGAATGGGATGGAGTTGGATATCACATCTCATGCTAAAGGAAGGGTCTCAGGTTTGGTAGAATCATTGAGATATCACATCTCATGCTATCGGAAATGTCTCAGGATTGGAATGGGAAGGAGCTGGATATCACATCTCATGCTAAAGGAAGGGTCTCAGGTTTGGAACGGGAAGGAGTTGGATATCACATCTCATGTTATAGGAAGGGTCTCAGGTTTGGTATAAGCATTGAGATATCATATCTCTGCTATCGGAAGTGTCTCAGGATTGGAATGGGAAGGAGTTGGATATCCCATCTCATGTTATAGGACGGGTCTCAGGTTTGTTATTAGAATCATTGAGATATCATATTGCATGCTGTAGGAAGGGTCTAAGTATTGGAATGGGAAGGACTTGGATATCACATCTCATGCTATAGATAGGCTCCCAGGTTTGGAAAGGGAAGGAGTTGGATATCACATTTCATGTTAGAGGAAGGATCTCAGGTTTGGTATTAGAGGCATTGAGCCATCACATCTCATGCTATAGGAAGGGTCTCAGGATTGGAATGGGAAGGAGTTGGATATCACATCTCATGCTATAGGAAGGGTCTCAGGTTAGGTATAAGCATTGAGATATCACATCTCATGCTATAGGAAGGGTCTCAGGATTGGAATGGGAAGGAGTTGTATATGACATCTCATGCCGTAGGAAGGGTCTCAGGTTTGGTATAAGCATTGAGATATCACATCTCTGCAATCGAAAGGGTCTCAGGATTGGAATGGGAAGGAGTTGGATATCCCATCTCATGTTATAGGAAGAGTCTCAGGTTTGGTATTAGAAGCATTGAGATATTACATCTCATGCTATAGGAAGTGTCTCAGGATTGGAATGGGAAGGACTTGGATATCACATCTCATGCTATAGGGAGGGTCTCAAGTTTGATATTAGAAGCATTGAGATATCACATCTCATGCTATAGGAAGGGTCTCAGGATTAGAATGGGAAGGAGTTGGATATCACATCTCATGCTATAGGAAGGGTCTCAGGTTTGGTATAAGCAGTGAGATATCACATCTCATGCTATAGGAAGTGTCTCAGGATTGGAATGGGAAGGAGTTGGATATCACATCTCATGTTATAGGAAGGATCTCAGGTTTGGTATAAGCATTGAGATATCACATCTCTGCTATCGGAATGGTCTCAGGATTGGAATGGGAAGGAGTTGGATATTCCCATCTCATGATAAAGGAAGGGTCTAAGGTTTGGAAGGGGAAGGATTTGGATATCACATCTCATGTTATAGGACGGGTCTCAGGTTTGGTATTAGAAGCATTGAGATATCACTTCTCATGCTATAGGAAGGGTCTCAGGATTGGAATGGGAAGGACTTGGATATCACATCTCATGCTATAGGGAGGGTCTGAAGTTTGATATTAGAAGCATTGAGATATGACATCTCATGATATCGGAAGGGTCTCAGGATTGGAATGGGAAGGAGTTGGATATCACATCTCATGATAAAGGAAGGGTCTAAGGTTTGGAAGGGGAAGGATTTGGATATCACATCTCATGTTATAGGAAGGGTCTCAGGTTTGGTATTAGAAGCATTGAGATATCAAGTCTCATGGTATAGGAAGGGTCTCAGAATTGGAATGGGAAGGAGTTGGATATCACATCTCAAGCTATAGTACGGGTCTCAGGATTGGAATGGGAAGGAGTTTGATATCACATCTCATGCCATAATATGGGTCTCAGGTTTGGTAGAAGCATTGGGATATCACATCTCATGCTATCGGAAGGGTATCAGTATTGGATTTGGAAGGAGTTGGATATCCCATCTCATGCTATAGGAAGGGTCTCAGGTTGGAATGGGAAGGAGTTGGATATCACATCTCATGTTATATGAAGATTCTCAGGATTGGAATGGGAAGGACTTGGATATCATATCTCATGCTATAGGAAGGCTCTCAGGTTTGGAAGGGGAAGGAGTTGGATATCACATTTCATGTTAGAGGAAGGATCTCAGGTTTGGTATAAGAGGCATTGAGATATCACATCTCATGCTATAGGAAGGGTCTCAGGTTTGGTATAAGCAGTGAGATATCACATCTCATGCTATAGGAAGTGTCTCAGGATTGGAATGGGAGGGAGTTGGATATCACATCTCATGCCATAGTATGGGTCTCAGGTTTGGTAGAAGCATTGGGATATCACATCTCATGCTATCGGAAGGGTATCAGTATTGGATTTGGAAGGAGTTGGATATCCCATCTCATGTTATAGGAAGGGTCTCAGGATTGGAATGGGAAGGCCTTGGATATCATATCTCATGCTATAGGAAGGCTCTCAGGTTTGGAAGGGAAAGGAGTTGGATATCACATCTCATGTTATAGGAAGGGTCTCAGGATTGGAATGGGAAGGACTTGGATATCATATCTCATGCTATAGGAAGGCTCTCAGGTTTGGAAGGGGAAGGAGTTGGATATCACATTTCATGTTAGAGGAAGGATCTCAGGTTTGGTATAAGAGGCATTGAGATATCACATCTCATGCTATAGGAAGGGTCTCAGGATTGGAATGGGAAGGAGTTGGATATCACATCTCAAGCTATAGGAAGGGTCTCAGGTTTGGTATAAGCATTGATATATCACATCTCATGCTATAGGAAGGGTCTCAGAATTGGAATGGGAAGGAGTTGGATATCACATCTCATGTTATAGGAAAGATCTCAGGTTTGGTATTAGAAGCATTGAGACATCACATCTCATGTTATAGGAAGGGTCTCAGGATTGGAATGGGAAGAAGTTGGATATCACATCTCATGCTATAGGAAGGGTCTCAGGTTTGGTATAAGCATTGAGATATCACATCCCATGCTATAGGAAGGGTCTCAGGATTGGAATGGGAAGGAGTTGTATATGACATCTCATGCCATAGGAAGGGTATCAGGTTTGGTATAAGCATTGAGATATCACATCACATGCTATAGGAAGGGTCTCAGGATTGGAATGGGAAGGACTTGGATATCACATCTCATGCTATAGGCAGGGTCTCAGGTTTGGAAAGGGAAGCAGTTGGATATAACATTTCATGTTAGAGGTAGGATCTCAGGTTTGGTATTAGAGGCATTGAGATATCACATCTCATGCTATCAGAAGGGTCTCAGGATTGGAACGGGAAGGAGTTGGATATCACATCTCATGCTAAAGGGAGGGTCTCAGGTTTGGAACGGGAAGGAGTTGGATATCACATCTCATGCTATAGGAAGGGTCTCAGGTTTGGAATGGGAAGGAATTGGATATCACATCTCATGTCATAGGAAGGATCTCAGGTTTGGTATTAGAAGCCTTGAGATATCACATCTCATGCTATAGGAATGGTCTCAGGATTGGAATGGGAAGGAGTTGGATATTACATTCTTGCTATAGGAAGGGTCTCATGTTTGGAATGGGAATGAGTTGGATATCACATATGCTATAGGAAGGGTCACAGGTTTGGAACGGGAAGGAGTTGGATATCACATCTCATGTTATAGGAAGGGTCTCAGGTTTGGTATAAGCATTGAGATATCACATCTCTGCTATCGGAAGTGTCTCAGGATTGGAATGGGAAGGAGTTGGATATCCCATCTCATGTTATAGGACGGGTATCAGGTTTGTTATTAGAATCATTGAGATATCATATTGCATGCTGTAGGAAGGGTCTAAGGATTGGAATGGGAAGGACTTGGATATCACATCTCATGCTATAGGTAGGCTCTCAGGATTGGAAAGGAAAGGAGTTGGATATCACATTTCATGTTAGAGGAAGGATCTCAGGTTTGGTATTAGAGGCATTGAGACATCACATCTCATGCTATAGGAAGGGTCTCAGGATTATAATGGGAAGGAGTTGTATATGACATCTCATGCCATAGGAAGGGTCTCAGGTTTGGTATAAGCATTGAGATATCACATCTCTGCTATCGGAAGGGTCTCAGGATTGGAATGGGAAGGAGTTGGATATCCCATCTCATGTTATAGGAAGAGTCTCAGGTTTGGTATTAGAAGCATTGAGATATCACATCTCATGCTATAGGAAGTGTCTCAGGATTGGAATGGGAAGAACTTGGATATCACATCTCATGCTATAGTGAGGGTCTCAAGTTTGATATTAGAAGCATTGAGATATCACATCTCATGCTATAGGAAGGGTCTCAGGATTGGAATGGGAAGGAGTTGGATATCACAACTCATGCTATAGGAAGGGTCTCAGGTTTGGTATAAGCAGTGAGATATCACATCTCATGCTATAGGAAGTGTCTCAGGATTGGAATGGGAAGGAGTTGGATATCGCATCTCATGTTATAGGAAGGATCTCAGGTTTGGTATAAGCATTCAGATATCACATCTCTGCTATCGGAAGGGTCTCAGGATTGGAATGGGAAGGAGTTGGATATTCCCATCTCATGTTATAGGAAGGGTCTCAGGTTTGGTATTAGAAGCATTGAGATATCACATCTCATGCTATAGGAAGGGTCTCAGGATTGGAATGGGAAGGACTTGGATATCACATCTCATGCTATAGGGAGGGTCTCAAGTTTGATATTAGAAGCATTGAGATATCACATCTCATGATATCGGAAGGGTCTCAGGATTGGAATAGGAAGGAGTTGGATATCATATCTCATGATAAAGGAAGGGTCTTAGGTTTGGAAGGGGAAGGATTTGGATATCACATCTCATGTTATAGGACGGGTCTCAGGTTTGGTATTAGAAGCATTGAGATATCAAGTCTCATGGTATAGGAAGGATCTCAGAATTGGAATGGGAAGGAGTTGGATATCACATCTCAAGCTATAGGAAGGGTCTCAGGATTGGAATGGGAATGAGTTTGATATCACATCTCATGCCATAGTATGGGTCTCAGGTTTGGTAGAAGCATTGGGATATCACATCTCATGCTATCGGAAGGGTATCAGTATTGGATTTGGAAGGAGTTGGATATCCCATCTCATGCTATAGGAAGGGTCTCAGGTTGGAATGGGAAGGAGTTGGATATCACATCTCATGTTATAGGAAGGGTCTCAGGATTGGTATTAGAGGCATTGAGATATCACATCTCATGCTATCAGAAGGGTCTCAGGATTGGAATGGGAAGGAGTTGGATATCACATCTCATGCTAAAGGGAGGGTCTCAGGTTTGGAAGGGGAAGGATTTGGATATCACATCTCATGCTAAAGGGAGGGTCTCAGGTTTGGAAGGGGAAGGAGTTTGATATCACATCTCATGTTATAGGAAGGATCTCAGGTTTGGTATTAGAAGCATTGAGATATCACATCTCATGCTATAGGAAGGGTCTCAGGATTTGAATGGGAAGGAGTTGGATATCACATCTCATGCTCTAGGAAGGGTCTCAGGATTGGAATCGAAAGGAGTTGTATATGACATCTCATGCCATAGGAAGGGTCTCAGGTTTGGTATAGGCATTGAGTTATCACATCTCTGCTATCGGAAGGGTCTCAGGATTGGAATGGGAAGGAGTTGGATATCCCATCTCGTTATAAGAAGGGTCTCAGGTTTGGTATTAGAAGCATTGCGATATCACATCTCATGCTATAGGAAGGGTCTAAGGTTTGGAAGGGGAAGGATTTGTATATCACATCTCATGGTGTAGGACCGGTCTCAGGTTTGGCATTAGAAGCATTGAGATATCAAGTCTCATGGTATAGGACGGGTCTCAGAATTGGAATGGGAAGGAGTTGGATATCACATCTCAAGCTATAGGAAGGGTCTCAGGATTGTAATGGGAAGGACTTGGATATCACATCGACATGTTATAGGAAGGGTCTCAGGTTTGGTATTAGAAGCATTGAGATATCAAGTCTCATGGTATAGGACGGGTCTCAGAATTGGAATGGGAAGGAGTTGGATATCACATCTCAAGCTATAGGAAGGGTCTCAGGATTGGAATGTGAAGGAGTTGGATATCACATCTCAAGCTATAGGATGAGTCTCCGGATTGGAATGGGAAGGAGTTTGATATCACATCTCATGCCATGGTATGGGTCTCAGGTTTTGTAGAAACATTGGGATAACACATCTCATGCTATCGGAAGGGTATCAGGATTGGATTTGGAAGGAGTTGGATATCCCATCTCATGCTATAGGAAGGGTCTAAGGTTGGAATGGGAAGGAGTTGGATATCACATCTCATGCTGTAGGAAGGCTCTCAGGTTTGGAAAGGGAAGGAGTGGGCTATCACATTTCATGTTAGAGGTAGGATCTCAGGTTTGGTATTAGAGGCATTGAGATATCACATCTCATGCTATCAGAAGGGTATCAGGATTGGAATGGGAAGGAGTTGGATATCACATCTCATGCTAAAGGGAGGGTCTCAGGTTTGGAAGGGGAAGGATTTGGATATCACATCTCATGTTATAGGAAGGATCTCAGGTTTGGTATTAGAAGCATTGAGATATCACAACTCATGCTATCGGAAGGATCTCAGGTTTGGTATTAGAAGCATTGAGATATCACATCTCATGCTATAGGAAGGGTCTCAGGATTGGAATGGGAAGGAGTTGGATATCACATCTCATGTTATAGGAAGGATCTCAGGTTTGGTATTAGAAGCATTGAGATATCAAATCTCATGCTATAGGAAGGGTCTCAGGATTGGAATGGGAAGGAGTTGGATATCACATCTCATGCTAAAGGAAGGGTCTCAGTTTTGGTAGAAGCATTGAGATATCACATCTCATGCTATAGGAAGGGTCTCAGGATTGGAATGGGAAGGAGTTGGATATCACATCTCATGCTATAGGAAGGGTCTCAGGTTTGGTATAAGCATTGAGATATCACATCTCTGCTATCGGAAGGGTCTCAGGATTGGAATGGGAAGGACTTAGATATCACATCTCATGCTATAGGGAGGGTCTCAGTTTTGATATTAGAAGCATTGAGATATCACATCTCATGCTATCGGAAGGGTCTCAGGATTGGAATGGGAAGGAGTTGGATATCACATCTCATGCTGTAGGAAAGCTCTCAGGTTTGGAAAGGGAAGGAGTGGGCTATCACATTTCATGTTAGAGGTAGGATCTCAGGTTTGGTATTAGAGGCATTGAGATATCACATCTCATGCTATCAGAAGGGTATCAGGATTGGAATGGGAAGGAGTTGGATATCACATCTCATGCTAAAGGGAGGGTCTCAGGTTTGGAAGGGGAAGGATTTGGATATCACATCTCATGTTATAGGAAGGATCTCAGGTTTGGTATTAGAAGCATTGAGATATCACAACTCATGCTATCGGAAGGATCTCAGGTTTGGTATTAGAAGCATTGAGATATCACATCTCATGCTATAGGAAGGGTCTCAGGATTGGAATGGGAATGAGTTGGATATCACATCTCATGTTATAGGAAGGGTCTCAGGTTTGGTATTAGAAGCATTGAGATATCACATCTCATGCTATAGGAAGGGTCTCAGGATTGGAATGGGAAGGAGTTGGATATCACATCTCATGCTAAAGGAAGGGTCTCAGTTTTGGTAGAAGCATTGAGATATCACATCTCATGCTATAGGAAGGGTCTCAGGATTGGAATGGGAAGGAGTTGGATATCACATCTCATGCTATAGGAAGGGTCTCAGGTTTGGTATAAGCATTGAGATATCACATCTCTGCTATCGGAAGGGTCTCAGGATTGGAATGGGAAGGACTTAGATATCACATCTCATGCTATAAGGAGGGTCTCAATTTTGATATTAGAAGCATTGAGATATCACATCTCATGCTATCGGAAGAGTCTCAGGTTTGGGAAGGAAGGGATTTGGATTTCACATCTCATGTTATAGGATGGTTCTCATGTTTGGTTTTTGAAGCATTGAGATATCACATCTCATGCTATCGGAAGGGTCTCAGGTTTGGAATGGGAAGTAGTTGGATATCACATCTCATGTTATAGGAAGGGTCTCAGGATTGGAATGGGAAGGAGTTGGATATCACATCTCATGCTATAGGAAGGGTTTCAGGTTTGGTAGAAGCATTGAGATATCACATCTCATGCTATAGGAAGAGTCTCAGGTTTGGGAAGGAAGGGATTTGGATTTCACATCTCATGTTATAGGATGGTTCTCATGTTTGGTTTTTGAAGCATTGAGATATCACATCTCATGCTATCGGAAGGGTCTCAGGTTTGGAATGGGAAGTAGTTGGATATCACATCTCATGTTATAGGAAGGATCTCAGGTTTGGTATTAGAAGCATTGAGATATCACATCTCATGCTATAGGAAGGGTCTCAGGATTGGAATGTGAAGGATTTGGATATCACATCTCATGCTAAAGGAAGGGTCTCAGGTTTGGAATGGGAAGGAGTTGGATATGACATCTCTTGTTATAGGGAGGGTCTCAGGATTTGAATGGCAAGGAGTTGGATATCACATCTCATGCCATAGGAAGGGTCTCAGGTTTGGTATAAGCATTGAGATATCACATCTCTGCTATGGGAAGGGTCTCAGGATTGGATTGGGAAGGAGTTGGATATCCCTTCTCATACTATAGGGTCTCAGGTTGGAATGGGAAGGAGTTGGATATCACATCTCATGTTATAGGAAGGGTCTCAGGATTGGAATGGGAAGGAATTGGATATCACATCTCTTGCTATAGGAAGGGTCTAAGGTTTTTTATTAGAAACATTGAGATATCACATCTCATGCTATAGGAAGGGTTTTAGGATTGGAATGGGAAGGATTTGGATATCACATCTCATGCTAAAGGAAGGGTCTCAGGTTTGGAAGGGGAAGGATTTGGATATCATATCTCATGTTATAGGACGGGTCCCAGGTTTGGTATTAGAAGCATTGAGATATCACATCTCATGGTATAGGAAGGGTCTCAGGGTTGGAATGGGAAGGAGTTGGAGATCACATCTCATCCAATAGGAAGGGTCTCAGGTTTGGAATGGGAAGGAATTGGCTATCACATCTCATGTTATAGGAAGGATCTCAGGTTTGGTATTAGAAGCATTGAGATATCACATCTCATGCTATAGGAAGGGCCTCAGGATTGGAATATGAAGGATTTGGATATCACATCTCATGCTAAAGGAAGGGTCTCAGGTTTGGTAGAAGCATTGAGATGTCACATCTCATGCTTTAGTAGGGGTCTCAGGATTTGAATGGCAAGGAGTTGGATATCACATCTCATGCCATAGGAAGGGTCTCAGGTTTGGTATAAGCATTGTGATATCACATCTCTGCTATCGGAAGGGTCTCAGGATTGGATTGGGAAGGAGTTGGATATCCCTTCTCATGCTATAGGAAGGGTCTCAGGTTGGAATGGGAAGAAATTGGATATGACAACTCATGTTATAGGAAGGGTCTCAGGATTGGAATGGGAAGGATTTGGATATCACATCTCTTGCTATAGGAAGGGTCTCAGGATTGGAATGGGAAGGATTTGGATATCACATCTCATGTCATAGGAAGGATCTCAGGTTTGGTATTAGAAGCATTGATATATCACATCTCATGCTATAGGAATGGTCTCAGGATTGGAATGGGTAGGACTTGGATATTACATTCTTGCTATAGGAAGGGTCTAATGTTTGGAATGGGAAGGAGTTGGATATCACATATGCTATAGGAAGTGTCTCAGGTTTGGAACGGGAAGGAGTTGCATATCACATCTCATGTTATAGGAAGGGTCTCAGGTTTGGTATAAGCATTGAGATATCACATCTCTACTATTGAAAGTGGCTCAGGATTGGAATGAGAAGGAGTTGGATATCCCATCTCATGTTATAGGACGGGTCTCTGGTTTGGTATTAGAATCATTGAGATATCACATCGCATGCTGTAGGAAGGGTCTAAGGATTGGAATGGGATGGACTTGGATATCACATCTCATGCTATAGATAGGCACTCAGGATTGGGATAAGCATTGAGATATTACATCTCATGCTATAGGAAGGGTCTCAGGATTGGAATGGGAAGGAGTTGGATATCACATCTCATGCTATAGGAAGGGTCTCAGATTTGGTATAAGCATTGAGATATCACATCCCATGCTATAGGAAGGGTCTCAGGATTGGAATGGGAAGGAGTTGTATATGACATCTCAGGCCATAGGAAGGGTCTCAGGTTTGGTATAAGCATTGAGATATCACATCTCTGCTATCGGAAGGGTCTCAGGATTGGAATGGGAAGGAGTTGGATATCCCATCTCATGTTATAGGAAGGGTCTCAGGTTTGGTATTAGAAGCACTGAGATATCACATCTCATGCTATAGGATGGGTCTCAGGATTGGAATGGGAAGGACTTAGATGTCACATCTCATGCTATAGGGAGGGTCTCAAGTTTGATATTAGAAGCATTGAGATAACAAATCTCATGATATCGGAAGGGTCTCAGGATTGGAATGGGAAGGATTTGGATATCACATCTCATGATAAAGGAAGGGTCTAAGGTTTGGAAGGGGAAGGATTTGGATATCACATCTCATGTTATAGGAAGGGTCTCAGGATTGGAATGGGAAGGAGTTGGATATCACATCTCATGTTATAGGAAGGGTCTCAGGATTGGAATGGGAAGGACTTGGATATCATATCTCATGCTATGGGAAGGCTCTCAGGTTTGGAAGGGGAAGGAGTTGGATATCACATTTCATGTTATAGGAAGGATCTCAGGTTTGGTATTAGAAGCATTCAGACATCACATCTCATGCTATAGGAAGGGTCTCAGGATTGGAATGGGAAGGAGTTGGATATCCCATCTCATGCTATAGGAAGGGTCTCAGGTTGGAATGGGAAGGAGTTGGATATCACATCTCATGCTATAGGAAGGGTCTCAGGATTGGAATGGGAAGGAGTTGTATATGAAATCTCAGGCCATAGGAAGGGTCTCAGGTTTGGTATAAGCATGGAGATATCACTTCTCATGCTATAGGAAGGGTCTCAGGATTGGAATGGGAAGGAGTTGGATATCACATCTCATGTTATAGGAAGGATCTCAGGTTTGGTATTAGAAGCATTCAGACATCAGATCTCATGCTATAGGAAGGGTCTCAGGATTGGAATGGGAAGGAGTTGGATATCACATCTCATGCTATAGGAAGGGTCTCAGATTATGTATAAGCATTGAGATATCACATCTCATGCTATAGGAAGGGTCTCAGGATTTTAATGGGAAGGAGTTGTATATGACATCTCAGGCCATAGGAAGGGTCTCAAGTTTGATATTAGAAGCATTGAGATAACAAATCTCATGATATCGTAAGGGTCTCAGGATTGGAAAGGGAAGGAGTTGGATATCACATCTCATGATAAAGGAAGGGTGTAAGGTTTGGAAGGGGAAGGATTTGGATATCACATCCCACGTTATAGGATGGGTCTCAGGTTTGGTATTAGAAGCATTGAGATATCAAGTCTCATGGTATAGGAAGGGTCTCAGAATTGGAATGGGAAGGAGTTGGATATCACATTTCAAGCTATAGGAAGGGTCTCAGTATTGGAATGGGAAGGAGTTTGATATCACATCTCATGCCATAGTATGGGTCTCAGGTTTGGTAGAAGCATTGGGATATCACATCTCATGCTATCGGAAGGGTATCAGGATTGGATTTGGAAGGAGTTGGATATCCCATCTCATGCTATAGGAAGGGTCTCATGTTGGAATGGGAAGGAGTTGGATATCACATCTCATTTTATAGGAAGGGTCTCAGGATTGGAATGGGAAGGACTTGGATATCATATCTCATGCTATGGGAAGGCTCTCAGGTTTGGAAGGGGAAGGAGTTGGATATCACATTTCATGTTAGAGGAAGGATCTCAGGTTTGGTATTAGAGGCATTGAGATATCACATCTCACGCTATAGGAAGGGTCTCAGGATTGGAATGGGAAGGAGTTGGATATCACATCTCAAGCTATAGGAAGGGTCTCAGGTTTGGTATAAGCATTGAGATATCACATCTCATGCTATTGGAAGGGTCTCAGAATTGGAATGGGAAGGAGTTGGATATCACATCTCATGTTATAGGAAAGATCTCAGGTTTGGTATTAGAAGCATTGAGACATCACATCTCATGTCATAGGAAGGATCTCAGGTTTGGTATTAGAAGCATTGATATATCACATCTCATGCTATAGGAATGGTCTCAGGATTGGAATGGGTAGGAGTTGGATATTAAATTCTTGCTATACGAAGGGTCTCATGTTTGGAATGGGAAGGAGTTGGATATCACATATGCTATAGGAAGTGTCTCAGGTTTGGAACGGGAAGGAGTTGGATATCACATCTTATGTTATAGGAAGGGTCTCAGGTTTGGTATAAGCATTGAGATATCACATCTCTGCTATCGGAAGTGGCTCAGGATTGGAATGGGAAGGAGTTGGATATCCCATCTCATGTTATAGGACGGGTCTCTGGTTTGGTATTAGAATCATTGAGATATCACATCGCATGCTGTAGGAAGGGTCTAAGGATTGGAATGGGATGGACTTGGATATCACATCTCATGCTATAGGTAGGCTCTCAGGTTTGGTATAAGCATTGAGATATCACATCTCATGCTATAGGAAGGGTCTCAGGATTGGAATGGGAAGGATTTGGATATCACATCTCATGCTATAGGAAGGGTCTCAGGTTTGGTATAACCATGGAGATAGCACTTCTCATGCTACAGGAAGGGTCTCAGGATTGGAATGGGAAGGAGTTGGATATCACATCTCATGTTATAGGAAGGATCTCAGGTTTGGTATTAGAAGCATTGAGACGTCACATCTCATGCTATAGGAAGGGTCTCAGGATTGGAATGGGAAGGAGTTGGATATCACATCTCATGCTATAGGAAGGGTCTCAGATTTGGTATAAGCATTGAGATATCACATCTCATGCTATAGGAAGGGTCTCAGGATTGGAATGGGAAGGAGTTGTATATGACATCTCAGGCCATAGGAAGGGTCTCAGGTTTGGTATAAGCATTGAGATATCACATCTCTGCTATCGGGAGGGTCTCAGGATTTTAATGGGAAGGACTTGGATGTCACATCTCATGCTATAGGGAGGGTCTCAAGTTTGATATTAGAAGCATTGAGATATCACATCTCATGCTATCGGAAGGATCTCAGGTTTGGTATTAGAAGCATTGAGATATCACATCTCATGCTATCAGAAGGGTCTCAGGATTGGAATGGGAAGGAGTTGGATATCACATCTCATGCTAAAGGGAGGGTCTCAGGTTTGGAAGGGGAAGGATTTGGATATCACATCTCATGTTATCGGAAGGATCTCAGGTTTGGTATTAGAAGTATTGAGATATCACATCTCATGCTATAGGAAGGGTCTCAGGATTGGAATGGGAAGGAGTTGTATATGACATCTCAGGCCATAGGAAGGGTCTCAGGTTTGGTATAAGCATTGAGATATCACATCTCTGCTATCGGAAGGATCTCAGGATTTTAATGGGAAGGACTTGGATGTCACATCTCATGCTATAGGGAGGGTCTCAAGTTTGATATTAGAAGCATTGAGATATCACATCTCATGCTAAAGGAAAAGTCTCAGGTTTGGTAGAATCATTGAGATATCACATCTCATGCTATCGGAAATGTCTCAGGATTGGAATGGGAAGGAGCTGGATATCACATCTCATGCTAAAGGAAGGGTCTCAGGTTTGGAACGGGAAGGAGTTGGATATCACATCTCATGTTATAGGAAGGGTCTCAGGTTTGGTATAAGCATTGAAATATCATATCTCTGCTATCGGAAGTGTCTCAGGATTGGAATGGGAAGGAGTTGGATATCCCATCTCATGTTATAGGACGGGTCTCAGGTTTGTTATTAGAATCATTGAGATATCATATTGCATGCTGTAGGAAGGGTCTAAGTATTGGAATGGGAAGGACTTGGATATCACATCTCATGCTATAGATAGGCTCTCAGGTTTGGAAAGGGAAGGAGTTGGATATCACATTTCATGTTAGAGGAAGGATCTCAGGTTTGGTATTAGAGGCATTGAGACATCACATCTCATGCTATAGGAAGGGTTTTAGGATTGGAATGTGAAGGAGTTGGATATCACATCTCATGCTATAGGAAGGGTCTCAGGTTAGGTATAAGCATTGAGATATCACATCTCATGCTATAGGAAGGGTCTCAGGATTGGAATGGGAAGGAGTTGTATATGACATCTCATGCCGTAGGAAGGGTCTCAGGTTTGGTATAAGCATTGAGATATCACATCTCTGCAATTGAAAGGGTCTCAGGATTGGAATGGGAAGGAGTTGGATATCCCATCTCATGTTATAGGAAGAGTCTCAGGTTTGGTATTAGAAGCATTGAGATATTACATCTCATGCTATAGGAAGTGTCTCAGGATTGGAATGGGAAGGACTTGGATATCACATCTCATGCTATAGGGAGGGTCTCAAGTTTGATATTAGAAGCATTGAGATATCACATCTCATGCTATAGGAAGGGTCTCAGGATTAGAATGGGAAGGAGTTGGATATCACATCTCATGCTATAGGAAGGGTCTCAGGTTTGGTATAAGCAGTGAGATATCACATCTCATGCTATAGGAAGTGTCTCAGGATTGGAATGGGAAGGAGTTGGATATCACATCTCATGTTATAGGAAGGATCTCAGGTGTGGTATAAGCATTGAGATATCACATCTCTGCTATCGGAATGGTCTCAGGATTGGAATGGAAAGGAGTTGGAAATTCCCATCTCATGTTATAGGAAGGGTCTCAGGTTTGGTATTAGAAGCATTGAGATATCACTTCTCATGCTATAGGAAGGGTCTCAGGATTGGAATGGGAAGGCCTTGGATATCATATCTCATGCTATAGGAAGGCTCTCAGGTTTGGAAGGGAAAGGAGTTGGATATCACATCTCATGTTATAGGAAGGGTCTCAGGATTGGAATGGGAAGGACTTGGATATCATATCTCATGCTATAGGAAGGCTCTCAGGTTTGGAAGGGGAAGGAGTTGGATATCACATCTCATGCTATAGGAAGAGTCTCAGGTTTGGTATAAGCATTGAGATATCACATCTCATGCTATAGGAATGGTCTCAGGATTGGAATGGGTAGGAGTTGGATATTACATTCTTGCTATAGGAAGGGTCTCATGTTTGGAATGGGAAGGAGTTGGATATCTCATATGCTATAGGAAGGATCTCAGGTTTGGTATTAGAAGCATTGAGATGTCACATCTCATGCTATCGGAAGGGTCTCAGGATTGGAATGGGAATGATTTGGATATCACATCTCATGTTATAGGAAGGGTCTCAGGTTTGGTATAAGCATTGAGATATCACATCTCTGCTATCGGAAGTGGCTCAGGATTGGAATGGGAAGGAGTTGGATATCCCATCTCATGTTATAGGACGGGTCTCTGGTTTGGTATTAGAATCATTGAGATATCACATCGCATGCTGTAGGAAGGGTCTAAGGATTGGAATGGGATGGACTTGGACATCACATCTCATGCTATAGGTAGGCTCTCAGGTTTGGTATAAGCATTGAGATATCACATCTCATGCTATAGGAAGGGTCTCAAGATTGGAATGGGACGGATTTGGATATCACATCTCATGCTATAGGAAGGGTCTCAGGTTTGGTATACGCATGGAGATATCACTTCTCATGCTATAGGAAGGGTCTCAGGATTGGAATGAGAAGGAGTTGGATATCACATCTCATGCTATAGGAAGGGTCTCAGATTTGGTATAAGCATTGAGATATCACATCTCATGCTATAGGAAGGGTCTCAGGATTGGAATGGGAAGGAGTTGTATATGACATCTCAGGCCATAGGAAGGGTCTCAGGTTTGGTATAAGCATTGAGATATTACATCTCTGCTATCGGAAGGGTCTCAGGATTGGAATGGGAAGGACTTGGATGTCAAATCTCATGCTATAGGGAGGGTCTCAAGTTTGATATTAGAAGCATTGAGATAACAAATCTCATGATATCGGAAGGGTCTCAGGATTGGAATGGGAAGGAGTTGGATATCACATCTCATGATATATGAAGGGTCTCAGGTTTGGAAGGGGAAGTATTTGGATATCACATCTCATGTTATAGGACGGGTATCAGGTTTGGTATTAGAAGCATTGAGATATCAAGTCTCATGGTATAGGAAGGGTCTCAGAATTGGAATGGGAAGGAGTTGGATAACACATCTCAAGCTATAGCAAGGGTCTCAGGATTGGAATGGGAAGAAGTTTGATATCACATCTCATGCCATAGTATGGGTCTCATGTTTGGTAGAAGCATTGGGATATCACATCTCATGCTATCGGAAGGGTATCAGTATTGGATTTGGAAGGAGTTGGATATCCCATCATGCTATAGGAAGGGTCTCAGGTTGGAATGGGAAGGAGTTGGATATCACATCTCATGTTATAGGAAGGGTCTCAGGATTGGAATGGGAAGGACTTGGATATCATATCTCATGCTATGGGAAGGCTCTCAGGTTTGGAAGGGGAAAGAGTTGGATATCACATCTCAAGCTATAGGAAGGGTCTCAGGTTTGGTATTAGAAGCATTGAGATATCACATCTCATGCTATAGGAAGGGTCTCAGGATTGGAATGGGAAGGAGTTGGATATCACATCTCATGCTAAAGGAAGGGTCTCAGGTTTGGAACGGGAAGGAGTTGGATATCACATCTCATGTTATAGGAAGGGTCTCATGTTTGGTATAAGCATTGAGATATCATATCTCTGCTATCGGAAGTGTCTCAGGATTGGAATGGGAAGGAGTTGGATATCCCATCTCATGTTATAGGATGGGTCTCAGGTTTGTTATTAGAATCATTGAGATATCATATTGCATGCTGTAGGAAGGGTCTAAGTATTGGAATGGGAAGGACTTGGATATCACATCTCATGCTATAGATAGGCTCTCAGGTTTGGAGGAAAGGGAAGGAGTTGGATATCACATTTCATGTTAGAGGAAGGATCTCAGGTTTGGTATTAGAGGCATTGAGACATCACATCTCATGCTATAGGAAGGGTCTCAGGATTGGAATGGGAAGGAGTTGGATATCACATCTCATGCTATAGGAAGGGTCTCAGGTTAGGTATAAGCATTGAGATATCACATCTCATGCTATAGGAAGGGTCTCTGGTTTGGTATTAGAATCATTGAGATATCACATCGCATGCTGTAGGAAGGGTCTAAGGATTGGAATGGGATGGACTTGGATATCACATCTCATGCTATAGGTAGGCTCTCAGGTTTGGTATAAGCATTGAGATATCACATCTCATGCTATAGGAAGGGTCTCAGGATTGGAATGCGAAGGAATTGGATATCACATCTCATGCTATAGGAAGGGTCTCAGATTTGGTATAAGCATTGAGATATCACATCTCATGCTAAAGGAAGGGTCTCAGGATTGGAATGGGAAGGAGTTGTATATGACATCTCATGCCGTAGGAAGGGTCTCAGGTTTGGTATAAGCATTGAGATATCACATCTCTGCAATCGAAAGGGTCTCAGGATTGGAATCGGAAGGAGTTGGATATCCCATCTCATGTTATAGGAAGAGTCTCAGGTTTGGTATTAGAAGCATTGAGATATTACATCTCATGCTATAGGAAGTGTCTCAGGATTGGAATGGGAAGGACTTGGATATCACATCTCATGCTATAGGGAGGGTCTCAAGTTTGATATTAGAAGCATTGAGATATCACATCTCATGCTATAGGAAGGGTCTCAGGATTAGAATGGGAAGGAGTTGGATATCACATCTCATGTTATAGGAAGGGTCTCATTTTTGGTATTAGAAGCATAGAGATATCACATCTCATGCTATAGGAAGGGTCTCAGGATTGGAATGGGAAGGACTTGGATGTCACATCTCATGCTATAGGGAGGGTCTCAAGTTTTATATTAGAAGCATTGAGATAACAAATCTCATGATATCGGAAGGGTCTCAGGATTGGAATGGGAAGGAGTTGGATATTCCCATCTCATGATAAAGGAAGGGTCTAAGGTTTGGAAGGGGAAGGATTTGGATATCACATCTCATGTTATAGGACGGGTCTCAGGTTTGGTATTAGAAGCATTGAGATATCACTTCTCATGCTATAGGAAGGGTCTCAGGATTGGAATGGGAAGGACTTGGATATCACATCTCATGCTATAGGGAGGGTCTGAAGTTTGATATTAGAAGCATTGAGATATGACATCTCATGATATCGGAAGGGTCTCAGGATTGGAATGGGAAGGAGTTGGATATCACATCTCATGATAAAGGAAGGGTCTAAGGTTTGGAAGGGGAAGGATTTGGATATCACATCTCATGTTATAGGACGGGTCTCAGGTTTGGTATTAGAAGCATTGAGATATCAAGTCTCATGGTATAGGAAGGGTCTCAGAATTGGAATGGGAAGGAGTTGGATATCACAACTCAAGCTATAGTAAGGGTCTCAGGATTGGAATGGGAAGGAGTTTGATATCACATCTCCTGCCATAGTATGGGTCTCAGGTTTGGTAGAAGCATTGGGATATCACATCTCATGCTATCGGAAGGGTATCAGTATTGGATTTGGAAGGAGTTGGATATCCCATCTCATGCTATAGGAAGGGTCTCAGGTTGGAATGGGAAGGAGTTGGATATCACATCTCATGTTATAGGAAGGGTCTCAGGATTGGAATGGGAAGGACTTGGATATCATATCTCATGCTATAGGAAGGCTCTCAGGTTTGGAAGGGGAAGGAGTTGGATATCACATTTCATGGTAGAGGAAGGATCTCAGGTTTGGTATAAGAGGCATTGAGATATCACATCTCATGCTATAGGAAGGGTCTCAGGTTTGGTATAAGCAGTGAGAAATCACATCTCATGCTATAGGAAGTGTCTCAGGATTGGAATGGGAAGGACTTGGATATCATATCTCATGCTATAGGAAGGCTCTCAGGTTTGGAAGGGGAAGGAGTTGGATATCACATCTCATGCTATAGGAAGGGTCTCAGGTTTGGAAGGGAAAGGAGTTGGATATCACATCTCATGTTATAGGAAGGGTCTCAGGATTGGAATGGGAAGGACTTGGATATCATATCTCATGCTATAGGAAGGCTCTCAGGTTTGGAAGGGGAAGGAGTTGGATATCACATCTCATGCTATAGGAATGGTCTCAGGATTGGAATGGGTAGGAGTTGGATATTACATTCTTGCTATAGGAAGGGTCTCATGTTTGGAATGGGAAGGAGTTGGATATCTCATATGCTATAGGAAGGATCTCAGGTTTGGTATTAGAAGCATTGAGATGTCACATCTCATGCTATCGGAAGGGTCTCAGGATTGGAATGGGAATGATTTGGCTATCACATCTCATGTTATAGGAAGGGTCTCAGGTTTGGTATAAGCATTGAGATATCACATCTCTGCTATCGGAAGTGGCTCAGGATTGGAATGGGAAGGAGTTGGATATCCCATCTCATGTTATAGGACGGGTCTCTGGTTTGGTATTAGAATCATTGAGATATCACATCGCATGCTGTAGGAAGGGTCTAAGGATTGGAATGGGATGGACTTGGACATCACATCTCATGCTATAGGTAGGCTCTCAGGTTTGGTATAAGCATTGAGATATCACATCTCATGCTATAGGAAGGGTCTCAAGATTGGAATGGGACGGATTTGGATATCACATCTCATGCTATAGGAAGGGTCTCAGGTTTGGTATACGCACGGAGATATCACTTCTCATGCTATAGGAAGGGTCTCAGGATTGGAATGAGAAGGAGTTGGATATCACATCTCATGCTATAGGAAGGGTCTCAGATTTGGTATAAGCATTGAGATATCACATCTCATGCTATAGGAAGGGTCTCAGGATTGGAATGGGAAGGAGTTGTATATGACATCTCAGGCCATAGGAAGGGTCTCAGGTTTGGTATAAGCATTGAGATATCACATCTCTGCTATCGGAAGGGTCTCAGGATTGGAATGGGAAGGACTTGGATGTCAAATCTCATGCTATAGGGAGGGTCTCAAGTTTGATATTAGAAGCATTGAGATAACAAATCTCATGATATCGGAAGGGTCTCAGGATTGGAATGGGAAGGAGTTGGATATCACATCTCATGATATATGAAGGGTCTCAGGTTGGAATGGGAAGGAGTTGGATATCACATCTCATGTTATAGGACGGGTCTCAGGTTTGGTATTAGAAGCATTGAGATATCACTTCTCATGCTATAGGAAGGGTCTCAGGATTGGAATGGGAAGGACTTGGATATCACATCTCATGCTATAGGGAGGGTCTGAAGTTTGATATTAGACGCATTGAGATATGACATCTCATGATATCGGAAGGGTCTCAGGATTGGAATGGGAAGGAGTTGGATATCACATCTCATGATAAAGGAAGGGTCTAAGGTTTGGAAGGGGAAGGATTTGGATATCACATCTCATGTTATAGGACGGGTCTCAGGTTTGGTATTAGAAGCATTGAGATATCAAGTCTCATGGTATAGGAAGGGTCTCAGAATTGGAATGGGAAGGAGTTGGATATCACAACTCAAGCTATAGTAAGGGTCTCAGGATTGGAATGGGAAGGAGTTTGATATCACATCTCATGCCATAGTATGGGTCTCAGGTTTGGTAGAAGCATTGGGATATCACATCTCATGCTATCGGAAGGGTATCAGTATTGGATTTGGAAGGAGTTGGATATCCCATCTCATGCTATAGGAAGGGTCTCCGGTTGGATTGGGAAGGAGTTGGATATCACATCTCATGTTATAGGAAGGGTCTCAGGATTGGAATGGGAAGGACTTGGATATCATATCTCATGCTATAGGAAGGCTCTCAGGTTTGGAAGGGGAAGGAGTTGGATATCACATTTCATGTTAGAGGAAGGATCTCAGGTTTGGTATAAGAGGCATTGAGATATCACATCTCATGCTATAGGAAGGGTCTCAGGTTTGGTATAAGCAGTGAGATATCACATCTCATGCTATAGGAAGTGTCTCAGGTTTGGAATGGGAAGGAGTTGGATATCACATCTCATGCCATAGTATGGGTCTCAGGTTTGGTAGAAGCATTGGGATATCACATCTCATGCTATCGGAAGGGTATCAGTATTGGATTTGGAAGGAGTTGGATATCCCATCTCATGTTATAGGAAGGGTCTCAGGATTGGAATGGGAAGGCCTTGGATATCATATCTCATGCTATAGGAAGGCTCTCAGGTTTGGAAGGGAAAGGAGTTGGATATCACATCTCATGTTATAGGAAGGGTCTCAGGATTGGAATGGGAAGGACTTGGATATCATATCTCATGCTATAGGAAGGCTCTCAGGTTTGGAAGGGGAAGGAGTTGGATATCACATCTCATGCTATAGGAAGAGTCTCAGGTTTGGTATAAGCATTGAGATATCACATCTCATGCTATAGGAATGGTCTCAGGATTGGAATGGGTAGGAGTTGGATATTACATTCTTGCTATAGGAAGGGTCTCATGTTTGGAATGGGAAGGAGTTGGATATCACATATGCTATAGGAAGGATCTCAGGTTTGGTATTAGAAGCATTGAGATGTCACATCTCATGCTATCGGAAGGGTCTCAGGATTGGAATGGGAATGATTTGGATATCACATCTCATGTTATAGGAAGGGTCTCAGGTTTGGTATAGCATTGAGATATCACATCTCTGCTATCGGAAGTGGCTCCGGATTGGAATGGGAAGGAGTTGGATATCCCATCTCATGTTATAGGACGGGTCTCTGATTTGGTATTAGAATCATTGAGATATCACATCGCATGCTGTAGGAAGGGTCTAAGGATTGGAATGGGATGGACTTGGACATCACATCTCATGCTATAGGTAGGCTCTCAGGTTTGGTATAAGCATTGAGATATCACATCTCATGCTATAGGAAGGGTCTCAAGATTGGAATGGGACGGATTTGGATATCACATCTCATGCTATAGGAAGGGTCTCAGGTTTGGTATACGCATGGAGATATCACTTCTCATGCTATAGGAAGGGTCTCAGGATTGGAATGAGAAGGAGTTGGATAACACATCTCATGCTATAGGAAGGGTCTCAGATTTGGTATAAGCATTGAGATATCACATCTCATGCTATAGGAAGGGTCTCAGGATTGGAATGGGAAGGAGTTGTATATGACATCTCAGGCCATAGGAAGGGTCTCAGGTTTGGTATAAGCATTGAGATATCACATCTCTGCTATCGGAAGGGTCTCAGGATTGGAATGGGAAGGACTTGGATGTCAAATCTCATGCTATAGGGAGGGTCTCAAGTTTGATATTAGAAGCATTGAGATAACAAATCTCATGATATCGGAAGGGTCTCAGGATTGGAATGGGAAGGAGTTGGATATCACATCTCATGATATATGAAGGGTCTCAGGTTTGGAAGGGGAAGGATTTGGATATCACATCTCATGTTATAGGACGGGTCTCAGGTTTGGTATTAGAATCATTGAGATATCAAGTCTCATGGTATAGGAAGGGTCTCAGAATTGGAATGGGAAGGAGTTGGATAACACATCTCAAGCTATAGCAAGGGTCTCAGGATTGGAATGGGAAGAAGTTTGATATCACATCTCATGCCATAGTATGGGTCTCATGTTTGGTAGAAGCATTGGGATATCACATCTCATGCTATCGGAAGGGTATCAGTATTGGATTTGGAAGGAGTTGGATATCCCATCATGCTATAGGAAGGGTCTCAGGTTGGAATGGGAAGGAGTTGGATATCACATCTCATGTTATAGGAAGGGTCTCAGGATTGGAATGGGAAGGACTTGGATATCATATCTCATGCTATGGGAAGGCTCTCAGGTTTGGAAGGGGAAGGAGTTGGATATCACATCTCAAGCTATAGGAAGGGTCTCAGGTTTGGTATTAGAAGCATTGAGATATCACATCTCATGCTATAGGAAGGGTCTCAGGATTGGAATGGGAAGGAGTTGGATATCACATCTCAAGCTATAGGAAGGGTCTCAGGTTTGGTATAAGCATTGAGATATCACATCTCATGCTATAGGAAGGGTGTCAGAATTAGAATGGGAAGGAGTTGGATATCACATCTCATGTTATAGGAAAGATCTCAGGTTTGGTATTAGAAGCATTGAGACATCAAATCTCATGTTATAGGAAGGGTCTCAGGATTGGAATGGGAAGAAGTTGGATATCACATCTCATGCTATAGGAAGGGTCTCAGGATTGGAATGGGAAGGAGTTGTATATGACGTCTCATGCCATAGGAAGGGTCTCAGGTTTGGTATAAGCATTGAGATATCACATCACATGCTATAGGAAGGGTCTCAGGATTGGAATGGGAAGGATTTGGATATCACATCTCATGCTATAGGCAGGGTCTCAGGTTTGGAAAGGGAAGGAGTTGGATATCACATTTCATGTTAGAGGTAGGATCTCAGTTTTGGTATTAGAGGCATTGAGATATCACATCTCATGCTATCAGAAGGGTCTCAGGATTGGAATGGGAAGGAGTTGGATATCACATCTCATGCTAAAGGGAGGGTCTCAGGTTTGGAAGGGGAAGGAGTTTGATATCACATCTCATGCCATAGTATGGGTCTCATGTTTGGTAGAAGCATTGGGATATCACATCTCATACTATCGGAAGGGTATCAGTATTGGATTTGGAAGGAGTTGGATATCCCATCATGCTATAGGAAGGGTCTCAGGTTGGAATGGGAAGGAGTTGGATATCACATCTCATGTTATAGGACGGGTCTCAGGTTTGGTATTAGAAGCATTGAGATATCACTTCTCATGCTATAGGAAGGGTCTCAGGATTGGAATGGGAAGGACTTGGATATCACATCTCATGCTATAGGGAGGGTCTGAAGTTTGATATTAGACGCATTGAGATATGACATCTCATGATATCGGAAGGGTCTCAGGATTGGAATGGGAAGGAGTTGGATATCACATCTCATGATAAAGGAAGGGTCTAAGGTTTGGAAGGGGAAGGATTTGGATATCACATCTCATGTTATAGGACGGGTCTCAGGTTTGGTATTAGAAGCATTGAGATATCAAGTCTCATGGTATAGGAAGGGTCTCAGAATTGGAATGGGAAGGAGTTGGATATCACATCTCATGCTATAGGGAGGGTCTGAAGTTTGATATTAGACGCATTGAGATATGACATCTCATGATATCGGAAGGGTCTCAGGATTGGAATGGGAAGGAGTTGGATATCACATCTCATGATAAAGGAAGGGTCTAAGGTTTGTAAAGGGAAGGAGTTGGATATCACATTTCATGTTAGAGGTAGGATCTCAGGTTTGGTATTAGAGGCATTGAGATATCACATCTCATGCTATCAGAAGGGTCTCAGGATTGGAATGGGAAGGAGTTGGATATCACATCTCATGCTAAAGGGAGGGTCTCAGGTTTGGAAGGGGAAGGAGTTTGATATCACATCTCATGCCATAGTATGGGTCTCAGGTTTGGTAGAAGCTTTGGGATATCACATCTCATGCTATCGGAAGGGTATCAGTATTGGATTTGGAAGGAGTTGGATATCCCATCTCATGCTATAGGAAGGGTCTCAGGTTGGAATGGGAAGGAGTTGGATATCACATCTCATGTTATAGGAAGGGTCTCAGGATTGGAATGGGAAGGACTTGGATATCATATCTCATGCTATAGGAAGGGTCTCAGAATTGGAATGGGAAGGAGTTGGATATCACATCTCATGTTATAGGAAAGATCTCAGGTTTGGTATTAGAAGCATTGAGACATCACATCTCATGTTATAAGAAGGGTCTCAGGATTGGAATGGGAAGAAGTTGGATATCACATCTCATGCTATAGGAAGGGTCTCAGGTTTGGTATAAGCATTGAGTTATCACATCTCATGCTATAGGAAGGGTCTCAGGATTGGAATGGGAAGAAGTTGGATATCACATCTCATGCTATAGGAAGGATCTCAGATTTGGTATTAGAAGCATTGAGATATCACATCTCATGCTATCGGAAGGGTCTCAGGATTGGAATGGGAAGGATTTGGATATCACATCTCATGTCATAGGAAGGATCTCAGGTTTGGTATTAGAAGCATTGATATATCACATCTCATGCTATAGGAATGGTCTCAGGATTGGAATGAGTAGGAGTTGGATATTACATTCTTGCTATAGGAAGGGTCTCATGTTTGGAATGGGAAGGAGTTGGATATCACATATGCTATAGGAAGGATCTCAGGTTTGGTATTAGAAGCATTGAGATATCACATCTCATGCTATCGGAAGGGTCTCAGGATTGGAATGGGAATGATTTGGATATCACATCTCATGTTATAGGAAGGGTCTCAGGTTTGGTATAAGCATTGAGATATCACATCTCTGCTATCGGAAGTGGCTCAGGATTGGAATGGGAAGGAGTTGGATATCCCATCTCATGTTATAGGACGGGTCTCTGGTTTGGTATTAGAATCATTGAGAGATCACATCGCATGCTGTAGGAAGGGTCTAAGGATTGGAATGGGATGGACTTGGACATCACATCTCATGCTATAGGTAGGCTTTCAGGTTTGGTATAAGCATTGAGATATCACATCTCATGCTATAGGAAGGGTCTCAGGATTGGAATGGGACGGATTTGGATATCACATCTCATGCTATAGGAAGGGTCTCAGGTTTTGTATACGCATGGAGATATCACTTCTCATGCCATAGGAAGGGTCTCAGGATTGGAATGGGAAGGAGTTGGATATCACATCTCATGCTATAGGAAGGGTCTCAGATTTGGTATAAGCATTGAGATATCACATCTCATGCTATAGGAAGGGTCTCAGGATTGGAATGGGAAGGAGTTGTATATGACATCTCAGGCCATAGGAAGGGTCTCAGGTTTGGTATAAGCATTGAGATATCACATCTCTGCTATCGGAAGGGTCTCAGGATTGGAATGGGAAGGACTTGGATGTCACATCTCATGCTATAAGGGAGGGTCTCAAGTTTGATATTAGAAGCATTGAGATAACAAATCTCATGATATCGGAATAGTCTCACATTGGAATGGGAAGGAGTTGGATATCACATCTCATGATATAGGAAGGGTCTAAGGTTTGGAAGGGGAAGGATTTGGATATCACATCTCATGTTATAGGACGGGTCTCGGGTTTGGTATTAGAAGCATTGAGATATCAAGTCTCATGGTATAGGAAGGGTCTCAGAATTGAAATGGGAAGGAGTTGGATAACACATCTCAAGCTATAGGAAGGGTCTCAGGATTGGAATGGGAAGAAGTTTGATATCACATCTCATGCCATAGTATGGGTCTCAGGTTTGGTAGAAGCATTGGGATATCACATCTCATGCTATCGGAAGGGTATCAGTATTGGATTTGGAAGGAGTTGGATATCCCATCATGCTATAGGAAGGGTCTCAGGTTGGAATGGGAAGGAGTTGGATATCACATCTCATGTTATAGGAAGGGTCTCAGGATTGGAATGGGAAGGACTTGGATATCATATCTCATGCTATGGGAAGGCTCTCAGGTTTGGAAGGGGAAGGAGTTGGATATCACATCTCAAGCTATAGGAAGGGTCTCAGGTTTGGTATTAGAAGCATTGAGATATCACATCTCATGCTATAGGAAGGGTCTCAGGATTGGAATGGGAAGGAGTTGGATATCACATCTCAAGCTATAGGAAGGGTCTCAGGTTTGGTATAAGCATTGAGATATCACATCTCATGCTATAGGAAGGGTCTCAGAATTGGAATGGGAAGGAGTTGGATATCACATCTCATGTTATAGGAAAGATCTCAGGTTTGGTATTAGAAGCATTGAGACATCAAATCTCATGTTATAGGAAGGGTCTCGGGATTGGAATGGGAAGAAGTTGGATATCACATCTCATGCTATATGAAGGGTCTCAGGTTTGGTATAAGCATTGACATATCACATCTCATGCTATAGGAAGGCTCTCAGCATTGGAATGGGAAGGAGTTGTATATGAAATCTCATGCCATAGGAAGGGTCTCAGGTTTGGTATAAGCATTGAGATATCACATCACATGCTATAGGAAGGGTCTCAGGATTGGAATGGGAAGGACTTGGATATCACATCTCATGCTATAGGCAGGGTCTCAGGTTTGGAAAGGGAAGGAGTTGGATATCACATTTCATGTTAGAGGTAGGATCTCAGGTTTGGTATTAGAGGCATTGAGATATCACATCTCATGCTATCAGAAGGGTCTCAGGATTGGAATGGGAAGGAGTTGGATATCACATCTCATGCTAAAGGGAGGGTCTCAGGTTTGGAAGGGGAAGGATTTGGATATCACATCTCATGTTATAGGAAGGATCTCAGGTTTGGTATTAGAAGCATTGAGATATCACATCTCATGCTATCGGAAGTATCTCAGGTTTGGTATTAGAGGCATTGAGATATCACATCTCATGCTATCATAAGAGTCTCAGGATTGGAATGGGAAGGAGTTGGATTTCACATCTCATGCTAAAGGGAGGGTCTCAGGTTTGGAAGGGGAAGGATTTGGATATCACATCACATGTTATAGGAAGGATCTCAGCCTTGGTATTAGAAGCATTGAGATATCACATCTCATGCTATAAGAAGGGTCTCAGGATTGGAATGGGATGGAGTTGGATATCACATCTCATGCTAAAGGAAGGGTCTCAGGTTTGGTAGAAGCATTGGGATATCACATCTCATGCTATCGGAAGGGTATCAGAATTGGATTTGGAAGGAGTTGGATATCCCATCTCATGCTATAGGAAGGGTCTCAGGTTGAAATGGGAAGGAGTTGGATATCACATCTCATGTTATAGGAAGGGTCTCAGGATTCGTTTTAGAGGCATTGAGATATCACATCTCATGCTATCAGAAGGGTCTCAGGATTGGAATGGGAAGGAGTTGGATTTCACATCTCATGCTAAAGGGAGGGTCTCAGGTTTGGAAGGGGAAGGATTTGGATATCACATCTCATGTTATAGGAAGGATCTCAGGTTTGGTATTAGAAGCATTGAGATATCACATCTCATGCTATCGGAAGGGTCTCAGGATTGGAATGGGAATGATTTGGATATCACATCTCATGTTATAGGAAGGGTCTCAGGTTTGGTATAAGCATTGAGATATCACATCTCTGCTATCGGAAGTGGCTCAGGATTGGAATGGGAAGGAGTTGGATATCCCATCTCATGTTATAGGACGGGTCTCTGGTTTGGTATTAGAATCATTGAGAGATCACATCGCATGCTGTAGGAAGGGTCTAAGGATTGGAATGGGATGGACTTGGACATCACATCTCATGCTATAGGTAGGCTTTCAGGTTTGGTATAAGCATTGAGATATCACATCTCATGCTATAGGAAGGGTCTCAGGATTGGAATGGGACGGATTTGGATATCACATCTCATGCTATAGGAAGGGTCTCAGGTTTTGTATACGCATGGAGATATCACTTCTCATGCCATAGGAAGGGTCTCAGGATTGGAATGGGAAGGAGTTGGATATCACATCTCATGCTATAGGAAGGGTCTCAGATTTGGTATAAGCATTGAGATATCACATCTCATGCTATAGGAAGGGTCTCAGGATTGGAATGGGAAGGAGTTGTATATGACATCTCAGGCCATAGGAAGGGTCTCAGGTTTGGTATAAGCATTGAGATATCACATCTCTGCTATCGGAAGGGTCTCAGGATTGGAATGGGAAGGACTTGGATGTCACATCTCATGCTATAAGGGAGGGTCTCAAGTTTGATATTAGAAGCATTGAGATAACAAATCTCATGATATCGGAATAGTCTCACATTGGAATGGGAAGGAGTTGGATATCACATCTCATGATATAGGAAGGGTCTAAGGTTTGGAAGGGGAAGGATTTGGATATCACATCTCATGTTATAGGACGGGTCTCGGGTTTGGTATTAGAAGCATTGAGATATCAAGTCTCATGGTATAGGAAGGGTCTCAGAATTGAAATGGGAAGGAGTTGGATAACACATCTCAAGCTATAGGAAGGGTCTCAGGATTGGAATGAGAAGGAGTTGGATATCACATCTCATGCTATAGGAAGGGTCTCAGATTTGGTATAAGCATTGAGATATCACATCTCATGCTATAGGAAGGGTCTCAGGATTGGAATGGGAAGGAGTTGTATATGACATCTCAGGCCATAGGAAGGGTCTCAGGTTTGGTATAAGCATTGAGATATCACATCTCTGCTATCGGAAGGGTCTCAGGATTGGAATGGGAAGGACTTGGATGTCAAATCTCATGCTATAGGGAGGGTCTCAAGTTTGATATTAGAAGCATTGAGATAACAAATCTCATGATATCGGAAGGGTCTCAGGATTGGAATGGGAAGGAGTTGGATATCACATCTCATGATATATGAAGGGTCTCAGGTTTGGAAGGGGAAGGATTTGGATATCACATCTCATGTTATAGGACGGGTCTCAGGTTTGGTATTAGAAGCATTGAGATATCAAGTCTCATGGTATAGGAAGGGTCTCAGAATTGGAATGGGAAGGAGTTGGATAACACATCTCAAGCTATAGCAAGGGTCTCAGGATTGGAATGGGAAGAAGTTTGATATCACATCTCATGCCATAGTATGGGTCTCATGTTTGGTAGAAGCATTGGGATATCACATCTCATACTATCGGAAGGGTATCAGTATTGGATTTGGAAGGAGTTGGATATCCCATCATGCTATAGGAAGGGTCTCAGGTTGGAATGGGAAGGAGTTGGATATCACATCTCATGTTATAGGACGGGTCTCAGGTTTGGTATTAGAAGCATTGAGATATCACTTCTCATGCTATAGGAAGGGTCTCAGGATTGGAATGGGAAGGACTTGGATATCACATCTCATGCTATAGGGAGGGTCTGAAGTTTGATATTAGACGCATTGAGATATGACATCTCATGATATCGGAAGGGTCTCAGGATTGGAATGGGAAGGAGTTGGATATCACATCTCATGATAAAGGAAGGGTCTAAGGTTTGGAAGGGGAAGGATTTGGATATCACATCTCATGTTATAGGACGGGTCTCAGGTTTGGTATTAGAAGCATTGAGATATCAAGTCTCATGGTATAGGAAGGGTCTCAGAATTGGAATGGGAAGGAGTTGGATATCACAACTCAAGCTATAGTAAGGGTCTCAGGATTGGAATGGGAAGGAGTTTGATATCACATCTCATGCCATAGTATGGGTCTCAGGTTTGGTAGAAGCATTGGGATATCACATCTCATGCTATCGGAAGGGTATCAGTATTGGATTTGGAAGGAGTTGGATATCCCATCTCATGCTATAGGAAGGGTCTCAGGTTGGAATGGGAAGGAGTTGGATATCACATCTCATGTTATAGGAAGGGTCTCAGGATTGGAATGGGAAGGACTTGGATATCATATCTCATGCTATAGGAAGGCTCTCAGGTTTGGAAGGGGAAGGAGTTGGATATCACATTTCATGTTAGAGGAAGGATCTCAGGTTTGGTATAAGAGGCATTGAGATATCACATCTCATGCTATAGGAAGGGTCTCAGGTTTGGTATAAGCAGTGAGATATCACATCTCATGCTATAGGAAGTGTCTCAGGATTGGAATGGGAAGGAGTTGGATATCACATCTCATGCCATAGTATGGGTCTCAGGTTTGGTAGAAGCATTGGGATATCACATCTCATGCTATCGGAAGGGTATCAGTATTGGATTTGGAAGGAGTTGGATATCCCATCTCATGTTATAGGAAGGGTCTCAGGATTGGAATGGGAAGGCCTTGGATATCATATCTCATGCTATAGGAAGGCTCTCAGGTTTGGAAGGGAAAGGAGTTGGATATCACATCTCATGTTATAGGAAGGGTCTCAGGATTGGAATGGGAAGGACTTGGATATCATATCTCATGCTATAGGAAGGCTCTCAGGTTTGGAAGGGGAAGGAGTTGGATATCACATCTCATGCTATAGGAAGAGTCTCAGGTTTGGTATAAGCATTGAGATATCACATCTCATGCTATAGGAATGGTCTCAGGATTGGAATGGGTAGGAGTTGGATATTACATTCTTGCTATAGGAAGGGTCTCATGTTTGGAATGGGAAGGAGTTGGATATCACATATGCTATAGGAAGGATCTCAGGTTTGGTATTAGAAGCATTGAGATGTCACATCTCATGCTATCGGAAGGGTCTCAGGATTGGAATGGGAATGATTTGGATATCACATCTCATGTTATAGGAAGGGTCTCAGGTTTGGTATAGCATTGAGATATCACATCTCTGCTATCGGAAGTGGCTCCGGATTGGAATGGGAAGGAGTTGGATATCCCATCTCATGTTATAGGACGGGTCTCTGATTTGGTATTAGAATCATTGAGATATCACATCGCATGCTGTAGGAAGGGTCTAAGGATTGGAATGGGATGGACTTGGACATCACATCTCATGCTATAGGTAGGCTCTCAGGTTTGGTATAAGCATTGAGATATCACATCTCATGCTATAGGAAGGGTCTCAAGATTGGAATGGGACGGATTTGGATATCACATCTCATGCTATAGGAAGGGTCTCAGGTTTGGTATACGCATGGAGATATCACTTCTCATGCTATAGGAAGGGTCTCAGGATTGGAATGAGAAGGAGTTGGATAACACATCTCATGCTATAGGAAGGGTCTCAGATTTGGTATAAGCATTGAGATATCACATCTCATGCTATAGGAAGGGTCTCAGGATTGGAATGGGAAGGAGTTGTATATGACATCTCAGGCCATAGGAAGGGTCTCAGGTTTGGTATAAGCATTGAGATATCACATCTCTGCTATCGGAAGGGTCTCAGGATTGGAATGGGAAGGACTTGGATGTCAAATCTCATGCTATAGGGAGGGTCTCAAGTTTGATATTAGAAGCATTGAGATAACAAATCTCATGATATCGGAAGGGTCTCAGGATTGGAATGGGAAGGAGTTGGATATCACATCTCATGATATATGAAGGGTCTCAGGTTTGGAAGGGGAAGGATTTGGATATCACATCTCATGTTATAGGACGGGTCTCAGGTTTGGTATTAGAAGCATTGAGATATCAAGTCTCATGGTATAGGAAGGGTCTCAGAATTGGAATGGGAAGGAGTTGGATAACACATCTCAAGCTATAGCAAGGGTCTCAGGATTGGAATGGGAAGAAGTTTGATATCACATCTCATGCCATAGTATGGGTCTCATGTTTGGTAGAAGCATTGGGATATCACATCTCATGCTATCGGAAGGGTATCAGTATTGGATTTGGAAGGAGTTGGATATCCCATCATGCTATAGGAAGGGTCTCAGGTTGGAATGGGAAGGAGTTGGATATCACATCTCATGTTATAGGAAGGGTCTCAGGATTGGAATGGGAAGGACTTGGATATCATATCTCATGCTATGGGAAGGCTCTCAGGTTTGGAAGGGGAAGGAGTTGGATATCACATCTCAAGCTATAGGAAGGGTCTCAGGTTTGGTATTAGAAGCATTGAGATATCACATCTCATGCTATAGGAAGGGTCTCAGGATTGGAATGGGAAGGAGTTGGATATCACATCTCAAGCTATAGGAAGGGTCTCAGGTTTGGTATAAGCATTGAGATATCACATCTCATGCTATAGGAAGGGTGTCAGAATTAGAATGGGAAGGAGTTGGATATCACATCTCATGTTATAGGAAAGATCTCAGGTTTGGTATTAGAAGCATTGAGACATCAAATCTCATGTTATAGGAAGGGTCTCAGGATTGGAATGGGAAGAAGTTGGATATCACATCTCATGCTATAGGAAGGGTCTCAGGATTGGAATGGGAAGGAGTTGTATATGACGTCTCATGCCATAGGAAGGGTCTCAGGTTTGGTATAAGCATTGAGATATCACATCACATGCTATAGGAAGGGTCTCAGGATTGGAATGGGAAGGATTTGGATATCACATCTCATGCTATAGGCAGGGTCTCAGGTTTGGAAAGGGAAGGAGTTGGATATCACATTTCATGTTAGAGGTAGGATCTCAGTTTTGGTATTAGAGGCATTGAGATATCACATCTCATGCTATCAGAAGGGTCTCAGGATTGGAATGGGAAGGAGTTGGATATCACATCTCATGTTATAGGAAGGGTTTCAGGATTGGAATGGGAAGGACTTGGATATCATATCTCATGCTATAGGAAGGGTCTCAGAATTGGAATAGGAAGGAGTTGGATATCACATCTCATGTTATAGGAAAGATCTCAGGTTTGGTATTAGAAGCATTGAGACATCAAATCTCATGTTATAGGAAGGGTCTCAGGATTGGAATGGGAATAAGTTGGATATCACATCTCATGCTATAGGAAGGGTCTCAGGTTTGGTATAAGCATTGAGATATCACATCTCATACTATAGGAAGGGTCTCAGGATTGGAATGGGAAGGAGTTGTATATGACATCTCATGCCATAGGAAGGGTCTCAGGTTTGGTATAAGCATTGAGATATCACATCACATGCTATAGGAAGGGTCTCAGGATTGGAATGGGAAGGACTTGGATATCACATCTCATGCTATAGGCAGGGTCTCAGGTTTGTAAAGGGAAGGAGTTGGATATCACATTTCATGTTAGAGGTAGGATCTCAGGTTTGGTATTAGAGGCATTGAGATATCACATCTCATGCTATCAGAAGGGTCTCAGGATTGGAATGGGAAGGAGTTGGATATCACATCTCATGCTAAAGGGAGGGTCTCAGGTTTGGAAGGGGAAGGAGTTTGATATCACATCTCATGCCATAGTATGGGTCTCAGGTTTGGTAGAAGCTTTGGGATATCACATCTCATGCTATCGGAAGGGTATCAGTATTGGATTTGGAAGGAGTTGGATATCCCATCTCATGCTATAGGAAGGGTCTCAGGTTGGAATGGGAAGGAGTTGGATATCACATCTCATGTTATAGGAAGGGTCTCAGGATTGGAATGGGAAGGACTTGGATATCATATCTCATGCTATAGGAAGGGTCTCAGAATTGGAATGGGAAGGAGTTGGATATCACATCTCATGTTATAGGAAAGATCTCAGGTTTGGTATTAGAAGCATTGAGACATCACATCTCATGTTATAAGAAGGGTCTCAGGATTGGAATGGGAAGAAGTTGGATATCACATCTCATGCTATAGGAAGGGTCTCAGGTTTGGTATAAGCATTGAGTTATCACATCTCATGCTATAGGAAGGGTCTCAGGATTGGAATGGGAAGAAGTTGGATATCACATCTCATGCTATAGGAAGGATCTCAGATTTGGTATTAGAAGCATTGAGATATCACATCTCATGCTATCGGAAGGGTCTCAGGATTGGAATGGGAAGGATTTGGATATCACATCTCATGTCATAGGAAGGATCTCAGGTTTGGTATTAGAAGCATTGATATATCACATCTCATGCTATAGGAATGGTCTCAGGATTGGAATGAGTAGGAGTTGGATATTACATTCTTGCTATAGGAAGGGTCTCATGTTTGGAATGGGAAGGAGTTGGATATCACATATGCTATAGGAAGGATCTCAGGTTTGGTATTAGAAGCATTGAGATATCACATCTCATGCTATCGGAAGGGTCTCAGGATTGGAATGGGAATGATTTGGATATCACATCTCATGTTATAGGAAGGGTCTCAGGTTTGGTATAAGCATTGAGATATCACATCTCTGCTATCGGAAGTGGCTCAGGATTGGAATGGGAAGGAGTTGGATATCCCATCTCATGTTATAGGACGGGTCTCTGGTTTGGTATTAGAATCATTGAGAGATCACATCGTATGCTGTAGGAAGGGTCTAAGGATTGGAATGGGATGGACTTGGACATCACATCTCATGCTATAGGTAGGCTTTCAGGTTTGGTATAAGCATTGAGATATCACATCTCATGCTATAGGAAGGGTCTCAGGATTGGAATGGGACGGATTTGGATATCACATCTCATGCTATAGGAAGGGTCTCAGGTTTTGTATACGCATGGAGATATCACTTCTCATGCCATAGGAAGGGTCTCAGGATTGGAATGGGAAGGAGTTGGATATCACATCTCATGCTATAGGAAGGGTCTCAGATTTGGTATAAGCATTGAGATATCACATCTCATGCTATAGGAAGGGTCTCAGGATTGGAATGGGAAGGAGTTGTATATGACATCTCAGGCCATAGGAAGGGTCTCAGGTTTGGTATAAGCATTGAGATATCACATCTCTGCTATCGGAAGGGTCTCAGGATTGGAATGGGAAGGACTTGGATGTCACATCTCATGCTATAAGGGAGGGTCTCAAGTTTGATATTAGAAGCATTGAGATAACAAATCTCATGATATCGGAAGGGTCTCAGGATTGGAATGGGAAGGAGTTGGATATCACATCTCATGATATATGAAGGGTCTCAGGTTTGGAAGGGGAAGGATTTGGATATCACATCTCATGTTATAGGACGGGTCTCAGGTTTGGTATTAGAAGCATTGAGATATCAAGTCTCATGGTATAGGAAGGGTCTCAGAATTGGAATGGGAAGGAGTTGGATAACACATCTCAAGCTATAGCAAGGGTCTCAGGATTGGAATGGGAAGAAGTTTGATATCACATCTCATGCCATAGTATGGGTCTCATGTTTGGTAGAAGCATTGGGATATCACATCTCATACTATCGGAAGGGTATCAGTATTGGATTTGGAAGGAGTTGGATATCCCATCATGCTATAGGAAGGGTCTCAGGTTGGAATGGGAAGGAGTTGGATATCACATCTCATGTTATAGGACGGGTCTCAGGTTTGGTATTAGAAGCATTGAGATATCACTTCTCATGCTATAGGAAGGGTCTCAGGATTGGAATGGGAAGGACTTGGATATCACATCTCATGCTATAGGGAGGGTCTGAAGTTTGATATTAGACGCATTGAGATATGACATCTCATGATATCGGAAGGGTCTCAGGATTGGAATGGGAAGGAGTTGGATATCACATCTCATGATAAAGGAAGGGTCTAAGGTTTGGAAGGGGAAGGATTTGGATATCACATCTCATGTTATAGGACGGGTCTCAGGTTTGGTATTAGAAGCATTGAGATATCAAGTCTCATGGTATAGGAAGGGTCTCAGAATTGGAATGGGAAGGAGTTGGATATCACAACTCAAGCTATAGTAAGGGTCTCAGGATTGGAATGGGAAGGAGTTTGATATCACATCTCATGCCATAGTATGGGTCTCAGGTTTGGTAGAAGCATTGGGATATCACATCTCATGCTATCGGAAGGGTATCAGTATTGGATTTGGAAGGAGTTGGATATCCCATCTCATGCTATAGGAAGGGTCTCAGGTTGGAATGGGAAGGAGTTGGATATCACATCTCATGTTATAGGAAGGGTCTCAGGATTGGAATGGGAAGGACTTGGATATCATATCTCATGCTATAGGAAGGCTCTCAGGTTTGGAAGGGGAAGGAGTTGGATATCACATTTCATGTTAGAGGAAGGATCTCAGGTTTGGTATAAGAGGCATTGAGATATCACATCTCATGCTATAGGAAGGGTCTCAGGTTTGGTATAAGCAGTGAGATATCACATCTCATGCTATAGGAAGTGTCTCAGGTTTGGAATGGGAAGGAGTTGGATATCACATCTCATGCCATAGTATGGGTCTCAGGTTTGGTAGAAGCATTGGGATATCACATCTCATGCTATCGGAAGGGTATCAGTATTGGATTTGGAAGGAGTTGGATATCCCATCTCATGTTATAGGAAGGGTCTCAGGATTGGAATGGGAAGGCCTTGGATATCATATCTCATGCTATAGGAAGGCTCTCAGGTTTGGAAGGGAAAGGAGTTGGATATCACATCTCATGTTATAGGAAGGGTCTCGGGATTGGAATGGGAAGGACTTGGATATCATATCTCATGCTATAGGAAGGCTCTCAGGTTTGGAAGGGGAAGGAGTTGGATATCACATCTCATGCTATAGGAAGAGTCTCAGGTTTGGTATAAGCATTGAGATATCACATCTCATGCTATAAGAATGGTCTCAGGATTGGAATGGGTAGGAGTTAGATATTACATTCTTGCTATAGGAAGGGTCTCATGTTTGGAATGGGAAGGAGTTGGATATCACATATGCTATAGGAAGGATCTCAGGTTTGGTATTAGAAGCATTGAGATGTCACATCTCATGCTATCGGAAGGGTCTCAGGATTGGAATGGGAATGATTTGGATATCACATCTCATGTTATAGGAAGGGTCTCAGGTTTGGTATAGCATTGAGATATCACATCTCTGCTATCGGAAGTGGCTCCGGATTGGAATGGGAAGGAGTTGGATATCCCATCTCATGTTATAGGACGGGTCTCTGATTTGGTATTAGAATCATTGAGATATCACATCGCATGCTGTAGGAAGGGTCTAAGGATTGGAATGGGATGGACTTGGACATCACATCTCATGCTATAGGTAGGCTCTCAGGTTTGGTATAAGCATTGAGATATCACATCTCATGCTATAGGAAGGGTCTCAAGATTGGAATGGGACGGATTTGGATATCACATCTCATGCTATAGGAAGGGTCTCAGGTTTGGTATACGCATGGAGATATCACTTCTCATGCTATAGGAAGGGTCTCAGGATTGGAATGAGAAGGAGTTGGATAACACATCTCATGCTATAGGAAGGGTCTCAGATTTGGTATAAGCATTGAGATATCACATCTCATGCTATAGGAAGGGTCTCAGGATTGGAATGGGAAGGAGTTGTATATGACATCTCAGGCCATAGGAAGGGTCTCAGGTTTGGTATAAGCATTGAGATATCACATCTCTGCTATCGGAAGGGTCTCAGGATTGGAATGGGAAGGACTTGGATGTCAAATCTCATGCTATAGGGAGGGTCTCAAGTTTGATATTAGAAGCATTGAGATAACAAATCTCATGATATCGGAAGGGTCTCAGGATTGGAATGGGAAGGAGTTGGATATCACATCTCATGATATATGAAGGGTCTCAGGTTTGGAAGGGGAAGGATTTGGATATCACATCTCATGTTATAGGACGGGTCTCAGGTTTGGTATTAGAAGCATTGAGATATCAAGTCTCATGGTATAGGAAGGGTCTCAGAATTGGAATGGGAAGGAGTTGGATAACACATCTCAAGCTATAGCAAGGGTCTCAGGATTGGAATGGGAAGAAGTTTGATATCACATCTCATGCCATAGTATGGGTCTCATGTTTGGTAGAAGCATTGGGATATCACATCTCATGCTATCGGAAGGGTATCAGTATTGGATTTGGAAGGAGTTGGATATCCCATCATGCTATAGGAAGGGTCTCAGGTTGGAATGGGAAGGAGTTGGATATCACATCTCATGTTATAGGAAGGGTCTCAGGATTGGAATGGGAAGGACTTGGATATCATATCTCATGCTATGGGAAGGCTCTCAGGTTTGGAAGGGGAAGGAGTTGGATATCACATCTCAAGCTCTAGGAAGGGTCTCAGGTTTGGTATTAGAAGCATTGAGATATCACATCTCATGCTATAGGAAGGGTCTCAGGATTGGAATGGGAAGGAGTTGGATATCACATCTCAAGCTATAGGAAGGGTCTCAGGTTTGGTATAAGCATTGAGATATCACATCTCATGCTATAGGAAGGGTGTCAGAATTAGAATGGGAAGGAGTTGGATATCACATCTCATGTTATAGGAAAGATCTCAGGTTTGGTATTAGAAGCATTGAGACATCAAATCTCATGTTATAGGAAGGGTCTCAGGATTGGAATGGGAAGAAGTTGGATATCACATCTCATGCTATAGGAAGGGTCTCAGGATTGGAATGGGAAGGAGTTGTATATGACGTCTCATGCCATAGGAAGGGTCTCAGGTTTGGTATAAGCATTGAGATATCACATCACATGCTATAGGAAGGGTCTCAGGATTGGAATGGGAAGGATTTGGATATCACATCTCATGCTATAGGCAGGGTCTCAGGTTTGGAAAGGGAAGGAGTTGGATATCACATTTCATGTTAGAGGTAGGATCTAAGTTTTGGTATTAGAGGCATTGAGATATCACATCTCATGCTATCAGAAGGGTCTCAGGATTGGAATGGGAAGGAGTTGGATATCACATCTCATGCTAAAGGGAGGGTCTCAGGTTTGGAAGGGGAAGGAGTTTGATATCACATCTCATGCCATAGTATGGGTCTCATGTTTGGTAGAAGCATTGGGATATCACATCTCATACTATCGGAAGGGTATCAGTATTGGATTTGGAAGGAGTTGGATATCCCATCATGCTATAGGAAGGGTCTCAGGTTGGAATGGGAAGGAGTTGGATATCACATCTCATGTTATAGGACGGGTCTCAGGTTTGGTATTAGAAGCATTGAGATATCACTTCTCATGCTATAGGAAGGGTCTCAGGATTGGAATGGGAAGGACTTGGATATCACATCTCATGCTATAGGGAGGGTCTGAAGTTTGATATTAGACGCATTGAGATATGACATCTCATGATATCGGAAGGGTCTCAGGATTGGAATGGGAAGGAGTTGGATATCACATCTCATGATAAAGGAAGGGTCTAAGGTTTGGAAGGGGAAGGATTTGGATATCACATCTCATGTTATAGGACGGGTCTCAGGTTTGGTATTAGAAGCATTGAGATATCAAGTCTCATGGTATAGGAAGGGTCTCAGAATTGGAATGGGAAGGAGTTGGATATCACATCTCATGCTATAGGGAGGGTCTGAAGTTTGATATTAGACGCATTGAGATATGACATCTCATGATATCGGAAGGGTCTCAGGATTGGAATGGGAAGGAGTTGGATATCACATCTCATGATAAAGGAAGGGTCTAAGGTTTGTAAAGGGAAGGAGTTGGATATCACATTTCATGTTAGAGGTAGGATCTCAGGTTTGGTATTAGAGGCATTGAGATATCACATCTCATGCTATCAGAAGGGTCTCAGGATTGGAATGGGAAGGAGTTGGATATCACATCTCATGCTAAAGGGAGGGTCTCAGGTTTGGAAGGGGAAGGAGTTTGATATCACATCTCATGCCATAGTATGGGTCTCAGGTTTGGTAGAAGCTTTGGGATATCACATCTCATGCTATCGGAAGGGTATCAGTATTGGATTTGGAAGGAGTTGGATATCCCATCTCATGCTATAGGAAGGGTCTCAGGTTGGAATGGGAAGGAGTTGGATATCACATCTCATGTTATAGGAAGGGTCTCAGGATTGGAATGGGAAGGACTTGGATATCATATCTCATGCTATAGGAAGGGTCTCAGAATTGGAATGGGAAGGAGTTGGATATCACATCTCATGTTATAGGAAAGATCTCAGGTTTGGTATTAGAAGCATTGAGACATCACATCTCATGTTATAAGAAGGGTCTCAGGATTGGAATGGGAAGAAGTTGGATATCACATCTCATGCTATAGGAAGGGTCTCAGGTTTGGTATAAGCATTGAGTTATCACATCTCATGCTATAGGAAGGGTCTCAGGATTGGAATGGGAAGAAGTTGGATATCACATCTCATGCTATAGGAAGGATCTCAGATTTGGTATTAGAAGCATTGAGATATCACATCTCATGCTATCGGAAGGGTCTCAGGATTGGAATGGGAAGGATTTGGATATCACATCTCATGTCATAGGAAGGATCTCAGGTTTGGTATTAGAAGCATTGATATATCACATCTCATGCTATAGGAATGGTCTCAGGATTGGAATGAGTAGGAGTTGGATATTACATTCTTGCTATAGGAAGGGTCTCATGTTTGGAATGGGAAGGAGTTGGATATCACATATGCTATAGGAAGGATCTCAGGTTTGGTATTAGAAGCATTGAGATATCACATCTCATGCTATCGGAAGGGTCTCAGGATTGGAATGGGAATGATTTGGATATCACATCTCATGTTATAGGAAGGGTCTCAGGTTTGGTATAAGCATTGAGATATCACATCTCTGCTATCGGAAGTGGCTCAGGATTGGAATGGGAAGGAGTTGGATATCCCATCTCATGTTATAGGACGGGTCTCTGGTTTGGTATTAGAATCATTGAGAGATCACATCGCATGCTGTAGGAAGGGTCTAAGGATTGGAATGGGATGGACTTGGACATCACATCTCATGCTATAGGTAGGCTTTCAGGTTTGGTATAAGCATTGAGATATCACATCTCATGCTATAGGAAGGGTCTCAGGATTGGAATGGGACGGATTTGGATATCACATCTCATGCTATAGGAAGGGTCTCAGGTTTTGTATACGCATGGAGATATCACTTCTCATGCCATAGGAAGGGTCTCAGGATTGGAATGGGAAGGAGTTGGATATCACATCTCATGCTATAGGAAGGGTCTCAGATTTGGTATAAGCATTGAGATATCACATCTCATGCTATAGGAAGGGTCTCAGGATTGGAATGGGAAGGAGTTGTATATGACATCTCAGGCCATAGGAAGGGTCTCAGGTTTGGTATAAGCATTGAGATATCACATCTCTGCTATCGGAAGGGTCTCAGGATTGGAATGGGAAGGACTTGGATGTCACATCTCATGCTATAAGGGAGGGTCTCAAGTTTGATATTAGAAGCATTGAGATAACAAATCTCATGATATCGGAATAGTCTCACATTGGAATGGGAAGGAGTTGGATATCACATCTCATGATATAGGAAGGGTCTAAGGTTTGGAAGGGGAAGGATTTGGATATCACATCTCATGTTATAGGACGGGTCTCGGGTTTGGTATTAGAAGCATTGAGATATCAAGTCTCATGGTATAGGAAGGGTCTCAGAATTGAAATGGGAAGGAGTTGGATAACACATCTCAAGCTATAGGAAGGGTCTCAGGATTGGAATGGGAAGAAGTTTGATATCACATCTCATGCCATAGTATGGGTCTCAGGTTTGGTAGAAGCATTGGGATATCACATCTCATGCTATCGGAAGGGTATCAGTATTGGATTTGGAAGGAGTTGGATATCCCATCATGCTATAGGAAGGGTCTCAGGTTGGAATGGGAAGGAGTTGGATATCACATCTCATGTTATAGGAAGGGTCTCAGGATTGGAATGGGAAGGACTTGGATATCATATCTCATGCTATGGGAAGGCTCTCAGGTTTGGAAGGGGAAGGAGTTGGATATCACATCTCAAGCTATAGGAAGGGTCTCAGGTTTGGTATTAGAAGCATTGAGATATCACATCTCATGCTATAGGAAGGGTCTCAGGATTGGAATGGGAAGGAGTTGGATATCACATCTCAAGCTATAGGAAGGGTCTCAGGTTTGGTATAAGCATTGAGATATCACATCTCATGCTATAGGAAGGGTCTCAGAATTGGAATGGGAAGGAGTTGGATATCACATCTCATGTTATAGGAAAGATCTCAGGTTTGGTATTAGAAGCATTGAGACATCAAATCTCATGTTATAGGAAGGGTCTCGGGATTGGAATGGGAAGAAGTTGGATATCACATCTCATGCTATATGAAGGGTCTCAGGTTTGGTATAAGCATTGACATATCACATCTCATGCTATAGGAAGGCTCTCAGCATTGGAATGGGAAGGAGTTGTATATGAAATCTCATGCCATAGGAAGGGTCTCAGGTTTGGTATAAGCATTGAGATATCACATCACATGCTATAGGAAGGGTCTCAGGATTGGAATGGGAAGGACTTGGATATCACATCTCATGCTATAGGCAGGGTCTCAGGTTTGGAAAGGGAAGGAGTTGGATATCACATTTCATGTTAGAGGTAGGATCTCAGGTTTGGTATTAGAGGCATTGAGATATCACATCTTATGCTATCAGAAGGGTCTCAGGATTGGAATGGGAAGGAGTTGGATATCACATCTCATGCTAAAGGGAGGGTCTCAGGTTTGGAAGGGGAAGGATTTGGATATCACATCTCATGTTATAGGAAGGATCTCAGGTTTGGTATTAGAAGCATTGAGATATCACATCTCATGCTATCGGAAGTATCTCAGGTTTGGTATTAGAGGCATTGAGATATCACATCTCATGCTATCATAAGAGTCTCAGGATTGGAATGGGAAGGAGTTGGATTTCACATCTCATGCTAAAGGGAGGGTCTCAGGTTTGGAAGGGGAAGGATTTGGATATCACATCACATGTTATAGGAAGGATCTCAGGCTTGGTATTAGAAGCATTGAGATATCACATCTCATGCTATAAGAAGGGTCTCAGGATTGGAATGGGATGGAGTTGGATATCACATCTCATGCTAAAGGAAGGGTCTCAGGTTTGGTAGAAGCATTGGGATATCACATCTCATGCTATCGGAAGGGTATCAGAATTGGATTTGGAAGGAGTTGGATATCCCATCTCATGCTATAGGAAGGGTCTCAGGTTGAAATGGGAAGGAGTTGGATATCACATCTCATGTTATAGGAAGGGTCTCAGGATTCGTTTTAGAGGCATTGAGATATCACATCTCATGCTATCAGAAGGGTCTCAGGATTGGAATGGGAAGGAGTTGGATTTCACATCTCATGCTAAAGGGAGGGTCTCAGGTTTGGAAGGGGAAGGATTTGGATATCACATCTCATGTTATAGGAAGGATCTCAGGTTTGGTATTAGAAGCATTGAGATATCACATCTCATGCTATCGGAAGGGTCTCAGGATTGGAATGGGAATGATTTGGATATCACATCTCATGTTATAGGAAGGGTCTCAGGTTTGGTATAAGCATTGAGATATCACATCTCTGCTATCGGAAGTGGCTCAGGATTGGAATGGGAAGGAGTTGGATATCCCATCTCATGTTATAGGACGGGTCTCTGGTTTGGTATTAGAATCATTGAGAGATCACATCGCATGCTGTAGGAAGGGTCTAAGGATTGGAATGGGATGGACTTGGACATCACATCTCATGCTATAGGTAGGCTTTCAGGTTTGGTATAAGCATTGAGATATCACATCTCATGCTATAGGAAGGGTCTCAGGATTGGAATGGGACGGATTTGGATATCACAACTCATGCTATAGGAAGGGTCTCAGGTTTTGTATACGCATGGAGATATCACTTCTCATGCCATAGGAAGGGTCTCAGGATTGGAATGGGAAGGAGTTGGATATCACATCTCATGCTATAGGAAGGGTCTCAGATTTGGTATAAGCATTGAGATATCACATCTCATGCTATAGGAAGGGTCTCAGGATTGGAATGGGAAGGAGTTGTATATGACATCTCAGGCCATAGGAAGGGTCTCAGGTTTGGTATAAGCATTGAGATATCACATCTCTGCTATCGGAAGGGTCTCAGGATTGGAATGGGAAGGACTTGGATGTCACATCTCATGCTATAAGGGAGGGTCTCAAGTTTGATATTAGAAGCATTGAGATAACAAATCTCATGATATCGGAATAGTCTCACATTGGAATGGGAAGGAGTTGGATATCACATCTCATGATATAGGAAGGGTCTAAGGTTTGGAAGGGGAAGGATTTGGATATCACATCTCATGTTATAGGACGGGTCTCGGGTTTGGTATTAGAAGCATTGAGATATCAAGTCTCATGGTATAGGAAGGGTCTCAGAATTGAAATGGGAAGGAGTTGGATAACACATCTCAAGCTATAGGAAGGGTCTCAGGATTGGAATGGGAAGAAGTTTGATATCACATCTCATGCCATAGTATGGGTCTCAGGTTTGGTAGAAGCATTGGGATATCACATCTCATACTATCGGAAGGGTATCAGTATTGGATTTGGAAGGAGTTGGATATCCCATCATGCTATAGGAAGGGTCTCAGGTTGGAATGGGAAGGAGTTGGATATCACATCTCATGTTATAGGACGGGTCTCAGGTTTGGTATTAGAAGCATTGAGATATCACTTCTCATGCTATAGGAAGGGTCTCAGGATTGGAATGGGAAGGACTTGGATATCACATCTCATGCTATAGGGAGGGTCTGAAGTTTGATATTAGACGCATTGAGATATGACATCTCATGATATCGGAAGGGTCTCAGGATTGGAATGGGAAGGAGTTGGATATCACATCTCATGATAAAGGAAGGGTCTAAGGTTTGGAAGGGGAAGGATTTGGATATCACATCTCATGTTATAGGACGGGTCTCAGGTTTGGTATTAGAAGCATTGAGATATCAAGTCTCATGGTATAGGAAGGGTCTCAGAATTGGAATGGGAAGGAGTTGGATATCACAACTCAAGCTATAGTAAGGGTCTCAGGATTGGAATGGGAAGGAGTTTGATATCACATCTCATGCCATAGTATGGGTCTCAGGTTTGGTAGAAGCATTGGGATATCACATCTCATGCTATCGGAAGGGTATCAGTATTGGATTTGGAAGGAGTTGGATATCCCATCTCATGCTATAGGAAGGGTCTCAGGTTGGAATGGGAAGGAGTTGGATATCACATCTCATGTTATAGGAAGGGTCTCAGGATTGGAATGGGAAGGACTTGGATATCATATCTCATGCTATGGGAAGGCTCTCAGGTTTGGAAGGGGAAGGAGTTGGATATCACATCTCAAGCTATAGGAAGGGTCTCAGGTTTGGTATTAGAAGCATTGAGATATCACATCTCATGCTATAGGAAGGGTCTCAGGATTGGAATGGGAAGGAGTTGGATATCACATCTCAAGCTATAGGAAGGGTCTCAGGTTTGGTATAAGCATTGAGATATCACATCTCATGCTATAGGAAGGGTCTCAGAATTGGAATGGGAAGGAGTTGGATATCACATCTCATGTTATAGGAAAGATCTCAGGTTTGGTATTAGAAGCATTGAGACATCAAATCTCATGTTATAGGAAGGGTCTCGGGATTGGAATGGGAAGAAGTTGGATATCACATCTCATGCTATATGAAGGGTCTCAGGTTTGGTATAAGCATTGACATATCACATCTCATGCTATAGGAAGGCTCTCAGCATTGGAATGGGAAGGAGTTGTATATGAAATCTCATGCCATAGGAAGGGTCTCAGGTTTGGTATAAGCATTGAGATATCACATCACATGCTATAGGAAGGGTCTCAGGATTGGAATGGGAAGGACTTGGATATCACATCTCATGCTATAGGCAGGGTCTCAGGTTTGGAAAGGGAAGGAGTTGGATATCACATTTCATGTTAGAGGTAGGATCTCAGGTTTGGTATTAGAGGCATTGAGATATCACATCTCATGCTATCAGAAGGGTCTCAGGATTGGAATGGGAAGGAGTTGGATATCACATCTCATGCTAAAGGGAGGGTCTCAGGTTTGGAAGGGGAAGGATTTGGATATCACATCTCATGTTATAGGAAGGATCTCAGGTTTGGTATTAGAAGCATTGAGATATCACATCTCATGCTATCGGAAGTATCTCAGGTTTGGTATTAGAGGCATTGAGATATCACATCTCATGCTATCATAAGAGTCTCAGGATTGGAATGGGAAGGAGTTGGATTTCACATCTCATGCTAAAGGGAGGGTCTCAGGTTTGGAAGGGGAAGGATTTGGATATCACATCACATGTTATAGGAAGGATCTCAGGCTTGGTATTAGAAGCATTGAGATATCACATCTCATGCTATAAGAAGGGTCTCAGGATTGGAATGGGATGGAGTTGGATATCACATCTCATGCTAAAGGAAGGATCTCAGGTTTGGTAGAAGCATTGGGATATCACATCTCATGCTATCGGAAGGGTATCAGAATTGGATTTGGAAGGAGTTGGATATCCCATCTCATGCTATAGGAAGGGTCTCAGGTTGAAATGGGAAGGAGTTGGATATCACATCTCATGTTATAGGAAGGGTCTCAGGATTCGTTTTAGAGGCATTGAGATATCACATCTCATGCTATCAGAAGGGTCTCAGGATTGGAATGGGAAGGAGTTGGATTTCACATCTCATGCTAAAGGGAGGGTCTCAGGTTTGGAAGGGGAAGGATTTGGATATCACATGTCATGTTATAGGAAGGATCTCAGGTTTGGTATTAGAAGCATTGAGATATCACATCTCATGCTATCGGAAGGGTCTCAGGATTGGAATGGGAATGATTTGGATATCACATCTCATGTTATAGGAAGGGTCTCAGGTTTGGTATAAGCATTGAGATATCACATCTCTGCTATCGGAAGTGGCTCAGGATTGGAATGGGAAGGAGTTGGATATCCCATCTCATGTTATAGGACGGGTCTCTGGTTTGGTATTAGAATCATTGAGAGATCACATCGCATGCTGTAGGAAGGGTCTAAGGATTGGAATGGGATGGACTTGGACATCACATCTCATGCTATAGGTAGGCTTTCAGGTTTGGTATAAGCATTGAGATATCACATCTCATGCTATAGGAAGGGTCTCAGGATTGGAATGGGACGGATTTGGATATCACAACTCATGCTATAGGAAGGGTCTCAGGTTTTGTATACGCATGGAGATATCACTTCTCATGCCATAGGAAGGGTCTCAGGATTGGAATGGGAAGGAGTTGGATATCACATCTCATGCTATAGGAAGGGTCTCAGATTTGGTATAAGCATTGAGATATCACATCTCATGCTATAGGAAGGGTCTCAGGATTGGAATGGGAAGGAGTTGTATATGACATCTCAGGCCATAGGAAGGGTCTCAGGTTTGGTATAAGCATTGAGATATCACATCTCTGCTATCGGAAGGGTCTCAGGATTGGAATGGGAAGGACTTGGATGTCACATCTCATGCTATAAGGGAGGGTCTCAAGTTTGATATTAGAAGCATTGAGATAACAAATCTCATGATATCGGAATAGTCTCACATTGGAATGGGAAGGAGTTGGATATCACATCTCATGATATAGGAAGGGTCTAAGGTTTGGAAGGGGAAGGATTTGGATATCACATCTCATGTTATAGGACGGGTCTCGGGTTTGGTATTAGAAGCATTGAGATATCAAGTCTCATGGTATAGGAAGGGTCTCAGAATTGAAATGGGAAGGAGTTGGATAACACATCTCAAGCTATAGGAAGGGTCTCAGGATTGGAATGGGAAGAAGTTTGATATCACATCTCATGCCATAGTATGGGTCTCAGGTTTGGTAGAAGCATTGGGATATCACATCTCATACTATCGGAAGGGTATCAGTATTGGATTTGGAAGGAGTTGGATATCCCATCATGCTATAGGAAGGGTCTCAGGTTGGAATGGGAAGGAGTTGGATATCACATCTCATGTTATAGGACGGGTCTCAGGTTTGGTATTAGAAGCATTGAGATATCACTTCTCATGCTATAGGAAGGGTCTCAGGATTGGAATGGGAAGGACTTGGATATCACATCTCATGCTATAGGGAGGGTCTGAAGTTTGATATTAGACGCATTGAGATATGACATCTCATGATATCGGAAGGGTCTCAGGATTGGAATGGGAAGGAGTTGGATATCACATCTCATGATAAAGGAAGGGTCTAAGGTTTGGAAGGGGAAGGATTTGGATATCACATCTCATGTTATAGGACGGGTCTCAGGTTTGGTATTAGAAGCATTGAGATATCAAGTCTCATGGTATAGGAAGGGTCTCAGAATTGGAATGGGAAGGAGTTGGATATCACAACTCAAGCTATAGTAAGGGTCTCAGGATTGGAATGGGAAGGAGTTTGATATCACATCTCATGCCATAGTATGGGTCTCAGGTTTGGTAGAAGCATTGGGATATCACATCTCATGCTATCGGAAGGGTATCAGTATTGGATTTGGAAGGAGTTGGATATCCCATCTCATGCTATAGGAAGGGTCTCAGGTTGGAATGGGAAGGAGTTGGATATCACATCTCATGTTATAGGAAGGGTCTCAGGATTGGAATGGGAAGGACTTGGATATCATATCTCATGCTATAGGAAGGCTCTCAGGTTTGGAAGGGGAAGGAGTTGGATATCACATTTCATGTTAGAGGAAGGATCTCAGGTTTGGTATAAGAGGCATTGAGATATCACATCTCATGCTATAGGAAGGGTCTCAGGTTTGGTATAAGCAGTGAGATATCACATCTCATGCTATAGGAAGTGTCTCAGGATTGGAATGGGAAGGAGTTGGATATCACATCTCATGCCATAGTATGGGTCTCAGGTTTGGTAGAAGCATTGGGATATCACATCTCATGCTATCGGAAGGGTATCAGTATTGGATTTGGAAGGAGTTGGATATCCCATCTCATGTTATAGGAAGGGTCTCAGGATTGGAATGGGAAGGCCTTGGATATCATATCTCATGCTATAGAAAGGCTCTCAGGTTTGGAAGGGAAAGGAGTTGGATATCACATCTCATGTTATAGGAAGGGTCTCAGGATTGGAATGGGAAGGACTTGGATATCATATCTCATGCTATAGGAAGGCTCTCAGGTTTGGAAGGGGAAGGAGTTGGATATCACATCTCATGCTATAGGAAGAGTCTCAGGTTTGGTATAAGCATTGAGATATCACATCTCATGCTATAGGAATGGTCTCAGGATTGGAATGGGTAGGAGTTGGATATTACATTCTTGCTATAGGAAGGGTCTCATGTTTGGAATGGGAAGGAGTTGGATATCACATATGCTATAGGAAGGATCTCAGGTTTGGTATTAGAAGCATTGAGATGTCACATCTCATGCTATCGGAAGGGTCTCAGGATTGGAATGGGAATGATTTGGATATCACATCTCATGTTATAGGAAGGGTCTCAGGTTTGGTATAGCATTGAGATATCACATCTCTGCTATCGGAAGTGGCTCCGGATTGGAATGGGAAGGAGTTGGATATCCCATCTCATGTTATAGGACGGGTCTCTGATTTGGTATTAGAATCATTGAGATATCACATCGCATGCTGTAGGAAGGGTCTAAGGATTGGAATGGGATGGACTTGGACATCACATCTCATGCTATAGGTAGGCTCTCAGGTTTGGTATAAGCATTGAGATATCACATCTCATGCTATAGGAAGGGTCTCAAGATTGGAATGGGACGGATTTGGATATCACATCTCATGCTATAGGAAGGGTCTCAGGTTTGGTATACGCATGGAGATATCACTTCTCATGCTATAGGAAGGGTCTCAGGATTGGAATGAGAAGGAGTTGGATAACACATCTCATGCTATAGGAAGGGTCTCAGATTTGGTATAAGCATTGAGATATCACATCTCATGCTATAGGAAGGGTCTCAGGATTGGAATGGGAAGGAGTTGTATATGACATCTCAGGCCATAGGAAGGGTCTCAGGTTTGGTATAAGCATTGAGATATCACATCTCTGCTATCGGAAGGGTCTCAGGATTGGAATGGGAAGGACTTGGATGTCAAATCTCATGCTATAGGGAGGGTCTCAAGTTTGATATTAGAAGCATTGAGATAACAAATCTCATGATATCGGAAGGGTCTCAGGATTGGAATGGGAAGGAGTTGGATATCACATCTCATGATATATGAAGGGTCTCAGGTTTGGAAGGGGAAGGATTTGGATATCACATCTCATCTTATAGGACGGGTCTCAGGTTTGGTATTAGAAGCATTGAGAAATCAAGTCTCATGGTATAGGAAGGGTCTCAGAATTGGAATGGGAAGGAGTTGGATAACACATCTCAAGCTATAGCAAGGGTCTCAGGATTGGAATGGGAAGAAGTTTGATATCACATCTCATGCCATAGTATGGGTCTCATGTTTGGTAGAAGCATTGGGATATCACATCTCATGCTATCGGAAGGGTATCAGTATTGGATTTGGAAGGAGTTGGATATCCCATCATGCTATAGGAAGGGTCTCAGGTTGGAATGGGAAGGAGTTGGATATCACATCTCATGTTATAGGAAGGGTCTCAGGATTGGAATGGGAAGGACTTGGATATCATATCTCATGCTATGGGAAGGCTCTCAGGTTTGGAAGGGGAAGGAGTTGGATATCACATCTCAAGCTATAGGAAGGGTCTCAGGTTTGGTATTAGAAGCATTGAGATATCACATCTCATGCTATAGGAAGGGTCTCAGGATTGGAATGGGAAGGAGTTGGATATCACATCTCAAGCTATAGGAAGGGTCTCAGGTTTGGTATAAGCATTGAGATATCACATCTCATGCTATAGGAAGGGTGTCAGAATTAGAATGGGAAGGAGTTGGATATCACATCTCATGTTATAGGAAAGATCTCAGGTTTGGTATTAGAAGCATTGAGACATCAAATCTCATGTTATAGGAAGGGTCTCAGGATTGGAATGGGAAGAAGTTGGATATCACATCTCATGCTATAGGAAGGGTCTCAGGATTGGAATGGGAAGGAGTTGTATATGACGTCTCATGCCATAGGAAGGGTCTCAGGTTTGGTATAAGCATTGAGATATCACATCACATGCTATAGGAAGGGTCTCAGGATTGGAATGGGAAGGATTTGGATATCACATCTCATGCTATAGGCAGGGTCTCAGGTTTGGAAAGGGAAGGAGTTGGATATCACATTTCATGTTAGAGGTAGGATCTCAGTTTTGGTATTAGAGGCATTGAGATATCACATCTCATGCTATCAGAAGGGTCTCAGGATTGGAATGGGAAGGAGTTGGATATCACATCTCATGCTAAAGGGAGGGTCTCAGGTTTGGAAGGGGAAGGAGTTTGATATCACATCTCATGCCATAGTATGGGTCTCAGGTTTGGTAGAAGCATTGGGATATCACATCTCATGCTATCGGAAGGGTATCAGTATTGGATTTGGAAGGAGTTGGATATCCCATCTCATGCTATAGGAAGGGTCTCAGGTTGGAATGGGAAGGAGTTGGATATCACATCTCATGTTATAGGAAGGGTTTCAGGATTGGAATGGGAAGGACTTGGATATCATATCTCATGCTATAGGAAGGGTCTCAGAATTGGAATAGGAAGGAGTTGGATATCACATCTCATGTTATAGGAAAGATCTCAGGTTTGGTATTAGAAGCATTGAGACATCAAATCTCATGTTATAGGAAGGGTCTCAGGATTGGAATGGGAATAAGTTGGATATCACATCTCATGCTATAGGAAGGGTCTCAGGTTTGGTATAAGCATTGAGATATCACATCTCATACTATAGGAAGGGTCTCAGGATTGGAATGGGAAGGAGTTGTATATGACATCTCATGCCATAGGAAGGGTCTCAGGTTTGGTATAAGCATTGAGATATCACATCACATGCTATAGGAAGGGTCTCAGGATTGGAATGGGAAGGACTTGGATATCACATCTCATGCTATAGGCAGGGTCTCAGGTTTGTAAAGGGAAGGAGTTGGATATCACATTTCATGTTAGAGGTAGGATCTCAGGTTTGGTATTAGAGGCATTGAGATATCACATCTCATGCTATCAGAAGGGTCTCAGGATTGGAATGGGAAGGAGTTGGATATCACATCTCATGCTAAAGGGAGGGTCTCAGGTTTGGAAGGGGAAGGAGTTTGATATCACATCTCATGCCATAGTATGGGTCTCAGGTTTGGTAGAAGCTTTGGGATATCACATCTCATGCTATCGGAAGGGTATCAGTATTGGATTTGGAAGGAGTTGGATATCCCATCTCATGCTATAGGAAGGGTCTCAGGTTGGAATGGGAAGGAGTTGGATATCACATCTCATGTTATAGGAAGGGTCTCAGGATTGGAATGGGAAGGACTTGGATATCATATCTCATGCTATAGGAAGGGTCTCAGAATTGGAATGGGAAGGAGTTGGATATCACATCTCATGTTATAGGAAAGATCTCAGGTTTGGTATTAGAAGCATTGAGACATCACATCTCATGTTATAAGAAGGGTCTCAGGATTGGAATGGGAAGAAGTTGGATATCACATCTCATGCTATAGGAAGGGTCTCAGGTTTGGTATAAGCATTGAGTTATCACATCTCATGCTATAGGAAGGGTCTCAGGATTGGAATGGGAAGAAGTTGGATATCACATCTCATGCTATAGGAAGGATCTCAGATTTGGTATTAGAAGCATTGAGATATCACATCTCATGCTATCGGAAGGGTCTCAGGATTGGAATGGGAAGGATTTGGATATCACATCTCATGTCATAGGAAGGATCTCAGGTTTGGTATTAGAAGCATTGATATATCACATCTCATGCTATAGGAATGGTCTCAGGATTGGAATGAGTAGGAGTTGGATATTACATTCTTGCTATAGGAAGGGTCTCATGTTTGGAATGGGAAGGAGTTGGATATCACATATGCTATAGGAAGGATCTCAGGTTTGGTATTAGAAGCATTGAGATATCACATCTCATGCTATCGGAAGGGTCTCAGGATTGGAATGGGAATGATTTGGATATCACATCTCATGTTATAGGAAGGGTCTCAGGTTTGGTATAAGCATTGAGATATCACATCTCTGCTATCGGAAGTGGCTCAGGATTGGAATGGGAAGGAGTTGGATATCCCATCTCATGTTATAGGACGGGTCTCTGGTTTGGTATTAGAATCATTGAGAGATCACATCGCATGCTGTAGGAAGGGTCTAAGGATTGGAATGGGATGGACTTGGACATCACATCTCATGCTATAGGTAGGCTTTCAGGTTTGGTATAAGCATTGAGATATCACATCTCATGCTATAGGAAGGGTCTCAGGATTGGAATGGGACGGATTTGGATATCACATCTCATGCTATAGGAAGGGTCTCAGGTTTTGTATACGCATGGAGATATCACTTCTCATGCCATAGGAAGGGTCTCAGGATTGGAATGGGAAGGAGTTGGATATCACATCTCATGCTATAGGAAGGGTCTCAGATTTGGTATAAGCATTGAGATATCACATCTCATGCTATAGGAAGGGTCTCAGGATTGGAATGGGAAGGAGTTGTATATGACATCTCAGGCCATAGGAAGGGTCTCAGGTTTGGTATAAGCATTGAGATATCACATCTCTGCTATCGGAAGGGTCTCAGGATTGGAATGGGAAGGACTTGGATGTCACATCTCATGCTATAAGGGAGGGTCTCAAGTTTGATATTAGAAGCATTGAGATAACAAATCTCATGATATCGGAATAGTCTCACATTGGAATGGGAAGGAGTTGGATATCACATCTCATGATATAGGAAGGGTCTAAGGTTTGGAAGGGGAAGGATTTGGATATCACATCTCATGTTATAGGACGGGTCTCGGGTTTGGTATTAGAAGCATTGAGATATCAAGTCTCATGGTATAGGAAGGGTCTCAGAATTGAAATGGGAAGGAGTTGGATAACACATCTCAAGCTATAGGAAGGGTCTCAGGATTGGAATGGGAAGAAGTTTGATATCACATCTCATGCCATAGTATGGGTCTCAGGTTTGGTAGAAGCATTGGGATATCACATCTCATGCTATCGGAAGGGTATCAGTATTGGATTTGGAAGGAGTTGGATATCCCATCATGCTATAGGAAGGGTCTCAGGTTGGAATGGGAAGGAGTTGGATATCACATCTCATGTTATAGGAAGGGTCTCAGGATTGGAATGGGAAGGACTTGGATATCATATCTCATGCTATGGGAAGGCTCTCAGGTTTGGAAGGGGAAGGAGTTGGATATCACATCTCAAGCTATAGGAAGGGTCTCAGGTTTGGTATTAGAAGCATTGAGATATCACATCTCATGCTATAGGAAGGGTCTCAGGATTGGAATGGGAAGGAGTTGGATATCACATCTCAAGCTATAGGAAGGGTCTCAGGTTTGGTATAAGCATTGAGATATCACATCTCATGCTATAGGAAGGGTCTCAGAATTGGAATGGGAAGGAGTTGGATATCACATCTCATGTTATAGGAAAGATCTCAGGTTTGGTATTAGAAGCATTGAGACATCAAATCTCATGTTATAGGAAGGGTCTCGGGATTGGAATGGGAAGAAGTTGGATATCACATCTCATGCTATATGAAGGGTCTCAGGTTTGGTATAAGCATTGACATATCACATCTCATGCTATAGGAAGGCTCTCAGCATTGGAATGGGAAGGAGTTGTATATGAAATCTCATGCCATAGGAAGGGTCTCAGGTTTGGTATAAGCATTGAGATATCACATCACATGCTATAGGAAGGGTCTCAGGATTGGAATGGGAAGGACTTGGATATCACATCTCATGCTATAGGCAGGGTCTCAGGTTTGGAAAGGGAAGGAGTTGGATATCACATTTCATGTTAGAGGTAGGATCTCAGGTTTGGTATTAGAGGCATTGAGATATCACATCTCATGCTATCAGAAGGGTCTCAGGATTGGAATGGGAAGGAGTTGGATATCACATCTCATGCTAAAGGGAGGGTCTCAGGTTTGGAAGGGGAAGGATTTGGATATCACATCTCATGTTATAGGAAGGATCTCAGGTTTGGTATTAGAAGCATTGAGATATCACATCTCATGCTATCGGAAGTATCTCAGGCTTGGTATTAGAAGCATTGAGATATCACATCTCATGCTATAAGAAGGGTCTCAGGATTGGAATGGGATGGAGTTGGATATCACATCTCATGCTAAAGGAAGGGTCTCAGGTTTGGTAGAAGCATTGGGATATCACATCTCATGCTATCGGAAGGGTATCAGAATTGGATTTGGAAGGAGTTGGATATCCCATCTCATGCTATAGGAAGGGTCTCAGGTTGAAATGGGAAGGAGTTGGATATCACATCTCATGTTATAGGAAGGGTCTCAGGATTCGTTTTAGAGGCATTGAGATATCACATCTCATGCTATCAGAAGGGTCTCAGGATTGGAATGGGAAGGAGTTGGATTTCACATCTCATGCTAAAGGGAGGGTCTCAGGTTTGGAAGGGGAAGGATTTGGATATCACATCTCATGTTATAGGAAGGATCTCAGGTTTGGTATTAGAAGCATTGAGATATCACATCTCATGCTATCGGAAGGATCTCAGGTTTGGTATTAGAAGCATTGAGATATCACATCTCATGCTATCAGAAGGGTCTCAGGATTGGAATGGGAAGGAGTTGGATATCACATCTCATGCTAAAGGGAGGGTCTCAGGTTTGGAAGGGGAAGGATTTGGATATCACATCTCATGTTATCGGAAGGATCTCAGGTTTGGTATTAGAAGTATTGAGATATCACATCTCATGCTATAAGAAGGGTCTCAGGATTGGAATGGGATGGAGTTGGATATCACATCTCATGCTAAAGGAAGGGTCTCAGGTTTGGTAGAATCATTGAGATATCACATCTCATGCTATCGGAAATGTCTCAGGATTGGAATGGGAAGGAGCTGGATATCACATCTCATGCTAAAGGAAGGGTCTCAGGTTTGGAACGGGAAGGAGTTGGATATCACATCTCATGTTATAGGAAGGGTCTCAGGTTTGGTATAAGCATTGAGATATCATATCTCTGCTATCGGAAGTGTCTCAGGATTGGAATGGGAAGGAGTTGGATATCCCATCTCATGTTATAGGACGGGTCTCAGGTTTGTTATTAGAATCATTGAGATATCATATTGCATGCTGTAGGAAGGGTCTAAGTATTGCAATGGGAAGGACTTGGATATCACATCTCATGCTATAGATAGGCTCCCAGGTTTGGAAAGGGAAGGAGTTGGATATCACATTTCATGTTAGAGGAAGGATCTCAGGTTTGGTATTAGAGGCATTGAGCCATCACATCTCATGCTATAGGAAGGGTCTCAGGATTGGAATGGGAAGGAGTTGGATATCACATCTCATGCTATAGGAAGGGTCTCAGGTTAGGTATAAGCATTGAGATATCACATCTCATGCTATAGGAAGGGTCTCAGGATTGGAATGGGAAGGAGTTGTATATGACATCTCATGCCGTAGGAAGGGTCTCAGGTTTGGTATAAGCATTGAGATATCACATCTCTGCAATCGAAAGGGTCTCAGGATTGGAATGGGAAGGAGTTGGATATCCCATCTCATGTTATAGGAAGAGTCTCAGGTTTGGTATTAGAAGCATTGAGATATTACATCTCATGCTATAGGAAGTGTCTCAGGATTGGAATGGGAAGGACTTGGATATCACATCTCATGCTATAGGGAGGGTCTCAAGTTTGATATTAGAAGCATTGAGATATCACATCTCATGCTATAGGAAGGGTCTCAGGATTAGAATGGGAAGGAGTTGGATATCACTTCTCATGCTATAGGAAGGGTCTCAGGTTTGGTATAAGCAGTGAGATATCACATCTCATGCTATAGGAAGTGTCTCAGGATTGGAATGGGAAGGAGTTGGATATCACATCTCATGTTATAGGAAGGATCTCAGGTTTGGTATAAGCATTGAGATATCACATCTCTGCTATCGGAATGGTCTCAGGATTGGAATGGGAAGGAGTTGGATATTCCCATCTCATGATAAAGGAAGGGTCTAAGGTTTGGAAGGGGAAGGATTTGGATATCACATCTCATGTTATAGGACGGGTCTCAGGTTTGGTATTAGAAGCATTGAGATATCACTTCTCATGCTATAGGAAGGGTCTCAGGATTGGAATGGGAAGGACTTGGATATCACATCTCATGCTATAGGGAGGGTCTGAAGTTTGATATTAGAAGCATTGAGATATGACATCTCATGATATCGGAAGGGTCTCAGGATTGGAATGGGAAGGAGTTGGATATCACATCTCATGATAAAGGAAGGGTCTAAGGTTTGGAAGGGGAAGGATTTGGATATCACATCTCATGTTATAGGAAGGGTCTCAGGTTTGGTATTAGAAGCATTGAGATATCAAGTCTCATGGTATAGCAAGGGTCTCAGAATTGGAATGGGAAGGAGTTGGATATCACATCTCAAGCTATAGTAAGGGTCTCAGGATTGGAATGGGAAGGAGTTTGATATCACATCTCATGCCATAGTATGGGTCTCAGGTTTGGTAGAAGCATTGGGATATCACATCTCATGCTATCGGAAGGGTATCAGTATTGGATTTGGAAGGAGTTGGATATCCCATCTCATGCTATAGGAAGGGTCTCAGGTTGGAATGGGAAGGAGTTGGATATCACATCTCATGTTATATGAAGATTCTCAGGATTGGAATGGGAAGGACTTGGATATCATATCTCATGCTATAGGAAGGCTCTCAGGTTTGGAAGGGGAAGGAGTTGGATATCACATTTCATGTTAGAGGAAGGATCTCAGGTTTGGTATAAGAGGCATTGAGATATCACATCTCATGCTATAGGAAGGGTCTCAGGTTTGGTATAAGCAGTGAGATATCACATCTCATGCTATAGGAAGTGTCTCAGGATTGGAATGGGAGGGAGTTGGATATCACATCTCATGCCATAGTATGGGTCTCAGGTTTGGTAGAAGCATTGGGATATCACATCTCATGCTATCGGAAGGGTATCAGTATTGGATTTGGAAGGAGTTGGATATCCCATCTCATGTTATAGGAAGGGTCTCAGGATTGGAATGGGAAGGCCTTGGATATCATATCTCATGCTATAGGAAGGCTCTCAGGTTTGGAAGGGAAAGGAGTTGGATATCACATCTCATGTTATAGGAAGGGTCTCAGGATTGGAATGGGAAGGACTTGGATATCATATCTCATGCTATAGGAAGGCTCTCAGGTTTGGAAGGGGAAGGAGTTGGATATCACATTTCATGTTAGAGGAAGGATCTCAGGTTTGGTATAAGAGGCATTGAGATATCACATCTCATGCTATAGGAAGGGTCTCAGGATTGGAATGGGAAGGAGTTGGATATCACATCTCAAGCTATAGGAAGGGTCTCAGGTTTGGTATAAGCATTGATATATCACATCTCATGCTATAGGAAGGGTCTCAGAATTGGAATGGGAAGGAGTTGGATATCACATCTCATGTTATAGGAAAGATCTCAGGTTTGGTATTAGAAGCATTGAGACATCACATCTCATGTTATAGGAAGGGTCTCAGGATTGGAATGGGAAGAAGTTGGATATCACATCTCATGCTATAGGAAGGGTCTCAGGTTTGGTATAAGCATTGAGATATCACATCCCATGCTATAGGAAGGGTCTCAGGATTGGAATGGGAAGGAGTTGTATATGACATCTCATGCCATAGGAAGGGTATCAGGTTTGGTATAAGCATTGAGATATCACATCACATGCTATAGGAAGGGTCTCAGGATTGGAATGGGAAGGACTTGGATATCACATCTCATGCTTTAGGCAGGGTCTCAGGTTTGGAAAGGGAAGCAGTTGGATATAACATTTCATGTTAGAGGTAGGATCTCAGGTTTGGTATTAGAGGCATTGAGATATCACATCTCATGCTATCAGAAGGGTCTCAGGATTGGAACGGGAAGGAGTTGGATATCACATCTCATGCTAAAGGGAGGGTCTCAGGTTTGGAACGGGAAGGAGTTGGATATCACATCTCATGCTATAGGAAGGGTCTCAGGTTTGGAATGGGAAGGAATTGGATATCACATCTCATGTCATAGGAAGGATCTCAGGTTTGGTATTAGAAGCATTGAGATATCACATCTCATGCTATAGGAATGGTCTCAGGATTGGAATGGGAAGGAGTTGGATATTACATTCTTGCTATAGGAAGGGTCTCATGTTTGGAATGGGAAGGAGTTGGATATCACATATGCTATAGGAAGGGTCACAGGTTTGGAACGGGAAGGAGTTGGATATCACATCTCATGTTATAGGAAGGGTCTCAGGTTTGGTATAAGCATTGAGATATCACATCTCTGCTATCGGAAGTGTCTCAGGATTGGAATGGGAAGGAGTTGGATATCACATCTCATGCTAAAGGGAGGGTCTCAGGTTTGGAAGGGGAAGGAGTTTGATATCACATCTCATGCCATAGTATGGGTCTCAGGTTTGGTAGAAGCATTGGGATATCACATCTCATGCTATCGGAAGGGTATCAGTATTGGATTTGGAAGGAGTTGGATATCCCATCTCATGCTATAGGAAGGGTCTCAGGTTGGAATGGGAAGGAGTTGGATATCACATCTCATGTTATAGGAAGGGTTTCAGGATTGGAATGGGAAGGGCTTGGATATCATATCTCATGCTATAGGAAGGGTCTCAGAATTGGAATAGGAAGGAGTTGGATATCACATCTCATGTTATAGGAAAGATCTCAGGTTTGGTATTAGAAGCATTGAGACATCAAATCTCATGTTATAGGAAGGGTCTCAGGATTGGAATGGGAATAAGTTGGATATCACATCTCATGCTATAGGAAGGGTCTCAGGTTTGGTATAAGCATTGAGATATCACATCTCATACTATAGGAAGGGTCTCAGGATTGGAATGGGAAGGAGTTGTATATGACATCTCATGCCATAGGAAGGGTCTCAGGTTTGGTATAAGCATTGAGATATCACATCACATGCTATAGGAAGGGTCTCAGGATTGGAATGGGAAGGACTTGGATATCACATCTCATGCTATAGGCAGGGTCTCAGGTTTGTAAAGGGAAGGAGTTGGATATCACATTTCATGTTAGAGGTAGGATCTCAGGTTTGGTATTAGAGGCATTGAGATATCACATCTCATGCTATCAGAAGGGTCTCAGGATTGGAATGGGAAGGAGTTGGATATCACATCTCATGCTAAAGGGAGGGTCTCAGGTTTGGAAGGGGAAGGAGTTTGATATCACATCTCATGCCATAGTATGGGTCTCAGGTTTGGTAGAAGCTTTGGGATATCACATCTCATGCTATCGGAAGGGTATCAGTATTGGATTTGGAAGGAGTTGGATATCCCATCTCATGCTATAGGAAGGGTCTCAGGTTGGAATGGGAAGGAGTTGGATATCACATCTCATGTTATAGGAAGGGTCTCAGGATTGGAATGGGAAGGACTTGGATATCATATCTCATGCTATAGGAAGGGTCTCAGAATTGGAATGGGAAGGAGTTGGATATCACATCTCATGTTATAGGAAAGATCTCAGGTTTGGTATTAGAAGCATTGAGACATCACATCTCATGTTATAAGAAGGGTCTCAGGATTGGAATGGGAAGAAGTTGGATATCACATCTCATGCTATAGGAAGGGTCTCAGGTTTGGTATAAGCATTGAGTTATCACATCTCATGCTATAGGAAGGGTCTCAGGATTGGAATGGGAAGAAGTTGGATATCACATCTCATGCTATAGGAAGGATCTCAGATTTGGTATTAGAAGCATTGAGATATCACATCTCATGCTATCGGAAGGGTCTCAGGATTGGAATGGGAAGGATTTGGATATCACATCTCATGTCATAGGAAGGATCTCAGGTTTGGTATTAGAAGCATTGATATATCACATCTCATGCTATAGGAATGGTCTCAGGATTGGAATGAGTAGGAGTTGGATATTACATTCTTGCTATAGGAAGGGTCTCATGTTTGGAATGGGAAGGAGTTGGATATCACATATGCTATAGGAAGGATCTCAGGTTTGGTATTAGAAGCATTGAGATATCACATCTCATGCTATCGGAAGGGTCTCAGGATTGGAATGGGAATGATTTGGATATCACATCTCATGTTATAGGAAGGGTCTCAGGTTTGGTATAAGCATTGAGATATCACATCTCTGCTATCGGAAGTGGCTCAGGATTGGAATGGGAAGGAGTTGGATATCCCATCTCATGTTATAGGACGGGTCTCTGGTTTGGTATTAGAATCATTGAGAGATCACATCGCATGCTGTAGGAAGGGTCTAAGGATTGGAATGGGATGGACTTGGACATCACATCTCATGCTATAGGTAGGCTTTCAGGTTTGGTATAAGCATTGAGATATCACATCTCATGCTATAGGAAGGGTCTCAGGATTGGAATGGGACGGATTTGGATATCACATCTCATGCTATAGGAAGGGTCTCAGGTTTTGTATACGCATGGAGATATCACTTCTCATGCCATAGGAAGGGTCTCAGGATTGGAATGGGAAGGAGTTGGATATCACATCTCATGCTATAGGAAGGGTCTCAGATTTGGTATAAGCATTGAGATATCACATCTCATGCTATAGGAAGGGTCTCAGGATTGGAATGGGAAGGAGTTGTATATGACATCTCAGGCCATAGGAAGGGTCTCAGGTTTGGTATAAGCATTGAGATATCACATCTCTGCTATCGGAAGGGTCTCAGGATTGGAATGGGAAGGACTTGGATGTCACATCTCATGCTATAAGGGAGGGTCTCAAGTTTGATATTAGAAGCATTGAGATAACAAATCTCATGATATCGGAATAGTCTCACATTGGAATGGGAAGGAGTTGGATATCACATCTCATGATATAGGAAGGGTCTAAGGTTTGGAAGGGGAAGGATTTGGATATCACATCTCATGTTATAGGACGGGTCTCGGGTTTGGTATTAGAAGCATTGAGATATCAAGTCTCATGGTATAGGAAGGGTCTCAGAATTGAAATGGGAAGGAGTTGGATAACACATCTCAAGCTATAGGAAGGGTCTCAGGATTGGAATGGGAAGAAGTTTGATATCACATCTCATGCCATAGTATGGGTCTCAGGTTTGGTAGAAGCATTGGGATATCACATCTCATGCTATCGGAAGGGTATCAGTATTGGATTTGGAAGGAGTTGGATATCCCATCATGCTATAGGAAGGGTCTCAGGTTGGAATGGGAAGGAGTTGGATATCACATCTCATGTTATAGGAAGGGTCTCAGGATTGGAATGGGAAGGACTTGGATATCATATCTCATGCTATGGGAAGGCTCTCAGGTTTGGAAGGGGAAGGAGTTGGATATCACATCTCAAGCTATAGGAAGGGTCTCAGGTTTGGTATTAGAAGCATTGAGATATCACATCTCATGCTATAGGAAGGGTCTCAGGATTGGAATGGGAAGGAGTTGGATATCACATCTCAAGCTATAGGAAGGGTCTCAGGTTTGGTATAAGCATTGAGATATCACATCTCATGCTATAGGAAGGGTCTCAGAATTGGAATGGGAAGGAGTTGGATATCACATCTCATGTTATAGGAAAGATCTCAGGTTTGGTATTAGAAGCATTGAGACATCAAATCTCATGTTATAGGAAGGGTCTCGGGATTGGAATGGGAAGAAGTTGGATATCACATCTCATGCTATATGAAGGGTCTCAGGTTTGGTATAAGCATTGACATATCACATCTCATGCTATAGGAAGGCTCTCAGCATTGGAATGGGAAGGAGTTGTATATGAAATCTCATGCCATAGGAAGGGTCTCAGGTTTGGTATAAGCATTGAGATATCACATCACATGCTATAGGAAGGGTCTCAGGATTGGAATGGGAAGGACTTGGATATCACATCTCATGCTATAGGCAGGGTCTCAGGTTTGGAAAGGGAAGGAGTTGGATATCACATTTCATGTTAGAGGTAGGATCTCAGGTTTGGTATTAGAGGCATTGAGATATCACATCTCATGCTATCAGAAGGGTCTCAGGATTGGAATGGGAAGGAGTTGGATATCACATCTCATGCTAAAGGGAGGGTCTCAGGTTTGGAAGGGGAAGGATTTGGATATCACATCTCATGTTATAGGAAGGATCTCAGGTTTGGTATTAGAAGCATTGAGATATCACATCTCATGCTATCGGAAGTATCTCAGGCTTGGTATTAGAAGCATTGAGATATCACATCTCATGCTATAAGAAGGGTCTCAGGATTGGAATGGGATGGAGTTGGATATCACATCTCATGCTAAAGGAAGGGTCTCAGGTTTGGTAGAAGCATTGGGATATCACATCTCATGCTATCGGAAGGGTATCAGAATTGGATTTGGAAGGAGTTGGATATCCCATCTCATGCTATAGGAAGGGTCTCAGGTTGAAATGGGAAGGAGTTGGATATCACATCTCATGTTATAGGAAGGGTCTCAGGATTCGTTTTAGAGGCATTGAGATATCACATCTCATGCTATCAGAAGGGTCTCAGGATTGGAATGGGAAGGAGTTGGATTTCACATCTCATGCTAAAGGGAGGGTCTCAGGTTTGGAAGGGGAAGGATTTGGATATCACATCTCATGTTATAGGAAGGATCTCAGGTTTGGTATTAGAAGCATTGAGATATCACATCTCATGCTATCGGAAGGATCTCAGGTTTGGTATTAGAAGCATTGAGATATCACATCTCATGCTATCAGAAGGGTCTCAGGATTGGAATGGGAAGGAGTTGGATATCACATCTCATGCTAAAGGGAGGGTCTCAGGTTTGGAAGGGGAAGGATTTGGATATCACATCTCATGTTATCGGAAGGATCTCAGGTTTGGTATTAGAAGTATTGAGATATCACATCTCATGCTATAAGAAGGGTCTCAGGATTGGAATGGGATGGAGTTGGATATCACATCTCATGCTAAAGGAAGGGTCTCAGGTTTGGTAGAATCATTGAGATATCACATCTCATGCTATCGGAAATGTCTCAGGATTGGAATGGGAAGGAGCTGGATATCACATCTCATGCTAAAGGAAGGGTCTCAGGTTTGGAACGGGAAGGAGTTGGATATCACATCTCATGTTATAGGAAGGGTCTCAGGTTTGGTATAAGCATTGAGATATCATATCTCTGCTATCGGAAGTGTCTCAGGATTGGAATGGGAAGGAGTTGGATATCCCATCTCATGTTATAGGACGGGTCTCAGGTTTGTTATTAGAATCATTGAGATATCATATTGCATGCTGTAGGAAGGGTCTAAGTATTGCAATGGGAAGGACTTGGATATCACATCTCATGCTATAGATAGGCTCCCAGGTTTGGAAAGGGAAGGAGTTGGATATCACATTTCATGTTAGAGGAAGGATCTCAGGTTTGGTATTAGAGGCATTGAGCCATCACATCTCATGCTATAGGAAGGGTCTCAGGATTGGAATGGGAAGGAGTTGGATATCACATCTCATGCTATAGGAAGGGTCTCAGGTTAGGTATAAGCATTGAGATATCACATCTCATGCTATAGGAAGGGTCTCAGGATTGGAATGGGAAGGAGTTGTATATGACATCTCATGCCGTAGGAAGGGTCTCAGGTTTGGTATAAGCATTGAGATATCACATCTCTGCAATCGAAAGGGTCTCAGGATTGGAATGGGAAGGAGTTGGATATCCCATCTCATGTTATAGGAAGAGTCTCAGGTTTGGTATTAGAAGCATTGAGATATTACATCTCATGCTATAGGAAGTGTCTCAGGATTGGAATGGGAAGGACTTGGATATCACATCTCATGCTATAGGGAGGGTCTCAAGTTTGATATTAGAAGCATTGAGATATCACATCTCATGCTATAGGAAGGGTCTCAGGATTAGAATGGGAAGGAGTTGGATATCACTTCTCATGCTATAGGAAGGGTCTCAGGTTTGGTATAAGCAGTGAGATATCACATCTCATGCTATAGGAAGTGTCTCAGGATTGGAATGGGAAGGAGTTGGATATCACATCTCATGTTATAGGAAGGATCTCAGGTTTAGTATAAGCATTGAGATATCACATCTCTGCTATCGGAATGGTCTCAGGATTGGAATGGGAAGGAGTTGGATATTCCCATCTCATGATAAAGGAAGGGTCTAAGGTTTGGAAGGGGAAGGATTTGGATATCACATCTCATGTTATAGGACGGGTCTCAGGTTTGGTATTAGAAGCATTGAGATATCACTTCTCATGCTATAGGAAGGGTCTCAGGATTGGAATGGGAAGGACTTGGATATCACATCTCATGCTATAGGGAGGGTCTGAAGTTTGATATTAGAAGCATTGAGATATGACATCTCATGATATCGGAAGGGTCTCAGGATTGGAATGGGAAGGAGTTGGATATCACATCTCATGATAAAGGAAGGGTCTAAGGTTTGGAAGGGGAAGGATTTGGATATCACATCTCATGTTATAGGAAGGGTCTCAGGTTTGGTATTAGAAGCATTGAGATATCAAGTCTCATGGTATAGCAAGGGTCTCAGAATTGGAATGGGAAGGAGTTGGATATCACATCTCAAGCTATAGTAAGGGTCTCAGGATTGGAATGGGAAGGAGTTTGATATCACATCTCATGCCATAGTATGGGTCTCAGGTTTGGTAGAAGCATTGGGATATCACATCTCATGCTATCGGAAGGGTATCAGTATTGGATTTGGAAGGAGTTGGATATCCCATCTCATGCTATAGGAAGGGTCTCAGGTTGGAATGGGAAGGAGTTGGATATCACATCTCATGTTATATGAAGATTCTCAGGATTGGAATGGGAAGGACTTGGATATCATATCTCATGCTATAGGAAGGCTCTCAGGTTTGGAAGGGGAAGGAGTTGGATATCACATTTCATGTTAGAGGAAGGATCTCAGGTTTGGTATAAGAGGCATTGAGATATCACATCTCATGCTATAGGAAGGGTCTCAGGTTTGGTATAAGCAGTGAGATATCACATCTCATGCTATAGGAAGTGTCTCAGGATTGGAATGGGAGGGAGTTGGATATCACATCTCATGCCATAGTATGGGTCTCAGGTTTGGTAGAAGCATTGGGATATCACATCTCATGCTATCGGAAGGGTATCAGTATTGGATTTGGAAGGAGTTGGATATCCCATCTCATGTTATAGGAAGGGTCTCAGGATTGGAATGGGAAGGCCTTGGATATCATATCTCATGCTATAGGAAGGCTCTCAGGTTTGGAAGGGAAAGGAGTTGGATATCACATCTCATGTTATAGGAAGGGTCTCAGGATTGGAATGGGAAGGACTTGGATATCATATCTCATGCTATAGGAAGGCTCTCAGGTTTGGAAGGGGAAGGAGTTGGATATCACATTTCATGTTAGAGGAAGGATCTCAGGTTTGGTATAAGAGGCATTGAGATATCACATCTCATGCTATAGGAAGGGTCTCAGGATTGGAATGGGAAGGAGTTGGATATCACATCTCAAGCTATAGGAAGGGTCTCAGGTTTGGTATAAGCATTGATATATCACATCTCATGCTATAGGAAGGGTCTCAGAATTGGAATGGGAAGGAGTTGGATATCACATCTCATGTTATAGGAAAGATCTCAGGTTTGGTATTAGAAGCATTGAGACATCACATCTCATGTTATAGGAAGGGTCTCAGGATTGGAATGGGAAGAAGTTGGATATCACATCTCATGCTATAGGAAGGGTCTCAGGTTTGGTATAAGCATTGAGATATCACATCCCATGCTATAGGAAGGGTCTCAGGATTGGAATGGGAAGGAGTTGTATATGACATCTCATGCCATAGGAAGGGTATCAGGTTTGGTATAAGCATTGAGATATCACATCACATGCTATAGGAAGGGTCTCAGGATTGGAATGGGAAGGACTTGGATATCACATCTCATGCTTTAGGCAGGGTCTCAGGTTTGGAAAGGGAAGCAGTTGGATATAACATTTCATGTTAGAGGTAGGATCTCAGGTTTGGTATTAGAGGCATTGAGATATCACATCTCATGCTATCAGAAGGGTCTCAGGATTGGAACGGGAAGGAGTTGGATATCACATCTCATGCTAAAGGGAGGGTCTCAGGTTTGGAACGGGAAGGAGTTGGATATCACATCTCATGCTATAGGAAGGGTCTCAGGTTTGGTATTAGAAGCATTGAGATATCACATCTCATGCTATAGGAATGGTCTCAGGATTGGAATGGGAAGGAGTTGGATATTACATTCTTGCTATAGGAAGGGTCTCATGTTTGGAATGGGAAGGAGTTGGATATCACATATGCTATAGGAAGGGTCACAGGTTTGGAACGGGAAGGAGTTGGATATCACATCTCATGTTATAGGAAGGGTCTCAGGTTTGGTATAAGCATTGAGATATCACATCTCTGCTATCGGAAGTGTCTCAGGATTGGAATGGGAAGGAGTTGGATATCCCATCTCATGTTATAGGACGGGTCTCAGGTTTGTTATTAGAATCATTGAGATATCATATTGCATGCTGTAGGAAGGGTCTAAGGATTGGAATGGGAAGGACTTGGATATCACATCTCATGCTATAGGTAGGCTCTCAGGATTGGAAAGGAAAGGAGTTGGATATCACATTTCATGTTAGAGGAAGGATCTCAGGTTTGGTATTAGAGGCATTGAGATATCACATCTCATGCAATAGGAAGGGTCTCAGGATTGGAATGGGAAGGAGTTGGATATCACATCTCATGCTATAGGAAGGGTCTCGGGTTTGGTATAAGCATTTGAGATATCACATCTCATACTATAGGAAGGGTCTCTGGATTGGAATGGGAAGGAGTTGGATATCACATCTCATGTTATAGGAAGGATCTCAGGTTTGGTATTAGAAGCATTGAGACATCACATCTCATGCTATAGGAAGGGTCTCAGGATTATAATGGGAAGGAGTTGTATATGACATCTCATGCCATAGGAAGGGTCTCAGGTTTGGTATAAGCATTGAGATATCACATCTCTGCTATCGGAAGGGTCTCAGGATTGGAATGGGAAGGAGTTGGATATCCCATCTCATGTTATAGGAAGAGTCTCAGGTTTGGTATTAGAAGCATTGAGATATCACATCTCATGCTATAGGAAGTGTCTCAGGATTGGAATGGGAAGAACTTGGATATCACATCTCATGCTATAGTGAGGGTCTCAAGTTTGATATTAGAAGCATTGAGATATCACATCTCATGCTATAGGAAGGGTCTCAGGATTGGAATGGGAAGGAGTTGGATATCACAACTCATGCTATAGGAAGGGTCTCAGGTTTGGTATAAGCAGTGAGATATCACATCTCATGCTATAGGAAGTGTCTCAGGATTGGAATGGGAAGGAGTTGGATATCGCATCTCATGTTATAGGAAGGATCTCAGGTTTGGTATAAGCATTCAGATATCACATCTCTGCTATCGGAAGGGTCTCAGGATTGGAATGGGAAGGAGTTGGATATTCCCATCTCATGTTATAGGAAGGGTCTCAGGTTTGGTATAAGAAGCATTGAGATATCACATCTCATGCTATAGGAAGGGTCTCAGGATTGGAATGGGAAGGACTTGGATATCACATCTCATGCTATAGGGAGGGTCTCAAGTTTGATATTAGAAGCATTGAGATATCACATCTCATGATATCGGAAGGGTCTCAGGATTGGAATAGGAAGGAGTTGGATATCACATCTCATGATAAAGGAAGGGTCTTAGGTTTGGAAGGGGAAGGATTTGGATATCACATCTCATGTTATAGGACGGGTCTCAGGTTTGGTATTAGAAGCATTGAGATATCAAGTCTCATGGTATAGGAAGGATCTCAGAATTGGAATGGGAAGGAGTTGGATATCACATCTCAAGCTATAGGAAGGGTCTCAGGATTGGAATGGGAATGAGTTTGATATCACATCTCATGCCATAGTATGGGTCTCAGGTTTGGTAGAAGCATTGGGATATCACATCTCATGCTATCGGAAGGGTATCAGTATTGGATTTGGAAGGAGTTGGATATCCCATCTCATGCTATAGGAAGGGTCTCAGGTTGGAATGGGAAGGAGTTGGATATCACATCTCATGTTATAGGAAGGGTCTCAGGATTGGTATTAGAGGCATTGAGATATCACATCTCATGCTATCAGAAGGGTCTCAGGATTGGAATGGGAAGGAGTTGGATATCACATCTCATGCTAAAGGGAGGGTCTCAGGTTTGGAAGGGGAAGGATTTGGATATCACATCTCATGCTAAAGGGAGGGTCTCAGGTTTGGGAGGGGAAGGAGTTTGATATCACATCTCATGTTATAGGAAGGATCTCAGGTTTGGTATTAGAAGCATTGAGATATCACATCTCATGCTATAGGAAGGGTCTCAGGATTTGAATGGGAAGGAGTTGGATATCACATCTCATGCTCTAGGAAGGGTCTCAGGATTGGAATCGAAAGGAGTTGTATATGACATCTCATGCCATAGGAAGGGTCTCAGGTTTGGTATAGGCATTGAGTTATCACATCTCTGCTATCGGAAGGGTCTCAGGATTGGAATGGGAAGGAGTTGGATATCCCATCTCGTTATAAGAAGGGTCTCAGGTTTGGTATTAGAAGCATTGCGATATCACATCTCATGCTATAGGAAGGGTCTAAGGTTTGGAAGGGGAAGGATTTGTATATCACATCTCATGGTGTAGGACCGGTCTCAGGTTTGGCATTAGAAGCATTGAGATATCAAGTCTCATGGTATAGGACGGGTCTCAGAATTGGAATGGGAAGGAGTTGGATATCACATCTCAAGCTATAGGAAGGGTCTCAGGATTGTAATGGGAAGGACTTGGATATCACATCGACATGTTATAGGAAGGGTCTCAGGTTTGGTATTAGAAGCATTGAGATATCAAGTCTCATGGTATAGGACGGGTCTCAGAATTGGAATGGGAAGGAGTTGGATATCACATCTCAAGCTATAGGAAGGGTCTCAGGATTGGAATGTGAAGGAGTTGGATATCACATCTCAAGCTATAGGATGAGTCTCAGGATTGGAATGGGAAGGAGTTTGATATCACATCTCATGCCATGGTATGGGTCTCAGGTTTTGTAGAAGCATTGGGATAACACATCTCATGCTATCGGAAGGGTATCAGGATTGGATTTGGAAGGAGTTGGATATCCCATCTCATGCTATAGGAAGGGTCTAAGGTTGGAATGGGAAGGAGTTGGATATCACATCTCATGTTATAGGAAGGGTCTCAGGATTGGAATGGGAAGGACTTGGATATCACATCTCATGCTGTAGGAAGGCTCTCAGGTTTGGAAAGGGAAGGAGTGGGCTATCACATTTCATGTTAGAGGTAGGATCTCAGGTTTGGTATTAGAGGCATTGAGATATCACATCTCATGCTATCAGAAGGGTATCAGGATTGGAATGGGAAGGAGTTGGATATCACATCTCATGCTAAAGGGAGGGTCTCAGGTTTGGAAGGGGGAGGATTTGGATATCACATCTCATGTTATAGGAAGGATCTCAGGTTTGGTATTAGAAGCATTGAGATATCACAACTCATGCTATCGGAAGGATCTCAGGTTTGGTATTAGAAGCATTGAGATATCACATCTCATGCTATAGGAAGGGTCTCAGGATTGGAATGGGAAGGAGTTGGATATCACATCTCATGTTATAGGAAGGATCTCAGGTTTGGTATTAGAAGCATTGAGATATCAAATCTCATGCTATAGGAAGGGTCTCAGGATTGGAATGGGAAGGAGTTGGATATCACATCTCATGCTAAAGGAAGGGTCTCAGTTTTGGTAGAAGCATTGAGATATCACATCTCATGCTATAGGAAGGGTCTCAGGATTGGAATGGGAAGGAGTTGGATATCACATCTCATGCTATAGGAAGGGTCTCAGGTTTGGTATAAGCATTGAGATATCACATCTCTGCTATCGGAAGGGTCTCAGGATTGGAATGGGAAGGACTTAGATATCACATCTCATGCTATAGGGAGGGTCTCAGTTTTGATATTAGAAGCATTGAGATATCACATCTCATGCTATCGGAAGGGTCTCAGGATTGGAATGGGAAGGAGTTGGATATCACATCTCATGCTGTAGGAAAGCTCTCAGGTTTGGAAAGGGAAGGAGTGGGCTATCACATTTCATGTTAGAGGTAGGATCTCAGGTTTGGTATTAGAGGCATTGAGATATCACATCTCATGCTATCAGAAGGGTATCAGGATTGGAATGGGAAGGAGTTGGATATCACATCTCATGCTAAAGGGAGGGTCTCAGGTTTGGAAGGGGAAGGATTTGGATATCACATCTCATGTTATAGGAAGGATCTCAGGTTTGGTATTAGAAGCATTGAGATATCACAACTCATGCTATCGGAAGCATCTCCGGTTTGTTATTAGAAGCATTGAGATATCACATCTCATGCTATAGGAAGGGTCTCAGGATTGGAATGGGAAGGAGTTGGATATCACATCTCATGTTATAGGAAGGGTCTCAGGTTTGGTATTAAAAGCATTGAGATATCACATCTCATGCTATAGGAAGGGTCTCAGGATTGGAATGGGAAGGAGTTGGATATCACATCTCATGCTAAAGGAAGGGTCTCAGTTTTGGTAGAAGCATTGAGATATCACATCTCATGCTATAGGAAGGGTCTCAGGATTGGAATGGGAAGGAGTTGGATATCACATCTCATGCTATAGGAAGGGTCTCAGGTTTGGTATAAGCATTGAGATATCACATCTCTGCTATCGGAAGGGTCTCAGGATTGGAATGGGAAGGACTTAGATATCACATCTCATGCTATAAGGAGGGTCTCAATTTTGATATTAGAAGCATTGAGATATCACATCTCATGCTATCGGAAGGGTCTCAGGATTGGAATGGGAGGAGCTGGATATCACATCTCATGCTAATGGAAGGGTCTCAGGTTTGGAAGGGGAAGGATTTGGATATCACATCTCATGATATAGGACGGGTCTCAGGTTTGGTATTAGAAGCATTGAGATATCACATCTCATGCTATAGGAAGGGTCTCAGGATTGGAATGGGAAGGAGTTGGATATCACATCTCATGCTATAGGAAGGGTTTCAGGTTTGGTAGAAGCATTGAGATATCACATCTCATGCTATAGGAAGAGTCTCAGGTTTGGGAAGGAAAGGATTTGGATTTCACATCTCATGTTATAGGATGGTTCTCATGTTTGGTTTTTGAAGCATTGAGATATCACATCTCATGCTATCGGAAGGGTCTCAGGTTTGGAATGGGAAGTAGTTGGATATCACATCTCATGTTATAGGAAGGATCTCAGGTTTGGTATTAGAAGCATTGAGATATCACATCTCATGCTATAGGAAGGGTCTCAGGATTGGAATGTGAAGGATTTGGATATCACATCTCATGCTAAAGGAAGGGTCTCAGGTTTGGAATGGGAAGGAGTTGGATATGACATCTCTTGTTATAGGGAGGGTCTCAGGATTTGAATGGCAAGGAGTTGGATATCACATCTCATGCCATAGGAAGGGTCTGTAAGGATATTTGGCGTGTTACAGTACACAGTACAGCAATACTGCACAAGTAGCACAATTTTTTTGCAGCACCACCACCACAAGGGTGCGGTGCATTGCTATATGGGTTAGCAGATTAACAAGGAAAGACAGACTATTCAGTAAAAAACGATTTTAACATATAAGATGCAAATCTATTTTTACAGTTAAAAGCACACGTGTTCATTTAAAAATGCACACTATTTTTCACCTGAAATGCCTATATTGCTAGAGACACATTTGAAAATTAACAGCTAACCTATTAACCATTAACCTGACTAATAAAACCTTATTTTAATATAACCCACTAATAAAATGTGTTCTCTACTGCAGAATTAGGCATACTCTGAAAACCATTTAAATGAGTGTGCAGATTTTTCTCTTCTCTTCTCTGCCTGATTCTCCGTGTTTTTGTGCACAATAACTGCAGGAAGGAGGAAGTCAGATTTGCAACAATTGCAAATGTATAAGCGAAGCTATTGTTGAAGAGTAGGAGGATGAGAGATGATGGATTTCATTGGGACACGTCATAAAGAGGGCTGAGAGGAAAGTTTTAGTGGGCAGTATCAGGGAAAAAGACAGGCAGACATCTTTCTGCACTACTGGGGAGAAGACCTGGCTGTGGGGTCCTGACTGAATGCAAATTCCGGTGTCCTGCTGCAGTCGAGACTGGGGAGAGCTGAAAGAAAAACCTTTCCACTGGCTGAGGCATTCCTATCTGAAAAAGCTGAGAATTCCAGGCAATGACCCCGGCTTGAGAAGGCAAGCGTTCCTTTTTGCTGGAGTTAATCCAAGAGAGCCACATTCACAACGAGAACAACTGAAGAACACTCAGATAAGGTAATTACCTAAGCGTGGGAGCCGGGTGTGTGCACGAAATTATGCAGTCAGTGTAGGATTCCTGTGCGTGTCTTAATCAAATACCAATGTTGCAATTTGAGTTTTGTTCTCCGCCACGCTCTTTGCAGTGTGACATAGAAAATGCTTTTACTGTACCATTTTATTTATTTCTGTAAAGAATGAGATCATGTCTAAGTGCAACTTTTATAATACAGAAAATATTTGAAAACAGACGGGTGGTTTATTTTCTATTTACCATTACAATGCCAATGATGTGGGGAGATTTTTAAACAGTGCAATGGTCATTTTAAGACAGATGTGTGTATGTCAGAATCAGTATGAATAATTGTGAGTGACTGTAGTATAACTTGTTGGAGGTACATGAGCCAACAGGAAGAGAGACTCTCTGAACATAGCTCCCTACCGTATATAAGGTAGTGGAAATTACAACAAGACTACCACATATAGCTCTCTGTCGTAAATAAGTCAGTGAGTTTGCCCATGGTGGCGCACCAACACTATCACTGGAAAATGTGGTATCTCTAGAATGCAGGTCTGAGGTCTCTCTAGTGATCACACGAAAAATCTAAGCGAAGATAAGGGATTCTGGACATTGGGGCCACAAATAAAACAAGGGAATTATGCTCACCAAAATACCACCAACCACGTATACCAAATAAGCAGGTCTGGGTGCTGAAATAATGCATGTCCATTGTATTATTGTTGCACATGGCCAAATCTGAATACAAAGAGTGATTATTGCTAAGTTATTTTTCGGCGGTAATAAAATACCGTCAGGCCCCAAATCTCCACAAAATACCCTACATATTTATGGTGCGTTGCAGGCCGGGAAAGTGATCATAGAGTACCTACTGGGTGTGGCAAGTGTGTCTCACACTGCCATTTGCACATTAAAGGGAACCCATTTTATAATAGCAGTGTGCCACTAAAAACGAATTTCAGAATGTCACAAAGGGAAACCACATTCTCAGATCTAGTGCAATATTTAGAGGCAAAGTTATTTGCACATGGGAATTGGTCTTCGAATACCACGTTAGAATGGAGTAACCGCATTCAAGGTGAGGTGCAGAAAGAAAAACTAGACAATATTTTTGCAGAAGGCAGCATAATTCAGGTCTGCCTTACAAGATTATTGAATGCAGCCGATAAAAGTGCAGAGAAAGACTGTTTAATACGGCTATGCGGCAAAATATGGTTTATTTTAAACAAGTCCCTGCGAATGCAAGAGAATGATACTCAGCTAATTAACAGGTTAAAGACTGAATTAGACGGGGCAAGTAAAAATCAGGAAATGTTGAGAGCAGAATTGGATGTATGCAAAAAAGACATGCAATTAAAATGCAGAGACTTTGATACTCAGTTATCCAAAAGCAAGAAACAATTTGAAGATAGTGAGCAAGAATTGACACACTTAAAAGCCTTAGTGGATCACATTAGGCAGGATAAAGATGAGGTTGTTTCAGAAATGCAGATTTTACAAAAAGAACATTGCGAAAAAGAAGGTGATCTCCAGAGTGCAGAACAAGAAATGATTAAAATGATCCAAGAAAGAGACAAGAGAAATAAAGAGTTCAATGAATGCCAAATGCAAATGTGCGATATGCAGGAGGCAATTAATAAAATGAGTGATGAAAATAATTACTTGCATGATGAAGCCAACAGACTCCTTAAAAAGTGTAAGGACTTAGAACAGCAAATGTGCATCCCCAGGTCCCAGGAGAGGCGGCAGGGTACCACATTCAATGGAGTGGAGGTGAATTCTAGCTCTGCCCAAAGAGCTAGTGCCCCAGTGACTGGGCCGGTGACTGAACTTGGTTGCAGCGCCCTTGGGGGATTTGATACTCCCATTGGGGGCAGCCACCAATCTCATACACCTGAAAACAGGATTGAATCACAAAATAGTGCAATTCCATGCATTGCAACAAGTAGCCCCATAAAAATAATGAAATCCATTAAAGCCCTGATCAAACCATTTAAAAAGGGAGGTGAATGCTGCATTGAGGATCACTTAGAAGCGGTGCATGACATTTTTAAAGCACTCCAGATACCTAAGGAACAGTACAGACAATATTTTCATTTAACTTTAGATGCCCCGACGGCCAGCATCATAAGGGGATTAAATGAACAGCAAAATATGACATGGCTGGAGTTTGAAAAAGAAATTAGGCGTCATTTTTCTCCTTTTCAGTCATTGCAGGAGGCAAAGAAAGTCGCGTACACTATTACTGCTGGACCTAATACATCACCTCGCCAATTTTTACAAGACTTAAAAAGAGCATTCTCTCGCTTTGATGTATCTTTTGACTCAAATTCCAATGAGTTTAAAACCGCATACTTCTATGGGCTACAGAAAGACATCATATCCCAATTGGTCCGTGAATTTGACCGTGACAAGTCCCTTGAATGGATTGTACATCAAAGCACCAAGCTATATGAGGTACTCTATTGTCAGGGTAGAGAAAGTGATAAAATGAAAGATACTAGGCCTAAATCTAAAGAACCCTCAGCCACAGTAATGGAAATCAGGTCAGCCAAAATGTCCCTTGAGTCTACTCAAAGCCAAGGTAAAAATAATGTGACACCTGAACAAAGGGGTAATCAACAAAGATCACCATTTCCTGTACCAATGTTCCAATCACATGATCCTAGTAATAGAGAGAGCTACATCAGCCCTAGATATTTAGGAGATAGACCCCGGGTAAGATACCGGTCTGATATGGCAGGTATGAACAATAACCAGAGACAAAATCAAGATCAAAGAAATGATGGTCCCTACCAGTCATTGGGGACACAGAGCAGATTTGATCCCAGCACCATGATATATGGTAATCAGGATAGGCCCCGATATGTGGATCGATTTACTGATAATGGAAATCAACATAGGGGCCAGTACCCACAATCTGAGAGACAGGACATGAGGCAAAACGTGAACTACAGTCCACGCCAGTACAATGATTCCCCACCAGGGGACTATAATCAAAGGATGGGTGCACCCCGCTCCCCTCCACAAATGAATCAAGAGTTCAGAAACCATCCCAACCGGTATCAATCACCTGAGAGGTATCAGAATAGATCCAATCAGGGGGAAAACAACCAATATCGACCTAGGCCACAGAAAGAGGATCCTAGAGAAGTGGAAAGGTTCCAATGCCTTGAGGCCCAAGTGAAAATGTTAGCTGAGCAAATAGGAAAGCTCTATACAGCGCAAAAACAACCTTCCAAAGAGGGGGCTGATGGCCATAGCAATGACCGGGGGGCTTCCGAAAAGTGACTAAGTACTCATGATAACTGCAGTGCCAAAATGACAGATTGCTCTGATATAATTTTGCATGACATTTCTGATGGGGACAGATTGCCTGAAAAGATTGTCTCCTCTCATAGATGGGGTGAATGGAGTGCTGTGGTCCTTAACCAAAAAACCATTGAGGCCTAAGAAACTAAAATCACAAAACAGCAATATAAAAGAATGTCACACCGTTGCCAAAACAAATGATGCTGTGGAGGTATATCTCCAGAATAGCTGCATACCTAGTGTCACTGTTATATTAATGTGTCAAGACAAAGATCAGAGCGACAATGAAAAACTACCTGTACAAATATACTTGGACCCAAGGAAAGATTGGCAGACTGCTATAGATGAGCACACATTACGTTTTTACTTAAAAGAGAATACATGCAAACAGAATATTGTTCCTAAAACAGATTCAGAAAAACACATTACCACTCTGGCAGAAATACACCTGGAAGATGAGCAACCATGGGTTCACGTTGGTATAAATGATTATCTTAAAACAATAAAAGCCACTTTAGCGCTTGAACATGAAAGGAGTTTCATTAATGAGAAATTGTTGCAAAAAATTATGGAGAGGGAAGAAATCCCGAAATTTAGGATTAAAAACCAATATGTTTCTGGGTTGGACAGTCCAGACTTTGAAAACCGAATTACAGGCAGATGCATGCTTAAAATTAGCATTGGGCAGAAAACAATTTACCATAATGTATGGATAGTGAATGGAGCACAAAATGAATTTTACATGGGCAATGACATCATGCACAGAATGTGTATGGTGTTAGATTTCCTTAATCAAAAAATATGGTCACGCCTAGGTGGGCCGGCGCCTGAATTTGAAGACAAAAGAAGGGCTTATCATTGTGCACAACTAGTTCCTTATGCAGTCGAATTACAGATGAGGAAAAATACTATTGTTCCTGCATTTACAAAACAGTTTGCAATAACACTGAAATGCAAAAATGGACAGCAGATGAAAGGCTCTGATGCATTTGTATGCCTGAATGAATCCATAAAACAGCAAGGCCTGGATTATGAATACATTCCATTGGTAGACATTGGTGAAGGATCTGTAAAAATCATGGTAAATAATAAAGGTTGTCAGGACATTCATTTAGAGGAAAACTCCCCATTAGGACTGGCCATACAAAAATCACATTATACGGCAGATTTAAATAACATGGTGATTGGGAATATTCCTGAAAAATATGTAGATGCCAAGGGCGAGTTGCCAGAACACCTGGACTCTCAGCCCAAAGGAATATTTAAAATTCATTCTGTGTATCCTTATGATTCAAATGAGACAGTGTGCTGCCATCAAGAGGATTGCATAATATTTAATTTAAATGAAAATGAAACAGGAAATCAGCCCATTGAAGTGGAAGCTGATATGCCAAAATATTTGAAAGTGGCAGCTCTACAAAAAGACACAGCCACACAGTTAGAGGAAAGCGCTGAGATTCCTTTACCAGAAGAGTTTCCAGAATTTTCCAGAATGGTAGAAGAGCAGATCTCCTTAGCGGATGCATGTGACAGCGATGAGGATCGACGCAAACTGAGGGAAATATTTATGGAGTTTAAGGATGTATTTGCAAAAGATGCTTATGATTGTGGTTTAACTGATTTACATGTGGCCACACTACCAGAAGGTTGTAGCAGAAATCCAGTGTTTGTACGCCAGTATAGACTACCGCTGGCATGTTTAGAATCATTGGCAGAGATTATTAAAAATTTGGAATCACGGGGAATAATTAGGCCCATTCATAGCACATCCAATACGCCTATTTTAGGTGTGTTAAAGCCAAATGGTCAATGGCGGCTGTGTGCAGACTTAAGAGAGTTAAATAAAAGAGTACCAGTATCTAGATGGCCACTACCATTCATTGATCAGGGCCTAGCTCAGATACATGGTTCAAATGTATTTACCACGTTAGATCTCACATCTGGATATTGGTGTGTGCCATTGGCAGAGGAGATACAACACCTATTTTCCTTTACATTTGACAGGACTCAATATGCCTGGCTTAGAGCTCCGTTCGGGTACATCAATAGTGGGAGTGAATTTGGCATATTTTTGAGAAAGGCCATGCCAGATGCAGCGGAAAGAGGAACAATAGTTTATGTGGATGATGTCTTGATAAAAAATGAAAACCTTAAAAGCCATTTTGATGAAATAAGACATGTGCTTGGCCAATTGCAGAAAGCAGGCGCCAAAGTATCTTTGCAAAAAGCACAATGGTGCAAGAAAAAAGTGAACTTTCTAGGGCATGAAGTGACTGAACATGGGCTAAATCCACAAAGGAAGAAAATAGAGGCCATACAAAGATTAAAAGATCCTAAAAATGTGAAAGGAGTAAAAAGTTTATTAGGGATAACAGGCTATAACAGAAAGTTCATTGAGAATTATGCAGAAATCACTCAACCATTGACTAAACTGCTTAAACTAAATACTCCCTGGAGATGGGAAAGAGAGCAGTCTGATGCAGTGGCTAGATTGAAGGAATGTCTTGTAAAGGCACCATGTTTAGCATACCCCATAAAGGACAGGGATTTCTTTATAGAAATAGGCTTTTCTGAACATTGTATGTCAGCAGTGTTATCACAAAAACACGATTTGAATCACAAAACCATTGCATATGCAAGTAAGGCATTTTCCCAAGTTGAAATGAAATTTAATGAATGCGAAAAGGCCCTATTAACCACTGTGTGGGCGCTACAACATTTCCGCCCCATTGTTCAGGGAGAAAAGGTGATTATTGAAACAAATCATCAACCTTTGCAATTTTTAGAGAGTAAAAGAATTAGATCAGGCAATCTAGCGCAATCCAGAATCACTTCATGGACGCTGGCATTACAAGGTTTTCCCGTAGAAGTAAGATATGGACAAAATAAAAAGAGCCCAATTGCTCAAGGGTTAGCTGACTTACATGACTGTGCAGCTGAACAAATAACAAATGAAATGGATGTGGAAGCTAGTTTACAGGGATTTGAACAATCACCACACAAAGCTTTTGATGAAAAAACATGCAAGGATTTGCCAACTGTATATGTGGATGGTTGTGCTTTTCACATTGAAAATGACAGTAATAAACAATTAGTGGCAGGAATAGGAAATGTCTGGTTGAAATGTGAAGGCGTTCCTAGTATAGGGATGAGGATTGGAGATAGGAGCAGTCAGGTGGCGGAATTGGCAGCCATCTATAAAGCAATTGCTACTGCAGTTGATAAAAAGTTCAGTGAAATTGTCCTGGTGACTGATTCTGACTATGCACGGAATAGCTTTGTGGAGTATTTGCCTGGTTGGAAAGCAAGAGGCATGGTTACATACAACAAAAAGCCACTTAAACATGGAAAAATGATACAAGCCATAGACAAATTGGTGTCAGAAAATAATTTAACAATATACTGGAGAAAAATTCGTGGGCATTTAAAAACACCAGGAGAGGATAAGGAGGGAAATGATAAGGCAGACCATCTGGCTAAGATTGGGGCTGTGATGGGAGAATTGCTACCTATTGATTATTTAATGGGTGAAATACAAATTGATGCAGTCACACGTTCTAAAGCACCAAAGGAGGTAGATCAACCGGTGGTGCAGTGGAGTCATGACACGCCAGACCAAGATTTGATTGAGGCACAAAAGAATGATCAAATTTTGGGAATCTATTATAATCATTTGATAGATCCTGAACAAAATCCTTTAACAGAAAATGATTGTATGGGAAAAGAAGAGTTGAGGGTGTTATTAAAGAACAAAACACGAATTAGATTACAGGATGGACTCATGATTAGAGAGTCCATAACAGGGCAAATACAGTGGGTAGTACCCCTTTCATTCAGAGGACTAATGCTACACCATGCACATGATGCCATAACTGCAGGCCATAGAGGTTCACTAAAAACATTAGAAATACTAAAAGATTATGCTTACTGGCCTCATATGTCCCAAGATGTGGAATTATATACTAGAGGATGTCTAGTATGCGCCCAATTTAAACCTGCTTCACCAATGCATAGAGCACCATTGATGAAAAGAGGCCTAACTCTCCCATGGTCAGATTTGCAAATAGACTATGTAGGTCCTTTAAAAAGGTCGAGCAGGGGACACCGCTATATTTTGAGTGTGGTATGTTTGATGTCAAAGTGGATTGAGTGCATTCCCGCACCAGATTGTAGTGCGCAAACAGCAGCCACATTGCTGGTGAACCATGTGTTCTCAAGGTTTGGGTTGCCACAAAGAATTGAGTCAGACAGAGGAAGTCATTTCACAAGTACTCTAATGAGTAAGGTATGGCAAATACTAGGTGTGAAAAGGAAACTACATATCGCATATCGGGCGGCGTCTTCAGGTACAGTTGAAAGAAGCAATAGGTCTGTTGTGGATATTTTAAAGAAATTTGTGGCAGAAGCAGGTTCCAGCTGGGATTTGCGTTTACCATTGGTTTTGATGGCAATCAGGTCGACTCCTGCCAAAGCAACAGGTGTTAGCCCCCATGAGGTCTTAACAGGTAGGAAAATGGTGTTACCACAACACCTACTATACAGAACACATGAGCAAACTCTAGTGAGTGCATCCACAGTTCATGAATATATTGATGAACTGAGGAGGCATTTGCAACATGCATTTGCTTTTGTGCAGAGAAATCTGGAAAGAGCTGCTGACAGTGCAAAGTCATATTATGATAAAAAGACATCAGTAAAGGAATACAGTGTAGGGGATCAGGTGTACAAGTTTCATTTTGGAAAATGTAAACAGAAAAATTCTAAATTTCTGGCAGCCTGGCAGGGGCCATTTCGAATTATAGATAAAGTCTCTCCTGTAGTGTATAAAATTTTGAAAAATGAAGGTGAAACAGCAATAGAGCAGTTTGTCCATGTAAATCAAATCAAACCATGCCATCCCAGACATGAGATCAGGCAGCTTGAGCATGTGGAAACGGATAGAGTCCCTTGAGAAAATAAATGGGTGTAATCAGGAGGCAGTGACAAAGAAGTTAAAAAAAAGTTGATTGTTATGATGGCACATAAACACTGTAATATATGTAAAAATATATAATATAAATAAATAAATAAATAAATAAATAAATAAATAAATAAATAAATACACATATAACGGAAGCTCGTGGTTGGTGTGCAGAGAGAAAGTGTATTAAATATTGAATGCTGTTTTATATGTGTTTGTTTTCTTTTAACTTGTGTTTAATTTCAGAAAAAAGAAAAAAAAAACGAAGTATTTTTACCAAGCATGTTTTATTTTTGGCAAAAGGATGAAGTTAGTATTGTGCTATGTACTTAATCTGTTTATTTTCTATTTTGATTTAGACAATTAACATTATTTGGTCGGAGGTTCCGGGATCAGAGGCCACGGGAGACGATGGAGTCCTGGAGTCCCCTGGATGAAGACCAAAAGATGCCTGCCTCCAGGTGGAGGTGAAGACAAAATAACCGGAATGCCAAAAGAGATGACTACTGTGGATTCAAGATTGCCAAGATGAAAGAGTACTCGAATGAACCGAATAACATCGCTGGTCGAGACATACCAAAAGAGACAAAGCAAAAGTTCCGGCATATAAAGTTCCACGTATTTATTATTTTAATTATTTATTTTAACTTGTTATATTACTTATTTGTTTTAGTTAGTTGTTTTATTTCATTGTTTTTGATTGACTTGGAAAATTTAAACTTAAAGTAATGCCACTTCCACTGAGAAGGCAAATGTGGAACATTTTATGAACTGATGGACTCAGATGAAATGTTGATTGCAAATTTTCATTGATGCACATGAATATTCATTTTGTTGGATTGCTATATTGTAAAAAAAAATAGAACAAGTTGTTTTTAGGAATTGGCTTGGATTATAGCCAAGTTCTAAAAACAAAAGGAGGGTATATGTAAGGATATTTGGCGTGTTACAGTACACAGTACAGCAATACTGCACAAGTAGCACCATTTTTTTTGCAGCACCACCACCACAAGGGTGCGGTGCATTGCTATATGGGTTAGCAGATTAACAAGGAAAGACAGACTATTCAGTAAAAAACGATTTTAACATATAAGATGCAAATCTATTTTTACAGTTAAAAGCACACGTGTTCATTTAAAAATGCACACTATTTTTCACCTGAAATGCCTATATTGCTAGAGACACATTTGAAAATTAACAGCTAACCTATTAACCATTAACCTGACTAATAAAACCTTATTTTAATATAACCCACTAATAAAATGTGTTCTCTACTGCAGAATTAGGCATACTCTGAAAACCATTTAAATGAGTGTGCAGATTTTTCTCTTCTCTTCTCTGCCTGATTCTCCGTGTTTTTGTGCACAATAACTGCAGGAAGGAGGAAGTCAGATTTGCAACAATTGCAAATGTATAAGCGAAGCTATTGTTGAAGAGTAGGAGGATGAGAGATGATGGATTTCATTGGGACACGTCATAAAGAGGGCTGAGAGGAAAGTTTTAGTGGGCAGTATCAGGGAAAAAGACAGGCAGACATCTTTCTGCACTACTGGGGAGAAGACCTGGCTGTGGGGTCCTGACTGAATGCAAATTCCGGTGTCCTGCTGCAGTCGAGACTGGGGAGAGCTGAAAGAAAAACCTTTCCACTGGCTGAGGCATTCCTATCTGAAAAAGCTGAGAATTCCAGGCAATGACCCCGGCTTGAGAAGGCAAGCGTTCCTTTTTGCTGGAGTTAATCCAAGAGAGCCACATTCACAAAGAGAACAACTGAAGAACACTCAGATAAGGTAATTACCTAAGCGTGGGAGCCGGGTGTGTGCACGAAATTATGCAGTCAGTGTAGGATTCCTGTGCGTGTCTTAATCAAATACCAATGTTGCAATTTGAGTTTTGTTCTCCGCCACGCTCTTTGCAGTGTGACATAGAAAATGCTTTTACTGTACCATTTTATTTATTTCTGTAAAGAATGAGATCATGTCTAAGTGCAACTTTTATAATACAGAAAATATTTGAAAACAGACGGGTGGTTTATTTTCTATTTACCATTACAATGCCAATGATGTGGGGAGATTTTTAAACAGTGCAATGGTCATTTTAAGACAGATGTGTGTATGTCAGAATCAGTATGAATAATTGTGAGTGACTGTAGTATAACTTGTTGGAGGTACATGAGCCAACAGGAAGAGAGACTCTCTGAACATAGCTCCCTACCGTATATAAGGTAGTGGAAATTACCACAAGACTACCACATATAGCTCTCTGTCGTAAATAAGTCAGTGAGTTTGCCCATGGTGGCGCACCAACACTATCACTGGAAAATGTGGTATCTCTAGAATGCAGGTCTGAGGTCTCTCTAGTGATCACACGAAAAATCTAAGCGAAGATAAGGGATTCTGGACATTGGGGCCACAAATAAAACAAGGGAATTATGCTCACCAAAATACCACCAACCACGTATACCAAATAAGCAGGTCTGGGTGCTGAAATAATGCATGTCCATTGTATTATTGTTGCACATGGCCAAATCTGAATACAAAGAGTGATTATTGCTAAGTTATTTTTCGGCGGTAATAAAATACCGTCAGGCCCCAAATCTCCACAAAATACCCTACAGGTCTCAGGTTTGGTATAAGCATTGAGATATCACATCTCTGCTATGGGAAGGGTCTCAGGATTGGATTGGGAAGGAGTTGGATATCCCTTCTCATACTATAGGGTCTCAGGTTGGAATGGGAAGGAGTTGGATATCACATCTCATGTTATAGGAAGGGTCTCAGGATTGGAATGGGAAGGATTTGGATATCACATCTCTTGCTATAGGAAGGGTCTAAGGTTTTTTATTAGAAACATTGAGATATCACATCTCATGCTATAGGAAGGGTTTTAGGATTGGAATGGGAAGGATTTGGATATCACATCTCATGCTAAAGGAAGGGTCTCAGGTTTGGAAGGGGAAGGATTTGGATATCATATCTCATGTTATAGGACGGGTCCCAGGTTTGGTATTAGAAGCATTGAGATATCACATCTCATGGTATAGGAAGGGTCTCAGGGTTGGAATGGGAAGGAGTTGGAGATCACATCTCATCCAATAGGAAGGGTCTCAGGTTTGGAATGGGAAGGAATTGGCTATCACATCTCATGTTATAGGAAGGATCTCAGGTTTGGTATTAGAAGCATTGAGATATCACATCTCATGCTATAGGAAGGGCCTCAGGATTGGAATATGAAGGATTTGGATATCACATCTCATGCTAAAGGAAGGGTCTCAGGTTTGGTAGAAGCATTGAGATGTCACATCTCATGCTTTAGTAGGGGTCTCAGGATTTGAATGGCAAGGAGTTGGATATCACATCTCATGCCATAAGAAGGGTCTCAGGTTTGGTATAAGCATTGTGATATCACATCTCTGCTATCGGAAGGGTCTCAGGATTGGATTGGGAAGGAGTTGGATATCCCTTCTCATGCTATAGGAAGGGTCTCAGGTTGGAATGGGAAGAAATTGGATATCACAACTCATGTTATAGGAAGGGTCTCAGGATTGGAATGGGAAGGATTTGGATATCACATCTCTTGCTATAGGAAGGGTCTCAGGATTGGAATGGGAAGGATTTGGATATCACATCTCATGTCATAGGAAGGATCTCAGGTTTGGTATTAGAAGCATTGATATATCACATCTCATGCTATAGGAATGGTCTCAGGATTGGAATGGGTAGGAGTTGGATATTACATTCTTGCTATAGGAAGGGTCTAATGTTTGGAATGGGAAGGAGTTGGATATCACATATGCTATAGGAAGTGTCTCAGGTTTGGAACGGGAAGGAGTTGCATATCACATCTCATGTTATAGGAAGGGTCTCAGGTTTGGTATAAGCATTGAGATATCACATCTCTACTATTGAAAGTGGCTCAGGATTGGAATGGGAAGGAGTTGGATATCCCATCTCATGTTATAGGACGGGTCTCTGGTTTGGTATTAGAATCATTGAGATATTACATCGCATGCTGTAGGAAGGGTCTAAGGATTGGAATGGGATGGACTTGGATATCACATCTCATGCTATAGATAGGCACTCAGGATTGGGATAAGCATTGAGATATTACATCTCATGCTATAGGAAGGGTCTCAGGATTGGAATGGGAAGGAGTTGGATATCACATCTCATGCTATAGGAAGGGTCTCAGATTTGGTATAAGCATTGAGATATCACATCCCATGCTATAGGAAGGGTCTCAGTATTGGAATGGGAAGGAGTTGTATATGACATCTCAGGCCATAGGAAGGGTCTCAGGTTTGGTATAAGCATTGAGATATCACATCTCTGCTATCGGAAGGGTCTCAGGATTGGAATGGGAAGGAGTTGGATATCCCATCTCATGTTATAGGAAGGGTCTCATGTTTGGTATTAGAAGCACTGAGATATCACATCTCATGCTATAGGATGGGTCTCAGGATTGGAATGGGAAGGACTTAGATGTCACATCTCATGCTATAGGGAGGGTCTCAAGTTTGATATTAGAAGCATTGAGATAACAAATCTCATGATATCGGAAGGGTCTCAGGATTGGAATGGGAAGGAGTTGGATATCACATCTCATGATAAAGGAAGGGTCTAAGGTTTGGAAGGGGAAGGATTTGGATATCACATCTCATGTTATAGGAAGGGTCTCAGGATTGGAATGGGAAGGAGTTGGATATCACATCTCATGTTATAGGAAGGGTCTCAGGATTGGAATGGGAAGGACTTGGATATCATATCTCATGCTATGGGAAGGCTCTCAGGTTTGGAAGGGGAAGGAGTTGGATATCACATTTCATGTTATAGGAAGGATCTCAGGTTTGGTATTAGAAGCATTCAGACATCACATCTCATGCTATAGGAAGGGTCTCAGGATTGGAATGGGAAGGAGTTGGATATCCCATCTCATGCTATAGGAAGGGTCTCAGGTTGGAATGGGAAGGAGTTGGATATCACATCTCATGCTATAGGAAGGGTCTCAGGATTGGAATGGGAAGGAGTTGTATATGAAATCTCAGGCCATAGGAAGGGTCTCAGGTTTGGTATAAGCATGGAGATATCACTTCTCATGCTATAGGAAGGGTCTCAGGATTGGAATGGGAAGGAGTTGGATATCACATCTCATGTTATAGGAAGGATCTCAGGTTTGGTATTAGAAGCATTCAGACATCAGATCTCATGCTATAGGAAGGGTCTCAGGATTGGAATGGGAAGGAGTTGGATATCACATCTCATGCTATAGGAAGGGTCTCAGATTTGGTATAAGCATTGAGATATCACATCTCATGCTATAGGAAGGGTCTCAGGATTTTAATGGGAAGGAGTTGTATATGACATCTCAGGCCATAGGAAGGGTCTCAAGTTTGATATTAGAAGCATTGAGATAACAAATCTCATGATATCGTAAGGGTCTCAGGATTGGAAAGGGAAGGAGTTGGATATCACATCTCATGATAAAGGAAGGGTGTAAGGTTTGGAAGGGGAAGGATTTGGATATCACATCCCACGTTATAGGATGGGTCTCAGGTTTGGTATTAGAAGCATTGAGATATCAAGTCTCATGGTATAGGAAGGGTCTCAGAATTGGAATGGGAAGGAGTTGGATATCACATTTCAAGCTATAGGAAGGGTCTCAGTATTGGAATGGGAAGGAGTTTGATATCACATCTCATGCCATAGTATGGGTCTCAGGTTTGGTAGAAGCATTGGGATATCACATCTCATGCTATCGGAAGGGTATCAGGATTGGATTTGGAAGGAGTTGGATATCCCATCTCATGCTATAGGAAGGGTCTCATGTTGGAATGGGAAGGAGTTGGATATCACATCTCATTTTATAGGAAGGGTCTCAGGATTGGAATGGGAAGGACTTGGATATCATATCTCATGCTATGGGAAGGCTCTCAGGTTTGGAAGGGGAAGGAGTTGGATATCACATTTCATGTTAGAGGAAGGATCTCAGGTTTGGTATTAGAGGCATTGAGATATCACATCTCACGCTATAGGAAGGGTCTCAGGATTGGAATGGGAAGGAGTTGGATATCACATCTCAAGCTATAGGAAGGGTCTCAGGTTTGGTATAAGCATTGAGATATCACATCTCATGCTATTGGAAGGGTCTAAGGTTTGGAAGGGGAAGGATTTGGATATCACATCTCATGTTATAGGACGGGTCTCAGGTTTGGTATTAGAAGCATTGAGATATCACGTCTCATAGTATAGGAAGGGTCTCAGAATTGAAATGGGAAGGAGTTAGATATCACATCTCAAGTTATAGGAAGGGTCTCAGGATTGGAATGGGAAGGAGTTTGATATCACATCTCATGCCATAGTATGGGTCTCAGGTTTGGTAGAAGCATTGGGATATCACATCTCATGTTATCGGAAGGGTATCAGTATTGGATTTGGAAGGAGTTGGATATCCCATCTCATGCTATAGGAAGGGTCTCAGGTTGGAATGGGAAGGAGTTGGATATCACATCTCATGCTATAGGAAGGGTCTCAGGATTGGAATGGGAAGGAGTTGTATATGACATCTCAGGCCATAGGAAGGGTCTCAGGTTTGGTATAAGCATGGATATATCACTTCTCATGCTATAGGAAGGGTCTCAGGATTGGAATGGGAAGGAGTTGGATATCACATCTCATGTTATAGGAAGGATCTCAGGTTTGGTATTAGAAGCATTGAGACATCACATCTCATGTTATAGGAAGGGTCTCAGGATTGGAATGGGAAGGAGTTGGATATCAAATATCATGCTATAGGAAGGGTCTCAGGATTTTAATAAGAAGGAGTTGTATATGACATCTCAGGCCATAGGAATGGTCTCAGGTTTGGTATAAGCATTGAGATATCACATCTCTGCTATCGGAAGGGTCTCAGGATTCTAATGGGAAGGACTTGGGTGTCACATCTCATGCTATAGGGAGGGTCTCAAGTTTGATATTAGAAGCATTGAGATAACAAATCTCATGATATCGGAAGGGTCTCAGGATTGGAATGGGAAGGAGTTGGATATCACATCTCATGATAAAGGAAGGGTCTAAGGTTTGGAAGGGGAAGGATTTGGATATCACATCCCATGTTATAGGATGGGTCTCAGGTTTGGTATTAGAAGTATTGAGATATCAAGTCTCATGGTATAGGAAGGGTCTCAGAATTGGAATGGGAAGGATTTGGATATCACATCTCATGCTAAAGGAAGGGTCTCAGGTTTGGTAGAAGCATTGAGATATCACATCTCATGCTATAGTAGGGGTCTCAGGATTTGAATGGCAAGGAGTTGGATATCACATCTCATGCCATAGGAAGGGTCTCAGGTTTGGTATAAGCATTGTGATATCACATCTCTGCTATCGGAAGGGTCTCAGGATTAGATTGGGAAGGAGTTGGATATCCCTTCTCATGCTATAGGAAGGGTCTCAGGTTGGAATGGGAAGGAATTGGATATCACAACTCATGTTATAGGAAGGGTCTCAGGATTGGAATGGGAAGGATTTGGATATCACATCTCTTGCTATAGGAAGGGTCTCAGGATTGGAATGGGAAGGATTTGGATATCACATCTCATGTCATAGGAAGGATCTCAGGTTTGGTATTAGAAGCATTGATATATCAAATCTCATGCTATAGGAATGGTCTCAGGATTGGAATGGGTAGGAGTTGGATATTACATTCTTGCTATAGGAAGGGTCTAATGTTTGGAATGGGAAGGAGTTGGATATCACATATGCTATAGGAAGTGTCTCAGGTTTGGAACGGGAAGGAGTTGGATATCACATCTCATGTTATAGGAAGGGTCTCAGGATTGGAATGGGAAGGAGTTGGATATCAAATCTCATGCTATAGGAAGGGTCTCAGGATTTTAATAAGAAGGAGTTGTATATGACATCTCAGGCCATAGGAAGGGTCTCAGGTTTGGTATAAGCATTGAGATATCACATCTCTGCTATCGGAAGGGTCTCAGGATTCTAATGGGAAGGACTTGGGTGTCACATCTCATGCTATAGGGAGGGTCTCAAGTTTGATATTAGAAGCATTGAGATAACAAATCTCATGATATCGGAAGGGTCTCAGGATTGGAATGGGAAGGAGTTGGATATCACATCTCATGATAAAGGAAGGGTCTAAGGTTTGGAAGGGGAAGGATTTGGATATCACATCCCATGTTATAGGATGGGTCTCTGGTTTGGTATTAGAAGCATTGAGATATCAAGTCTCATGGTATAGGAAGGGTCTCAGAATTGGAATGGGAAGGATTTGGATATCACATCTCATGCTAAAGGAAGGGTCTCAGGTTTGGTAGAAGCATTGAGATATCACATCTCATGCTATAGTAGGGGTCTCAGGATTTGAATGGCAAGGAGTTGGATATCACATCTCATGCCATAGGAAGGGTCTCAGGTTTGGTATAAGCATTGTGATATCACATCTCTGCTATCGGAAGGGTCTCAGGATTAGATTGGGAAGGAGTTGGATATCCCTTCTCATGCTATAGGAAGGGTCTCAGGTTGGAATGGGAAGGAATTGGATATCACAACTCATGTTATAGGAAGGGTCTCAGGATTGGAATGGGAAGGATTTGGATATCACATCTCTTGCTATAGGAAGGGTCTCAGGATTGGAATGGGAAGGATTTGGATATCACATCTCATGTCATAGGAAGGATCTCAGGTTTGGTATTAGAAGCATTGATATATCAAATCTCATGCTATAGGAATGGTCTCAGGATTGGAATGGGTAGGAGTTGGATATTACATTCTTGCTATAGGAAGGGTCTAATGTTTGGAATGGGAAGGAGTTGGATATCACATATGCTATAGGAAGTGTCTCAGGTTTGGAACGGGAAGGAGTTGGATATCACATCTCATGTTATAGGAAGGGTCTCAGGATTGGTATTAGAATCATTGAGATATCACATCGCATGCTGTGGGAAGGGTCTAAGGATTGGAATGGGATGAACTTGGATATCACATCTCATGCTATAGGTAGGCTCTCAGGTTTGGGATAAGCATTGAGATATTACATCTCATGCTATAGGAAGGGTCTCAGGATTGGAATGGGAAGGATTTGGATATCACATCTCATGCTAGAGGAAGGGTCTCCGGTTTGGTATAAGCATGGAGATATCACTTCTCATGCTATAGGAAGGGTCTCAGGATTGGAATGGGAAGGAGTTGGATATCACATCTCATGTTATAGGAAGGATCTCAGGTTTGGTATTAGAAGCATTTTGACATCACATCTCATGCTATAGGAAGGGTCTCAGGATTGGAATGGGAAGGAGTTGGATATCACATCTCATGCTATAGGAAGGGTCTCAGATTTGGTATAAGCATTGAGATATCACATCTCATGCTATAGGAAGGGTCTCAGGATTGGAATGGGAAGGAGTTGTATATGACATCTCAGGCCATAGGAAGGGCCTCAGGTTTGGTATAAGCATTGAGATATCACATCTCTGCTATCGGAAGGGTCTCAGGATTGGAATGGGAAGGAGTTGGATATCCCATCTCATGTTATAGGAAGGGTCTCAGGTTTGGTATTAGAAGCATTGAGATATCACATCTCATGCTACAGGAAGGGTCTCAGGATTGGAATGGGAAGGACTTAGATGTCACATCTCATGCTATAGGGAGGGTCTCAAGTTTGATATTAGAAGCATTGAGATAACAAATCTCATGATATCGGAAGGGTCTCAGGATTGGAATGGGAAGGAGTTGGATATCACATCTCATGATAAAGGAAGGGTCTAAGGTTTGGAAGGGGAAGGATTTGGATATCACATCTCATGTTATAGGACGGGTCTCAGGTTTGGTATTAGAAGCATTGAGATATCACGTCTCATAGTATAGGAAGGGTCTCAGAATTGAAATGGGAAGGAGTTGGATATCCCATCTCAAGTTATAGGAAGGGTCTCAGGATTGGAATGGGAAGGAGTTTGATATCACATCTCATGCCATAGTATGGGTCTCAGGTTTGGTAGAAGCATTGGGATATCACATCTCATGCTATCGGAAGGGTATCAGTATTGGATTTGGAAGGAGTTGGATATCCCATCTCATGCTATAGGAAGGGTCTCGGGTTGGAATGGGAAGGAGTTGGATATCACATCTCATGCTATAGGAAGGGTCTCAGGATTGGAATGGGAAGGAGTTGTATATGACATCTCAGGCCATAGGAAGGGTCTCAGGTTTGGTATAAGCATGGAGATATCACTTCTCATGCTATAGGAAGGGTCTCAGGATTGGAATGGGAAGGAGTTGGATATCACATCTCATGTTATAGGAAGGATCTCAGGTTTGGTATTAGAAGCATTGAGACATCACATCTCATGTTATAGGAAGGGTCTCAGGATTGGAATGGGAAGGAGTTGGATATCAAATCTCATGCTATAGGAAGGGTCTCAGGATTTTAATAAGAAGGAGTTGTATATGACATCTCAGGCCATAGGAAGGGTCTCAGGTTTGGTATAAGCATTGAGATATCACATCTCTGCTATCGGAAGGGTCTCAGGATTCTAATGGGAAGGACTTGGGTGTCACATCTCATGCTATAGGGAGGGTCTCAAGTTTGATATTAGAAGCATTGAGATAACAAATCTCATGATATCGGAAGGGTCTCAGGATTGGAATGGGAAGGAGTTGGATATCACATCTCATGATAAAGGAAGGGTCTAAGGTTTGGAAGGGGAAGGATTTGGATATCACATCCCATGTTATAGGATGGGTCTCAGGTTTGGTATTAGAAGCATTGAGATATCACGTCTCATAGTATAGGAAGGGTCTCAGAATTGAAATGGGAAGGAGTTGGATATCCCATCTCAAGTTATAGGAAGGGTCTCAGGATTGGAATGGGAAGGAGTTTGATATCACATCTCATGCCATAGTATGGGTCTCAGGTTTGGTAGAAGCATTGGGATATCACATCTCATGCTATCGGAAGGGTATCAGTATTGGATTTGGAAGGAGTTGGATATCCCATCTCATGCTATAGGAAGGGTCTCAGGTTGGAATGGGAAGGAGTTGGATATCACATCTCGTGCTATAGGAAGGGTCTCAGGATTGGAATGGGAAGGAGTTGTATATGACATCTCAGGCCATAGGAAGGGTCTCAGGTTTGGTATAAGCATGGAGATATCACTTCGCATGCTATAGGAAGGGTCTCAGGATTGGAATGGGAAGGAGTTGGATATCACATCTCATGATAAAGGAAGGGTCTAAGGTTTGGAAGGGGAAGGATTTGGATATCACATCCCATGTTATAGGATGGGTCTCAGGTTTGGTATTAGAAGCATTGAGATATCAAGTCTCATGGTATAGGAAGGGTCTCAGAATTGGAATGGGAAGGAGTTGGATATCACATCTCAAGCTATAGGAAGGGTCTCAGGATTGGAATGGGAAGGAGTTTGATATTACATCTCATGCCATAGTATGGGTCTCAGGTTTGGTAGAAGCATTGGGATATCACATCTCATGCTATCGGAAGGGTCTCAGGTTGGAATGGGAAGGAGTTGGATATCACATCTCATGTTATAGGAAGGGTCTCAGGATTGGAATGGGAAGGAGTTGGATATCACATCTCATGTTATAGGAAGGGTCTCAGGATTGGAATGGGAAGGACTTGGATATCATATCTCATGCTATGGGAAGGCTCTCAGGTTTGGAAGGGGAAGGAGTTGGATATCACATTTCATGTTATAGGAAGGATCTCAGGTTTGGTATTAGAAGCATTCAGACATCACATCTCATGCTATAGGAAGGGTCTCAGGATTGGAATGCGAAGGAGTTGGATATCACATCTCAAGCTATAGGAAGGGTCTCAGGTTTGGTATAAGCATTGAGATATCACATTTGATATCCAACTCCTTCCCCTTCCAAACCTGAGACCCTTCCTATAACATGAGATGGGATATCCAACTCCTTCCAAATCCAATACTGATACCCTTCCGATAGCATGAGATGTGATACCCCAATACTTCTACCAAACCTGAGACCCATACTATGGCATGAGATGTGATATCAAACTCCTTCCCATTCCAATCCTGAGACCCTTCCTATAACATGAAATGTGATATCCAACTCCTTCCAAATCCAATACTGATACCGTTCCAATAGCATGAGATGTGATATCCCAATGCTTCTACCAAACCTGAGACCCATACTATGGCATGAGATGTGATATCAAACTCCTTCCCATTCCAATCCTGAGACTCTTCCTATAGCTTGAGATGTGATATCCAACTCCTTCACATTCCAATTCTGAGACCCTTCCTATGCCATGAGACTTGATATCTCAATGCTTCTAATACCAAACCTGATACCCGTCCTATAACATGAGATGTGATATCCAAATCTTTCCCCTTCCAAACCTTAGACCCTTCCTTTATCATGAGATGTGATATCCAACTCCTTCCCATTCCAATCCTGAGACCCTTCCGATATCATGAGATTTGTTATCTCAATGCTTCTAATATCAAACTTGAGACCCTCCCTATAGCATGAGATGTGACATCCAAGTCCTCCCCATTCCAATCCTGAGACCCTTCCTATAGCATGAGATGTGATATCTCAATGCTTCTAATACCAAACCTGAGACCCTTTGTATAACATGAGATGGGATATCCAACTCCTTCCCATTCCAATCCTGAGACCCTTCCGATAGCAGAGATGTGATATCTCAATGCTTATACCAATCCTGAGACCCTTCCTATGGCCTGAGATGTCATATACAACTCCTTCCCAATCCAATCCTGAGACCCTTCCTATAGCATGAGATGTGATATCTCAATGCTTATACCAAATGTGAGACCCTTCCTATAGCATGAGATGTGATATCCAACTCCTTCCCATTCCAATCCTGAGACCCTTCCTATAGCATGAGATGTGATGTCTCAATGCTTCTAATACCAAACCTGAGATCCTTCCTATAACATGAGATGTGATATCCAACTCCTTCCCATTCCAATCCTGAGACCCTTCCTATAGCATGAGATGTGATGTCTCAATGCTTCTAATACCAAACCTGAGAACCTTCCTACAGCATGCGATGTGATATCTCAATGCTTCTAATACCAAACCTGAGACCAGTCCTATAACATGAGATTGGATATCCAACTCCTTCCCCTTCCAAACCTGAGACCCTTCCTATAGCATGAGATGTGATATCCAACTTCTTCCCATTCCAATCCTGAGACCCTTCCTATAACATGAGATGTGATGTCTCAATGCTTCTAATACCAAACCTGAGATCTTTCCTATAACATGAGATGTGATATCCAACTCCTTCCCATTCCAATCCTGAGACTCTTCCTATAGCATGAGATGTGCTATCGCAATGCTTATACCAAACCTGAGACCCTTCCTAAAGCTTGAGATGTGATATCCAACTCCTTCCCATTCCAATCCTGAGACCCTTCCTATAGCATGAGATGTGATATCTCAAGGCCTCTAATACCAAACCTGAGATCCTTCCTCTAACATGAAATGTGATATCCAACTCCTTCCCCTTCCAAACCTGAGAGCCTTCCTATAGCATGAGATATGATATCCAAGTCCTTCCCATTCCAATCCTGAGACCCTTCCTATAACATGAAATGTGATATCCAACTCCTTCCCATTCCAACCTGAGACCCTTCCTATAGCATGAGATGGGATATCCAACTCCTTCGAAATCCAATACTGATACCCTTCCAATAGCATGAATTGTGATATCCCAATGCTTCTACCAAACCTGAGACCCATACTATGGCATGAGATGTGATATCAAACTCATTCCCATTCCAATCCTGAGACTCTTCCTATAGCTTGAGATGTGATATCCAACTCCTTCCCATTCCCATTCTGAGACCCTTCCTATCCCATGAGACTTGATATCTCAATGCTTCTAATACCAAACCTGAGACCCGTCCTATAACATGAGATGTGATATCCAAATCTTTCCCCTTCCAAACCTTAGACCCTTCCTTTATCATGAGATGTGATATCCAACTCGTTCCCATTCCAATCCTGAGACCCTTCCGATATCATGAGATTTGTTATCTCAATGCTTCTAATATCAAACTTGAGACCCTTCCTATAGCATGAGATGTGATATCTCAAGGCCTCTAATACCAAACCTGAGATCCTTCCTCTAACATGAAATGTGATATCCAACTCCTTCCCCTTCCAAACCTGAGAGCCTTCCTATAGCATGAGATATGATATCCAAGTCCTTCCCATTCCAATCCTGAGACCCTTCCTATAACATGAAATGTGATATCCAACTCCTTCCCATTCCAACCTGAGACCCTTCCTATAGCATGAGATGGGATATCCAACTTCTTCCAAATCCAATACTGATACCCTTCCGATAGCATGAGATGTGATATCCCAATGCTTCTACCAAACCTGAGACCCATACTATGGCATGAGATGTGATATCCAAATCCTTCCCCTTCCAAACCTTAGACCCTTCCTTTATCATGAGATGTGATATCCAACTCCTTCCCATTCCAATCCTGAGACCCTTCCGATATCATGAGATTTGTTATCTCAATGCTTCTAATATCAAACTTGAGACCCTCCCTACAGCATGAGATGTGACATCCAAGTCCTTCCCATTCCAATCCTGAGACCCTTCCTATAGCATGAGATGTGATATATCTATGCTTCTAATACCAAACCTGAGACCATTCCTATAACATGAGATGGGATATCCAACTCCTTCCCATTCCAATCCTGAGACCCTTCCGATAGCAGAGATGTGATATCTCAATGCTTATACCAAACCTGAGACCCTTCCTATGGCCTGAGATGTCATATACAACTCCTTCCCATTCCAATCCTGAGACCCTTCCTTTAGCATGAGATGTGATATCTCAATGCTTATAACAAATCTGAGACCCTTCCTACAGCATGAGATGTGATATCCAATTCCTTCCCATTCCAATCCTGAGACCCTTCCTATAGCATGAGATGTGATATCTCAATGCTTATACCAAACCTGAGAGCCTACCTATAGCATGAGATGTGATATCCAAGTCCATCCCATTCCAATCCTTAGACCCTTCCTACAGCATGCAATGTGATATCTCAATGATTCTAATACCAAACCAGAAACTCTTCCTATAACATGAGATGGGATATCCAACTCCTTCCCATTCCAATCCTGAGCCACTTCCGATAGCAGAGATGTGATATCTCAATGCTTATACCAAACCTGAGACCCTTCCTATAACATGAGATGTGATATCCAACTCCTTCCCGTTCCAAACCTGAGACACTAACTATAGCATATGTGATATCCAACTGCTTCCCATTCCAAACATGAGACCCTTCCTATAGCAAGAAAGTAATATCCAACTCCTACCCATTCCAATCCTGAGATCCTTCCTATAGCAAGAGATGTGATATCCAAATCCTTCCCATTCCAATCCTGAGACCCTTCCTATAACATGAGATGTGATATCCAACTCCTTCCCATTCCAACCTGAGACACTTCCTATAGCATGAGAAGGGATATCCAACTAATTCCCAATCCAATCCTGAGACCCTTCCGATAGCAGAGATGTGATATCTCAATGCTTATACCAAACCTGAGACCCTTCCTATGGCATGAGATGTGATATCCAACTCCTTGCCATTCAAATCCTGAGATCCTTCCTATAGCATGAGAAGGGATATCCAACTCCTTCCCAATCCAATCCTGAGACCCTTCCGATAGCAGAGACGTGATATCTCAATGCTTCTACCAAACCTGCGACCCTTCCTTTAGCATGAGATGTGATATCCAAATCCTTCACATTCCAATCCTGAGACCCTTCCTATAGCATGAGATGTTATATCTCAATGCTTCTAATACCAAACCTGAGATCCTTCCTATAACATGAGATGTGATATCCAATTCCTTCCCATTCCAAACCTGAGACCCTTCCTATTGGATGAGATGTGATATCCAACTCCTTCCCATTCCAACCCTGAGACCCTTCCTATAGCATGAGATGTGATGTCTCAATGCTTCTAATACCAAACCTGAGATCCTTCCTATAACATGAGATGTGATATCCAACTCCTTCCATTCCAATCCTGAGACCCGTCCTATAGCATGAGATGTGATATCTCAATGCTTATACCAAACCTGAGACCCTTCCTATAGCATGAGATGTGATATCCAACTACTTCAAATTCCAATCCTGAGACCCTTCCTATAGCATGAGATGTGATATCTCAATGCTTCTAATACCAAACCTGAGATCCTTCCTCTAACATGAAATGTGATATCCAACTCCTTCCCTTTCCAAACCTAAGAGCCTATCTATAGCATGAGATGTGATATCCAAGTCCTTCCCATTCCAACCCTTAGACCCTTCCTACAGCATGCAATATGATATCTCAATGATTCTAATAACAAACCTGAGACCCGTCCTATAACATGAGATGGGATATCCAACTCCTTCCCATTCCAATCCTGAGACACTTCCGATAGCAGAGATGTGATATCTCAATGCTTATACCAAACCTGAGACCCTTCCTATAACATGAGATGTGATATCCAAATCCTTCCCGTTCCAAACCTGAGACCCTTCCTTTAGCATGAGATGTGATATCCAACTCCTTCCCGTTCCAAACCTGAGACCCTTCCTTTAGCATGAGATGTGATATCCAGCTCCTTCCCATTCCAATCCTGAGACACTTCCGATAGCATGAGATGTGATATCTCAATGCTTCTAATATCAAAACTGAGACCCTCCCTATAGCATGATATGTGATATCTAAGTCCTTTCCATTCCAATCCTGAGACACTCCCTATAGCATGAGATGTGATATCCAACTCTTTCCCATTCCAATCCTGAGACCCTTCCTATAGCATGAGATATGATATCTCAATACTTCTAATACCAAACGTGAGATCCTTCCGATAACATGAGATGTGATATCCAAATCCTTCCCCTTCCAAACCTGAGACCCTCCCTTTAGCATGAGATGTGATATCCAACTCCTTCCCATTCCAATCCTGAGAACCTTCTGATAGCATGAGATGTGATATCTCAATGCTTCTATACCAAACCTGAGATCCTTCCGATAGCATGAGATGTGATATCTCAATGCTTCTAATACCAAACCTGAGATCCTTCCTATAACATGAGATGTGATATCCAAATCCTTCCCCTTCCAAACCTGAGACCCTCCCTTTAGCATGAGATGTGATATCTAACTCCTTCCCATTCCAATCCTGAGACTCTTCTGATAGCATGAGATGTGATATCTCAATGCCTCTAATACCAAACCTGAGATCCTACCTCTAACATGAAATGTGATATCCAACTCTTTCCCCTTCCAAACCTGAGAGCCTTCCTATAGCATGAGATGTGATATCCAAGTCCTTCTAATTCCAATCCTGAGACCCTTCCTATAACATGAGAAGTGATATCCAACTCCTTCCCATTCCAAACTGAGACCCTTCCTATAGCATGAGATGGGATATCCAACTCCTTCCAAATCCAATCCTGATACCCTTCCGATAGCATGAGATGTGATATCCCAATGCTTCTACCAAACCTGAGACCCATACTATGGCATGAGATGTGATATCAAACTCCTTCCCCTTCCAAACCTTAGACACTTCCTTTATCATGAGATGTGATATCCAACTCCTTCCCATTCCATCCCTGAGACCCTTCCGATATCATGAGATGTGATATCTCAATGCTTCTAATATCAAACTTGAGACCCTCCTTATAGCATGAGATGTGATATCCAAGTCCTTCCCATTCCAATCCTGAGACCCTTCCTATAGCATGAGATGTGATATCTCAATGCTTCTAATACCAAACCTGAGACCCTTCCTATAACATGAGATGGGAATATCCAACTCCTTCCCATTCCAATCCTGAGACCCTTCCGATAGTAGAGATGTGATATCTCAATGCTTATACCAAACCTGAGATCCTTCCTATAACATGAGATGTGATATCCAACTCCTTCCCATTCCAATCCTGAGACACTTCCTATAGCATGAGATGTGATATCTCACTGCTTATACCAAACCTGAGACCCTTCCTATAGCATGAGATGTGATATCCAACTCCTTCCCATTCCAATCCTGAGACCCTTCCTATAGCATGAGATATGATATCTCAATGCTTCTAATATCAAACTTGAGACCCTCCCTATAGCATGAGATGTGATATCCAAGTCCTTCCCATTCCAATCCTGAGACCCTTCCGATAGCATGAGATGTGATGTCTCAATGCTTCTAATACCAAACCTGAGATCCTTCCTATAACATGAGATGTGATATCCAACTCCTTCCCATTCCAATCCTGAGACCCTTCCTATAGCATGAGATGTGATATCTCAATGCTTATACCAAACCTGAGACCCTTCCTATAACATGAGATGGGATATCCAACTCCTTCCCATTCCAATCCTTAGACCCTTCCTACAGCATGCAATATGATATCTCAATGATTCTAAAAACAAACCTGAGACCCGTCCTATAACATGAGATGGGATATCCAACACCTTCCCATTCCAATCCTGTGACACTTCCGATAGCAGAGATGTGATATCTCAATGCTTATACCAAACCTGAGACCCTTCCTATAACATGAGATGTGATATCCAACTCCTTCCCGTTCCAAACCTGAGACCCTTCCTATAGCATATGTGATATCCAACACATTCCCATTCCAAACATGAGACCCTTCCTATAGCAGGAATGTAATATCCAACTCCTTCCCATTCCAATCCTGAGACCATTCCTATAGCATGAGATGTGATATCTCAATGCTTCTAATACCAAACCTGAGATCCTTCCTATGACATGAGATGTGATATCCAATTCCTCCCCATTCCAAACCTGAGAACCTTCCCACAGCATGCGATGTGATATCTCAATGCTTCTAATACCAAACCTGAGACCAGTCCTATAACATGAGATTGGATATCCAACTCCTTCCCCTTCCAAACCTGAGACCCTTCCTATAGCATGAGATGTGATATCCAACTTCTTCCCATTCCAATCCTGAGACCCTTCCTATAACATGAGATGTGATGTCTCAATGCTTCTAATACCAAACCTGAGATCTTTCCTATAACATGAGATGTGATATCCAACTCCTTCCCATTCCAATCCTGAGACCCTTCCTATAGCATGAGATGTGCTATCTCAATGCTTATACCAAACCTGAGACCCTTCCTAAAGCTTGAGATGTGATATCCAACTCCTTCCCATTCCAATCCTGAGACCCTTCCTATAACATGAAATGTGATATCCAACTCCTTCCCATTCCAACCTGAGACCCTTCCTATAGCATGAGATGTGATATCTCAAGGCCTCTAATACCAAACCTGAGATCCTTCCTCTAACATGAAATGTGATATCCAACTCCTTCTCCTTCCAAACCTGAGAGCCTTCCTATAGCATGAGATATGATATCCAAGTCCTTCCCATTCCAATCCTGAGACCCTTCCTATAACGTGAAATGTGATATCCAACTCCTTCCCATTCCAACCTGAGACCCTTCCTATAGCATGAGATGGGATATCCAACTCCTTCCAAATCCAATACTGATACCCTTCCAATAGCATGAGATGTGATATCCCAATGCTTCTATCAAACCTGAGAACCATGCTATGGCATGAGATGTGATATCAAACTCCTTCCCATTCCAATCCTGAGACTCTTCCTATAGCTTGAGATGTGATATCCAATTCCTTCCCATTCCAATTCTGAGACCCTTCCTATACCATGAGACTTGATATCTCAATGCTTCTAATACCAAACCTGAGACCCGTCCTATAACATGAGATGTGATATCCAAATCTTTCCCCTTCCAAACCTTAGACCCTTCCTTTATCATGAGATGTGATATCCAACTCCTTCCCATTCCAATCCTGAGACCCTTCCGATATCATGAGATTTGTTATCTCAATGCTTCTAATATCAAAATTGAGACCCTCCCTATAGCATGAGATGGGATATCCAACTCCTTCCCATTCCAATCCTGAGACCCTTCCGATAGCAGAGATGTGATATCTCAATGCTTATACCAAATCTGAGACCCTTCCTATAGCATGAGATGTGATATCCAACTCCTTCCCATTCCAATCCTGAGACCCTTCCTATAGCATGAGATGTGATGTCTCAATGCTTCTAATACCAAACCTGAGATCCTTCCTATAACATGAGATGTGATATCCAACTCCTTCCCATTCCAATCCTGAGACCCTTCCTATAGCATGAGATGTGCTATCTCAATGCTTATACCAAACCTGAGACCCTTCCTAAAGCTTGAGATGTGATATCCAACTCCTTCCCATTCCAATCCTGAGACCCTTCCTATAGCATGAGATGTGATATCTCAAGGCCTCTAATACCAAACCTGAGATCCTTCCTCTAACATGAAATGTGATATCCAACTCCTTCCCCTTCCAAACCTGAGAGCCTTCCTATGGCATGAGATATGATATCCAAGTCCTTCCCATTCCAATCCTGAGACCCTTCCTATAACATGAAATGTGATATCCAACTCCTTCCCATTCCAACCTGAGACCCTTCCTATAACATGAAATGTGATATCCAACTCCTTCCAAATCCAATACTGATACCCTTCCAATAGCATGAGATGTGATATCCCAATGCTTCTACCAAACCTGAGACCCATACTATGGCATGAGATGTGATATCAAACTCCTTCCCATTCCAATCCTGAGACTCTTCCTATAGCTTGAGATGTGATATCCAACTCCTTCACATTCCAATTCTGAGACCCTTCCTATGCCATGAGACTTGATATCTCAATGCTTCTAATACCAAACCTGAGACCCGTCCTATAACATGAGATGTGATATCCAAATCTTTCCCCTTCCAAACCTTAGACCCTTCCTTTATCATGAGATGTGATATCCAACTCCTTCCCATTCCAATCCTGAGACCCTTCCGATATCATGAGATTTGTTATCTCAATGCTTCTAATATCAAACTTGAGACCCTCCCTATAGCATGAGATGTGACATCCAAGTCCTCCCCATTCCAATCCTGAGACCCTTCCTATAGCATGAGATGTGATATCTCAATGCTTCTAATACCAAACCTGAGACCCTTCGTATAACATGAGATGGGATATCCAACTCCTTCCCATTCCAATCCTGAGACCCTTCCGATAGCAGAGATGTGATATCTCAATGCTTATACCAATCCTGAGACCCTTCCTATGGCCTGAGATGTCATATACAACTCCTTCCCAATCCAATCCTGAGACCCTTCCTATAGCATGGGATGTGATATCTCAATGCTTATACCAAATGTGCGACCCTTCCTATAGCATGAGATGTAATATCCAACTCCTTCCCATTCCAATCCTGAGACCCTTCCTATAGCATGAGATGTGATGTCTCAATGCTTCTAATACCAAACCTGAGATCCTTCCTATAACATGAGATGTGATATCCAACTCCTTCCCATTCCAATCCTGAGACCCTTCCTATAGCATGAGATGTGATGTCTCAATGCTTCTAATACTAAACCTGAGAACCTTCCTACAGCATGCGATGTGATATCTCAATGCTTCTAATACCAAACCTGAGACCAGTCCTATAACATGAGATTGGATATCCAACTCCTTCCCCTTCCAAACCTGAGACCCTTCCTATAGCATGAGATGTGATATCCAACTTCTTCCCATTCCAATCCTGAGACCCTTCCTATAACATGAGATGTGATGTCTCAATGCTTCTAATACCAAACCTGAGATCTTTCCTATAACATGAGATGTGATATCCAACTCCTTCCCATTCCAATCCTGAGACCCTTCCTATAGCATGAGATGTGCTATCGCAATGCTTATACCAAACCTGAGACCCTTCTTAAAGCTTGAGATGTGATATCCAACTCCTTCCCATTCCAATCCTGAGACCCTTCCTATAGCATGAGATGTGATATCTCAAGGCCTCTAATACCAAACCTGAGATCCTTCCTCTAACATGAAATGTGATATCCAACTCCTTCCCCTTCCAAACCTGAGAGCCTTCCTATAGCATGAGATATGATATCCAAGTCCTTCCCATTCCAATCCTGAGACCCTTCCTATAACATGAAATGTGATATCCAACTCCTTCCCATTCCAACCTGAGACCCTTCCTATAGCATGAGATGGGATATCCAACTCCTTCGAAATCCAATACTGATACCCTTCCAATAGCATGAATTGTGATATCCCAATGCTTCTACCAAACCTGAGACCCATACTATGGCATGAGATGTGATATCAAACTCATTCCCATTCCAATCCTGAGACTCTTCCTATAGCTTGAGATGTGATATCCAACTCCTTCCCATTCCAATTCTGAGACCCTTCCTATGCCATGAGACTTGATATCTCAATGCTTCTAATACCAAACCTGAGACCCGTCCTATAACATGAGATGTGATATCCAAATCTTTCCCCTTCCAAACCTTAGACCCTTCCTTTATCATGAGATGTGATATCCAACTCGTTCCCATTCCAATCCTGAGACCCTTCCGATATCATGAGATTTGTTATCTCAATGCTTCTAATATCAAACTTGAGACCCTCCCTATAGCATGAGATGTGACATCCAAGTCCTCCCCATTCCAATCCTGAGACCCTTCCTATAGCATGAGATGTGATATCTCAATGCTTCTAATACCAAACCTGAGACCCTTCCTATAACATGAGATGTCATATACAACTCCTTCCCAATCCAATCCTGAGACCCTTCCTATAGCATGAGATGTGATATCTCAATGCTTATACCAAATCTGAGACCCTTCCTATAGCATGAGATGTGATATCCAACTCCTTCCCATTCCAATCCTGAGATCCTTCCTATAGCATGAGATGTGATGTCTCAATGCTTCTAATACCAAACCTGCGATCCTTCCAATAACATGAGATGTGATATCCAACTCCTTCCCATTCCAATCCTGAGACCCTTATGATAGCATGAGATGTGATATCTCAATGCCTCTAATACCAAACCTGAGATACTTCCGATAGCATGAGATGTGATATCTCAATGCTTCTAATACCAAACCTGAGATCCTTCCTATAACATGAGATGTGATTTCCAAATCCTTCCCCTTCCAAACCTGAGACCCTCCATTTAGCATGAGATGTGATATACAACTCCTTCCCATTCCAATCCTGAGACCCTTCTGATAGCATGAGATGTGATATCTCAATGCCTCTAATACCAAACCTGAGATCCTATCTCTAACATGAAATGTGATATCCATCTCCTTCCCTTTCCAAACCTGAGGCCCTGCCTATAGCATGAGATGTGATATCCAAGTCCTTCCCATTCCAATCCTGAGACCCTTCCTATAGCATGTGATGTGATATCTCAATGCTTATACCAAACCTGAGACCCTTCCTATGGCATGAGATGTCATATACAACTCCTTCCCATTCCAATCCTGACACCCTTCCTATAGCATGAGATGTGATATCTCAATGCTTATACCAAACCTGAGACCCTTCCTATAGCATGAGATGTGATGTCCAACTTCTTCCCATTCCAATCCTGAGACCCTTCCTATAACATGAGATGTGATGTCTCAATGCTTCTAATACCAAACCTGAGATATTTCCTATAACATGAGATGTGATATCCAACTCCTTCCCATTCCAATCCTGAGACCCTTCCTATAGCATGAGATGTGATATCTCAATGCTTATACCAAACCTGAGACCCTTCCTATAGCTTGAGATGTGATATCCAACTCCTTCCCATTCCAATCCTGAGACCCTTCCTATAGCATGAGATGTGATATCTCAAGGCCTCTAATACCAAACCTGAGATCCTTCCTCTAACATGAAATGTGATATCCAACTCCTTCCCCTTCCAAACCTGAGAGCCTTCCTATAGCATGAGATATGATATCCAAGTCCTTCCCATTCCAATCCTGAGACCCTTCCTATAACATGAAATGTGATATCCAACTCCTTCCCATTCCAACCTGAGACCCTTCCGATAGCATGAGATGTGATATCCCAATGCTTCTACCAAACCTGAGACCCTTCCTATAGCTTGAGATGTGATATCCAACTCCTTCCCATTCCAATCCTGAGACCCTTCCTATAGCATGAGATGTGATATCTCAAGGCCTCTAATACCAAACCTGAGATCCTTCCTCTAACATGAAATGTGATATCCAACTCCTTCCCCTTCCAAACCTTAGACCCTTCCTTTATCATGAGATGTGATATCCAACTCCTTCCCATTCCAATCCTGAGACCCTTCCGATATCATGAGATTTGTTATCTCAATGCTTCTAATATCAAACTTGAGACCCTCCCTACAGCATGAGATGTGACATCCAAGTCCTTCCCATTCCAATCCTGAGACCCTTCCTATAGCATGAGATGTGATATATCTATGCTTCTAATACCAAACCTGAGACCATTCCTATAACATGAGATGGGATATCCAACTCCTTCCCATTCCAATCCTGAGACCCTTCCGATAGCAGAGATGTGATATCTCAATGCTTATACCAAACCTGAGACCCTTCCTATGGCCTGAGATGTCATATACAACTCCTTCCCATTCCAATCCTGAGACCCTTCCTTTAGCATGAGATGTGATATCTCAATGCTTATACCAAATCTGAGACCCTTCCTACAGCATGAGATGTGATATCCAATTCCTTCCCATTCCAATCCTGAGACCCTTCCTATAGCATGAGATGTGATATCTCAATGCTTATACCAAACCTGAGAGCCTACCTATAGCATGAGATGTGATATCCAAGTCCATCCCATTCCAATCCTTAGACCCTTCCTACAGCATGCAATGTGATATCTCAATGATTCTAATACCAAACCAGAGACTCTTCCTATAACATGAGATGGGATATCCAACTCCTTCCCATTCCAATCCTGAGCCGCTTCCGATAGCAGAGATGTGATATCTCAATGCTTATACCAAACCTGAGACCCTTCCTATAACATGAAATGTGATATCCAACTCCTTCCCATTCCAACCTGAGACCCTTCCTATAACATGAAATGTGATATCCAACTCCTTCCAAATCCAATACTGATACCCTTCCAATAGCATGAGATGTGATATCCCAATGCTTCTACCAAACCTGAGACCCATACTATGGCATGAGATGTGATATCAAACTCCTTCCCATTCCAATCCTGAGACTCTTCCTATAGCTTGAGATGTGATATCCAACTCCTTCACATTCCAATTCTGAGACCCTTCCTATGCCATGAGACTTGATATCTCAATGCTTCTAATACCAAACCTGAGACCCGTCCTATAACATGAGATGTGATATCCAAATCTTTCCCCTTCCAAACCTTAGACCCTTCCTTTATCATGAGATGTGATATCCAACTCCTTCCCATTCCAATCCTGAGACCCTTCCGATATCATGAGATTTGTTATCTCAATGCTTCTAATATCAAACTTGAGACCCTCCCTATAGCATGAGATGTGACATCCAAGTCCTCCCCATTCCAATCCTGAGACCCTTCCTATAGCATGAGATGTGATATCTCAATGCTTCTAATACCAAACCTGAGACCCTTCGTATAACATGAGATGGGATATCCAACTCCTTCCCATTCCAATCCTGAGACCCTTCCGATAGCAGAGATGTGATATCTCAATGCTTATACCAATCCTGAGACCCTTCCTATGGCCTGAGATGTCATATACAACTCCTTCCCAATCCAATCCTGAGACCCTTCCTATAGCATGGGATGTGATATCTCAATGCTTATACCAAATGTGAGACCCTTCCTATAGCATGAGATGTGATATCCAACTCCTTCCCATTCCAATCCTGAGACCCTTCCTATAGCATGAGATGTGATGTCTCAATGCTTCTAATACCAAACCTGAGATCCTTCCTATAACATGAGATGTGATATCCAACTCCTTCCCATTCCAATCCTGAGACCCTTCCTATAGCATGAGATGTGATGTCTCAATGCTTCTAATACTAAACCTGAGAACCTTCCTACAGCATGCGATGTGATATCTCAATGCTTCTAATACCAAACCTGAGACCAGTCCTATAACATGAGATTGGATATCCAACTCCTTCCCCTTCCAAACCTGAGACCCTTCCTATAGCATGAGATGTGATATCCAACTTCTTCCCATTCCAATCCTGAGACCCTTCCTATAACATGAGATGTGATGTCTCAATGCTTCTAATACCAAACCTGAGATCTTTCCTATAACATGAGATGTGATATCCAACTCCTTCCCATTCCAATCCTGAGACCCTTCCTATAGCATGAGATGTGCTATCGCAATGCTTATACCAAACCTGAGACCCTTCTTAAAGCTTGAGATGTGATATCCAACTCCTTCCCATTCCAATCCTGAGACCCTTCCTATAGCATGAGATGTGATATCTCAAGGCCTCTAATACCAAACCTGAGATCCTTCCTCTAACATGAAATGTGATATCCAACTCCTTCCCCTTCCAAACCTGAGAGCCTTCCTATAGCATGAGATATGATATCCAAGTAATCCCATTCCAATCCTGAGACCCTTCCTATAACATGAAATGTGATATCCAACTCCTTCCCATTCCAACCTGAGACCCTTCCTATAGCATGAGATGGGATATCCAACTCCTTCGAAATCCAATACTGATACCCTTCCAATAGCATGAATTGTGATATCCCAATGCTTCTACCAAACCTGAGACCCATACTATGGCATGAGATGTGATATCAAACTCATTCCCATTCCAATCCTGAGACTCTTCCTATAGCTTGAGATGTGATATCCAACTCCTTCCCATTCCAATTCTGAGACCCTTCCTATGCCATGAGACTTGATATCTCAATGCTTCTAATACCAAACCTGAGACCCGTCCTATAACATGAGATGTGATATCCAAATCTTTCCCCTTCCAAACCTTAGACCCTTCCTTTATCATGAGATGTGATATCCAACTCGTTCCCATTCCAATCCTGAGACCCTTCCGATATCATGAGATTTGTTATCTCAATGCTTCTAATATCAAACTTGAGACCCTCCCTATAGCATGAGATGTGACATCCAAGTCCTCCCCATTCCAATCCTGAGACCCTTCCTATAGCATGAGATGTGATATCTCAATGCTTCTAATACCAAACCTGAGACCCTTCCTATAACATGAGATGTCATATACAACTCCTTCCCAATCCAATCCTGAGACCCTTCCTATAGCATGAGATGTGATATCTCAATGCTTATACCAAATCTGAGACCCTTCCTATAGCATGAGATGTGATATCCAACTCCTTCCCATTCCAATCCTGAGACCCTTATGATAGCATGAGATGTGATATCTCAATGCCTCTAATACCAAACCTGAGATACTTCCGATAGCATGAGATGTGATATCTCAATGCTTCTAATACCAAACCTGAGATCCTTCCTATAAAATGAGATGTGATTTCCAAATCCTTCCCCTTCCAAACCTGAGACCCTCCATTTAGCATGAGATGTGATATACAACTCCTTCCCATTCCAATCCTGAGACCCTTCTGATAGCATGAGATGTGATATCTCAATGCCTCTAATACCAAACCTGAGATCCCATCTCTAACATGAAATGTGATATCCATCTCCTTCCCTTTCCAAACCTGAGGCCCTGCCTATAGCATGAGATGTGATATCCAAGTCCTTCCCATTCCAATCCTGAGACCCTTCCTATAGCATGTGATGTGATATCTCAATGCTTATACCAAACCTGAGACCCTTCCTATGGCATGAGATGTCATATACAACTCCTTCCCATTCCAATCCTGAGACCCTTCCTATAGCATGAGATGTGATATCTCAATGCTTATACCAAACCTGAGACCCTTCCTATAGCATGAGATGTGATATCCAACTTCTTCCCATTCCAATCCTGAGACCCTTCCTATAACATGAGATGTGATGTCTCAATGCTTCTAATACCAAACCTGAGATATTTCCTATAACATGAGATGTGATATCAAACTCCTTCCCATTCCAATCCTGAGACCCTTCCTATAGCATGAGATGTGATATCTCAATGCTTATACCAAACCTGAGACCCTTCCTATAGCTTGAGATGTGATATCCAACTCCTTCCCATTCCAATCCTGAGACCCTTCCTATAGCATGAGATGTGATATCTCAAGGCCTCTAATACCAGACCTGAGATCCTTCCTCTAACATGAAATGTGATATCCAACTCCTTCCCCTTCCAAACCTGAGAGCATTCCTATAGCATGAGATATGATATCCAAGTCCTTCCCATTCCAATCCTGAGACCCTTCCTATAACATGAAATGTGATATCCAACTCCTTCCCATTCCAACCTGAGACCCTTCCTATAGCATGAGATGGGATATCCAACTTCTTCCAAATCCAATACTGATACCCTTCCGATAGCATGAGATGTGATATCCCAATGCTTCCACCAAACCTGAGACCCATACTATGGCATGAGATGTGATATCCAAATCCTTCCCCTTCCAAACCTTAGACCCTTCCTTTATCATGAGATGTGATATCCAACTCCTTCCCATTCCAATCCTGAGACAATTCCGATATCATGAGATTTGTTATCTCAATGCTTCTAATATCAAACTTGAGACCCTCCCTACAGCATGAGATGTGACATCCAAGTCCTTCCCATTCCAATCCTGAGACCCTTCCTATAGCATGAGATGTGATATATCTATGCTTCTAATACCAAACCTGAGACCATTCCTATAACATGAGATGGGATATCCAACTCCTTCCCATTCCAATCCTGAGACCCTTCCGATAGCAGAGATGTGATATCTCAATGCTTATACCAAACCTGAGACCCTTCCTATGGCCTGAGATGTCATATACAACTCCTTCCCATTCCAATCCTGAGACCCTTCCTTTAGCATGAGATGTGATATCTCAATGCTTATACCAAATCTGAGACCCTTCCTACAGCATGAGATGTTATATCCAATTCCTTCCCATTGCAATCCTGAGACCCTTCCTATAGCATGAGATGTGATATCTCAATGCTTATACCAAACCTGAGAGCCTACCTATAGCATGAGATGTGATATCCAAGTCCATCCCATTCCAATCCTTAGACCCTTCCTACAGCATGCAATGTGATATCTCAATGATTCTAATACCAAACCAGAGACTCTTCCTATAACATGAGATGGGATATCCAACTCCTTCCCATTCCAATCCTGAGCCGCTTCCGATAGCAGAGATGAGATATCTCAATGCTTATACCAAACCTGAGACCCTTCCTATAACATGAGATGTGATATCCAACTCCTTCCCGTTCCAAACCTGAGACACTAACTATAGCATATGTGATATCCAACTGCTTCCCATTCCAAACATGAGACCCTTCCTATAGCAAGAAAGTAATATCCAACTCCTACCCATTCCAATCCTGAGACCCTTCCTATAGCAAGAGATGTGATATCCAAATCCTTCCCATTTTAATCCTGAGACCCTTCCTATAACATGAGATGTGATATCCAACTCCTTCCCATTCAAATCCTGAGACCCTTCCTATAGCATGAGAAGGGATATCCAACTCCTTCCCAATCCAATCCTGAGACCCTTCCGATAGCAGAGACGTGATATCTCAATGCTTCTACCATACCTGAGACCCTTCCTTTAGCATGAGATGTGATATCCAAATCCTTCACATTCCAATCCTGAGACCCTTCCTATAGCATGAGATGTGATATCTCAATGCTTCTAATACCAAACCTGAGATCCTTCCTATAACATGAGATGTGATATCCAATTCCTTCCCATTCCAAACCTGAGACCCTTCCTATTGGATGAGATGTGATATCCAACTCCTTCCCATTCCAACCCTGAGACCCATCCTATAGCATGAGATGTGATGTCTCAATGCTTCTAATACCAAACCTGAGATCCTTCCTATAACATGAGATGTGATATCCAACTCCTTCCATTCCAATCCTGAGACCCGTCCTATAGCATGAGATGTGATATCTCAATGCTTATACCAAACCTGAGACCCTTCCTATAGCATGAGATGTGATATCCAACTACTTCCCATTCCAATCCTGAGACCCTTCCTATAGCATGAGATGTGATATCTCAATGCTTCTAATACCAAACCTGAGATCCTTCCTCTAACATGAAATGTGATATCCAACTCCTTCCCTTTCCAAACCTAAGAGCCTATCTATAGCATGAGATGTGATATCCAAGTCCTTCCCATTCCAATCCTTAGACCCTTCCAACAGCATACAATATGATATATCAATTATTCTAATAACAAACCTGAGACCCGTCCTATAGCATGAGATATGATATCCAAGTCCTTCCCATTCCAATCCTGAGACCCTTCCTATAACATGAAATGTGATATCCAACTCCTTCCCATTCCAACCTGAGACCCTTCCTATAGCATGAGATGGGATATCCAACTTCTTCCAAATCCAATACTGATACCCTTCCGATAGCATGAGATGTGATATCCCAATGCTTCTACCAAACCTGAGACCCATACTATGGCATGAGATGTGATATCAAACTCCTTCCCATTCCAATCCTGAGACCCTTCCTATAGCTTGAGGTGTGATATCCAACTCCTTCCCATTCCAATTCTGAGACCCTTCTTATACCATGAGACTTGATATCTCAATGCTTCTAATACCAAACCTGAGACCCGTCCTATAACATGAGATGTGATATCCAAATCCTTCCCCTTCCAAACCTTAGACCCTTCCTTTATCATGAGATGTGGTATCCAACTCCTTCCCATTCCAATCCTGAGACCCTTCCGATATCATGAGATTTGTTATCTCAATGCTTCTAATATCAAACTTGAGACCCTCCCTATAGCATGAGATGTGACATCCAAGTCCTTCCCATTCCAATCCTGAGACCCTTCCTATAGCATGAGATGTGATATCTCTATGCTTCTAATACCAAACCTGAGACCCTTCCTATAACATGAGATGGGATATCCAACTCCTTCCCATTCCAATCCTGAGACCCTTCCGATAGCAGAGATGTGATATCTCAATGCTTATACCAAACCTGAGACCCTTCCTATGGCCTGTGATGTCATATACAACTCCTTCCCATTCCAATCCTGAGACCCTTCCTTTAGCATGAGATGTGATATCTCAATGCTTATACCAAATCTGAGACCCTTCCTATAGCATGAGATGTGATATCCAAATCCTTCCCATTCCAATCCTGAGACCCTTCCTATAGCATGAGATGTGATATCTCAATGCTTATACCAAACCTGAGAGCCTACCTATAGCATGAGATGTGATATCCAAGTCCATCCCATTCCAATCCTTAGACCCTTCCTACAGCATGCGATGTGATATCTCAATGATTCTAATACCAAACCAGAGACTCTTACTATAACATGAGATGGGATATCCAACTCCTTCCCATTCCAATCCTGAGCCGCTTCCGATAGCAGAGATGTGATATCTCAATGCTTATACCAAACCTGAGACCCTTCCTATAACATGAGATGTGATATCCAACTCCTTCCCGTTCCAAACCTGAGACACTAACTATAGCATATGTGATATCCAACTCCTTCCCATTCCAAACATGAGACCCTTCCTATAGCAAGAAAGTAATATCCAACTCCTACCCATTCCAATCCTGAGACCCTTCCTATAGCAAGAGATGTGATATCCAAATCCTTCCCATTCCAATCCTGAGACCCTTCCTATAACATGAGATGTGATATCCAACTCCTTCCCATTCCAACCTGAGACACTTCCTATAGCATGAGAAGGGATATCCAACTCCTTCCCATTCAAATCCTGAGACCCTTCCTATAGCATGAGAAGGGATATCCAACTCCTTCCCAATCCAATCCTGAGACCCTTCCGATAGCAGAGACGTGATATCTCAATGCTTCTACCATACCTGAGACCCTTCCTTTAGCATGAGATGTGATATCTAAATCCTTCACATTCCAATCCTGAGACCCTTCCTATAGCATGAGATGTGATATCTCAATGCTTCTAATACCAAACCTGAGATCCTTCCTATAACATGAGATGTGATATCCAATTCCTTCCCATTCCAAACCTGAGACCCTTCCTATTGGATGAGATGTGATATCCAACTCCTTCCCATTCCAACCCTGAGACCCTTCCTATAGCATGAGATGTGATGTCTCAATGCTTCTAATACCAAACCTGAGATCCTTCCTATAACATGAGATGTGATATCCAACTCCTTCCATTCCAATCCTGAGACCCGTCCTATAGCATGAGATGTGATATCTCAATGCTTATACCAAACCTGAGACCCTTCCTATTGGATGAGATGTGATATCCAACTACTTCCCATTCCAATCCTGAGACCCTTCCTATAGCATGAGATGTGATATCTCAATGCTTCTAATACCAAACCTGAGATCCTTCCTCTAACATGAAATGTGATATCCAACTCCTTCCCTTTCCAAACCTAAGAGCCTATCTATAGCATGAGATGTGATATCCAACTACTTCCCATTCCAATCCTGAGACCCTTCCTATAGCATGAGATGTGATATCTCAAGGCCTCTAATACCAAACCTGAGATCCTTCCTCTAACATGAAATGTGATATCCAACTCCTTCTCCTTCCAAACCTGAGAGCCTTCCTATAGCATGAGATATGATATCCAAGTCCTTCCCATTCCAATCCTGAGACCCTTCCTATAACATGAAATGTGATATCCAACTCCTTCCCATTCCAACCTGAGACCCTTCCTATAGCATGAGATGGGATATCCAACTCCTTCCAAATCCAATACTGATACCCTTCCAATAGCATGAGATGTGATATCCCAATGCTTCTATCAAACCTGAGAACCATACTATGGCATGAGATGTGATATCAAACTCCTTCCCATTCCAATCCTGAGACTCTTCCTATAGCTTGAGATGTGATATCCAACTCCTTCCCATTCCAATTCTGAGACCCTTCCTATACCATGAGACTTGATATCTCAATGCTTCTAATACCAAACCTGAGACCCGTCCTATAACATGAGATGTGATATCCAAATCTTTCCCCTTCCAAACCTTAGACCCTTCCTTTATCATGAGATGTGATATCCAACTCCTTCCCATTCCAATCCTGAGACCCTTCCGATATCATGAGATTTGTTATCTCAATGCTTCTAATATCAACATTGAGACCCTCCCTATAGCATGAGATGGGATATCCAACTCCTTCCCATTCCAATCCTGAGACCCTTCCGATAGCAGAGATGTGATATCTCAATGCTTATACCAAATCTGAGACCCTTCCTATAGCATGAGATGTGATATCCAACTCCTTCCCATTCCAATCCTGAGACCCTTCCTATAGCATGAGATGTGATGTCTCAATGCTTCTAATACCAAACCTGAGATCCTTCCTATAACATGAGATGTGATATCCAACTCCTTCCCATTCCAATCCTGAGACCCTTCCTATAGCATGAGATGTGCTATCTCAATGCTTATACCAAACCTGAGACCCTTCCTAAAGCTTGAGATGTGATATCCAACTCCTTCCCATTCCAATCCTGAGACCCTTCCTATAGCATGAGATGTGATATCTCAAGGCCTCTAATACCAAACCTGAGATCCTTCCTCTAACATGAAATGTGATATCCAACTCCTTCCCCTTCCAAACCTGAGAGCCTTCCTATGGCATGAGATATGATATCCAAGTCCTTCCCATTCCAATCCTGAGACCCTTCCTATAACATGAAATGTGATATCCAACTCCTTCCCATTCCAACCTGAGACCCTTCCTATAACATGAAATGTGATATCCAACTCCTTCCAAATCCAATACTGATACCCTTCCAATAGCATGAGATGTGATATCCCAATGCTTCTACCAAACCTGAGACCCATACTATGGCATGAGATGTGATATCAAACTCCTTCCCATTCCAATCCTGAGACTCTTCCTATAGCTTGAGATGTGATATCCAACTCCTTCACATTCCAATTCTGAGACCCTTCCTATGCCATGAGACTTGATATCTCAATGCTTCTAATACCAAACCTGAGACCCCTCCTATAACATGAGATGTGATATCCAAATCTTTCCCCTTCCAAACCTTAGACCCTTCCTTTATCATGAGATGTGATATCCAACTCCTTCCCATTCCAATCCTGAGACCCTTCCGATATCATGAGATTTGTTATCTCAATGCTTCTAATATCAAACTTGAGACCCTCCCTATAGCATGAGATGTGACATCCAAGTCCTCCCCATTCCAATCCTGAGACCCTTCCTATAGCATGAGATGTGATATCTCAATGCTTCTAATACCAAACCTGAGACCCTTCGTATAACATGAGATGGGATATCCAACTCCTTCCCATTCCAATCCTGAGACCCTTCCGATAGCAGAGATGTGATATCTCAATGCTTATACCAATCCTGAGACCCTTCCTATGGCCTGAGATGTCATATACAACTCCTTCCCAATCCAATCCTGAGACCCTTCCTATAGCATGGGATGTGATATCTCAATGCTTATACCAAATGTGAGACCCTTCCTATAGCATGAGATGTGATATCCAACTCCTTCCCATTCCAATCCTGAGACCCTTCCTATAGCATAAGATGTGATGTCTCAATGCTTCTAATACCAAACCTGAGATCCTTCCTATAACATGAGATGTGATATCCAACTCCTTCCCATTCCAATCCTGAGACCCTTCCTATAGCATGAGATGTGATGTCTCAATGCTTCTAATACTAAACCTGAGAACCTTCCTACAGCATGCGATGTGATATCTCAATGCTTCTAATACCAAACCTGAGACCAGTCCTATAACATGAGATTGGATATCCAACTCCTTCCCCTTCCAAACCTGAGACCCTTCCTATAGCATGAGATGTGATATCCAACTTCTTCCCATTCCAATCCTGAGACCCTTCCTATAACATGAGATGTGATGTCTCAATGCTTCTAATACCAAACCTGAGATCTTTCCTATAACATGAGATGTGATATCCAACTCCTTCCCATTCCAATCCTGAGACCCTTCCTATAGCATGTGATGTGCTATCGCAATGCTTATACCAAACCTGAGACCCTTCTTAAAGCTTGAGATGTGATATCCAACTCCTTCCCATTCCAATCCTGAGACCCTTCCTCTAGCATGAGATGTGATATCTCAAGGCCTCTAATACCAAACCTGAGATCCTTCCTCTAACATGAAATGTGATATCCAACTCCTTCCCCTTCCAAACCTGAGAGCCTTCCTATAGCATGAGATGTGATATCCAAGTCCTTCCCATTCCAATCCTGAGACCCTTCCTATAACATGAAATGTGATATCCAACACCTTCCCATTCCAACCTGAGACCCTTCCTATAGCATGAGATGGGATATCCAACTCCTTCGAAATCCAATACTGATACCCTTCCAATAGCATGAATTGTGATATCCCAATGCTTCTACCAAACCTGAGACCCATACTATGGCATGAGATGTGATATCAAACTCATTCCCATTCCAATCCTGAGACTCTTCCTATAGCTTGAGATGTGATATCCAACTCCTTCCCATTCCAATTCTGAGACCCTTCCTATGCCATGAGACTTGATATCTCAATGCTTCTAATACCAAACCTGAGACCCGTCCTATAACATGAGATGTGATATCCAAATCTTTCCCCTTCCAAACCTTAGACCCTTCCTTTATCATGAGATGTGATATCCAACTCGTTCCCATTCCAATCCTGAGACCCTTCCGATATCATGAGATTTGTTATCTCAATGCTTCTAATATCAAACTTGAGACCCTCCCTATAGCATGAGATGTGACATCCAAGTCCTCCCCATTCCAATCCTGAGACCCTTCCTATAGCATGAGATGTGATATCTCAATGCTTCTAATACCAAACCTGAGAGCCTTCCTATAACATGAGATGTCATATACAACTCCTTCCCAATCCAATCCTGAGACCCTTCCTATAGCATGAGATGTGATATCTCAATGCTTATACCAAATCTGAGACCCTTCCTATAGCATGAGATGTGATATCCAACTCCTTCCCATTCCAATCCTGAGATCCTTCCTATAGCATGAGATGTGATGTCTCAATGCTTCTAATACCAAACCTGCGATCCTTCCAATAACATGAGATGTGATATCCAACTCCTTCCCATTCCAATCCTGAGACCCTTATGATAGCATGAGATGTGATATCTCAATGCCTCTAATACCAAACCTGAGATACTTCCGATAGCATGAGATGTGATATCTCAATGCTTCTAATACCAAACCTGAGATCCTTCCTATAACATGAGATGTGATTTCCAAATCCTTCCCCTTCCAAACCTTCGACCCTCCATTTAGCATGAGATGTGATATACAACTCCTTCCCATTCCAATCCTGAGACCCTTCTGATATCATGAGATGTGATATCTCAATGCCTCTAATACCAAACCTGAGATCCTATCTCTAACATGAAATGTGATATCCATCTCCTTCCCTTTCCAAACCTGAGGCCCTGCCTATAGCATGAGATGTGATATCCAAGTCCTTCCCATTCCAATCCTGAGACCCTTCCTATAGCATGTGATGTGATATCTCAATGCTTATACCAAACCTGAGACCCTTCCTATGGCATGAGATGTCATATACAACTCCTTCCCATTCCAATCCTGAGACCCTTCCTATAGCATGAGATGTGATATCTCAATGCTTATACCAAACCTGAGACCCTTCCTATAGCATGAGATGTGATATCCAACTTCTTCCCATTCCAATCCTGAGACCCTTCCTATAACATGAGATGTGATGTCTCAATGCTTCTAATACCAAACCTGAGATATTTCCTATAACATGAGATGTGATATCCAACTCCTTCCCATTCCAATCCTGAGACCCTTCCTATAGCATGAGATGTGATATCTCAATGCTTATACCAAACCTGAGACCCTTCCTATAGCTTGAGATGTGATATCCAACTCCTTCCCATTCCAATCCTGAGACCCTTCCTATAGCATGAGATGTGATATCTCAAGGCCTCTAATACCAAATCTGAGATCCTTCCTCTAACATGAAATGTGATATCCAACTCCTTCCCCTTCCAAACCTGAGAGCCTTCCTATAGCATGAGATATGATATCCAAGTCCTTCCCATTCCAATCCTGAGACCCTTCCTATAACATGAAATGTGATATCCAACTCCTTCCCATTCCAACCTGAGACCCTTCCTATAGCATGAGATGGGATATCCAACTTCTTCCAAATCCAATACTGATACCCTTCCGATAGCATGAGATGTGATATCCCAATGCTTCTACCAAACCTGAGACCCATACTATGGCATGAGATGTGATATCCAAATCCTTCCCCTTCCAAACCTTAGACCCTTCCTTTATCATGAGATGTGATATCCAACTCCTTCCCATTCCAATCCTGAGACCCTTCCGATATCATGAGATTTGTTATCTCAATGCTTCTAATATCAAACTTGAGACCCTCCCTACAGCATGAGATGTGACATCCAAGTCCTTCCCATTCCAATCCTGAGACCCTTCCTATAGCATGAGATGTGATATATCTATGCTTCTAATACCAAACCTGAGACCATTCCTATAACATGAGATGGGATATCCAACTCCTTCCCATTCCAATCCTGAGACCCTTCCGATAGCAGAGATGTGATATCTCAATGCTTATACCAAACCTGAGACCCTTCCTATGGCCTGAGATGTCATATACAACTCCTTCCCATTCCAATCCTGAGACCCTTCCTTTAGCATGAGATGTGATATCTCAATGCTTATACCAAATCTGAGACCCTTCCTACAGCATGAGATGTGATATCCAATTCCTTCCCATTCCAATCCTGAGACCCTTCCTATAGCATGAGATGTGATATCTCAATGCTTATACCAAACCTGAGAGCCTACCTATAGCATGAGATGTGATATCCAAGTCCATCCCATTCCAATCCTTAGACCCTTCCTACAGCATGCAATGTGATATCTCAATGATTCTAATACCAAACCAGAGACTCTTCCTATAACATGAGATGGGATATCCAACTCCTTCCCATTCCAATCCTGAGCCGCTTCCGATAGCAGAGATGTGATATCTCAATGCTTATACCAAACCTGAGACCCTTCCTATAACATGAGATGTGATATCCAACTCCTTCCCGTTCCAAACCTGAGACACTAACTATAGCATATGTGATATCCAACTGCTTCCCATTCCAAACATGAGACCCTTCCTATAGCAAGAAAGTAATATCCAACTCCTACCCATTCCAATCCTGAGACCCTTCCTATAGCAAGAGATGTGATATCCAAATCCTTCCCATTTTAATCCTGAGACCCTTCCTATAACATGAGATGTGATATCCAAATCCTTCCCCTTCCAAACCTTAGACCCTTCCTTTATCATGAGATGTGATATCCAACTCCTTCCCATTCCAATCCTGAGACCCTTCCGATATCATGAGATTTGTTATCTCAATGCTTCTAATATCAAACTTGAGACCCTCCCTACAGCATGAGATGTGACATCCAAGTCCTTCCCATTCCAATCCTGAGACCCTTCCTATAGCATGAGATGTGATATATCTATGCTTCTAATACCAAACCTGAGACCATTCCTATAACATGAGATGGGATATCCAACTCCTTCCCATTCCAATCCTGAGACCCTTCCGATAGCAGAGATGTGATATCTCAATGCTTATACCAAACCTGAGACCCTTCCTATGGCCTGAGATGTCATATACAACTCCTTCCCATTCCAATCCTGAGACCCTTCCTTTAGCATGAGATGTGATATCTCAATGCTTATACCAAACCTGAGAGCCTACCTATAGCATGAGATGTGATATCCAAGTCCATCCCATTCCAATCCTTAGACCCTTCCTACAGCATGCAATGTGATATCTCAATGATTCTAATACCAAACCAGAGACTCTTCCTATAACATGAGATGGGATATCCAACTCCTTCCCATTCCAATCCTGAGCCGCTTCCGATAGCAGAGATGTGATATCTCAATGCTTATACCAAACCTGAGACCCTTCCTATAACATGAGATGTGATATCCAACTCCTTCCCGTTCCAAACCTGAGACACTAACTATAGCATATGTGATATCCAACTGCTTCCCATTCCAAACATGAGACCCTTCCTATAGCAAGAAAGTAATATCCAACTCCTACCCATTCCAATCCTGAGACCCTTCCTATAGCAAGATATGTGATATCCAAATCCTTCCCATTTTAATCCTGAGACCCTTCCTATAACATGAGATGTGATATCCAACTCCTTCCCATTCAAATCCTGAGACCCTTCCTATAGCATGAGAAGGGATATCCAACTCCTTCCCAATCCAATCCTGAGACCCTTCCGATAGCAGAGACGTGATATTTCAATGCTTCTACCATACCTGAGACCCTTCCTTTAGCATGAGATGTGATATCCAAATCCTTCACATTCCAATCCTGAGACCCTTCCTATAGCATGAGATGTGATATCTCAATGCTTCTAATACCAAACCTGAGATCCTTCCTATAACATGAGATGTGATATCCAATTCCTTCCCATTCCAAACCTGAGACCCTTCCTATTGGATGAGATGTGATATCCAACTCCTTCCCATTCCAACCCTGAGACCCTTCCTATAGCATGAGATGTGATGTCTCAATGCTTCTAATACCAAACCTGAGATCCTTCCTATAACATGAGATGTGATATCCAACTCCTTCCATTCCAATCCTGAGACCCGTCCTATAGCATGAGATGTGATATCTCAATGCTTATACCAAACCTGAGACCCTTCCTATAGCATGAGATGTGATATCCAACTACTTCCCATTCCAATCCTGAGACCCTTCCTATAGCATGAGATGTGATATCTCAATGCTTCTAATACCAAACCTGAGATCCTTCCTCTAACATGAAATGTGATATCCAACTCCTTCCCTTTCCAAACCTAAGAGCCTATCTATAGCATGAGATGTGATATCCAAGTCCTTCCCATTCCAATCCTTAGACCCTTCCAACAGCATACAATATGATATATCAATTATTCTAATAACAAACCTGAGACCCGTCCTATAGCATGAGATATGATATCCAAGTCCTTCCCATTCCAATCCTGAGACCCTTCCTATAACATGAAATGTGATATCCAACTCCTTCCCATTCCAACCTGAGACCCTTCCTATAGCATGAGATGGGATATCCAACTTCTTCCAAATCCAATACTGATACCCTTCCGATAGCATGAGATGTGATATCCCAATGCTTCTACCAAACCTGAGACCCATACTATGGCATGAGATGTGATATCAAACTCCTTCCCATTCCAATCCTGAGACCCTTCCTATAGCTTGAGGTGTGATATCCAACTCCTTCCCATTCCAATTCTGAGACCCTTCTTATACCATGAGACTTGATATCTCAATGCTTCTAATACCAAACCTGAGACCCGTCCTATAACATGAGATGTGATATCCAAATCCTTCCCCTTCCAAACCTTAGACCCTTCCTTTATCATGAGATGTGGTATCCAACTCCTTCCCATTCCAATCCTGAGACCCTTCCGATATCATGAGATTTGTTATCTCAATGCTTCTAATATCAAACTTGAGACCCTCCCTATAGCATGAGATGTGACATCCAAGTCCTTCCCATTCCAATCCTGAGACCCTTCCTATAGCATGAGATGTGATATCTCCATGCTTCTAATACCAAATCTGAGACCCTTCCTATAACATGAGATGGGATATCCAACTCCTTCCCATTCCAATCCTGAGACCCTTCCGATAGCAGAGATGTGATATCTCAATGCTTATACCAAACCTGAGACCCTTCCTATGGCCTGTGATGTCATATACAACTCCTTCCCATTCCAATCCTGAGACCCTTCCTTTAGCATGAGATGTGATATCTCAATGCTTATACCAAATCTGAGACCCTTCCTATAGCATGAGATGTGATATCCAAATCCTTCCCATTCCAATCCTGAGACCCTTCCTATAGCATGAGATGTGATATCTCAATGCTTATACCAAACCTGAGAGCCTACCTATAGCATGAGATGTGATATCCAAGTCCATCCCATTCCAATCCTTAGACCCTTCCTACAGCATGCAATGTGATATCTCAATGATTCTAATACCAAACCAGAGACTCTTACTATAACATGAGATGGGATATCCAACTCCTTCCCATTCCAATCCTGAGCCGCTTCCGATAGCAGAGATGTGATATCTCAATGCTTATACCAAACCTGAGACCCTTCCTATAACATGAGATGTGATATCCAACTCCTTCCCGTTCCAAACCTGAGACACTAACTATAGCATATGTGATATCCAACTCCTTCCCATTCCAAACATGAGACCCTTCCTATAGCAAGAAAGTAATATCCAACTCCTACCCATTCCAATCCTGAGACCCTTCCTATAGCAAGAGATGTGATATCCAAATCCTTCCCATTCCAATCCTGAGACCCTTCCTATAACATGAGATGTGATATCCAACTCCTTCCCATTCCAACCTGAGACACTTCCTATAGCATGAGAAGGGATATCCAACTCCTTCCCATTCAAATCCTGAGACCCTTCCTATAGCATGAGAAGGGATATCCAACTCCTTCCCAATCCAATCCTGAGACCCTTCCGATAGCAGAGACGTGATATCTCAATGCTTCTACCATACCTGAGACCCTTCCTTTAGCATGAGATGTGATATCTAAATCCTTCACATTCCAATCCTGAGACCCTTCCTATAGCATGAGATGTGATATCTCAATGCTTCTAATACCAAACCTGAGATCCTTCCTATAACATGAGATGTGATATCCAATTCCTTCCCATTCCAAACCTGAGACCCTTCCTATTGGATGAGATGTGATATCCAACTCCTTCCCATTCCAACCCTGAGACCCTTCCTATAGCATGAGATGTGATGTCTCAATGCTTCTAATACCAAACCTGAGATCCTTCCTATAACATGAGATGTGATATCCAACTCCTTCCATTCCAATCCTGAGACCCGTCCTATAGCATGAGATGTGATATCGCAATGCTTATACCAAACCTGAGACCCTTCCTATAGCATGAGATGTGATATCCAACTACTTCCCATTCCAATCCTGAGACCCTTCCTATAGCATGAGATGTGATATCTCAATGCTTCTAATACCAAACCTGAGATCCTTCCTCTAACATGAAATGTGATATCCAACTCCTTCCCTTTCCAAACCTAAGAGCCTATCTATAGCATGAGATGTGATATCCAAGTCCTTCCCATTCCAATCCTTAGACCCTTCCAACAGCATGCAATATGATATATCAATGATTCTAATAACAAACCTGAGACCCGTCCTATAGCATGAGATATGATATCCAAGTCCTTCCCATTCCAATCCTGAGACCCTTCCTATAACATGAAATGTGATATCCAACTCCTTCCCATTCCAACCTGAGACCCTTCCTATAGCATGAGATGGGATATCCAACTTCTTCCAAATCCAATACTGATACCCTTCCGATAGCATGAGATGTGATATCCCAATGCTTCTACCAAACCTGAGACCCTTACTATGGCATGAGATGTGATATCAAACTCCTTCCCATTCCAATCCTGAGACCCTTCCTATAGCTTGAGGTGTGATATCCAACTCCTTCCCATTCCAATTCTGAGACCCTTCTTATACCATGAGACTTGATATCTCAATGCTTCTAATACCAAACCTGAGACCCGTCCTATAACATGAGATGTGATATCCAAATCCTTCCCCTTCCAAACCTTAGACCCTTCCTTTATCATGAGATGTGGTATCCAACTCCTTCCCATTCCAATCCTGAGACCCTTCCGATATCATGAGATTTGTTATCTCAATGCTTCTAATATCAAACTTGAGACCCTCCCTGTAGCATGAGATGTGACATCCAAGTCCTTCCCATTCCAATCCTGAGACCCTTCCCATAGCATGAGATGTGATATCTCTATGCTTCTAATACCAAACCTGAGACCCTTCCTATAACATGAGATGGGATATCCAACTCCTTCCCATTCCAATCCTGAGACCCTTCCGATAGCAGAGATGTGATATCTCAATGCTTATACCAAACCTGAGACCTTTCCTATGGCCTGAGATGTCATATACAACTCCTTCCCATTCCAATCCTGAGACCCTTCCTTTAGCATGAGATGTGATATCTCAATGCTTATACCAAATCTGAGACCCTTCCTATAGCATAAGATGTGATATCCAAATCCTTCCCATTCCAATCCTGAGACCCTTCCGATATCATGAGATTTGTTATCTCAATGCTTCTAATATCAAACTTGAGACCCTCCCTATAGCATGAGATGTGATATCCAAGTCCTTCCCATTCCAATCCTTAGACCCTTCCAACAGCATGCAATATGATATATCAATGATTCTAATAACAAACCTGAGACCCGTCCTATAGCATGAGATATGATATCCAAGTCCTTCCCATTCCAATCCTGAGACCCTTCCTATAACATGAAATGTGATATCCAACTCCTCCCCATTCCAACCTGAGACCCTTCCTATAGCATGAGATGGGATATCCAACTTCTTCCAAATCCAATACTGATACCCTTCCGATAGCATGAGATGTGATATCCCAATGCTTCTACCAAACCTGAGACCCATACTATGGCATGAGATGTGATATCAAACTCCTTCCCATTCCAATCCTGAGACCCTTCCTATAGCTTGAGGTGTGATATCCAACTCCTTCCCATTCCAATTCTGAGACCCTTCTTATACCATGAGACTTGATATCTCAATGCTTCTAATACCAAACCTGAGACCCGTCCTATAACATGAGATGTGATATCCAAATCCTTCCACTTCCAAACCTTAGACCCTTCCTTTATCATGAGATGTGGTATCCAACTCCTTCCCATTCCAATCCTGAGACCCTTCCGATATCATGAGATTTGTTATCTCAATGCTTCTAATATCAAACTTGAGACCCTCCCTATAGCATGAGATGTGACATCCAAGTCCTTCCCATTCCAATCCTGAGACCCTTCCTATAGCATGAGATGTGATATCTCTATGCTTCTAATACCAAACCTGAGACCCTTCCTATAACATGAGATGGGATATCCAACTCCTTCCCATTCCAATCCTGAGACCCTTCCGATAGCAGAGATGTGATATCTCAATGCTTATACCAAACCTGAGACCCTTCCTATGGCCTGAGATGTCATATACAACTCCTTCCCATTCCAATCCTGAGACCCTTCCTTTAGCATGAGATGTGACATCCAAGTCCTTCCCATTCCAATCCTGAGACCCTTCCTACAGCATGAGATGTGATATCCAATTCCTTCCCATTCCAATTCTGAGACCCTTCTTATACCATGAGACTTGATATCTCAATGCTTCTAATACCAAACCTGAGACCCGTCCTATATCATGAGATTTGTTATCTCAATGCTTCTAATATCAAACTTGAGACCCTCCCTATAGCATGAGATGTGACATCCAAGTCCTTCCCATTCCAATCCTGAGACCCTTCCTATAGCATGAGATGTGATATCTCTATGCTTCTAATACCAAACCTGAGACCCTTCCTATAACATGAGATGGGATATCCAACTCCTTCCCATTCCAATCCTGAGACCCTTCCGATAGCAGAGATGTGATATCTCAATGCTTATACCAAACCTGAGACCTTTCCTATGGCCTGAGATGTCATATACAACTCCTTCCCATTCCAATCCTGAGACCCTTCCTTTAGCATGAGATGTGATATCTCAATGCTTATACCAAATCTGAGACCCTTCCTATAGCATAAGATGTGATATCCAAATCCTTCCCATTCCAATCCTGAGACCCTTCCGATATCATGAGATTTGTTATCTCAATGCTTCTAATATCAAACTTGAGACCCTCCCTATAGCATGAGATGTGATATCCAAGTCCTTCCCATTCCAATCCTTAGACCCTTCCAACAGCATGCAATATGATATATCAATGATTCTAATAACAAACCTGAGACCCGTCCTATAGCATGAGATATGATATCCAAGTCCTTCCCATTCCAATCCTGAGACCCTTCCTATAACATGAAATGTGATATCCAACTCCTTCCCATTCCAACCTGAGACCCTTCCTATAGCATGAGATGGGATATCCAACTTCTTCCAAATCCAATACTGATACCCTTCCGATAGCATGAGATGTGATATCCCAATGCTTCTACCAAACCTGAGACCCTTACTATGGCATGAGATGTGATATCAAACTCCTTCCCATTCCAATCCTGAGACCCTTCCTATAGCTTGAGGTGTGATATCCAACTCCTTCCCATTCCAATTCTGAGACCCTTCTTATACCATGAGACTTGATATCTCAATGCTTCTAATACCAAACCTGAGACCCGTCCTATAACATGAGATGTGATATCCAAATCCTTCCCCTTCCAAACCTTAGACCCTTCCTTTATCATGAGATGTGGTATCCAACTCCTTCCCATTCCAATCCTGAGACCCTTCCGATATCATGAGATTTGTTATCTCAATGCTTCTAATATCAAACTTGAGACCCTCCCTGTAGCATGAGATGTGACATCCAAGTCCTTCCCATTCCAATCCTGAGACCCTTCCTATAGCATGCAATATGATATATCAATGATTCTAATAACAAACCTGAGACCCGTCCTATAGCATGAGATATGATATCCAAGTCCTTCCCATTCCAATCCTGAGACCCTTCCTATAACATGAAATGTGATATCCAACTCCTTCCCATTCCAACCTGAGACCCTTCCTATAGCATGAGATGGGATATCCAACTTCTTCCAAATCCAATACTGATACCCTTCCGATAGCATGAGATGTGATATCCCAATGCTTCTACCAAACCTGATACCCATACTATGGCAGGAGATGTGATATCAAACTCCTTCCCATTCCAATCCTGAGACCCTTCCTATAGCTTGAGGTGTGATATCCAACTCCTTCCCATTCCAATTCTGAGACCCTTCTTATACCATGAGACTTGATATTTCAATGCTTCTAATACCAAACCTGAGACCCGTCCTATAACATGAGATGTGATATCCAAATCCTTCCCCTTCCAAACCTTAGACCCTTCCTTTATCATGAGATGTGGTATCCAACTCCTTCCCATTCCAATCCTGAGACCCTTCCGATATCATGAGATTTGTTATCTCAATGCTTCTAATATCAAACTTGAGACCCTCCCTATAGCATGAGATGTGACATCCAAGTCCTTCCCATTCCAATCCTGAGACCCTTCCTATAGCATGAGATGTGATATCTCTATGCTTCTAATACCAAACCTGAGACCCTTCCTATAACATGAGATGGGATATCCAACTCCTTCCCATTCCAATCCTGAGACCCTTCCGATAGCAGAGATGTGATATCTCAATGCTTATACCAAACCTGAGACCCTTCCTATGGCCTGAGATGTCATATACAACTCCTTCCCATTCCAATCCTGAGACCCTTCCTTTAGCATGAGATGTGATATCTCAATGCTTATACCAAATCTGAGACCCTTCCTATAGCATGAGATGTGATATCCAAATCCTTCCCATTCCAATCCTGAGACCCTTCCTATAGCATGAGATGTGATATCTCAATGCTTATACCAAACCTGAGAGCCTACCTATAGCATGAGATGTGATATCCAAGTCCATCCCATTCCAATCCTTAGACCCTTCCTACAGCATGCGATGTGATATCTCAATGATTCTAATACCAAACCAGAGACTCTTACTATAACATGAGATGGGATATCCAACTCCTTCCCATTCCAATCCTGAGCCGCTTCCGATAGCAGAGATGTGATATCTCAATGCTTATACCAAACCTGAGACCCTTCCTATAACATGAGATGTGATATCCAACTCCTTCCCGTTCCAAACCTGAGACACTAACTATAGCATATGTGATATCCAACTCCTTCCCATTCCAAACATGAGACCCTTCCTATAGCAAGAAAGTAATATCCAACTCCTACCCATTCCAATCCTGAGACCCTTCCTATAGCAAGAGATGTGATATCCAAATCCTTCCCATTCCAATCCTGAGACCCTTCCTATAGCAAGAAAGTAATATCCAACTCCTACCCATTCCAATCCTGAGATCCTTCCTCTAACATGAAATGTGATATCCAACTCCTTCCCTTTTCAAACCTAAGAGCCTATCTATAGCATGAGATGTGATATCCAAGTCCTTCCCATTCCAATCCTTAGACCCTTCCAACAGCATGCAATATGATATATCAATGATTCTAATAACAAACCTGAGACCCGTCCTATAGCATGAGATATGATATCCAGGTCCTTCCCATTCCAATCCTGAGACCCTTCCTATAACATGAAATGTGATATCCAACTCCTTCCCATTCCAACCTGAGACCCTTCCTATAGCATGAGATGGGATATCCAACTTCTTCCAAATCCAATACTGATACCCTTCCGATAGCATGAGATGTGATATCCCAATGCTTCTACCAAACCTGAGACCCATACTATGGCATGAGATGTGATATCAAACTCCTTCCCATTCCAATCCTGAGACCCTTCCTATAGCTTGAGGTGTGATATCCAACTCCTTCCCATTCCAATTCTGAGACCCTTCTTATACCATGAGACTTGATATCTCAATGCTTCTAATACCAAACCTGAGACCCGTCCTATAACATGAGATGTGATATCCAAATCCTTCCCCTTCCAAACCTTAGACCCTTCCTTTATCATGAGATGTGGTATCCAACTCCTTCCCATTCCAATCCTGAGACCCTTCCGATATCATCAGATTTGTTATCTCAATGCTTCTAATATCAAACTTGAGACCCTCCCTGTAGCATGAGATGTGACATCCAAGTCCTTCCCATTCCAATCCTGAGACCCTTCCTATAGCATGAGATATGATATCTCTACGCTTCTAATACCAAACCTGAGACCCTTCCTATAACATGAGATGGGATATCCAACTCCTTCCCATTCCAATCCTGAGACCCTTCCGATAGCAGAGATGTGATATCTCAATGCTTATACCAAACCTGAGACCTTTCCTATGGCCTGAGATGTCATATACAACTCCTTCCCATTCCAATCCTGAGACCCTTCCTTTAGCATGAGATGTGATATCTCAATGCTTATACCAAATCTGAGACCCTTCCTATAGCATAAGATGTGATATCCAAATCCTTCCCATTCCAATCCTGAGACCCTTCCGATATCATGAGATTTGTTATCTCAATGCTTCTAATATCAAACTTGAGACCCTCCCTATAGCATGAGATGTGATATCCAAGTCCTTCCCATTCCAATCCTTAGACCCTTCCAACAGCATGCAATATGATATATCAATGATTCTAATAACAAACCTGAGACCCGTCCTATAGCATGAGATATGATATCCAAGTCCTTCCCATTCCAATCCTGAGACCCTTCCTATAACATGAAATGTGATATCCAACTCCTTCCCATTCCAACCTGAGACCCTTCCTATAGCATGAGATGGGATATCCAACTTCTTCCAAATCCAATACTGATACCCTTCCGATAGCATGAGATGTGATATCCCAATGCTTCTACCAAACCTGAGACCCATACTATGGCAGGAGATGTGATATCAAACTCCTTCCCATTCCAATCCTGAGACCCTTCCTATAGCTTGAGGTGTGATATCCAACTCCTTCCCATTCCAATTCTGAGACCCTTCTTATACCATGAGACTTGATATTTCAATGCTTCTAATACCAAACCTGAGACCCGTCCTATAACATGAGATGTGATATCCAAATCCTTCCCCTTCCAAACCTTAGACCCTTCCTTTATCATGAGATGTGGTATCCAACTCCTTCCCATTCCAATCCTGAGACCCTTCCGATATCATGAGATTTGTTATCTCAATGCTTCTAATATCAAACTTGAGACCCTCCCTATAGCATGAGATGTGACATCCAAGTCCTTCCCATTCCAATCCTGAGACCCTTCCTATAGCATGAGATGTGATATCTCTATGCTTCTAATACCAAACCTGAGACCCTTCCTATAACATGAGATGGGATATCCAACTCCTTCCCATTCCAATCCTGAGACCCTTCCGATAGCAGAGATGTGATATCTCAATGCTTATACCAAACCTGAGACCCTTCCTATGGCCTGAGATGTCATATACAACTCCTTCCCATTCCAATCCTGAGACCCTTCCTTTAGCATGAGATGTGATATCTCAATGCTTATACCAAATCTGAGACCCTTCCTATAGCATGAGATGTGATATCCAAATCCTTCCCATTCCAATCCTGAGACCCTTCCTATAGCATGAGATGTGATATCTCAATGCTTATACCAAACCTGAGAGCCTACCTATAGAATGAGATGTGATATCCAAGTCCATCCCATTCCAATCCTTAGACCCTTCCTACAGCATGCGATGTGATATCTCAATGATTCTAATACCAAACCAGAGACTCTTACTATAACATGAGATGGGATATCCAACTCCTTCCCATTCCAATCCTGAGCCGCTTCCGATAGCAGAGATGTGATATCTCAATGCTTATACCAAACCTGAGACCCTTCCTATAACATGAGATGTGATATCCAACTCCTTCCCGTTCCAAACCTGAGACACTAACTATAGCATATGTGATATCCAACTCCTTCCCATTCCAAACATGAGACCCTTCCTATAGCAAGAAAGTAATATCCAACTCCTACCCATTCCAATCCTGAGACCCTTCCTATAGCAAGAGATGTGATATCCAAATCCTTCCCATTCCAATCCTGAGACCCTTCCTATAACATGAGATGTGATATCCAACTCCTTCCCATTCCAACCTGAGACACTTCCTATAGCATGAGAAGGGATATCCAACTCCTTCCCAATCCAATCCTGAGACCCTTCCGATAGCAGAGATGTGATATCTCAATGCTTATACCAAACCTGAGACCCTTCCTATGGCATGAGATGTGATATCCAACTCCTTGCCATTCAAATCCTGAGACCCTTCCTATAGCATGAGAAGGGATATCCAACTCCTTCCCAATCCAATCCTGAGACCCTTCCGATAGCAGAGACGTGATATCTCAATGCTTCTACCAAACCTGAGACCCTTCCTTTAGCATGAGATGTGATATCCAAATCCTTCACATTCCAATCCTGAGACCCTTCCTATAGCATGAGATGTGATATCTCAATGCTTCTAATACCAAACCTGAGATCCTTCCTATAACATAAGATGTGATATCCAATTCCTTCCCATTCCAAACCTGAGACCCTTCCTATTGGATGAGATGTGATATCCAACTCCTTCCCATTCCAACCCTGAGACCCTTCATATAGCATGAGATGTGATGTCTCAATGCTTCTAATACCAAACCTGAGATCCTTCCTATAACATGAGATGTGATATCCAACTCCTTCCATTCCAATCCTGAGACCCGTCCTATAGCATGAGATGTGATATCTCAATGCTTATACCAAACCTGAGACCCTTCCTATAGCATGAGATGTGATATCCAACTTCTTCCCATTCCAATCCTGAGACCCTTCCTATAACATGAGATGTGATGTCTCAATGCTTCTAATACCAAACCTGAGATATTTCCTATAGCTTGAGACGTGATATCCAACTCCTTCCCTTTCCAAACCTAAGAGCCTATCTATAGCATGAGATGTGATATCCAAGTCCTTCCCATTCCAATCCTGAGACCCTTCCTATAACATGAAATGTGATATCCAACTCCTTCCCATTCCAACCTGAGACCCTTCCTATAGCATGAGATGTGATATCTCAAGGCCTCTAATACCAAACCTGAGATCCTTCCTCTAACATGAAATGTGATATCCAACTCCTTCCCCTTCCAAACCTGAGAGCCTTCCTATAGCATGAGATATGATATCCAAGTCCTTCCCATTCCAATCCTGAGACCCTTCCTATAACATGAAATGTGATATCCAACTCCTTCCCATTCCAACCTGAGACCCTTCCTATAGCATGAGATGGGATATCCAACTTCTTCCAAATCCAATACTGATACCCTTCCGATAGCATGAGATGTGATATCCCAATGCTTCTACCAAACCTGAGACCCATACTATGGCATGAGATGTGATATCAAACTCCTTCCCATTCCAATCCTGAGACCCTTCCTATAGCTTGAGATGTGATATCCAACTCCTTCCCATTCCAATTCTGAGACCCTTCCTATACTCTGAGACTTGATATCTCAATGCTTCTAATACCAAACCTGAGACCCGTAATATAACATGAGATGTGATATCCAAATCCTTCCCCTTCCAAACCTTAGACCCTTCCTTTATCATGAGATGTGATATCCAACTCCTTCCCATTCCAATCCTGAGACCCTTCCGATATCATGAGATGTGATATCTCAAAGCTTCTAATATCAAACTTGAGACCCTCCCTATAGCATGAGATGTGATATCCAAGTCCTTCCCATTCCAATCCTGAGACCCTTCCTAGAGCATGAGATGTGATATCTCAATGCTTCTAATACCAAACCTGAGACCCTTCCTATAACATGAGATGGGAATATCCAACTCCTTCCCATTCCAATCCTGAGACCCTTCCGATAGCAGAGATGTGATATCTCAATGCTTATACCAAACCTGAGACCCTTCCTATGGCATGAGATGTGATATCCAACTCCTTGCCATTCAAATCCTGAGACCCTTCCTATAGCATGAGAAGGGATATCCAACTCCTTCCCAATCCAATCCTGAGACCCTTCCGATAGCAGAGACGTGATATCTCAATGCTTCTACCAAACCTGAGACCCTTCCTTTAGCATGAGATGTGATATCCAAATCCTTCACATTCCAATCCTGAGACCCTTCCTATAGCATGAGATGTGATGTCTCAATGCTTCTAATACCAAACCTGAGATCCTTCCTATAACATGAGATGTGATATCCAAATCCTTCCATTCCAATCCTGAGACCCGTCCTATAGCATGAGATGTGATATCTCAATGCTTATACCAAACCTGAGACCCTTCCTATAGCATGAGATGTGTTATCCAACTACTTCCCATTCCAATCCTGAGACCCTTCCTATAGCATGAGATGTGATATCTCAATGCTTCTAATACCAAACCTGAGATCCTTCCTCTAACATGAAATGTGATATCCAACTCCTTCCCTTTCCAAACCTAAGAGCCTATCTATAGCATGAGATGTGATATCCAAGTCCTTCCCATTCCAATCCTTAGACCCTTCCTACAGCATGCAATATGATATCTCAATGATTCTAATAACAAACCTGAGACCCATCCTATAGCATGAGATATGATATCCAAGTCCTTCCCATTCCAATCCTGAGACCCTTCCTATAACATGAAATGTGATATCCAACTCCTTCCCATTCCAACCTGAGACCCTTCCTATAGCATGAGATGGGATATCCAACTTCTTCCAAATCCAATACTGATACCCTTCCGATAGCATGAGATGTGATATCCCAATGCTTCTACCAAACCTGAGACCCATACTATGGCATGAGATGTGATATCAAACTCCTTCCCATTCAAATTCTGAGACCCTTCTTATACCATGAGACTTGATATCTCAATGCTTCTAATACCAAACCTGAGACCCGTCCTATAACATGAGATGTGATATCCAAATCCTTCCCCTTCCAAACCTTAGAGCCTTCCTTTATCATGAGATGTGGTATCCAACTCCTTCCCATTCCAATCCTGAGACCCTTCCGATATCATGAGATTTGTTATCTCAATGCTTCTAATATCAAACTTGAGACCCTCCCTATAGCATGAGATGTGACATCCAAGTCCTTCCCATTCCAATCCTGAGACCCTTCCTATAGCATGAGATGTGATATCTCTATGCTTCTAATACCAAACCTGAGACCCTTCCTATAACATGAGATGGGATATCCAACTCCTTCCCATTCCAATCCTGAGACCCTTCCGATAGCAGAGATGTGATATCTCAATGCTTATACCAAACCTGAGACCCTTCCTATGGCCTGAGATGTCATATACAACTCCTTCCCATTCCAATACTGAGACCCTTCCTATAGCATGAGATGTGATATCTCAATGCTTATACCAAACCTGAGAGCCTACCTATAGCATGAGATGTGATATCCAAGTCCATCCCATTCCAATCCTTAGACCCTTCCTACAGCATGCGATGTGATATCTCAATGATTCTAATACCAAACCAGAGACTCTTACTATAACATGAGATGGGATATCCAACTCCTTCCCATTCCAAACATGAGACCCTTCCTATAGCAAGAAAGTAATATCCAACTCCTACCCATTCCAATCCTGAGACCCTTCCTATAGCAAGAGATGTGATATCCAAATCCTTCCCATTCCAATCCTGAGACCCTTCCTATAACATGAGATGTGATATCCAACTCCTTCCCATTCCAACCTGAGACACTTCCTATAGCATGAGAAGGGATATCCAACTACTTCCCAATCCAATCCTGAGACCCTTCCGATAGCAGAGATGTGATATCTCAATGCTTATACCAAACCTGAGACCCTTCCTATGGCATGAGATGTGATATCCAACTCCTTGCCATTCAAATCCTGAGACCCTTCCTATAGCATGAGAAGGGATATCCAACTCCTTCCCAATCCAATCCTGAGACCCTTCCGATAGCAGAGACGTGATATCTCAATGCTTCTACCAAACCTGAGACCCTTCCTTTAGCATGAGATGTGATATCCAAATCCTTCACATTCCAATCCTGAGACCCTTCCTATAGCATGAGATGTTATATCTCAATGCTTCTAATACCAAACCTGAGATCCTTCCTATAACATGAGATGTGATATCCAATTCCTTCCCATTCCAAACCTGAGACCCTTCCTATTGGATGAGATGTGATATCCAACTCCTTCCCATTCCAACCCTGAGACCCTTCCTATAGCATGAGATGTGATGTCTCAATGCTTCTAATACCAAACCTGAGATCCTTCCTATAACATGAGATGTGATATCCAACTCCTTCCATTCCAATCCTGAGACCCGTCCTATAGCATGAGATGTGATATCTCAATGCTTATACCAAACCTGAGACCCTTCCTATAGCATGAGATGTGATATCTCAATGCTTCTAATACCAAACCTGAGATCCTTCCTCAACATGAAATGTGATATCCAACTCCTTCCCTTTCCAAACCTAAGAGCCTATCTATAGCATGAGATGTGATATCCAAGTCCTTCCCATTCCAACCCTTAGACCCTTCCTACAGCATGCAATATGATATCTCAATGATTCTAATAACAAACCTGAGACCCGTCCTATAACATGAGATGGGATATCCAACTCCTTCCCATTCCAATTCTGAGACACTTCCGATAGCAGAGATGTGATATCTCAATGCTTATACCAAACCTGAGACCCTTCCTATAACATGAGATGTGATATCCAAATCCTTCCCGTTCCAAACCTGAGACCCTTCCTTTAGCATGAGATGTGATATCCAACTCCTTCCCGTTCCAAACCTGAGACCCTTCCTTTAGCATGAGATGTGATATCCAGCTCCTTCCCATTCCAATCCTGAGACACTTCCGATAGCATGAGATGTGATATCTCAATGCTTCTAATATCAAAACTGAGACCCTCCCTATAGCATGATATGTGATATCTAAGTCCTTCCCATTCCAATCCTGAGACACTCCCTATAGCATGAGATGTGATATCCAACTCTTTCCCATTCCAATCCTGAGACCCTTCCTATAGCATGAGATATGATATCTCAATACTTCTAATACCAAACGTGAGATCCTTCCGATAACATGAGATGTGATATCCAAATCCTTCCCCTTCCAAACCTGAGACCCTCCCTTTAGCATGAGATGTGATATCCAACTCCTTCCCATTCCAATCCTGAGACCCTTCTGATAGCATGAGATGTGATATCTCAATGCTTCTAATACCAAACCTGAGATCCTTCCGATAGCATGAGATGTGATATCTCAATGCTTCTAATACCAAACCTGAGATCCTTCCTAAACCATTAGATGTGATATCCAACTCCTTCCCATTCCATTCCTGAGACCCTTCTGATAGCATGAGATGTGATATCTCAATGCCTCTAATTCCAAACCTGAGATCCTACCTCTAACATGAGATGTGATATCCAAATCCTTCACATTCCAATCCTGAGACCCTTCCTATAGCATGTGATGTGATATCTCAATGCTTCTAATACCAAACCTGAGATCCTTCCTATAACATGAGATGTGATATCCAATTCCTTCCCATTCCAAACCTGAGACCCTTCCTATTGGATGAGATGTGATATCCAACTCCTTCCCATTCCAACCCTGAGACCCTTCCTATAGCATGAGATGTGATGTCTCAATGCTTCTAATACCAAACCTGAGATCCTTCCTATAACATGAGATGTGATATCCAACTCCTTCCCTTTCCAAACCTAAGAGCCTATCTATAGCATGAGATGTGATATCCAAGTCCTTCCCATTCCAATCCTTAGACCCTTCCTACAGCATGCAATATGATATCTCAATGATTCTAATAACAAACCTGAGACCCATCCTATAGCATGAGATATGATATCCAAGTCCTTCCCATTCCAATCCTGAGACCCTTCCTATAACATGAAATGTGATATCCAACTCCTTCCCATTCCAACCTGAGACCCTTCCTATAGCATGAGATGGGATATCCAACTTCTTCCAAATCCAATACTGATATCCTTCCGATAGCATGAGATGTGATATCCCAATGCTTCTACCAAACCTGAGACCCATACTATGGCATGAGATGTGATATCAAACTCCTTCCCATTCCAATCCTGAGACCCTTCCTATAGCTTGAGGTGTGATATCCAACTCCTTCCCATTCCAATTCTGAGACCCTTCTTATACCATGAGACTTGATATCTCAATGCTTCTAATACCAAACCTGAGACCCGTCCTATAACATGAGATGTGATATCCAAATCCTTCCCCTTCCAAACCTTAGACCCTTCCTTTATCATGAGATGTGGTATCCAACTCCTTCCCATTCCAATCCTGAGACCCTTCCGATAGCAGAGATGTGATATCTCAATGCTTATACCAAACCTGAGAACCTTCCTATGGGCTGAGATGTCATATACAACTCCTTCCCATTCCAATCCTGAGACCCTTCCTTTAGCATGAGATGTGATATCTCAATGCTTATACCAAATCTGAGACCCTTCCTATAGCATGAGATGTGATATCCAATTCCTTCCCATTCCAATCCTGAGACCCTTCCTATAGCATGAGATGTGATATCTCAATGCTTATACCAAACCTGAGAGCCTACCTATAGCATGAGATGTGATATCCAAGTCCATCCCATTCCAATCCTTAGACCCTTCCTACAGCATGCGATGTTATATCTCAATGATTCTAATACCAAACCAGAGACTCTTCCTATAACATGAGATGGGATATCCAACTCCTTCCCATTCCAATCCTGAGCCGCTTCCGATAGCAGAGATGTGATATCTCAATGCTTATACCAAACCTGAGACCCTTCCTATAACATGAGTTGTGATATCCAACTCCTTCCCGTTCCAAACCTGAGACACTAACTATAGCATATGTGATATCCAACTCCTTCCCATTCCAAACATGAGACCCTTCCTATAGCAAGAAAGTAATATCCAACTCCTACCCATTCCAATCCTGAGACCCTTCCTATAGCAAGAGATGTGATATCCAAATCCTTCATATTCCAATCCTGAGACCCTTCCTATAACATGAGATGTGATATCCAACTCCTTCCCATTCCAACCTGAGACACTTCCAATAGCATGAGAAGGGATATCCAACTCCTTCCCAATACAATCCTGAGACCCTTCCGATAGCAGAGATGTGATATCTCAATGCTTATACCAAACCTGAGACCCTTCCTATGGCATGAGATGTGATATCCAACTCCTTGCCATTCAAATCCTGAGACCCTTCCTATAGCATGAGATGTGATATCTCTATGCTTCTAATACCAAACCTGAGACCCTTCCTATAACATGAGATGGGATATCCAACTCCTTCCCATTCCAATCCTGAGACCCTTCCGATAGCAGAGATGTGATATCTCAATGCTTATACCAAACCTGAGAACCTTCCTATGGCCTGAGATGTCAAATACAACTCCTTCCCATTCCAATCCTGAGACCCTTCCTTTAGCATGAGATGTGATATCTCAATGCTTATACCAAATCTGAGACCCTTTATATAGCATGAGATGTGATATCCAATTCCTTCCCATTCCAATCCTGAGACCCTTCCTATAGCATGAGATGTGATATCTCAATGCTTATACCAAACCTGAGAGCCTACCTATAGCATGAGATGTGATATCCAAGTCCATCCCATTCCAATCCTTAGACCCTTCCTACAGCATGCGATGTGATATCTCAATGATTCTAATACCAAACCAGAGACTCTTCCTATAACATGAGATGGGATATCCAACTCCTTCCCATTCCAATCCTGAGCCGCTTCCGATAGCAGAGATGTGATATCTCAATGCTTATACCAAACCTGAGACCCTTCCTATAACATGAGATGTGATATCCAACTCCTTCCCGTTCCAAACCTGAGACACTAACTATAGCATATGTGATATCCAACTCCTTCCCATTCCAAACATGAGACCCTTCCTATAGCAAGAAAGTAATATCCAACTCCTACCCATTCCAATCCTGAGACCCTTCCTATAGCAAGAGATGTGATATCCAAATCCTTCCCATTCCAATCCTGAGACCCTTCCTATAACATGAGATGTGATATCCAACTCCTTCCCATTCCAACCTGAGACACTTCCTATAGCATGAGAAGGGATATCCAACTCCTTCCCATTCCAATCCTGAGACCCTTCCGATAGCAGAGATGTGATATCTCAATGCTTATACCAAACCTGAGAGCCTACCTATAGCATGAGATGTGATATCCAAGTCCATCCCATTCCAATCCTTAGACCCTTCCTACAGCATGCGATGTGATATCTCAATGATTCTAATACCAAACCAGAGACTCTTACTATAACATGAGATGGGATATCCAACTCCTTCCCATTCCAAACATGAGACCCTTCCTATAGCAAGAAAGTAATATCCAACTCCTACCCATTCCAATCCTGAGACCCTTCCTATAGCAAGAGATGTGATATCCAAATCCTTCCCATTCCAATCCTGAGACCCTTCCTATAACATGAGATGTGATATCCAACTCCTTCCCATTCCAACCTGAGACACTTCCTATAGCATGAGAAGGGATATCCAACTACTTCCCAATCCAATCCTGAGACCCTTCCGATAGCAGAGATGTGATATCTCAATGCTTATACCAAACCTGAGACCCTTCCTATGGCATGAGATGTGATATCCAACTCCTTGCCATTCAAATCCTGAGACCCTTCCTATAGCATGAGAAGGGATATCCAACTCCTTCCCAATCCAATCCTGAGACCCTTCCGATAGCAGAGACGTGATATCTCAATGCTTCTACCAAACCTGAGACCCTTCCTTTAGCATGAGATGTGATATCCAAATCCTTCACATTCCAATCCTGAGACCCTTCCTATAGCATGAGATGTTATATCTCAATGCTTCTAATACCAAACCTGAGATCCTTCCTATAACATGAGATGTGATATCCAATTCCTTCCCATTCCAAACCTGAGACCCTTCCTATTGGATGAGATGTGATATCCAACTCCTTCCCATTCCAACCCTGAGACCCTTCCTATAGCATGAGATGTGATGTCTCAATGCTTCTAATACCAAACCTGAGATCCTTCCTATAACATGAGATGTGATATCCAACTCCTTCCATTCCAATCCTGAGACCCGTCCTATAGCATGAGATGTGATATCTCAATGCTTATACCAAACCTGAGACCCTTCCTATAGCATGAGATGTGATATCCAACTACTTCAAATTCCAATCCTGAGACCCTTCCTATAGCATGAGATGTGATATCTCAATGCTTCTAATACCAAACCTGAGATCCTTCCTCAACATGAAATGTGATATCCAACTCCTTCCCTTTCCAAACCTAAGAGCCTATCTATAGCATGAGATGTGATATCCAAGTCCTTCCCATTCCAACCCTTAGACCCTTCCTACAGCATGCAATATGATATCTCAATGATTCTAATAACAAACCTGAGACCCGTCCTATAACATGAGATGGGATATCCAACTCCTTCCCATTCCAATTCTGAGACACTTCCGATAGCAGAGATGTGATATCTCAATGCTTATACCAAACCTGAGACCCTTCCTATAACATGAGATGTGATATCCAAATCCTTCCCGTTCCAAACCTGAGACCCTTCCTTTAGCATGAGATGTGATATCCAACTCCTTCCCGTTCCAAACCTGAGACCCTTCCTTTAGCATGAGATGTGATATCCAGCTCCTTCCCATTCCAATCCTGAGACACTTCCTATAGCATGAGATATGATATCTCAATGCTTCTAATATCAAAACTGAGACCCTCCCTATAGCATGATATGTGATATCTAAGTCCTTCCCATTCCAATCCTGAGACACTCCCTATAGCATGAGATGTGATATCCAACTCTTTCCCATTCCAATCCTGAGACCCTTCCTATAGCATGAGATATGATATCTCAATACTTCTAATACCAAACGTGAGATCCTTCCGATAACATGAGATGTGATATCCAAATCCTTCCCCTTCCAAACCTGAGACCCTCCCTTTAGCATGAGATGTGATATCCAACTCCTTCCCATTCCAATCCTGAGACCCTTCTGATAGCATGGGATGTGATATCTCAATGCTTCTAATACCAAACCTGAGATCCTTCCGATAGCATGAGATGTGATATCTCAATGCTTCTAATACCAAACCTGAGATCCTTCCTAAACCATTAGATGTGATATCCAACTCCTTCCCATTCCATTCCTGAGACCCTTCTGATAGCATGAGATGTGATATCTCAATGCCTCTAATACCAAACCTGAGATCCTACCTCTAACATGAGATGTGATATCCAAATCCTTCACATTCCAATCCTGAGACCCTTCCTATAGCATGTGATGTGATATCTCAATGCTTCTAATACCAAACCTGAGATCCTTCCTATAACATGAGATGTGATATCCAATTCCTTCCCATTCCAAACCTGAGACCCTTCCTATTGGATGAGATGTGATATCCAACTCCTTCCCATTCCAACCCTGAGACCCTTCCTATAGCATGAGATGTGATGTCTCAATGCTTCTAATACCAAACCTGAGATCCTTCCTATAACATGAGATGTGATATCCAACTCCTTCCCTTTCCAAACCTAAGAGCCTATCTATAGCATGAGATGTGATATCCAAGTCCTTCCCATTCCAATCCTTAGACCCTTCCTACAGCATGCAATATGATATCTCAATGATTCTAATAACAAACCTGAGACCCATCCTGTAGCATGAGATATGATATCCAAGTCCTTCCCATTCCAATCCTGAGACCCTTCCTATAACATGAAATGTGATATCCAACTCCTTCCCATTCCAACCTGAGACCCTTCCTATAGCATGAGATGGGATATCCAACTTCTTCCAAATCCAATACTGATATCCTTCCGATAGCATGAGATGTGATATCCCAATGCTTCTACCAAACCTGAGACCCATACTATGGCATGAGATGTGATATCAAACTCCTTCCCATTCCAATCCTTAGACCCTTCCTATAGCTTGAGGTGTGATATCCAACTCCTTCCCATTCCAATTCTGAGACCCTTCTTATACCATGAGACTTGATATCTCAATGCTTCTAATACCAAACCTGAGACCCGTCCTATAACATGAGATGTGATATCCAAATCCTTCCCCTTCCAAACCTTAGACCCTTCCTTTATCATGAGATGTGGTATCCAACTCCTTCCCATTCCAATCCTGAGACCCTTCCGATAGCAGAGATGTGATATCTCAATGCTTATACCAAACCTGAGAACCTTCCTATGGGCTGAGATGTCATATACAACTCCTTCCCATTCCAATCCTGAGACCCTTCCTTTAGCATGAGATGTGATATCTCAATGCTTATACCAAATCTGAGACCCTTCCTATAGCATGAGATGTGATATCCAATTCCTTCCCATTCCAATCCTGAGACCCTTCCTATAGCATGAGATGTGATATCTCAATGCTTATACCAAACCTGAGAGCCTACCTATAGCATGAGATGTGATATCCAAGTCCATCCCATTCCAATCCGTAGACCCTTCCTACAGCATGCGATGTTATATCTCAATGATTCTAATACCAAACCAGAGACTCTTCCTATAACATGAGATGGGATATCCAACTCCTTCCCATTCCAATCCTGAGCCGCTTCCGATAGCAGAGATGTGATATCTCAATGCTTATACCAAACCTGAGACCCTTCCTATAACATGAGTTGTGATATCCAACTCCTTCCCGTTCCAAACCTGAGACACTAACTATAGCATATGTGATATCCAACTCCTTCCCATTCCAAACATGAGACCCTTCCTATAGCAAGAAAGTAATATCCAACTCCTACCCATTCCAATCCTGAGACCCTTCCTATAGCAAGAGATGTGATATCCAAATCCTTCATATTCCAATCCTGAGACCCTTCCTATAACATGAGATGTGATATCCAACTCCTTCCCATTCCAACCTGAGACACTTCCAATAGCATGAGAAGGGATATCCAACTCCTTCCCAATACAATCCTGAGACCCTTCCGATAGCAGAGATGTGATATCTCAATGCTTATACCAAACCTGAGACCCTTCCTATGGCATGAGATGTGATATCCAACTCCTTGCCATTCAAATCCTGAGACCCTTCCTATAGCATGAGATGTGATATCTCTATGCTTCTAATACCAAACCTGAGACCCTTCCTATAACATGAGATGGGATATCCAACTCCTTCCCATTCCAATCCTGAGACCCTTCCGATAGCAGAGATGTGATATCTCAATGCTTATACCAAACCTGAGAACCTTCCTATGGCCTGAGATGTCAAATACAACTCCTTCCCATTCCAATCCTGAGACCCTTCCTTTAGCATGAGATGTGATATCTCAATGCTTATACCAAATCTGAGACCCTTCCTATAGCATGAGATGTGATATCCAATTCCTTCCCATTCCAATCCTGAGACCCTTCCTATAGCATGAGATGTGATATCTCAATGCTTATACCAAACCTGAGAGCCTACCTATAGCATGAGATGTGATATCCAAGTCCATCCCATTTTAATCCTTAGACCCTTCCTACAGCATGCGATGTGATATCTCAATGATTCTAATACCAAACCAGAGACTCTTCCTATAACATGAGATGGGATATCCAACTCCTTCCCATTCCAATCCTGAGCCGCTTCCGATAGCAGAGATGTGATATCTCAATGCTTATACCAAACCTGAGACCCTTCCTATAACATGAGATGTGATATCCAACTCCTTCCCGTTCCAAACCTGAGACACTAACTATAGCATATGTGATATCCAACTCCTTCCCATTCCAAACATGAGACCCTTCCTATAGCAAGAAAGTAATATCCAACTCCTACCCATTCCAATCCTGAGACCCTTCCTATAGCAAGAGATGTGATATCCAAATCCTTCCCATTCCAATCCTGAGACCCTTCCTATAACATGAGATGTGATATCCAACTCCTTCCCGTTCCAAACCTGAGACCCTTCCTTTAGCATGAGATGTGATATCCAGCTCCTTCCCATTCCAATCCTGAGACACTTCCTATAGCATGAGATATGATATCTCAATGCTTCTAATATCAAAACTGAGACCCTCCCTATAGCATGATATGTGATATCTAAGTCCTTCCCATTCCAATCCTGAGACACTCCCTATAGCATGAGATGTGATATCCAACTCTTTCCCATTCCAATCCTGAGACCCTTCCTATAGCATGAGATATGATATCTCAATACTTCTAATACCAAACGTGAGATCCTTCCGATAACATGAGATGTGATATCCAAATCCTTCCCCTTCCAAACCTGAGACCCTCCCTTTAGCATGAGATGTGATATCCAACTCCTTCCCATTCCAATCCTGAGACCCTTCTGATAGCATGAGATGTGATATCTCAATGCTTCTAATACCAAACCTGAGATCCTTCCGATAGCATGAGATGTGATATCTCAATGCTTCTAATACCAAACCTGAGATCCTTCCTAAACCATTAGATGTGATATCCAACTCCTTCCCATTCCATTCCTGAGACCCTTCTGATAGCATGAGATGTGATATCTCAATGCCTCTAATACCAAACCTGAGATCCTACCTCTAACATGAGATGTGATATCCAAATCCTTCACATTCCAATCCTGAGACCCTTCCTATAGCATGTGATGTGATATCTCAATGCTTCTAATACCAAACCTGAGATCCTTCCTATAACATGAGATGTGATATCCAATTCCTTCCCATTCCAAACCTGAGACCCTTCCTATTGGATGAGATGTGATATCCAACTCCTTCCCATTCCAACCCTGAGACCCTTCCTATAGCATGAGATGTGATGTCTCAATGCTTCTAATACCAAACCTGAGATCCTTCCTATAACATGAGATGTGATATCCAACTCCTTCCCTTTCCAAACCTAAGAGCCTATCTATAGCATGAGATGTGATATCCAAGTCCTTCCCATTCCAATCCTTAGACCCTTCCTACAGCATGCAATATGATATCTCAATGATTCTAATAACAAACCTGAGACCCATCCTGTAGCATGAGATATGATATCCAAGTCCTTCCCATTCCAATCCTGAGACCCTTCCTATAACATGAAATGTGATACCCAACTCCTTCCCATTCCAACCTGAGACCCTTCCTATAGCATGAGATGGGATATCCAACTTCTTCCAAATCCAATACTGATATCCTTCCGATAGCATGAGATGTGATATCCCAATGCTTCTACCAAACCTGAGACCCATACTATGGCATGAGATGTGATATCAAACTCCTTCCCATTCCAATCCTGAGACCCTTCCTATAGCTTGAGGTGTGATATCCAACTCCTTCCCATTCCAATTCTGAGACCCTTCTTATACCATGAGACTTGATATCTCAATGCTTCTAATACCAAACCTGAGACCCGTCCTATAACATGAGATGTGATATCCAAATCCTTCCCCTTCCAAACCTTAGACCCTTCCTTTATCATGAGATGTGGTATCCAACTCCTTCCCATTCCAATCCTGAGACCCTTCCGATAGCAGAGATGTGATATCTCAATGCTTATACCAAACCTGAGAACCTTCCTATGGGCTGAGATGTCATATACAACTCCTTCCCATTCCAATCCTGAGACCCTTCCTTTAGCATGAGATGTGATATCTCAATGCTTATACCAAATCTGAGACCCTTCCTATAGCATGAGATGTGATATCCAATTCCTTCCCATTCCAATCCTGAGACCCTTCCTATAGCATGAGATGTGATATCTCAATGCTTATACCAAACCTGAGAGCCTACCTATAGCATGAGATGTGATATCCAAGTCCATCCCATTCCAATCCTTAGACCCTTCCTACAGCATGCGATGTTATATCTCAATGATTCTAATACCAAACCAGAGACTCTTCCTATAACATGAGATGGGATATCCAACTCCTTCCCATTCCAATCCTGAGCCGCTTCCGATAGCAGAGATGTGATATCTCAATGCTTATACCAAACCTGAGACCCTTCCTATAACATGAGTTGTGATATCCAACTCCTTCCCGTTCCAAACCTGAGACACTAACTATAGCATATGTGATATCCAACTCCTTCCCATTCCAAACATGAGACCCTTCCTATAGCAAGAAAGTAATATCCAACTCCTACCCATTCCAATCCTGAGACCCTTCCTATAGCAAGAGATGTGATATCCAAATCCTTCATATTCCAATCCTGAGACCCTTCCTATAACATGAGATGTGATATCCAACTCCTTCCCATTCCAACCTGAGACACTTCCAATAGCATGAGAAGGGATATCCAACTCCTTCCCAATACAATCCTGAGACCCTTCCGATAGCAGAGATGTGATATCTCAATGCTTATACCAAACCTGAGACCCTTCCTATGGCATGAGATGTGATATCCAACTCCTTGCCATTCAAATCCTGAGACCCTTCCTATAGCATGAGATGTGATATCTCTATGCTTCTAATACCAAACCTGAGACCCTTCCTATAACATGAGATGGGATATCCAACTCCTTCCCATTCCAATCCTGAGACCCTTCCGATAGCAGAGATGTGATATCTCAATGCTTATACCAAACCTGAGAACCTTCCTATGGCCTGAGATGTCAAATACAACTCCTTCCCATTCCAATCCTGAGACCCTTCCTTTAGCATGAGATGTGATATCTCAATGCTTATACCAAATCTGAGACCCTTCCTATAGCATGAGATGTGATATCCAATTCCTTCCCATTCCAATCCTGAGACCCTTCCTATAGCATGAGATGTGATATCTCAATGCTTATACCAAACCTGAGAGCCTACCTATAGCATGAGATGTGATATCCAAGTCCATCCCATTCCAATCCTTAGACCCTTCCTACAGCATGCGATGTGATATCTCAATGATTCTAATACCAAACCAGAGACTCTTCCTATAACATGAGATGGGATATCCAACTCCTTCCCATTCCAATCCTGAGCCGCTTCCGATAGCAGAGATGTGATATCTCAATGCTTATACCAAACCTGAGACCCTTCCTATAACATGAGATGTGATATCCAACTCCTTCCCGTTCCAAACCTGAGACACTAACTATAGCATATGTGATATCCAACTCCTTCCCATTCCAAACATGAGACCCTTCCTATAGCAAGAAAGTAATATCCAACTCCTACCCATTCCAATCCTGAGACCCTTCCTATAGCAAGAGATGTGATATCCAAATCCTTCCCATTCCAATCCTGAGACCCTTCCTATAACATGAGATGTGATATCCAACTCCTTCCCATTCCAACCTGAGACACTTCCTATAGCATGAGAAGGGATATCCAACTCCTTCCCAATCCAATCCTGAGACCCTTCCGATAGCAGAGATGTGATATCTCAATGCTTATACCAAACCTGAGCCCCTTCCTATGGCATGAGATGTGATATCCAACTCCTTCCCAATCCAATCCTGAGACCCTTCCGATAGCAGAGACGTGATATCTCAATGCTTCTACCAAACCTGAGACCCTTCCTTTAGCATGAGATGTGATATCCAAATCCTTCACATTCCAATCCTGAGACCCTTCCTATAGCATGAGATGTGATATCTCAATGCTTCTAATACCAAACCTGAGATCCTTCCTATAACATGAGATGTGATATCCAATTCCTTCCCATTCCAAACCTGAGACCCTTCCTATTGGATGAGATGTGATATCCAACTCCTTCCCATTCCAACCCTGAGACCCTTCCTATAGCATGAGATGTGATGTCTCAATGCTTCTAATACCAAACCTGAGATCCTTCCTATAACATGAGATGTGATATCCAACTCCTTCCATTCCAATCCTGAGACCCGTCCTATAGCATGAGATGTGATATCTCAATGCTTATACCAAACCTGAGACCCTTCCTATAGCATGAGATGTGATATCCAACTGCTTCCCATTCCAATCCTGAGACCCTTCCTATAGCATGAGATGTGATATCTCAATGCTTCTAATACCAAACCTGAGATCCTTCCTCTAACATGAAATGTGATATCCAACTCCTTCCCTTTCCAAACCTAAGAGCCTATCTATAGCATGAGATGTGATATCCAAGTCCTTCCCATTCCAACCCTTAGACCCTTCCTACAGCATGCAATATGATATCTCAATGATTCTAATAACAAACCTGAGACCCGTCCTATAACATGAGATGGGATATCCAACTCCTTCCCATTCCAATCCTGAGACACTTCCTTTAGCATGAGATGTGATATCCAGCACCTTCCCATTCCAATCCTGAGACACTTCCGATAGCATGAGATGTGATATCTCAATGCTTCTAATATCAAAACGGAGACCCTCCCTATAGCATGATATGTGATATCTAAGTCCTTCCCATTCCAATCCTGAGACACTCCCTATAGCATGAGATGTGATATCCAACTCCTTCCCATTCCAATCCTGAGACCCTTCCTATAGCATGAGATATGATATCTCAATATTTCTAATACCAAACGTGAGATCCTTCCGATAACATGAGATGTGATATCCAAATCCTTCCCCTTCCAAACCTGAGACCCTCCCTTTAGCATGAGATGTGATATCCAACTCCTTCCTATTCCAATCCTGAGACTCTTCTGATAGCATGAGATGTGATATCTCAATGCTTCTAATACCAAACCTGAGATCCTTCCGATAGCATGAGATGTGATATCTCAATGCTTCTAATACCAAACCTGAGATCCTTCCTATAACATGAGATGTGATATCCAAATCCTTCCCCTTCCAAACCTGAGACCCTCCCTTTAGCATGAGATGTGATATCCAACTCCTTCCCATTCCATTCCTGAGACCCTTCTGATAGCATGAGATGTGATATTTCAATGCCTCTAATACCAAACCTGAGATCCTACCTCTAACATGAAATGTGATATCCAACTCTTTCCCCTTCCAAACCTGAGAGCCTTCCTATAGCATGAGATGTGATATCCAAGTCCTTCCCATTCCAATCCTGAGACCCTTCCTATAGCTTGAGATGTGATATCCAACTCCTTCCCATTCCAATTCTGAGACCTTTCCTATACTATGAGACTTGATATCTCAATGCTTCTAATACCAAACGTGAGACCCGTAATATAACATGAGATGTGATATCCAAATCCTTCCCCTTCCAAACCTTAGACCCTTCCTTTATCATGAGATGTGATATCCAACTCCTTCCCATTCCAATCCTGAGACCCTTCCGATATCATGAGATGTGATATCTCAAAGCTTCTAATATCAAACTTGAGACCCTCCCTATAGCATGAGATGTGATATCCAAGTCCTTCCCATTCCAATCCTGAGACCCTTCCTATAGCATGAGATGTGATATCTGAATGCTTCTAATACCAAACCTGAGACCCTTCCTATAACATGAGATGGGAATATCCAACTCCTTCCCATTCCAATCCTGAGACCCTTCCGATAGCAGAGATGTGATATCTCAATGCTTATACCAAACCTGAGATCCTTCATATAACATGAGATGTGATATCCAACTCCTTCTCATTCCAATCCTGAGACACTTCCTATAGCATGAGATGTGATATCTCACTGCTTATACCAAACCTGAGACCCTTCCCATAGCATGAGATGTGATATCCAACTCCTTCCCATTCCAATCCTCAGACCCTTCCTATAGCATGAGATGTGATATCTCAATGCTTCTAATATCAAACCTGAGACCCTACCTATAGCATGAGATATGATATCCAAGTCCTTCCCATTCCAATCCTGAGACACTTCCTATAGCATGAGATGTGATATCCAACTCCTTCCCATTCCAATCCTGAGACCCTTCCTATAGCATGAGATATGATATCTCAATACTTCTAATACCAAACGTGAGATCCTTCCGATAACATGAGATGTGATATCCAAATCCTTCCCCTTCCAAACCTGAGACCCTCCCTTTAGCATGAGATGTAATATCCAACTCCTTCCTATTCCAATCCTGAGACCCTTCTGATAGCATGAGATGTGATATCTCAATGCTTCTAATACCAAACCTGAGATCCTTCCGATAGCATGAGATGTGATATCTCAATGCTTCTAATACCAAACCTGAGATCCTTCCTATAACATGAGATGTGATATCCAAATCCTTCCCCTTCCAAACCTGAGACCCTCCCTTTAGCATGAGATGTGATATCCAACTCCTTCCCATTCCATTCCTGAGACCCTTCTGATAGCATGAGATGTGATATCTCAATGCCTCTAATACCAAACCTGAGATCCTACCTCTAACATGAAATGTGATATCCAACTCTTTCCCCTTCCAAACCTGAGAGCCTTCCTATAGCATGAGATGTGATATCCAAGTCCTTCCCATTCCAATCCTGAGACCCTTCCTATAGCTTGAGATGTGATATCCAACTCCTTCCCATTCCAATTCTGAGACCCTTCCTATACTCTGAGACTTGATATCTCAATGCTTCTAATACCAAACATGAGACCCGTAATATAACATGAGATGTGATATCCAAATCCTTCCCCTTCCAAACCTTAGACCCTTCCTTTATCATGAGATGTGATATCCAACTCCTTCCCATTCCAATCCTGAGACCCTTCCGATATCATGAGATGTGATATCTCAAAGCTTCTAATATCAAACTTGAGACCCTCCCTATAGCATGAGATGTGATATCCAAGTCCTTCCCATTCCAATCCTGAGACCCTTCCTATAGCATGAGATGTGATATCTCAATGCTTCTAATACCAAACCTGAGACCCTTCCTATAACATGAGATGGGAATATCCAACTGTTAGGAAAGATTTCGTAATTGTAGGTAATTTTCCTTCCATGTGGCAACCCCTAAACTTTTTGCTGTTGTTTTCACCTTGTTCTTGACTTTTCCAGAGAAGTGCAGCCTTCTGCCGCACTCCTCTGGGCTTTCGCTCCTTTCTTACGGGGAAACTGACATGCCCTTAAGACAGTCCGTACCGGGGAACGCTGTTTCCCATAGTTTCTTTTATCATGTTGCGGCTTTAGTGCAACATGACACAAGAGGGCACTGTAAGCTAAGTTACAGCTCTCTTGGGTCTGTAAGGAGATTTGGCGTGTTACAGTACAGAGTACAGCAATACTGCACAAGTAGCACAAATTTTTTGCAGCACCACCACAAGGGTGCGGTGCATTGCTATATGGGTTGCCAGATTAACAAGGAAAGACAGGCTATTCAGTCAAAACGATTTTAACATATAAGATGCAAATCTATTTTTACAGTTAAAAGCACACGTGCTCATTTAAAAATGCACACTATTTTTCACCTGAAATGCCTATATTGCTAGAGACACATTTGAAAATTAACAGCTAACCTATTAACAATTAACCTGACTAATAAAACCTTATTTAACATAACCCAATAATAAAATGTGTTCTCCACTGCAGAATTAGGCATACTATGAAAACCATTTAAATGCGTGTGCAGATTTTTTTCTTCTCTTCTCTGCCTGATTCTCCGTGTTTTTGTGCACAGTAACTGCAGGAAGAAGGAAGTCAGATTTGCAACAATTGCAAATGTATAAGCGAAGCTATTGTTGAAGAGTAGGAGGATGAGAGATGATGGATTTCATTGGGACACGTCATACAGAGGGCTGAGAGGAAAGTTTTAGTGGGCAGTATCAGGGAAAAAGACAGGCAGACATCTTTCTGCACTACTGGGGAGAAGACCTGGCTGTGGGGTCCTGACTGAATGCAGATTCCTGTGTCCTGCTGCAGTCGAGATTGGGGAGAGCTGAAAGAAAAACCTTTCCACTGGCTGAGGCATTCCTATCTGAAAAAGCTGAGAATTCCAGGCAATGACCCCGGCTTGAGAAGGCAAGCGTTCCTTTTTGCTGGAGTTAATCCAAGAGAGCCACATTCACAAAGAGAACAACTAAAAAGATAAGGTAATGAGAAGTGTGGGAGCTGAGTGTGTACGGTAATATGCAGTCAGTGTAGGATTCCTGTGCATGTCTTAATCAAATACCAATGTTGCAATTTGAGTTCTGTTCTCCGCCACGCTCTTTGCAGTGTGTCATAGACAATGCTTTGACTGTACCATTTTATTTATTTCTGTAAAGAATGAGATCGTGTCTAAATGCAGCTTTTATAATACAGAAAATATTTGAAAACAGACGGGTGTTTTATTTTCTATTTACCATTACAATGCCGATGATGTGGGGAGATTTTTAAACAGTGCAATGGTCATTTTAAGACAGATGTGTGCATGTCAGAATCAGTATGAATAATTGTGAGTGACTGTAGCATAGCTTGTTGGAGGTACATGAGCCAACGGGAAGAGAGACTCTCTGAACATAGCTCCCTACCGTATATAAGGTAGTGGAAATTACCACAAGACTACCACATATAGCTCTCTGTCGTAAATAAGTCAGTGAGTTCGCCCATGGTGGCACACCAACACTATCACTGGAAATGTGGTATTCCTAGAATGCAGGTCTGAGGTCTCTCTAGTGATCACACGAAAAATCTAAGCAAAGATAAGGGATTCTGGACATTGGGGCCACAAATAAAACAAGGGAATTATGCTCACCAAAATACCACCAACCACGTATACCAAATATGCAGGTCTGGGTGCTGAAATAATGCATGTCCATTGTATTATTGTTGCACATGGCCAAATCTGAATACAAAGAGTGATTATTGCTAAGTTATTTTTCGGCGGTAATAAAATACCGTCAGGCCCCAAATCTCCACAAAATACCCTAAATATTTATGGTGCGTTGCAGGCCGGGAAAGTGATCATAGAGTACCTACTGGGCGTGGCAAGCGTGTCTCACACTGCCATTTGCACATTAAAGGGAACCCATTTTATAATAGCAGTGTGCCACTAAAAACGAATTTCAGAATGTCACAAAGGGAAACCACATTCTCAGATCTAGTGCAATATTTAGAGGCAAAGTTATTTGCACATGGGAATTGGTCTTCGAATAGCACGTTAGAATGGAGTAACCGCATTCAGGGTGAGGTGCAGAAAGAAAAACTAGACAATATTTTTGCAGAAGGCAGCATAATTCAGGTCTGCCTTACAAGATTATTGAATGCAGCCGATAAAAGTGCAGAGAAAGACTGTTTAATACGGCTATGCGGCAAAATATGGTTTATTTTAAACAAGTCCCTGCGAATGCAAGAGAATGATACTCAGCTAATTAACAGGTTAAAGACTGAATTAGATGGGGCAAGTAAAAATCAGGAAATGTTGAGAGCAGAATTGGATGTATGCCAAAAAGACATGCAATTAAAATGCAGAGACTTTGATACTCAGTTATCCAAAAGCAAGAAACAATTTGAAGATAGTGAGCAAGAATTGACACACTTAAAAGCCTTAGTGGATCACATTAGGCAGGATAAAGATGAGGTTGTTTCAGAAATGCAGATTTTACAAAAAGAACATTGTGAAAAAGAAGGTGATCTCCAGAGTGCAGAACAAGAAATGATTAAAATGATTCAAGAAAGAGACAAAAGAAATAAAGAGTTCAATGAATGCCAAATGCAAATGTGCGACATGCAGGAGGCGATTAATAAAATGAGCGATGAAAATAATTATTTGCAAAATGAAGCAACTAGACTCCTTAAAAAGTGTAAGGACTTAGAACAGCAAATGTGCATTCCCAGGTCCCAGGAGAGGCGGCAGGGTACCACATTCAATGGAGTGGAGGTGAATTCTAGCTCTGCCCAAAGAGCTAGTGCCCCAGTGACTGGGCCGGTGACTGAACTTGGTTGCAGCGCCCTTGGGGGATTTGATACTCCCATTGGGGGCAGCCACCAATCTCATACACCTGAAAACAGGATTGAATCACAAAATAGTGCAATTCCATGCATTGCAACAAGTAGCCCCATAAAAATAATGAAATCCATTAAAGCCCTGATCAAACCATTTAAAAAGGGAGGTGAATGCTGCATTGAGGATCACTTAGAAGCGGTACATGACATTTTTAAAGCACTCCAGATACCTAAGGAACAGTACAGACAATATTTTCATTTAACTTTAGATGCCCCGACGGCCAGCATCATAAGGGGATTAAATGAACAGCAGAATATGACATGGCTGGAGTTTGAAAAAGAAATTAGGCGTCATTTTTCTCCTTTTCAGTCATTGCAGGAGGCAAAGAAAGTCGCGTACACTATTACTGCTGGACCTAATACATCCCCTCGCCAATTTTTACAAGACTTAAAAAGAGCATTCTCTCGCTTTGATGTATCTTTTGACTCAAATTCCAATGAGTTTAAAACCGCATACTTCTATGGGCTACAGAAAGACATCATATCCCAATTGGTCCGTGAATTTGACCGTGACAAGTCCCTTGAATGGATTGTACATCAAAGCACCAAGCTATATGAGGTACCTTATTGTCAGGGTAGAGAAAGTGATAAAATGAAAGATACTAGGCCTAAATCTAAGGAACCCTCAGCCACAGTAATGGAAATCAGGTCAGCCAAAATGTCCCTTGAGTCTGCTCAAAGCCAAGGTAAAAATAATGTGACACCTGAACAAAGGGGTAATCAACAAAGATCGCCATTTCCTGTACCAATGTTCCAAACACATGATCCTAGTAATAGAGAGAGCTACATCAGCCCTAGATATTTAGGGGATAGACCCCGGGTAAGATATCGGCCTGATATGGCAGGTATGAACAATAACCAGAGACAAAATCAAGATCAAAGAAATGATGGTCCCTACCAGTCATTGGGGACACAGAGTAGGTTTGATCCCAACACCATGATATATGGTAATCAGGATAGGCCCCGATATGTGGATCGATTTACTGATAATGGAAATCAACATAGGGGCCAGTACCCACAATCTGAGAGACAGGACATGAGGCAAAACGTGAACTACAGTCCACGCCAGTACAATGATTCCCCACCAGGGGACTATAATCAAAGGATGGGTGCAACCCGCTCCCCTCCACAAATGAATCAAGAGTTCAGAAACCATCCCAACCGGTATCAATCACCTGAGAGGTATCAGAATAGATCCAATCAGGAGGAAAACAACCAATATCGACCTAGGCCACAGAAAGAGGATCCTAGAGAGATGGAAAGGTTCCAGTGCCTTGAGGCCCAAGTGAAAATGTTAGCTGAGCAAATAGGAAAGCTCTATACAGCGCAAAAACAACCTTCCAAAGAAGAGGCTGATGGCCATAGCAATGACCGGGGGGCTTCCGAAAAGTGACTAAGTACTCATGATAATCGCAGTGCCAAAATGACAGATTGCTCTGATATAATTTTGCATAACAACTCTGAGATGCCTAATGGATTAAAAATGAAAGTACCAGTAAATGAAATTGTGACAGAAAGTGCAAATACTTCTAAAAAAGAGGTACGGTTTAGCTTAGAGCTAAATAAAACAGTAAAGATTTGCACAAATGAAAAAGAAACATTAGGAATTCCAAAAGAACAAAGGAACAGATTTAAGAAAAATGACTCATGCATGGGGAATACCAGTGAACAGGGAGTAAGTGGGGATGCCATAGCTCCTTCCCTGGGCAAGCAAAACAATGACCAAACACGGACAGAAAAAGGAAATACTCACAAGGAGGGTACAAGTCAATCACCTGAAAAATTCTTTGAGCCACATATTTTTGAAGAGGCTGAAAGGGCTGGTATTACACTAAATGATCACAAATGCAAAGAATTAAAAAATGACAAATTGCTGAATGATGTTGTTACACATGTTCAGTTGGAAGGTTGTAATGTGGTCTCTGATGTTACCCAGATGGATGGGCGAACAGTGGCCACACTCCAAAAAACCTCTGAACATGGAGAAATGAATAAAATATCTCGCACAGAAATGGGTAAAAAGGAGGAAAAAATGTCTTTTCATTTACCAATGTGCTTAGCCAAAAGTGAAAAAGACCTGAGAAAGGTGAGCCCTGAAATCAGTAAGAATTCACATTTCTTATGTGTATTAGAGGAAGTTGAGGACAGATATTATGCACCCATCACTGTAGAAGAAAAATGCCACACCTTTGCTATGATTGACACTGGCGCACAGGCCACAATTATGTCAGAGGAGCTGGTAAAGAGTATCAATGAAGGGAGGCCTCCACAGAGTCAGATCACAGTGAAGGCAAATCAAGGCCCAGTGCATAACTTTAATGGGGAGGAGGTGCCCATCATAGGTGTAACTGAGGTTGACATAAAAATAGGAAAGCACAGAATGAAACAAGAGGTATTGATCACATCTATTTGTGAAATTCCATTTCTGATGGGGACAGATTGCCTGAAAAGATTGTCTCCTCTCATAGATGGGGTGAATGGAGTGCTGTGGTCCTTAACCAAAAAACCATTGAGGCCTAAGAAACTAAAATCACAAAACAGCAATATAAAAGAATGTCACACCGTTGCCAAAACAAATGATGCTGTGGAGGTATATCTCCAGAATAGCTGCATACCTAGTGTCACTGTTATATTAATGTGTCAAGACAAAGATCAGAGCGACAATGAGAAACTACCTGTACAAATATACTTGGACCCAAGGAAAGATTGGCAGACTGCCATAGACGAACACACATTACGTTTCTATTTAAAAGAGAAAACATGCAAACAGAATATTGTTCCTAAAACAGATTCAGAAAAACACATTACCACTCTGGCAGAAATACACATGGAAGATGAGCAACCATGGGTTCACGTTGGTATAAATGATTATCTTAAAACAATAAAAGCCACTTTAGCGCTTGAACATGAAAGGAGTTTCATTAATGAGAAATTGTTGCAAAAAATTATGGAGAGGGAAGAAATCCCGAAATTTAGGATTAAAAACCAATATGTTTCTGGGTTGGACAGTCCAGACTTTGAAAACCGAATTACAGGCAGATGCATGCTTAAAATTAGCATTGGGCAGAAAACAATTTACCATAATGTATGGATAGTGAGTGGAGCACAAAATGAATTTTACATGGGCAATGACATCATGCACAGAATGTGTATGGTGTTAGATTTCCTTAATCAAAAAATATGGTCACGCCTAGGTGGGCCGGCGCCTGAATTTGAAGACAAAAGAAGGGCTTATCATTGTGCACAACTAGTTCCTTATGCAGTCGAATTACAGATGAGGAAAAATACTATTGTTCCTGCATTTACAAAACAGTTTGCAATAACACTGAAATGCAAAAATGGACAGCAGATGAAAGGCTCTGATGCATTTGTATGCCTGAATGAATCCATAAAACAGCAAGGCCTGGATTATGAATACATTCCATTGGTAGACATTGGTGAGGGATCTGTAAAAATCATGGTAAATAATAAAGGTTGTCAGGATATTCATTTAGAGGAAAACTCCCCATTAGGAATGGCCATACAAAAATCACATTATACGGCAGATTTAAATAACATGGTGATTGGGAATATTCCTGAAAAATATGTAGATGCCAAGGGCGAGTTGCCAGAACACCTGGACTCTCAGCCCAAAGGAATATTTAAAATTCATTCTGTGTATCCTTATGATTCAAATGAGACAGTGTGCTGCCATCAAGAGGATTGCATAATATTTAATTTAATTTAAATGAAAATGAAACAGGAAATCAGCCCATTGAAGTGGAAGCTGATATGCCAAAATATTTAAAAGTGGCAGCTCTACAAAAAGACACAGCCACACAGTTAGAGGAAAGCGCTGAGATTCCTTTACCAGAAGAGTTTCCAGAATTTTCCAGAATGGTAGAAGAGCAGATCTCCTTAGCGGATGCATGTGACAGCGATGGAGATCGAAACGACCTGAGGGAAATATTTATGGAGTTTAAGGATGTATTTGCAAAAGATGCTTATGATTGTGGTTTAACTGATTTACATGTGGCCACACTACCAGAAGGTTGTAGCAGAAATCCAGTGTTTGTACGCCAGTATAGACTACCGCTGGCATGTTTAGAATCATTGGCAGAGATTATTAAAAATTTGGAATCACGGGGAATAATTAGGCCCATTCATAGCACATCCAATACGCCTATTTTAGGTGTGTTAAAGCCAAATGGTCAATGGCGGCTGTGTGCAGACTTAAGAGAGTTAAATAAAAGAGTACCAGTATCTAGGTGGCCACTACCATTCATTGATCAGGGCCTAGCTCAGATACATGGTTCAAATGTATTTACCACATTAGATCTCACATCTGGATATTGGTGTGTGCCATTGGCAGAGGAGATACAACACCTATTTTCCTTTACATTTGACAGGACTCAATATGCCTGGCTTAGAGCTCCGTTCGGATACATCAATAGTGGGAGTGAATTTGGCATATTTTTGAGAAAGGCCATGCCGGATGCAGCGGAAAGAGGAACAATAGTTTATGTGGATGATGTCCTGATAAAAAATGAAAGCCTTAAAAGCCATTTTGATGAAATAAGACATATACTTGGCCAATTGCAGAAAGCAGGCGCCAAAGTATCTTTGCAAAAAGCACAATGGTGCAAGAAAAAAGTGAACTTTCTAGGGCATGAAGTGACTGAACATGGGCTAAATCCACAAAGGAAGAAAATAGAGGCCATACAAAGATTAAAAGATCCTAAAAATGTGAAAGGAGTAAAAAGTTTATTAGGGATGACAGGCTATAACAGAAAGTTCATTGAGAATTATGCAGAAATCACTCAACCATTGACTAAACTGCTTAAACTAAATACTCCCTGGAGATGGGAAAGAGAGCAGTCTGATGCAGTGGCTAGATTGAAGGAATGTCTTGTAAAGGCACCATGTTTAGCATACCCCATAAAGGACAGGGATTTCTTTATAGAAATAGGCTTTTCTGAACATTGTATGTCAGCAGTGTTATCACAAAAACACGATTTGAATCACAAAACCATTGCATATGCAAGTAAGGCATTTTCCCAAGTTGAAATGAAATTTAATGAATGTGAGAAGGCCCTATTAACCACTGTGTGGGCGCTACAACATTTTCGCCCCATTGTTCAGGGAGAAAAGGTGATTATTGAAACAAATCATCAACCTTTGCAATTTTTAGAGAGTAAAAGAATTAGATCAGGCAATCTAGCGCAATCCAGAATCACTTCATGGACGCTGGCATTACAAGGTTTTCCCGTAGAAGTAAGATATGGACAAAATAAAAAGAGCCCAATTGCTCAAGGGTTAGCTGACTTACATGTCTGTGCAGCTGAACAAATACCAAATGAAATGGAAGTGGAAGCTAGTTTACAGGAATTTGAACAATCACCACACAAAGCTTTTGATGAAAAAACATGCAAGGATTTGCCAACTGTATATGTGGATGGTTGTGCTTTTCACATTGAAAATGACAGTAATAAACAATTAGTGGCAGGAATAGGAAATGTCTGGTTGAAATGTGAAGGCGTTCCTAGTATAGGGATGAGGATTGGAGATAGGAGCAGTCAGGTGGCGGAATTGGCAGCCATCTATAAAGCAATTGCTACTGCAGTTGATAAAAAGTTCAGTGAAATTGTCCTGGTGACTGATTCTGACTATGCACGGAATAGCTTTGTGGAGTATTTGCCTGGTTGGAAAGCAAGAGGCATGGTTACATACAACAAAAAACCACTTAAACATGGAAAAATGATACAAGCCATAGACAAATTGGTGTCAGAAAATAATTTAACAATATACTGGAGAAAAATTTGTGGGCATTTAAAAACACCAGGAGAGGATAAGGAGGGAAATGATAAGGCAGACCATCTGGCTAAGATTGGGGCTGTGATGGGAGAATTGCTACCTATTGATTATTTAATGGGTGAAATACAAATTGATGCAGTCACACGTTCTAAAGCACCAAAGGAGGTGGTGCAGTGGAGTCATGACACGCCAGACCAAGATTTGATTGAGGCACAAAAGAATGATCAAATTTTGGGAATCTATTATAATCATTTGATAGATCCTGAACAAAATCCTTTAACAGAAAAAGATTGCATGGGAAAAGAAGAGTTGAGGGTGTTATTAAAGAACAAAACACGAATCAGATTACAGGATGGACTCATGATCAGAGAGTCCATAACAGGACAAATACAGTGGGTAGTACCCCTTTCATTCAGAGGACTAATGCTACACCATGCACATGATGCCATAACTGCAGGCCATAGAGGTTCACAAAAAACATTAGAAATACTAAAAGATTATGCTTACTGGCCTCATATGTCCCAAGATGTGGAATTATATACTAGAGGATGTCTAGTATGCGCCCAATTTAAACCTGCTTCACCAATGCATAGAGTACCATTGATGAAAAGAGGCCTAACTCTCCCATGGTCAGATTTGCAAATAGACTATGTAGGTCCTTTAATAAGGTCGAGCAGGGGACACCGTTATATTTTGAGTGTGGTATGTTTGATGTCGGAGTGGATTGAGTGCATCCCTGCACCAGATTGTAGTGCGCAAACAGCAGCCACATTACTGGTGAACCATGTGTTCTCAAGGTTTGGGTTGCCACAAAGAATTGAGTCAGACAGAGGAAGTCATTTCACAAGTACTCTAATGAGTAAGGTATGGCAAATACTAGGTGTGAAAAGGAAACTACATATCGCATATCGGGCGGCGTCTTCAGGTACAGTTGAAAGAAGCAATAGGTCTGTTGTGGATATTTTAAAGAAATTTGTGGCAGAAGCAGGTTCCAGCTGGGATTTACGTTTACCGTTGGTTCTGATGGCAATCAGGTCGACTCCTGCCAAAGCAACAGGTGTTAGCCCCCATGAGGTCTTAACAGGTAGGAAAATGGTGTTACCACAACACCTACTATACAGAACACATGAGCAAACTCTAGTGAGTGCATCCACGGTTCATGAATATATTGATGAACTGAGGAGGCATTTGCAACATGCATTTGCTTTTGTGCAGAGAAATCTGGAAAGGGCTGCTGACAGTGCTAAGTCATATTATGACAAAAAGACATCAGTAAAGGAATACAATGTAGGGGATCAGGTGTACAAGTTTCATTTTGGAAAAAGTAAACAGAAAAATTCTAAATTTCTAGCAGCCTGGCAGGGGCCATTTCGAATTATAGATAAGGTTTCTCCTGTAGTGTATAACATTTTGAAAAATGAAGGTGAAACAGCAATAGAGCAGTTTGTCCATGTAAATCAAATCAAACCATGCCATCCCAGACATGAGATCAGGCGGCTTGAGCATGTAGAAACAGATAAAATCAATTAAACACAAAAAGAGAAAATAAATGGATACAATCAGGAGGCAGTTACAAAGAAGTTAAAAAGTTGATTGTTATGATGGCACATAAACACTGTAGTATATGTAAAATATAATATAAAATAAATATAAATAAATGAATAAATAAATAAATGCACATATAATGGAAGCTCATGGTTGGTGTGCAGAGAGAAAGTGTATTAAATATTGAATGCTGTTTTATATGTGTTTGTTTTCTTTTAACTTGTGTTTAATTTCAGAAAAAAGAAAAAAAAACGAAGTATTTTTACCAAGCATGTTTTATTTTTGGCAAAAGGATGAAGTTAGTATTGTGCTATGTACTTAATCTGTTTATTTTCTATTTTGATTTAGACAATTAACATTATTTGGTCGGAGGTTCCGGGATCAGAGGCCACGGGAGACGATGGAGTCCTGGAGTCCCCTGGATGAAGACCAAAAGATGCCTGCCTCCAGGTGGAGGTGAAGACAAAATAACCGGAATGCCAAAAGAGATGACTACTGTGGATTCAAGATTGCCAAGATGAAAGAGTACTCGAATGAACCCAATAACATCGCTGGTCGGGACATACCAAAAGAGACAAAACAAGAGTTCCGGCATATGAAGTTCCACGTATTTATTATTTTAATTATTTATTTTAACTTGTTATATTACTTATTTGTTTTAGTTAGTTGTTTTATTTCATTGTTTTTAATTGACTTGGAAAATTTAAACTTAAAGTAATGCCACTTCCACTGAGAAGGCAAATGTGGAACATTTTATGAACTGATGGACTCAGATGAAATGTTGATTGCAAATTTTCATTGATGCACATGAATATTCATTTTGTTGGATTGCTATATTGTAAAAAAAAATAGAACAAGTTGTTTTTAGGAATTGGCTTGGATTATAGCCAAGTTCTAAAAACAAAAGGAGGGTATATGTAAGGAGATTTGGCGTGTTACAGTACAGAGTACAGCAATACTGCACAAGTAGCACAAATTTTTTGCAGCACCACCACAAGGGTGCGGTGCATTGCTATATGGGTTGCCAGATTAACAAGGAAAGACAGGCTATTCAGTCAAAAACGATTTTAACATATAAGATGCAAATCTATTTTTACAGTTAAAAGCACACGTGCTCATTTAAAAATGCACACTATTTTTCACCTGAAATGCCTATATTGCTAGAGACACATTTGAAAATTAACAGCTAACCTATTAACAATTAACCTGACTAATAAAACCTTATTTAACATAACCCAATAATAAAATGTGTTCTCCACTGCAGAATTAGGCATACTATGAAAACCATTTAAATGCGTGTGCAGATTTTTTTCTTCTCTTCTCTGCCTGATTCTCCGTGTTTTTGTGCACAGTAACTGCAGGAAGAAGGAAGTCAGATTTGCAACAATTGCAAATGTATAAGCGAAGCTATTGTTGAAGAGTAGGAGGATGAGAGATGATGGATTTCATTGGGACACGTCATACAGAGGGCTGAGAGGAAAGTTTTAGTGGGCAGTATCAGGGAAAAAGACAGACAGACATCTTTCTGCACTACTGGGGAGAAGACCTGGCTGTGGGGTCCTGACTGAATGCAGATTCCTGTGTCCTGCTGCAGTCGAGATTGGGGAGAGCTGAAAGAAAAACCTTTCCACTGGCTGAGGCATTCCTATCTGAAAAAGCTGAGAATTCCAGGCAATGACCCCGGCTTGAGAAGGCAAGCGTTCCTTTTTGCTGGAGTTAATCCAAGAGAGCCACATTCACAAAGAGAACAACTAAAAAGATAAGGTAATGAGAAGTGTGGGAGCTGAGTGTGTACGGTAATATGCAGTCAGTGTAGGATTCCTGTGCGTGTCTTAAACAAATACCAATGTTGCAATTTGAGTTCTGTTCTCCGCCACGCTCTTTGCAGTGTGTCATAGACAATGCTTTGACTGTACCATTTTATTTATTTCTGTAAAGAATGAGATCGTGTCTAAATGCAGCTTTTATAATACAGAAAATATTTGAAAACAGACGGGTGTTTTATTTTCTATTTACCATTACAATGCCGATGATGTGGGGAGATTTTTAAACAGTGCAATGGTCATTTTAAGACAGATGTGTGCATGTCAGAATCAGTATGAATAATTGTGAGTGACTGTAGCATAGCTTGTTGGAGGTACATGAGCCAACGGGAAGAGAGACTCTCTGAACATAGCTCCCTACCGTATATAAGGTAGTGGAAATTACCACAAGACTACCACATATAGCTCTCTGTCGTAAATAAGTCAGTGAGTTCGCCCATGGTGGCACACCAACACTATCACTGGAAATGTGGTATTCCTAGAATGCAGGTCTGAGGTCTCTCTAGTGATCACACGAAAAATCTAAGCAAAGATAAGGGATTCTGGACATTGGGGCCACAAATAAAACAAGGGAATTATGCTCACCAAAATACCACCAACCACGTATACCAAATATGCAGGTCTGGGTGCTGAAATAATGCATGTCCATTGTATTATTGTTGCACATGGCCAAATCTGAATACAAAGAGTGATTATTGTTAAGTTATTTTTCGGCGGTAATAAAATACCGTCAGGCCCCAAATCTCCACAAAATACCCTACAGGTCTCTAGCCTTCTACAGGCCCTAGATACTCTTCTAGGATGGTATTTGATCGGTGCAAGTCATTCAGGGACTGGAATGGTGGCAGCGATCGTTTTGTTTATTTTGAGCTCCTTTTGGCGTTCTGAGCACGTTTTTCGCACTGAACCCAAAATGGTGGCCTGGCTCCCAAAATGGCCAGACCACGAGGCTCCTTTGTCTTGTCCACTGACCGTCTTGCTCCCTTCACCTTCCCCAGGTCGAGCGACCCGGGGCCTTCCTTATTTGGGCATGTACTTTCCCGTGAAACGTGGTTGCTTTCGCGGGCTTCTACATGTCGTTTGTGTGCCTCCAGGGTGTGGGCTGGGATGTCTGGTCCCAATACACATCCTGGGTGCCAGAGAGTCTAGGGTGGTGTGAATGCCTGGGACCACCGTGGTCCGTGATTGGTCCACGTATGGTATGTGTGTTGATGAGCGGATATCCCATTGGCTCCCCTCCGTTTTGGCGCGAAGGGAACCGTGGATAAGAGGGGGCTGGAAACACCACTACCATGTCGATCTCCTGAGTTCTCACGAATGAAGGAATACAGGAGCCAAGTATCCTGCAACCACGAGGCTGGACCGAGGAATCGCTGGTGACCCGCAGAAGGAATCCTCCTTTGCACTGCTGTCGTCCTGTGAAACCCTTTCCTCCTTTGATCGAACCAGAAGGCCTGTACTGGTGCTTCGACCTTTGGAATAGCAGGAACAGCTATTCCCGGCGACTTCATCATCTCCTGCCAAGTAAGCCTTCGGAAGTGTCTCTGGGCCATCCAGTTGACTGACCAGCTTACAAGGGAGTCCTGCTCTGTAACCGCCGCCAGGTTGTGTTGTATTTCGAGTCCATGTCACTCTCCCACGCTTCGTACACTTGGCGTTCCCAAGTCTGAAGGGAGGAGTGTACATTTGGCTCGAATACACACGGCCGCTCCGTTGTCCTGCTGCGGCAACAAACTGTGCCGGTTTCGTCGATTGGGACGTCTTTTTGCTCTACACGACTACGAGGCGTTCCCTGCTCTTCTGAACCTGCCAGCTGCTGAAACTAACGTGGAGAAGCCTGGGTCTGCTTGCTTCGGGGACCGGTGAGTAGTATAGCTAGGATCTGGTCGCCCTCCTGCAGTATCCCATTGCTTTTCCCTGCTGTGTAAAAACAGCACCCTTTTGCCGTACTCGCGCTCTGCTTCTGCTCGCTGTGGAGGCTGCGCTTGAGTTGCGGAACCTGTTCTCCTTCTGCTGTGCGCTAACCCGAACTGCCTGACTTCCTCCGAAGAGCTTCTCCTTTTGCCCGTTGGCACCGGCGTGGCAGGTACTTTGAGCACAAGGCTCCACTCTTCGCAGGGCTCGGACTTCCATCTAGTTAGGTGCCTCTGAAGGCGAACTGAGTCTAAAGCGTTATCGCACTGCCTGTTTTCCTTCCCTGGCAGGTGGACTACACATTTCGTGCCTCTAATGCTTAAGACTGTCGTATTTGTATATATATTGTGTTGATATGGTATGTGTTGGTTTAATACTGTGATATTGTGATTTTTTCGCTACGGTCATTATTTTAAAGGCCTTAAAATAAATGTGTATATATTTTTGATATAACAACTGTTTGGAGTAGTTTGTAAGCGCTCTTGCTTTGTGTGCTCATTGCGGGCTTTCAGTCACCCTCACCCCTCTTGAGACCTAGTCTTGACCGCCGCGATCGCTACCTTGATTGGTCTGGCTCGTCCAGAGGTTACCCTGTTCCAAGTAATTAGGTTGGCCTTCTGAACTTCTGCGCCACCAGGACAGAGTTCAGAAATCCGTCTTAACAAATTGGTGTACAGCGGTGGGATACGACTGAGGGTATCCAGTGTTGCGCTCGAACTAAGGCATTTCAGGTTATTCCAACCAGTACACGTAGTGAATTGTTGTAGTATAACTTTAAAAAGGCCATAGTCCTATCAAACAGTATGGAAACAAATACCTTGTTAACTTTAAATGCTTCCAAATCAGAAACATTGAAGAAGATGTGTGCGAAGAGAGGTGTTTCCTCTCAAGGCACTAAATTGGAAATGATCCAAAGAATCGTGGCGTGGCAAGAAGCGCATCTTGACGCTATAACTTCTGAGGACAGTGCAGAAGGTGGTGGGGCTGCTCTCACTGGTAGAACCGACGGTTCTGCCGCTGCACTGATCCATCGCGACCACGAGGACAGGGAGGACGAGATGTCTAATGTTTCCTCTGCCAGTGTTGATGGGGATGCTATGCTTGAATTCAAGAAGCAAGAGCTGCGGTTTAGGCAGCAGGAGCTTGAATTCAGCATAGCCAAACTAAAAATCGAACAGGCAGAAAAACAGAAAGACAGGGATCACCAGTTGGAACTGGCCAAGCTTCAGGTTGCAAATGGGTCCCAGGGTCCTGGACATGGGTCTGGGGCCTCCTCTCATCCACGGTTTCCAAAAGATCTGCTCAGTGTGTATGAAGAACGGAATGACATTATGGACTGGCTGAATGCGTTTGAGTATGCATGCGAAGTTCAGAAAGTTGCCAATGCTGATAAGATTGCGTGGTTACTCAGCAGACTGCCCCATTCTGGCTGTAGTGCCATTATGGAAATGTCGAAGGCTGAGCGAGCTGATTTCGCAATGTTAAAGCAAACTCTCATTTTAAAGTTTGGGAAGACTCCGGCCCAATATTTAAAGCGTTTTCGAGAGTATAAGAAAAAGGAAGGTGGTACTTGGGTATCTTATGTCGCTGAATCTTTGAAAAACTTAACTGGCTGGGTCGAAGGTTATAAGGTTTCTACCTTCGAAGGCATGATAAATCTTGTCATGCTGGAACACATTTTTGGTTCTTCTTCCCCGGAGCTTAAGCAGCATTTGGCCGATTCGAAGGAGATAGATCCTAAGAAGCTGGCCATTGCAGCAGATTTATGGGTGTCACATCGAGTGTCCCATAAGGACAAAACTCATCCTGGTAAGCAGGAGGAAGGGAAAAAGTCCAAAGATATGGAGGGTGGGGAATCTGCTAAATCTTCTTCCCATAAGGGCCACAAAAAGAAAAATAAGGGTAAGACACAAGAGAACTCACAGGGTAGTGGAGGTCCGCCTCCGCAACAGAACTCTGGTTACAATAAGCCTCCTTACGTAAACAGACCCACTGGGGCTTGTTTTTCTTGTGGAGCAACTGACCATGTGAAGGGGGATCCCCGGTGTAAGGTTAGACCTTTGGGGGTCCACTCCGCTAATCTGGCCTTCTCCTCCTACGAGGAAGAAGAGATTACAGGAGCATCCTTCTCCTCAGACTCGTTTCCCAGCGGAATAGAGGCTGAGGTATTTTTAGTGTCCCTAGGTTCCTGGGAGCCGAAAGTCGCAGAGGCTTATGCTAGGATTCCGGATAATACCAAGCACTACTTTAAAGACAGTGTGCTGATCACTGGAGTGGATACTCCAGCTCTTAGGGATAGTGGGTGCAGTCGCACTGTAGTGGATTCTACCTTGGTAGACTCAGAGGAAGTTGCCAGAGCTACTCTGATGCCCACTAAGTTGGCTGACGGCCCCCTCCGTATGTTTCCAGTAATACCTGTAAATCTTACTTTAAATGGTACAGCAGTCAGGATTCCAGTGAGCATTCAGAGAAACGTCCCGGGAAAGGTCTTGTTAGGTAATGATCTCAGAGCTTTAGGGCTCGTAGGAGACACTGCCGAAAGACCCTACACACGGTCTCAAGCACGGGCAGCATTGGCCAAGTCCAATACGCCGCCCCAGCCGAAGGGGAAACCCAAGGCGAAAGGAGTCTACAAGTCAAAACGAGGGAAAGAGAATATTCCCCCGAGCTCGCCTACCACTGCGGTGGAGGAAGTTGGTCAATCGCCCGGGCCTGACGAGGAGGTGGCGATGCCTGAAGTATTCGACCCCAACGATCATCCTGAACTAAAAGACTTGTTAGTTGAAGGAGGTCCTGATAGGGACGAATTCAGTAAAGGCCAACGTGAGTGCCCATCTCTGGAAGGCCTAAGGAGACAGGCCTGCTCCCAGCTTGAGGGTGAACCTCCTGGGAAGCATAGGATTTATTGGGAAGGTGGACTCCTGTATAGTGAGCCCACAGAGTCTACAGAAGGAGACCATAGGAGGTTGGTGGTTCCCCTTGCTGTTAGGCCCTTCCTCCTGCAGTTGGCGCATGAAGTTCCCCTTGCTGGTCACCTTGGTATGAAGAGGACCAAGCAAAGGTTATCCATGCACTTCTACTGGCCCAAGATGGGGGTGCAAGTAGAAAGTCACTGCAGGAGTTGTGCCTCCTGCCAGTTGTCTGGTAAGGTTGGCGCGACAATCCAAGCTCCGTTGGTACCGCTCCCAGTTGTGGGGGTACCATTTGAAAGGGTAGGGATCGACATGGTTGGTCCCCTTGACCCGCAAACATCCTCGGGCAATAGGTTTATCCTGGTGCTGGTCGACCATGCAACTAGGTATCCTGAGGCCATCCCATGGAAAACTGTAACTGCCAAGTCAGTTGCAGAAGCTTTACTCGGCATATTTACTAGGGTTGGCTTCCCTAAAGAAGTTGTGCCGGATGATGGCAGCAACTTTATGTCGAAGTATAGGCAGGCTATGTGGAAAGAATGTGGGGTCACCTACAGGTTCTCTTCTGCATACCACCCCCAGACCAATGGTCTGGGGGGGCGTTTCAACAGGACGTTAAAGAGCATGATTGGGGCTCTGGAGGAGCCTCAGAGAAGAAAATGGGATCTTCTTGTTTCATGCTTACTGTTTGCCTACCGAGAGGTACCACAGGAGGGTGTTGGCTTCAGCCCCTTCGAACTTCTGTTAGGTCATCCCGTACGGGGACCCTTAGCCATCGTCAAAGAGGGATGGGAGATGCCCACTCCCCTTGTTACTACCAACGTAGTTGATTATGTGCTAGGGCTCAGAAAACGGATGGTACTTCTGATGGGCTTGGCTAGTGATAAATTGAAGGCAGGGCAAGCGCTGGTGAAACATTGGTACGACCAGAAAGCTTCCCTCATCAACTTTACACTTGGTCAGCAAGTCCTGATCATGAATCCCATAAGGCCTCGAGCTTTACAGGACAAATGGTCAGGCCCTTACCCAGTGGTGGAGCCCCTGGGTGAGGTTAACTATTCAGTGGACCTTGGAAGGCCTGGACAGGCTCCAAAAGTGTTTCACGCGAATAGGCTGAAGGCTTTCGGCCCAAGCGTCGAAATCGCAGCACTGCTACTGGCTTCAGACGTTGCGGGAGAGGAGTCTGAACCTCTCCCCGACCTGTTCCCAAGCAGTCCTTCAGATAGCTCTTTTGAGGGGGTCCGAGTGGCCCCTCACCAAAATGGACAAGGCTCAGTGGTTTACCTTGGACATGAAGTAGGTGGAGGGAGGAGACAGCCTCTACTCAGTCAGGTACAAGCAGTACAAGACTGGCCTACCCCCACTACGCAAACCCAAGTGAGAGCCTTTTTAGGACTCACGGGGTATTACCGCAATTTTGTGGCAGACTATGGCACCATAGCTGCTCCTCTGACTGCCCTCACAACTCCGAAGAAACCCAAGAAGGTAACTTGGACCGACGAGTGTGAGAAGGCCTTCAATGGCTTAAAAGACTCATTGTGCCAGGCCCCTGTCCTTAGGGCCCCTGATTATCAAAGACCTTTTATCGTGCAGACGGACGCCTCTGACACTGGGATAGGAGCTGTACTATCACAAGTAGATGAGAAGGGTAAGGAACACCCTATCGGTTTTATTAGTCGCCAGCTTAAGGACAGAGAGCTCAGATGGTCCACGGTAGAGAAAGAATGTTTCTCTGTTGTGTGGGCCCTAAGGAAGCTGAGGCCCTACCTCTATGGGACCCACTTCACTGTGCAAACTGACCATAAGCCGTTAAAGTGGCTAATGAACATGAAGGGGGAGAATCCAAAGTTGCTTAGGTGGTCCATAAGTCTACAAGGCTTCGACTTCACTATTGAGCATAGGCCAGGTGTCCAACATAGCAATGCTGATGGGTTGTCCAGAATGTTTAACCGACCTGAACAAGAGACTCATCCAGGGGTGGATTAGTTCCCCCTGTCCATAGTCTGGGAGGGGCGAGTGTTAGGAAAGATTTCGTAATTGTAGGTAATTTTCCTTCCATGTGGCAACCCCTAAACTTTTTGCTGTTGTTTTCACCTTGTTCTTGACTTTGCCAGAGAAGTGCAGCCTTCTGCCGCACTCCTCTGGGCTTTCGCTCCTTTCTTACGGGGAAACTGACATGCCCTTAAGACAGTCAGTACCGGGGAACGCTGTTTCCCGTAGTTTCTTTTATCATGTTGCGGCTTTAGTGCAACATGACACAAGAGGGCACTGTAAGCTAAGTTACAGCTCTCTTGGGTCTCTAGCCTTCTACAGGCCCTAGATACTCTTTTAGGATGGTATTTGATCGGTGCAAGTCATTCAGGGACTGGAATGGTGGCAGCGATCGTTTTGTTTATTTTGAGCTCCTTTTGGCGTTCTGAGCACGTTTTTCGCACTGAACCCAAAATGGTGGCCTGGCTCCCAAAATGGCCAGACCACGAGGCTCCTTTGTCTTGTCCACTGACCGTCTTGCTCCCTTCACCTTCCCCAGGTCGAGCGACCCGGGGCCTTCCTTATTTGGGCATGTACTTTCCCGCGAAACGTGGTTGCTTTCGCGGGCTTCTACATGTCGTTTGTGTGCCTCCAGGGTGTGGGCTGGGATGTCTGGTCCCAATACACATCCTGGGTGCCAGAGAGTCTAGGGTGGTGTGAATGCCTGGGACCACCGTGGTCCGTGATTGGTCCATGTATGGTATGTGTGTTGATGAGCGGATCTCCCATTGGCTCCCCTCCGTTTTGGCGCAAAGGGAACCGTGGATAAGAGGGGGCTGGAAACACCACTACCATGTCGATCTCCTGAGTTCTCACGAACGAAGGAATACAGGAGCCAAGTATCCTGCAACCACGAGGCTGGACCGAGGAATCGCTGGTGACCCGCTGAAGGAATCCTCCTTTGCACTGCTGTCGTCCTGTGAAACCCTTTCCTCCTTTGATCGAACCAGAAGGCCTGTACTGGTGCTTCGACCTTTGGAATAGCAGGAACAGCTATTCCCGGCGACTTCATCATCTCCTGCCAAGTAAGCCTTCGGAAGTGTCTCTGGGCCATCCAGTTGACTGACCAGCTTACAAGGGAGTCCTGCTCTGTAACCGCCGCCAGGTTGTGTTGTATTTCGAGTCCTTGTCACTCTCCCACGCTTCGTACACTTGGCGTTCCCAAGTCTGAAGGGAGGAGTGTACATTTGGCTCGAATACACACGGCCGCTCCGTTGTCCTGCTGCGGCAACAAACTGTGCCGGTTTCGTCGATTGGGACGTCTTTTTGCTCTACACGACTACGAGGCGTTCCCTGCTCTTCTGAACCTGCCAGCTGCTGAAACTAACGTGGAGAAGCCTGGGTCTGCTTGCTTCGGGGACCGGTGAGTAGTATAGCTAGGATCTGGTCGCCCTCCTGCAGTATCCCATTGCTTTTCCCTGCTGTGTAAAAACAGCACCCTTTTGCCGTACTCGCGCTCTGCTTCTGCTCGCTGTGGAGGCTGCGCTTGAGTTGCGGAACCTGTTCTCCTTCTGCTGTGCACTAACCCGAACTGCCTGACTTCCTCCGAAGAGCTTCTCCTTTTGCCCGTTGGCACCGGCGTGGCAGGTACTTTGAGCACAAGGCTCCACTCTTCGCAGGGCTCGGACTTCCATCTAGTTAGGTGCCTCTGAAGGCGAACTGAGTCTAAAGCGTTATCGCACTGCCTGTTTTCCTTCCCTGGCAGGTGGACTACACATTTCGTGCCTCTAATGCTTAAGACTGTCGTATTTGTATATATATTGTGTTGATATGGTATGTGTTGGTTTAATACTGTGATATTGTGATTTTTTCGCTACGGTCATTATTTTAAAGGCCTTAAAATAAATGTGTATATATTTTTGATATAACAACTGTTTGGAGTAGTTTGTAAGCGCTCTTGCTTTGTGTGCTCATTGCGGGCTTTCAGTCACCCTCACCCCTCTTGAGACCTAGTCTTGACCGCCGCGATCGCTACCTTGATTGGTCTGGCTCGTCCAGAGGTTACCCTGTTCCAAGTAATTAGGTTGGCCTTCTGAACTTCTGCGCCACCAGGACAGAGTTCAGAAATCCGTCTTAACACCAACTCCTTCCCATTCCAATCCTGAGACCCTTCCGATAGCAGAGATGTGATATCTCAATGCTTATACCAAACCTGAGACCCTTCCTATGGCATGAGATGTGATATCCAACTCCTTGCCATTCAAATCCTGAGACCCTTCCTATAGCATGAGAAGGGATATCCAACTCCTTCCCAATCCAATCCTGAGAACCTTCCGATAGCAGAGACGTGATATCTCAATGCTTCTACCAAACCTGAGACCCTTCCTTTAGCATGAGATGTGAAATCCAAATCCTTCACATTCCAATCCTGAGACCCTTCCTATAGCATGAGATGTGATATCTCAATGCTTCTAATACCAAACCTGAGATCCTTCCTATAACATGAGATGTGATATCCAATTCCTTCCCATTCCAAACCTGAGACCCTTCCTATTGGATGAGTTGTGATATCCAACTCCTTCCCATTCCAACCCTGAGACCCGTCCTATAGCATGAGATGTGATATCTCAATGCTTATACCAAACCTGAGACCCTTCCTATAGCATGAGATGTGATATCCAACTACTTCCCATTCCAATCCTGAGACCCTTCCTATAGCATGAGATGTGATATCTCAATGCTTCTAATACCAAACCTGAGATCCTTCCTATAACATGAGATGTGATATCCAACTCCTTCCATTCCAATCCTGAGACCCGTCCTATAGCATGAGATGTGATATCTCAATGCTTATACCAAACCTGAGACCCTTCCTATAGCATGAGATGTGATATCCAACTACTTCCCATTCCAATCCTGAGACCCGTCCTATAGCATGAGATATGATATCCAAGTCCTTCCCATTCCAATCCTGAGACCCTTCCTATAACATGAAATGTGATATCCAACTCCTTCCCATTCCAACCTGAGACCCTTCCTATAGCATGAGATGGGATATCCAACTTCTTCCAAATCCAATACTGATACCCTTCCGATAGCATGAGATGTGATATCCCAATGCTTCTACCAAACCTGAGACCCATACTATGGCATGAGATGTGATATCAAACTCCTTCCCATTCCAATCCTGAGACCCTTCCTATAGCTTGAGGTGTGATATCCAACTCCTTCCCATTCCAATTCTGAGACCCTTCTTATACCATGAGACTTGATATCTCAATGCTTCTAATACCAAACCTGAGACCCGTCCTATAACATGAGATGTGATATCCAAATCCTTCCCCTTCCAAACCTTAGACCCTTCCTTTATCATGAGATGTGATATCCAACTCCTTCCCATTCCAATCCTGAGACCCTTCCGATATCATGAGATTTGTTATCTCAATGCTTCTAATATCAAACTTGAGACCCTCCCTATAGCATGAGATGTGACATCCAAGTCCTTCCCATTCCAATCCTGAGACCCTTCCTATAGCATGAGATGTGATATCTCTATGCTTCTAATACCAAACCTGAGAGCATTCCTATAACATGAGATGGGATATCCAACTCCTTCCCATTCCAATCCTGAGACCCTTCCGATAGCAGAGATGTGATATCTCAATGCTTATACCAAACTTGAGACCCTTCCTATGGCCTGAGATGTCATATACAACTCCTTCCCATTCCAATCCTGAGACCCTTCCTTTAGCATGAGATGTGATATCTCAATGCTTATACCAAATCTGAGACCCTTCCTATAGCATGAGATGTGATATCCAATTCCTTCGCATTCCAATCCTGAGACCCTTCCTATAGCATGAGATGTGATATCTCAATGCTTATACCAAACCTGAGAGCCTACCTATAGCATGAGATGTGATATCCAAGTCCATCCCATTCCAATCCTTAGACCCTTCCTACAGCATGCGATGTGATATCTCAATGATTCTAATACCAAACCAGAGACTCTTCCTATAACATGAGATGGGATATCCAACTCCTTCCCATTCCAATCCTGAGCCGCTTCCGATAGCAGAGATGTGATATCTCAATGCTTATACCAAACCTGAGACCCTTCCTATAACATGAGATGTGATATCCAACTCCTTCCCGTTCCAAACCTGAGACACTAACTATAGCATATGTGGTATCCAACTGCTTCCCATTCCAAACATGAGACCCTTCCTATAGCAAGAAAGTAATATCCAACTCCTACCCATTCCAATCCTGAGACCCTTCCTATAGCAAGAGATGTGATATCCAAATCCTTCCCATTCTAATCCTGAGACCCTTCCTATAACATGAGATGTGATATCCAACTCCTTCCCATTCAAATCCTGAGACCCTTCCTATAGCATGAGAAGGGATATCCAACTCCTTCCCAATCCAATCCTGAGACCCTTCCGATAGCAGAGACGTGATATCTCAATGCTTCTACCAAACCTGAGACCCTTCCTTTAGCATGAGATGTGATATCCAAATCCTTCACATTCCAATCCTGAGACCCTTCCTATAGCATGAGATGTGATATCTCAATGCTTCTAATACCAAACCTGAGATCCTTCCTATAACATGAGATGTGATATCCAATTCCTTCCCATTCCAAACCTGAGACCCTTCCTATTGGATGAGATGTGATATCCAACTCCTTCCCATTCCAACCCTGAGACCCTTCCTATAGCATGAGATGTGATGTCTCAATGCTTCTAATACCAAACCTGAGATCCTTCCTATAACATGAGATGTGATATCCAACTCCTTCCATTCCAATCCTGAGACCCGTCCTATAGCATGAGATGTGATATCTCAATGCATATACCAAACCTGAGACCCTTCCTATAGCATGAGATGTGATATCCAACTACTTCCCATTCCAATCCTGAGACCCTTCCTATAGCATGAGATGTGATATCTCAATGCTTCTAATACCAAACCTGAGATCCCACCTCTAACATGAAATGTGATATCCAACTCCTTCCCTTTCCAAACCTAAGAGCCTAGCTATAGCATGAGATGTGATATCCAAGTCCTTCCCATTCCAATCCTTAGACCCTTCCTACAGCATGCAATATGATATCTCAATGATTCTAATAACAAACCTGAGACCCGTCCTATAGCATGAGATATGATATCCAAGTCCTTCCCATTCCAATCCTGAGACCCTTCCTATAACATGAAATGTGATATCCAACTCCTTCCCATTCCAACCTGAGACCCTTCCTATAGCATGAGATGGGATATCCAACTTCTTCCAAATCCAATACTGATACCTTTCTGATAGCATGAGATGTGATATCCCAATGCTTCTACCAAACCTGAGACCCATACTATGGCATGAGATGTGATATCAAACTCCTTCCCATTCCAATCCTGAGACCCTTCCTATAGCTTGAGGTGTGATATCCAACTCCTTCCCATTCCAATTCTGAGACCCTTCTTATACCATGAGACTTGATATCTCAATGCTTCTAATACCAAATCTGAGACCCGTCCTATAACATGAGATGTGATATCCAAATCCTTCCCCTTCCAAACCTTAGACCCTTCCTTTATCATGAGATGTGGTATCCAACTCCTTCCCATTCCAATCCTGAGACCCTTCCGATATCATGAGATTTGTTATCTCAATGCTTCTAATATCAAACTTGAGACCCTCCCTATAGCATGAGATGTGACATCCAAGTCCTTCCCATTCCAATCCTGAGACCCTTCCTATAGCATGAGATGTGATATCTCTATGCTTCTAATACCAAACCTGAGACCCTTCCTATAACATGAGATGGGATATCCAACTCCTTCCCATTCCAATCCTGAGACCCTTCCGATAACAGAGATGTGATATCTCAATGCTTATACCAAACCTGAGACCCTTCCTATGGCCTGAGATGTCATATACAACTCCTTCCCATTCCAATCCTGAGACCCTTCCTTTAGCATGAGATGTGATATCTCAATGCTTATACCAAATCTGAGACCCTTCCTATAGCATGAGATGTGATATCCAAATCCTTCCCATTCCAATCCTGAGACCCTTCCTATAGCATGAGATGTGATATCTCAATGCTTATACCAAACCTGAGAGCCTACCTATAGCATGAGATGTGATATCCAAGTCCATCCCATTCCAATCCTTAGACCCTTCCTACAGCATGCAATGTGATATCTCAATGATTCTAATACCAAACCAGAGACTCTTACTATAACATGAGATGGGATATCCAACTCCTTCCCATTCCAATCCTGAGCCGCTTCCGATAGCAGAGATGTGATATCTCAATGCTTATACCAAACCTGAGACCCTTCCTATAACATGAGATGTGATATCCAACTCCTTCCCGTTCCAAACCTGAGACACTAACTATAGCATATGTGATATCCAACTCCTTCCCATTCCAAACATGAGACCCTTCCTATAGCAAGAAAGTAATATCCAACTCCTACCCATTCCAATCCTGAGACCCTTCCTATAGCAAGAGATGTGATATCCAAATCCTTCCCATTCCAATCCTGAGACCCTTCCTATAACATGAGATGTGATATCCAACTCCTTCCCAATCCAATCCTGAGACCCTTCCGATAGCAGAGATGTGATATCTCAATGCTTATACCAAACCTGAGACCCTTCCTATGGCATGAGATGTGATATCCAACTCCTTGCCATTCAAATCCTGAGACCCTTCCTATAGCATGAGAAGGGATATCCAACTCCTTCCCAATCCAATCCTGAGACCCTTCCGATAGCAGAGATGTGATATCTCAATGCTTCTACCAAACCTGAGACCCTTCCTTTAGCATGAGATGTGATATCCAAATCCTTCACATTCCAATCCTGAGACCCTTCCTATAGCATGAGATGTGATATCTCAATGCTTCTAATACCAAACCTGAGATCCTTCCTATAACATAAGATGTGATATCCAATTCCTTCCCATTCCAAACCTGAGACCCTTCCTATTGGATGAGATGTGATATCCAACTCCTTCCCATTCCAACCCTGAGACCCTTCCTATAGCATGAGATGTGATGTCTCAATGCTTCTAATACCAAACCTGAGATTCTTCCTATAACATGAGATGTGATATCCAACTCCTTCCATTCCAATCCTGAGACCCGTCCCATAGCATGAGATGTGATATCTCAATGCTTATACCAAACCTGAGACCCTTCCTATAGCATGAGATGTGATATCCAACTACTTCCCATTCCAATCCTGAGACCCTTCCTATAGCATGAGATGTGATATCTCAATGCTTCTAATACCAAACCTGAGATCCTTCCTCTAACATGAAATGTGATATCCAACTCCTTCCCTTTCCAAACCTAAGAGCCTATCTATAGCATGAGATGTGATATCCAAGTCCTTCCCATTCCAACCCTTAGACCCTTCCTACAGCATGCAATATGATATCTCAATGCTTATACCAAACCTGAGACCCTTCCTATAACATGAGATGTGATATCCAAATCCTTCCCGTTCCAAACCTGAGACCCTTCCTTTAGCATGAGATGTGATATCCAGCTCCTTCCCATTCCAATCCTGAGACACTTCTGATAGCATGAGATGTGATATCTCAATGCTTCTAATATCAAAACTGAGACCCTCCCTATAGCATGATATGTGATATCTAAGTCCTTCCCATTCCAATCCTGAGACACTCCCTATAGCATGAGATGTGATATCCAACTCTTTCCCATTCCAATCCTGAGACCCTTCCTATAGCATGAGATATATCTCAATACTTCTAATACCAAACGTGAGATCCTTCCGATAACATGAGATGTGATATCCAAATCCTTCCCCTTCCAAACCTGAGACCCTCCCTTTAGCATGAGATTTGATATCCAACTCCTTCCCATTCCAATCCTGAGACCCTTCTTATAGCATGAGATGTGATATCTCAATGCTTCTAATACCAAACCTGAGATCCTTCCGATAGCATGAGATGTGATATCTCAATGCTTCTAATACCAAACCTGAGATCCTTCCTATAACATGAGATGTGATATCCAAATCCTTCCCCTTCCAAACCTGAGACCCTCCCTTTAGCATGAGATGTGATATCCAACTCCTTCCCATTCCATTCCTGAGACCCTTCTGATAGCATGAGATGTGATATCTCAATGCCTCTAATACCAAACCTGAGATCCTACCTCTAACATGAAATGTGATATCCAACTCTTTCCCCTTCCAAACCTGAGAGCCGTCCTATAGCATGAGATGTGATATCCAAGTCCTTCCCATTCCAATCCTGAGACCCTTCCTATAGCTTGAGATGTGATATCCAACTCCTTCCCATTCCAATTCTGAGACCCTTCCTATACTCTGAGACTTGATATCTCAATGCTTCTAATACCAAACCTGAGACCCGTAATACAACATGAGATGTGATATCCAAATCCTTCCCCTTCCAAACCTTAGACCCTTCCTTTATCATGAGATGTGATATCCAACTCCTTCCCATTCCAATCCTGAGACCCTTCCGATATCATGAGATGTGATATCTCAAAGCTTCTAATATCAAACTTGAAACCCTCCCTATAGCATGAGATGTGATATCCAAGTCCTTCCCATTCCAATCCTGAGACCCTTCCTATAGCATGAGATGTGATATCTCAATGCTTCTAATACCAAACCTGAGACCCTTCCTATAACATGAGATGGGAATATCCAACTCCTTCCCATTCCAATCCTGAGACCCTTCCAATAGCAGAGATGTGATATCTCAATGCTTATACCAAACCTGAGACCCTTCCTATGGCATGAGATGTGATATCCAACTCCTTGCCATTCAAATCCTGAGACCCTTCCTATAGCATGAGAAGGGATATCCAACTCCTTCCCAATCCAATCCTGAGACCCTTCCGATAGCAGAGACGTGATATCTCAATGCTTCTACCAAACCTGAGACCCTTCCTTTAGCATGAGATGTGATATCCAAATCCTTCACATTCCAATCCCGAGACCCTTCCTATAGCATGAGATGTGATGTCTCAATGCTTCTAATACCAAACCTGAGATCCTTCCTATAACATGAGATGTGATATCCAACTCCTTCCATTCCAATCCTGAGACCCGTCCTATAGCATGAGATGTGATATCTCAATGCTTATACCAAACCTGAGACCCTTCCTATAGCATGAGATGTGATATCCAACTACTTCCCATTCCAATCCTGAGACCCTTCCTATAGCATGAGATGTGATATCTCAATGCTTCTAATACCAAACCTGAGATCCTTCCTCTAACATGAAATGTGATATCCAACTCCTTCCCTTTCCAAACCTACGAGCCTATCTATAGCATGAGATGTGATATCCAAGTCCTTCCCATTCCAATCCTTAGACCCTTCCTACAGCATGCAATATGATATCTCAATGATTCTAATAACAAACCTGAGACCCATCCTATAGCATGAGATATGATATCCAAGTCCTTCCCATTCCAATCCTGAGACCCTTCCTATAACATGAAATGTGATATCCAACTCCTTCCCATTCCAACCTGAGACCCTTCCTACAGCATGCGATGTGATATCTCAATGATTCTAATACCAAACCAGAGACTCTTCCTATAACATGAGATGGGATATCCAACTCCTTCCCATTCCAATCCTGAGCCGCTTCCGATAGCAGAGATGTGATATCTCAATGCTTATACCAAACCTGAGACCCTTCCTATAACATGAGATGTGATATCCAACTCCTTCCCGTTCCAAACCTGAGACACTAACTATAGCATATGTGATATCCAACTGCTTCCCATTCCAAACATGAGACCCTTTCTATAGCAAGAAAGTAATATCCAACTCCTACCCATTCCAATCCTGAGACCCTTCCTATAGCAAGAGATGTGATATCCAAATCCTTCCCATTCTAATCCTGAGACCCTTCCTATAACATGAGATGTGATATCCAACTCCTTCCCATTCAAATCCTGAGACCCTTCCTATAGCATGAGAAGGGATATCCAACTCCTTCCCAATCCAATCCTGAGACCCTTCCGATAGCAGAGACGTGATATCTCAATGCTTCTACCAAACCTGAGACCCTTCCTTTAGCATGAGATGTGATATCCAAATCCTTCACATTCCAATCCTGAGACCCTTCCTATAGCATGAGATGTGATATCTCAATGCTTCTAATACCAAACCTGAGATCCTTCCTATAACATGAGATGTGATATCCAATTCCTTCCCATTCCAAACCTGAGACCCTTCCTATTGGATGAGATGTGATATCCAACTCCTTCCCATTCCAACCCTGAGACCCTTCCTATAGCATGAGATGTGATGTCTCAATGCTTCTAATACCAAACCTGAGATCCTTCCTATAACATGAGATGTGATATCCAACTCCTTCCATTCCAATCCTGAGACCCGTCCTATAGCATGAGATGTGATATCTCAATGCATATACCAAACCTGAGACCCTTCCTATAGCATGAGATGTGATATCCAACTACTTCCCATTCCAATCCTGAGACCCTTCCTATAGCATGAGATGTGATATCTCAATGCTTCTAATACCAAACCTGAGATCCCACCTCTAACATGAAATGTGATATCCAACTCCTTCCCTTTCCAAACCTAAGAGCCTATCTATAGCATGAGATGTGATATCCAAGTCCTTCCCATTCCAATCCTTAGACCCTTCCTACAGCATGCAATATGATATCTCAATGATTCTAATAACAAACCTGAGACCCATCCTATAGCATGAGATATGATATCCAAGTCCTTCCCATTCCAATCCTGAGACCCTTCCTATAACATGAAATGTGATATCCAACTCCTTCCCATTCCAACCTGAGACCCTTCCTATAGCATGAGATGGGATATCCAACTTCTTCCAAATCCAATACTGATACCTTTCCGATAGCATGAGATGTGATATCCCAATGCTTCTACCAAACCTGAGACCCATACTATGGCATGAGATGTGATATCAAACTCCTTCCCATTCCAATCCTGAGACCCTTCCTATAGCTTGAGGTGTGATATCCAACTCCTTCCCATTCCAATTCTGAGACCCTTCTTATACCATGAGACTTGATATCTCAATGCTTCTAATACCAAATCTGTGACCCGCCCTATAACATGAGATGTGATATCCAAATCCTTCCCCTTCCAAACCTTAGACCCTTCCTTTATCATGAGATGTGGTATCCAACTCCTTCCCATTCCAATCCTGAGACCCTTCCGATATCATGAGATTTGTTATCTCAATGCTTCTAATATAAAACTTGAGACCCTCCCTATAGCATGAGATGTGACATCCAAGTCCTTCCCATTCCAATCCTGAGACCCTTCCTATAGCATGAGATGTGATATCTCTATGCTTCTAATACCAAAAATGAGACCCTTCCTATAACATGAGATGGGATATCCAACTCCTTCCCATTCCAATCCTGAGACCCTTCCGATAGCAGAGATGTGATATCTCAATGCTTATACCAAATCTGAGACCCTTCCTATGGCCTGAGATGTCATATACAACTCCTTCCCATTCCAATCCTGAGACCCTTCCTTTAGCATGAGATGTGATATCTCAATGCTTATACCAAATCTGAGACCCTTCCTATAGCATGAGATGTGATATCCAAATCCTTCCCATTCCAATCCTGAGACCCTTCCTATAGCATGAGATGTGATATCTCAATGCTTATACCAAACCTGAGAGCCTACCTATAGCATGAGATGTGATATCCAAGTCCATCCCATTCCAATCCTTAGACCCTTCCTACAGCATGCAATGTGATATCTCAATGATTCTAATACCAAACCAGAGACTCTTACTATAACATGAGATGGGATATCCAACTCCTTCCCATTCCAATCCTGAGCCGCTTCCGATAGCAGAGATGTGATATCTCAATGCTTATACCAAACCTGAGACCCTTCCTATAACATGAGATGTGATATCCAACTCCTTCCCGTTCCAAACCTGAGACACTAACTATAGCATATGTGATATCCAACTCCTTCCCATTCCAAACATGAGACCCTTCCTATAGCAAGAAAGTAATATCCAACTCCTACCCATTCCAATCCTGAGACCCTTCCTATAGCAAGAGATGTGATATCCAAATCCTTCCCATTCCAATCCTGAGACCCTTCCTATAACATGAGATGTGATATCCAACTCCTTCCCAATCCAATCCTGAGACCCTTCCGATAGCAGAGATGTGATATCTCAATGCTTATACCAAACCTGAGACCCTTCCTATGGCATGAGATGTGATATCCAACTCCTTGCCATTCAAATCCTGAGACCCTTCCTATAGCATGAGAAGGGATATCCAACTCCTTCCCAATCCAATCCTGAGACCCTTCCGATAGCAGAGACGTGATATCTCAATGCTTCTACCAAACCTGAGACCCTTCCTTTAGCATGAGATGTGATATCCAAATCCTTCACATTCCAGTCCTGAGACCCTTCCTATAGCATGAGATGTGATATCTCAATGCTTCTAATACCAAACCTGAGATCCTTCCTATAACATAAGATGTGATATCCAATTCCTTCCCATTCCAAACCTGAGACCCTTCCTATTGTATGAGATGTGATATCCAACTCCTTCCCATTCCAACCCTGAGACCCTTCCTATAGCATGAGATGTGATGTCTCAATGCTTCTAATACCAAACCTGAGATTCTTCCTATAACATGAGATGTGATATCCAACTCCTTCCATTCCAATCCTGAGACCCGTCCCATAGCATGAGATGTGATATCTCAATGCTTATACCAAACCTGAGACCCTTCCTATAGCATGAGATGTGATATCCAACTACTTCCCATTCCAATCCTGAGACCCTTCCTATAGCATGAGATGTGATACCTCAATGCTTCTAATACCAAACCTGAGATCCTTCCTCTAACATGAAATGTGATATCCAACTCCTTCCCTTTCCAAACCTAAGAGCCTATCTATAGCATGAGATGTGATATCCAAGTCCTTCCCATTCCAACCCTTAGACCCTTCCTACAGCATGCAATATGATATCTCAATGATTCTAATAACAAACCTGAGACCCGTCCTATAACATGAGATGGGATATCCAACTCCTTCCCATTCCAATCCTGAGACACTTCCGATAGCAGAGATGTGATATCTCAATGCTTATACCAAACCTGAGACCCTTCCTATAACATGAGATGTGATATCCAAATCCTTCCTGTTCCAAACCTGAGACCCTTCCTTTAGCATGAGATGTGATATCCAGCTCCTTCCCATTCCAATCCTGAGACACTTCTGATAGCATGAGATGTGATATCTCAATGCTTCTAATATCAAAACTGAGACCCTCCCTATAGCATGATATGTGATATCTAAGTCCTTCCCATTCCAATCCTGAGACACTCCCTATAGCGTGAGATGTGATATCCAACTCTTTCCCATTCCAATCCTGAGACCCTTCCTATAGCATGAGATATATCTCAATACTTCTAATACCAAACGTGAGATCCTTCCGATAACATGAGATGTGATATCCAAATCCTTCCCCTTCCAAACCTGAGACCCTCCCTTTAGCATGAGATTTGATATCCAACTCCTTCCCATTCCAATCCTGAGACCCTTCTGATAGCATGAGATGTGATATCTCAATGCTTCTAATACCAAACCTGAGATCCTTCCGATAGCATGAGATGTGATATCTCAATGCTTCTAATACCAAACCTGAGATCCTTCCTATAACATGAGATGTGATATCCAAATCCTTCCCCTTCCAAACCTGAGACCCTCCCTTTAGCATGAGATGTGATATCCAACTCCTTCCCATTCCATTCCTGAGACCCTTCTGATAGCATGAGATGTGATATCTCAATGCCTCTAATACCAAACCTGAGATCCTACCTCTATCATGAAATGTGATATCCAACTCTTTCCCCTTCCAAACCTGAGAGCCGTCCTATAGCATGAGATGTGATATCCAAGTCCTTCCCATTCCAATCCTGAGACCCTTCCTATAGCTTGAGATGTGAGATCCAACTCCTTCCCATTCCAATTCTGAGACCCTTCCTATACTCTGAGACTTGATATCTCAATGCTTCTAATACCAAACCTGAGACCCGTAATATAACATGAGATGTGATATCCAAATCCTTCCCCTTCCAAACCTTAGACCCTTCCTTTATCATGAGATGTGATATCCAACTCCTTCCCATTCCAATCCTGAGACCCTTCCGATATCATGAGATGTGATATCTCAAAGCTTCTAATATCAAACTTGAAACCCTCCCTATAGCATGAGATGTGATATCCAAGTCCTTCCCATTCCAATCCTGAGACCCTTCCTATAGCATGAGATGTGATATCTCAATGCTTCTAATACCAAACCTGAGACCCTTCCTATAACATGAGATGGGAATATCCAACTCCTTCCCATTCCAATCCTGAGACCCTTCCGATAGCAGAGATGTGATATCTCAATGCTTATACCAAACCTGAGACCCTTCCTATGGCATGAGATGTGATATCCAACTCCTTGCCATTCAAATCCTGAGACCCTTCCTATAGCATGAGAAGGGATATCCAACTCCTTCCCAATCCAATCCTGAGACCCTTCCGATAGCAGAGACGTGATATCTCAATGCTTCTACCAAACCTGAGACCCTTCCTTTAGCATGAGATGTGATATCCAAATCCTTCACATTCCAATCCTGAGACCCTTCCTATAGCATGAGATGTGATGTCTCAATGCTTCTAATACCAAACCTGAGATCCTTCCTATAACATGAGATGTGATATCCAACTCCTTCCATTCCAATCCTGAGACCCGTCCTATAGCATGAGATGTGATATCTCAATGCTTATACCAAACCTGAGACCCTTCCTATAGCATGAGATGTGATATCCAACTCCTTCCCTTTCCAAACCTACGAGCCTATCTATAGCATGAGATGTGATATCCAAGTCCTTCCCATTCCAATCCTTAGACCCTTCCTACAGCATGCAATATGATATCTCAATGATTCTAATAACAAACCTGAGACCCATCCTATAGCATGAGATATGATATCCAAGTCCTTCCCATTCCAATCCTGAGACCCTTCCTATAACATGAAATGTGATATCCAACTCCTTCCCATTCCAACCTGAGACCCTTCCTATAGCATGAGATGGGATATCCAACTTCTTCCAAATCCAATACTGATACCCTTCCGATAGCATGAGATGTGATATCCCAATGCTTCTACCAAACCTGAGACCCATACTATGGCATGAGATGTGATATCAAACTCCTTCCCATTCCAATCCTGAGACCCTTCCTATAGCTTGAGGTGTGATATCCAACTCCTTCCCATTCCAATTCTGAGACCCTTCTTATACCATGAGACTTGATATCTCAATGCTTCTAATACCAAACCTGAGACCCGTCCTATAACATGAGATGTGATATCCAAATCCTTCCATTCCAATCCTGAGACCCGTCCTATAGCATGAGATGTGATATCTCAATGCTTATACCAAACCTGAGACCCTTCCTATAGCATGAGATGTGATATCCAACTCCTTCCCTTTCCAAACCTACGAGCCTATCTATAGCATGAGATGTGATATCCAACTCCTTGCCATTCAAATCCTGAGACCCTTCCTATAGCATGAGAAGGGATATCCAACTCCTTCCCAATCCAATCCTGAGACCCTTCCGATAGCAGAGACGTGATATCTCAATGCTTCTACCAAACCTGAGACCCTTCCTTTAGCATGAGATGTGATATCCAAATCCTTCACATTCCAATCCTGAGACCCTTCCTATAGCATGAGATGTGATGTCTCAATGCTTCTAATACCAAACCTGAGATCCTTCCTATAACATGAGATGTGATATCCAACTCCTTCCATTCCAATCCTGAGACCCGTCCTATAGCATGAGATGTGATATCTCAATGCTTATACCAAACCTGAGACCCTTCCTATAGCATGAGATGTGATATCCAACTCCTTCCCTTTCCAAACCTACGAGCCTATCTATAGCATGAGATGTGATATCCAAGTCCTTCCCATTCCAATCCTTAGACCCTTCCTACAGCATGCAATATGATATCTCAATGATTCTAATAACAAACCTGAGACCCATCCTATAGCATGAGATATGATATCCAAGTCCTTCCCATTCCAATCCTGAGACCCTTCCTATAACATGAAATGTGATATCCAACTCCTTCCCATTCCAACCTGAGACCCTTCCTATAGCATGAGATGGGATATCCAACTTCTTCCAAATCCAATACTGATACCCTTCCGATAGCATGAGATGTGATATCCCAATGCTTCTACCAAACCTGAGACCCATACTATGGCATGAGATGTGATATCAAACTCCTTCCCATTCCAATCCTGAGACCCTTCCTATAGCTTGAGGTGTGATATCCAACTCCTTCCCATTCCAATTCTGAGACCCTTCTTATACCATGAGACTTGATATCTCAATGCTTCTAATACCAAACCTGAGACCCGTCCTATAACATGAGATGTGATATCCAAATCCTTCCCCTTCCAAACCTTAGACCCTTCCTATTGGATGAGATGTGATATCCAACTCCTTCCCATTCCAACCCTGAGACCCTTCCTATAGCATGAGATGTGATGTCTCAATGCTTCTAATACCAAACCTGAGATTCTTCCTATAACATGAGATGTGATATCCAACTCCTTCCATTCCAATCCTGAGACCCGTCCCATAGCATGAGATGTGATATCTCAATGCTTATACCAAACCTGAGACCCTTCCTATAGCATGAGATGTGATATCCAACTACTTCCCATTCCAATCCTGAGACCCTTCCTATAGCATGAGATGTGATATCTCAATGCTTCTAATACCAAACCTGAGATCCTTCCTCTAACATGAAATGTGATATCCAACTCCTTCCCTTTCCAAACCTAAGAGCCTATCTATAGCATGAGATGTGATATCCAAGTCCTTCCCATTCCAACCCTTAGACCCTTCCTACAGCATGCAATATGATATCTCAATGATTCTAATAACAAACCTGAGACCCGTCCTATAACATGAGATGGGATATCCAACTCCTTCCCATTCCAATCCTGAGACACTTCCGATAGCAGAGATGTGATATCTCAATGCTTATACCAAACCTGAGACCCTTCCTATAACATGAGATGTGATATCCAAATCCTTCCCGTTCCAAACCTGAGACCCTTCCTTTAGCATGAGATGTGATATCCAGCTCCTTCCCATTCCAATCCTGAGACACTTCTGATAGCATGAGATGTGATATCTCAATGCTTCTAATATCAAAACTGAGACCCTCCCTATAGCATGATATGTGATATCTAAGTCCTTCCCATTCCAATCCTGAGACACTCCCTATAGCATGAGATGTGATATCCAACTCTTTCCCATTCCAATCCTGAGACCCTTCCTATAGCATGAGATATATCTCAATACTTCTAATACCAAACGTGAGATCCTTCCGATAACATGAGATGTGATATCCAAATCCTTCCCCTTCCAAACCTGAGACCCTCCCTTTAGCATGAGATTTGATATCCAACTCCTTCCCATTCCAATCCTGAGACCCTTCTGATAGCATGAGATGTGATATCTCAATGCTTCTAATACCAAACCTGAGATCCTTCCGATAGCATGAGATGTGATATCTCAATGCTTCTAATACCAAACCTGAGATCCTTCCTATAACATGAGATGTGATATCCAAATCCTTCCCCTTCCAAACCTGAGACCCTCCCTTTAGCATGAGATGTGATATCCAACTCCTTCCCATTCCATTCCTGAGACCCTTCTGATAGCATGAGATGTGATATCTCAATGCCTCTAATACCAAACCTGAGATCCTACCTCTAACATGAAATGTGATATCCAACTCTTTCCCCTTCCAAACCTGAGAGCCGTCCTATAGCATGAGATGTGATATCCAAGTCCTTCCCATTCCAATCCTGAGACCCTTCCTATAGCTTGAGATGTGATATCCAACTCCTTCCCATTCCAATTCTGAGACCCTTCCTATACTCTGAGACTTGATATCTCAATGCTTCTAATACCAAACCTGAGACCCGTAATATAACATGAGATGTGATATCCAAATCCTTCCCCTTCCAAACCTTAGACCCTTCCTTTATCATGAGATGTGATATCCAACTCCTTCCCATTCCAATCCTGAGACCCTTCCGATATCATGAGATGTGATATCTCAAAGCTTATAATATCAAACTTGAAACCCTCCCTATAGCATGAGATGTGATATCCAAGTCCTTCCCATTCCAATCCTGAGACCCTTCCTATAGCATGAGATGTGATATCTCAATGCTTCTAATACCAAACCTGAGACCCTTCCTATAACATGAGATGGGAATATCCAACTCCTTCCCATTCCAATCCTGAGACCCTTCCGATAGCAGAGATGTGATATCTCAATGCTTATACCAAACCTGAGACAGTTCCTATGGCATGAGATGTGATATCCAACTCCTTGCCATTCAAATCCTGAGACCCTTCCTATAGCATGAGAAGGGATATCCAACTCCTTCCCAATCCAATCCTGAGACCCTTCCGATAGCAGAGACGTGATATCTCAATGCTTCTACCAAACCTGAGACCCTTCCTTTAGCATGAGATGTGATATCCAAATCCTTCACATTCCAATCCTGAGACCCTTCCTATAGCATGAGATGTGATGTCTCAATGCTTCTAATACCAAACCTGAGATCCTTCCTATAACATGAGATGTGATATCCAACTCCTTCCATTCCAATCCTGAGACCCGTCCTATAGCATGAGATGTGATATCTCAATGCTTATACCAAACCTGAGACCCTTCCTATAGCATGAGATGTGATATCCAACTCCTTCCCTTTCCAAACCTACGAGCCTATCTATAGCATGAGATGTGATATCCAAGTCCTTCCCATTCCAATCCTTAGACCCTTCCTACAGCATGCAATATGATATCTCAATGATTCTAATAACAAACCTGAGACCCATCCTATAGCATGAGATATGATATCCAAGTCCTTCCCATTCCAATCCTGAGACCCTTCCTATAACATGAAATGTGATATCCAACTCCTTCCCATTCCAACCTGAGACCCTTCCTATAGCATGAGATGGGATATCCAACTTCTTCCAAATCCAATACTGATACCCTTCCGATAGCATGAGATGTGATATCCCAATGCTTCTACCAAACCTGAGACCCATACTATGGCATGAGATGTGATATCAAACTCCTTCCCATTCCAATCCTGAGACCCTTCCTATAGCTTGAGGTGTGATATCCAACTCCTTCCCATTCCAATTCTGAGACCCTTCTTATACCATGAGACTTGATATCTCAATGCTTCTAATACCAAACCTGAGACCCGTCCTATAACATGAGATGTGATATCCAAATCCTTCCCCTTCCAAACCTTAGACCCTTCCTTTATCATGAGATGTGGTATCCAACTCCTTCCCATTCCAATCCTGAGACCCTTCCGATATCATGAGATTTGTTATCTCAATGCTTCTAATATCAAACTTGAGACCCTCCCTATAGCATGAGATGTGACATCCAAGTCCTTCCCATTCCAATCCTGAGACCCTTCCTATAGCATGAGATGTGATATCTCTATGCTTCTAATACCAAACCTGAGACCCTTCCTATAACATGAGATGGGATATCCAACTCCTTCCCATTCCAATCCTGAGACCCTTCCGATAGCAGAGATGTGATATCTCAATGCTTATACCAAACCTGAGACCATTCCTATGGCCTGAGATGTCATATACAACTCCTTCCCATTCCAATCCTGAGACCCTTCCTTTAGCATGAGATGTGATATCTCAATGCTTATACCAAATCTGAGACCCTTCCTATAGCATGAGATGTGATATCCAAATCCTTCCCATTCCAATCCTGAGACCCTTCCTATAGCATGAGATGTGATATCTCAATGCTTATACCAAACCTGAGAGCCTACCTATAGCATGAGATGTGATATCCAAGTCCATCCCATTCCAATCCTTAGACCCTTCCTACAGCATGCGATGTGATATCTCAATGATTCTAATACCAAACAAGAGACTCTTACTATAACATGAGATGGGATATCCAACTCCTTCTCATTCCAATCCTGAGCCGCTTCCGATAGCAGAGATGTGATATCTCAATGCTTATACCAAACCTGAGACCCTTCCTATAACATGAGATGTGATATCCAACTCCTTCCCGTTCCAAACCTGAGACACTAACTATAGCATATGTGATATCCAACTCCTTCCCATTCCAAACATGAGACCCTTCCTATAGCAAGAAAGTAATATCCAACTCCTACCCATTCCTATCCTGAGACCCTTCCTATAGCAAGAGATGTGATATCCAAATCCTTCCCATTCCAATCCTGAGACCCTTCCAATAACATGAGATGTGATATCCAACTCCTTCCCATTCCAACCTGAGACACTTCCTATAGCATGAGAAGGGATATCCAACTACTTCCCAATCCAATCCTGAGACCCTTCCGATAGCAGAGATGTGATATCTCAATGCTTATACCAAACCCGAGACCCTTCCTATGGCATGAGATGTGATATCCAACTCCTTGCCATTCAAATCCTGAGACCCTTCCTATAGCATGAGAAGGGATATCCAACTCCTTCCCAATCCAATCCTGAGACCCTTCCGATAGCAGAGAAGTGATATCTCAATGCTTCTACCAAACCTGAGACCCTTCCTTTAGCATGAGATGTGATATCCAAATCCTTCACATTCCAATCCTGAGACCCTTCCTATAGCATGAGATGTTATATCTCAATGCTTCTAATACCAAACCTGAGATCCTTCCTATAACATGAGATGTGATATCCAATTCCTTCCCATTCCAAACCTGAGACCCTTCCTATTGGATGAGATGTGATATCCAACTCCTTCCCATTACAACCCTGAGACCCTTCCTATAACATGAGATGTGATGTCTCAATGCTTCTAATACCAAACCTGAGATCCTTCCTATAACATGAGATGTGATATCCAACTCCTTCCATTCCAATCCTGAGACCCGTCCTATAGCATGAGATGTGATATCTCAATGCTTATACCAAACCTGAGACCCTTCCTATAGCATGAGATGTGATATCCAACTACTTCAAATTCCAATCCTGAGACCCTTCCTATAGCATGAGATGTGATATCTCAATGCTTCTAAGACCAAACCTGAGATCCTTCCTCTAACATGAAATGTGATATCCAACTCCTTCCCTTTCCAAACCTAAGAGCCTATCTATAGCATGAGATGTGATATCCAAGTCCTTCCCATTCCAACCCTTAGACCCTTCCTACAGCATGCAATATGATATCTCAATGATTCTAATAACAAACCTGAGACCCGTCCTATAACATGAGATGGGATATCCAACTCCTTCCCATTCCAATCCTGAGACACTTCCGATAGCAGAGATGTGATATCTCAATGCTTCTAATATCAAAACTGAGACCCTCCCTATAGCATGATATGTGATATCTAAGTCCTTCCCATTCCAATCCTGAGACACTCCCTATAGCATGAGATGTGATATCCAACTCTTTCCCATTCCAATCCTGAGACCCTTCCTATAGCATGAGATATGATATCTCAATACTTCTAATACCAAACGTGAGATCCTTCCGATAACATGAGATGTGATATCCAAATCCTTCCCCTTCCAAACCTGAGACCCTCCCTTTAGCATGAGATGTGATATCCAACTCCTTCCCATTCCAATCCTGAGACCCTTCTGATAGCATGAGATGTGATATCTCAATGCTTCTAATACCAAACCTGAGATCCTTCCGATAGCATGAGATGTGATATCTCAATGCTTCTAATACCAAACGTGAGATCCTTCCGATAACATGAGATGTGATATCCAAATCCTTCCCCTTCCAAACCTGAGACCCTCCCTTTAGCATGAGATGTGATATCCAACTCCTTCCCATTCCATTCCTGAGACCCTTCTGATAGCATGAGATGTGATATCTCAATGCCTCTAATACCAAACCTGAGATCCTACCTCTAACTTGAAATGTGATATCCAACTCTTTCCCCTTCCAAACCTGAGAGCCTTCCTATAGCATGAGATGTGATATCCAAGTCCTTTCCATTCCAATCCTGAGACCCTTCCTATAGCTTGAGATGTGATATCCAACTCCTTCCCATTCCAATTCTGAGACCCTTCCTATACTCTGAGACTTGATATCTCAATGCTCCTAATACCAAACCTGAGACCCGTAATATAACATGAGATGTGATATCCAAATCCTTCCCCTTCCAAACCTTAGACCCTTCCTTTATCATGAGATGTGATATCCAACTCCTTCCCATTCCAATCCTGAGACCCTTCCGATATCATGAGATGTGATATCTCAAAGCTTCTAATATCAAACTTGAGACCCTCCCTATAGCATGAGATGTGATATCCAAGTCGTTCCCATTCCAATCCTGAGACCCTTCCTATAGCATGAGATGTGATATCTCAATGCTTCTAATACCAAACCTGAGACCCTTCCTATAACATGAGATGGGAATATCCAACTTCTTCCAAATCCAATACTGATACCCTTCCGATAGCATGAGATGTGATATCCCAATGCTTCTACCAAACCTGAGACCCATACTATGGCATGAGATGTGATATCAAACTCCTTCCCATTCCAATCCTGAGACCCTTCCTATAGCTTGAGGTGTGATATCCAACTCCTTCCCATTCCAATTCTGAGACCCTTCTTATACCATGAGACTTGATATCTCAATGCTTCTAATACCAAACCTGAGACCCGTCCTATAACATGAGATGTGATATCCAAATCCTTCCCCTTCCAAACCTTAGACCCTTCCTTTATCATGAGATGTGGTATCCAACTCCTTCCCATTCCAATCCTGAGACCCTTCCGATATCATGAGATTTGTTATCTCAATGCTTCTAATATCAAACTTGAGACCCTCCCTATAGCATGAGATGTGACATCCAAGTCCTTCCCATTCCAATCCTGAGACCCTTCCTATAGCATGAGATGTGATATCTCAATGCTTATACCAAACCTGAGAACCTTCCTATGGCCTGAGATGTCATATACAACTCCTTCCCATTCCAATCCTGAGACCCTTCCTTTAGCATGAGATGTGATATCTCAATGCTTATACCAAATCTGAGACCCTTCCTATAGCATGAGATGTGATATCCAAATCCTTCCCATTCCAATCCTGAGACCCTTCCTATAGCATGAGATGTGATATCTCAATGCTTATACCAAACCTGAGAGCCTACCTATAGCATGAGATGTGATATCCAAGTCCATCCCATTCCAATCCTTAGACCCTTCCTACAGCATGCGATGTGATATCTCAATGATTCTAATACCAAACCAGAGACTCTTACTATAACATGAGATGGGATATCCAACTCCTTCTCATTCCAATCCTGAGCCGCTTCCGATAGCAGAGATGTGATATCTCAATGCTTATACCAAACCTGAGACCCTTCCTATAACATGAGATGTGATATCCAACTCCTTCCCGTTCCAAACCTGAGACACTAACTATAGCATATGTGATATCCAACTCCTTCCCATTCCAAACATGAGACCCTTCCTAAAGCAAGAAAGTAATATCCAACTCCTACCCATTCCGATGCTGAGACCATTCCTATAAGAAGAGATGTGATATGCAAATCCTTCGCAATTCCGATCGTGAGACCCTTCCTATAACATGAGATGTGATATCCAACTCCTTCCCATTCCAACCTGAGACACTTCCTATAGCATGAGAAGGGATATCCAACTACTTCCCAATCCAATCCTGAGACCCTTCCGATAGCAGAGATGTGATATCTCAATGCTTATACCAAACCCGAGACCCTTCCTATGGCATGAGATGTGATATCCAACTCCTTGCCATTCAAATCCTAAGACCCTTCCTATAGCATGAGAAGGGATATCCAACTCCTTCCCAATCCAATCCTGAGACCCTTCTGATAGCAGAGACGTGATATCTCAATGCTTCTACCAAACCTGAGACCCTTCCTTTAGCATGAGATGTGATATCCAAATCCTTCACATTCCAATCCTGAGACCCTTCCTATAGCATGAGATGTTATATCTCAATGCTTCTAATAAAAAAACCTGAGATCCTTCCTATAACATGAGATTTGATATCCAATTCCTTCCCAATCCAAACCTGAGACCCTTCCTATTGGATGAGATGTGATATCCAACTCCTTCCCATTCCAACCCTGAGACCCTTCCTATAACATGAGATGTGATGTCTCAATGCTTCTAATACCAAACCTGAGATCCTTCCTATAACATGAGATGTGATATCCAACTCCTTCCATTCCAATCCTGAGACCCGTCCTATAGCATGAGATGTGATATCTCAATGCTTATACCAAACCTGAGACCCTTCCTATAGCATGAGATGTGATATCCAACTACTTCAAATTCCAATCCTGAGACCCTTCCTATAGCATGAGATGTGATATCTCAATGCTTCTAATACCAAACCTGAGATCCTTCCTCTAACATGAAATGTGATATCCAACTCCTTCCCTTTCCAAACCTAAGAGCCTATCTATAGCATGAGATGTGATATCCAAGTCCTTCCCATTCCAACCCTTAGACCCTTCCTACAGCATGCAATATGATATCTCAATGATTCTAATAATAAACCTGAGACCCGTCCTATAACATGAGATGGGATATCCAACTCCTTCCCATTCCAATCCTGAGACACTTCCGATAGCAGAGATGTGATATCTCAATGCTTATACCAAACCTGAGACCCTTCCTATAACATGAGATGTGATATCCAAATCCTTCCCGTTCCAAACCTGAGACCCTTCCTTTAGCATGAGATGTGATATCCAACTCCTTCCCGTTCCAAACCTGAGACCCTTCCTTTAGCATGAGATGTGATATCCAGCTCCTTCCCATTCCAATCCTGAGACACTTCCGATAGCATGAGACGTGATATCTCAATGCTTCTAATATCAAAACTGAGACCCTCCCTATAGCATGATATGTGATATCTAAGTCCTTCCCATTCCAATCCTGAGACACTCCCTATAGCATGAGATGTGATATCCAACTCTTTCCCATTCCAATCCTGAGACCCTTCCTATAGCATGAGATATGATATCTCAATACTTCTAATACCAAACGTGAGATCCTTCCGATAACATGAGATGTGATATCCAAATCCTTCCCCTTCCAAACCTGAGACCCTCCCTTTAGCATGAGATGTGATATCCAACTCCTTCCCATTCCAATCCTGAGACCCTTCTGATAGCATGAGATGTGATATCTCAATGCTTCTAATACCAAACCTGAGATCCTTCCGATAGCATGAGATGTGATATCTCAATGCTTCTAATACCAAACCTGAGATCCTTCCTATAACATGAGATGTGATATCCAAATCCTTCCCCTTCCAAACCTGAGACCCTCCCTTTAGCATGAGATGTGATATCCAACTCCTTCCCATTCCATTCCTGAGACCCTTCTGATAGCATGAGATGTGATATCTCAATGCCTCTAATACCAAACCTGAGATCCTACCTCTAACTTGAAATGTGATATCCAACTCTTTCCCCTTCCAAACCTGAGAGCCTTCCTATAGCATGAGATGTGATATCCAAGTCCTTTCCATTCCAATCCTGAGACCCATACTATGGCATGAGATGTGATATCAAACTCCTTCCCATTCCAATCCTGAGACCCTTCCTATAGCTTGAGGTGTGATATCCAACTCCTTCCCATTCCAATTCTGAGACCCTTCTTATACCATGAGACTTGATATCTCAATGCTTCTAATACCAAACCTGAGACCCGTCCTATAACATGAGATGTGATATCCAAATCCTTCCCCTTCCAAACCTTAGACCCTTCCTTTATCATGAGATGTGGTATCCAACTCCTTCCCATTCCAATCCTGAGACCCTTCCGATATCATGAGATTTGTTATCTCAATGCTTCTAATATCAAACTTGAGACCCTCCCTATAGCATGAGATGTGACATCCAAGTCCTTCCCATTCCAATCCTGAGACCCTTCCTATAGCATGAGATGTGATATCTCTATGCTTCTAATACCAAACCTGAGACCCTTCCTATAACATGAGATGGGATATCCAACTCCTTCCCATTCCAATCCTGAGACCCTTCCGATAGCAGAGATGTGATATCTCAATGCTTATACCAAACCTGAGACCCTTCCTATGGCCTGAGATGTCATATACAACTCCTTCCCATTCCAATCCTGAGACCCTTCCTTTAGCATGAGATGTGATATCTCAATGCTTATACCAAATCTGAGACCCTTCCTATAGCATGAGATGTGATATCCAAATCCTTCCCATTCCAATCCTGAGACCCTTCCTATAGCATGAGATGTGATATCTCAATGCTTATACCAAACCTGAGAGCCTACCTATAGCATGAGATGTGATATCCAAGTCCATCCCATTCCAATCCTTAGACCCTTCCTACAGCATGCGATGTGATATCTCAATGATTCTAATACCAAACCAGAGACTCTTACTATAACATGAGATGGGATATCCAACTCCTTCTCATTCCAATCCTGAGCCGCTTCCGATAGCAGAGATGTGATATCTCAATGCTTATACCAAACCTGAGACCCTTCCTATAACATGAGATGTGATATCCAACTCCTTCCCGTTCCAAACCTGAGACACTAACTATAGCATATGTGATATCCAACTCCTTCCCATTCCAAACATGAGACCCTTCCTATAGCAAGAAAGTAATATCCAACTCCTACCCATTCCAATCCTGAGACCCTTCCTATAGCAAGAGATGTGATATCCAAATCCTTCCCATTCCAATCCTGAGACCCTTCCTATAACATGAGATGTGATATCCAACTCCTTCCCATTCCAACCTGAGACACTTCCTATAGCATGAGAAGGGATATCCAACTACTTCCCAATCCAATCCTGAGACCCTTCCGATAGCAGAGATGTGATATCTCAATGCTTATACCAAACCCGAGACCCTTCCTATGGCATGAGATGTGATATCCAACTCCTTGCCATTCAAATCCTGAGACCCTTCCTATAGCATGAGAAGGGATATCCAACTCCTTCCCAATCCAATCCTGAGACCCTTCCGATAGCAGAGACGTGATATCTCAATGCTTCTACCAAACCTGAGACCCTTCCTTTAGCATGAGATGTGATATCCAAATCCTTCACATTCCAATCCTGAGACCCTTCCTATAGCATGAGATGTTATATCTCAATGCTTCTAATAAAAAAACCTGAGATCCTTCCTATAACATGAGATGTGATATCCAATTCCTTCCCAATCCAAACCTGAGACCCTTCCTATTGGATGAGATGTGATATCCAACTCCTTCCCATTCCAACCCTGAGACCCTTCCTATAACATGAGATGTGATGTCTCAATGCTTCTAATACCAAACCTGAGATCCTTCCTATAACATGAGATGTGATATCCAACTCCTTCCATTCCAATCCTGAGACCCGTCCTATAGCATGAGATGTGATATCTCAATGCTTATACCAAACCTGAGACCCTTCCTATAGCATGAGATGTGATATCCAACTACTTCAAATTCCAATCCTGAGACCCTTCCTATAGCATGAGATGTGATATCTCAATGCTTCTAATACCAAACCTGAGATCCTTCCTCTAACATGAAATGTGATATCCAACTCCTTCCCTTTCCAAACCTAAGAGCCTATCTATAGCATGAGATGTGATATCCAAGTCCTTCCCATTCCAACCCTTAGACCCTTCCTACAGCATGCAATATGATATCTCAATGATTCTAATAATAAACCTGAGACCCGTCCTATAACATGAGATGGGATATCCAACTCCTTCCCATTCCAATCCTGAGACACTTCCGATAGCAGAGATGTGATATCTCAATGCTTATACCAAACCTGAGACCCTTCCTATAACATGAGATGTGATATCCAAATCCTTCCCGTTCCAAACCTGAGACCCTTCCTTTAGCATGAGATGTGATATCCAACTCCTTCCCGTTCCAAACCTGAGACCCTTCCTTTAGCATGAGATGTGATATCCAGCTCCTTCCCATTCCAATCCTGAGACACTTCTGATAGCATGAGACGTGATATCTCAATGCTTCTAATATCAAAACTGAGACCCTCCCTATAGCATGATATGTGATATCTAAGTCCTTCCCATTCCAATCCTGAGACACTCCCTATAGCATGAGATGTGATATCCAACTCTTTCCCATTCCAATCCTGAGACCCTTCCTATAGCATGAGATATGATATCTCAATACTTCTAATACCAAACGTGAGTCCTTCCGATAACATGAGATGTGATATCCAAATCCTTCCCCTTCCAAACCTGAGACCCTCCCTTTAGCATGAGATGTGATATCCAACTCCTTCCCATTCCAATCCTGAGACCCTTCTGATAGCATGAGATGTGATATCTCAATGCTTCTAATACCAAACCTGAGATCCTTCCGATAGCATGAGATGTGATATCTCAATGCTTCTAATACCAAACCTGAGATCCTTCCTATAACATGAGATGTGATATCCAAATCCTTCCCCTTCCAAACCTGAGACCCTCCCTTTAGCATGAGATGTGATATCCAACTCCTTCCCATTCCATTCCTGAGACCCTTCTGATAGCATGAGATGTGATATCTCAATGCCTCTAATACCAAACCTGAGATCCTACCTCTAACTTGAAATGTGATATCCAACTCTTTCCCCTTCCAAACCTGAGAGCCTTCCTATAGCATGAGATGTGATATCCAAGTCCTTTCCATTCCAATCCTGAGACCCTTCCTATAGCTTGAGATGTGATATCCAACTCCTTCCCATTCCAATTCTGAGACCCTTCCTATACTCTGAGACTTGATATCTCAATGCTTCTAATACCAAACCTGAGACCCGTAATATAACATGAGATGTGATATCCAAATCCTTCCCCTTCCAAACCTTAGACCCTTCCTTTATCATGAGATGTGATATCCAACTCCTTCCCATTCCAATCCTGAGACCCTTCCGATATCATGAGATGTGATATCTCAAAGCTTCTAATATCAAACTTGAGACCCTCCCTATAGCATGAGATGTGATATCCAAGTCGTTCCCATTCCAATCCTGAGACCCTTCCTATAGCATGAGATGTGATATCTCAATGCTTCTAATACCAAACCTGAGACCCTTCCTATAACATGAGATGGGAATATCCAACTCCTTCCCATTCCAATCCTGAGACCCTTCCGATAGCAGAGATGTGATATCTCAATGCTTATACCAAACCTGAGACCCTTCCTATGGCATGAGATGTGATATCCAACTCCTTGCCATTCAAATCCTGAGACCCTTCCTATAGCATGAGAAGGGATATCCAACTCCTTCCCAATCCAATCCTGAGACCCTTCCGATAGCAGAGACGTGATATCTCATTGCTTCTACCAAACCTGAGACCCTTCCTTTAGCATGAGATGTGATATCCAAATCCTTCACATCCCAATCCTGAGACCCTTCCTATAGCATGTGATGTGATATCTCAATGCTTCTAATACCAAACCTGAGATCCTTCCTATAACATGAGATGTGATATCCAACTCCTTCCCTTTCCAAACCTAAGAGCCTATCTATAGCATGAGATGTGATATCCAAGTCCTTCCCATTCCAATCCTTAGACCCTTCCTACAGCATGCAATATGATATCTCAATGATTCTAAAAAAAAACCTGAGACCCGTCCTATAGCATGAGATATGATATCCAAGTCCTTCCCTTTCCAATCCTGAGACCCTTCCTATAACATGAAATGTGATATCCAACTCCTTCCCATTCCAACCTGAGACCCTTCCTATAGCATGAGATGGGATATCCAACATCTTCCAAATCCAATACTGATACCCTTCCGATACCATGAGATGTGATATCCCAATGCTTCTACCAAACCTGAGACCCATACTATGGCATGAGATGTGATATCAAACTCCTTCCCATTCCAATCCTGAGACCCTTCCTATAGCTTGAGGTGTGATATCCAACTCCTTCCCATTCCAATTCTGAGACCCTTCTTATACCATGAGACTTGATATCTCAATGCTTCTAATACCAAACCTGAGACCCGTCCTATAACATGAGATGTGATATCCAAATCCTTCCCCTTCCAAACCTTAGACCCTTCCTTTATCATGAGATGTGATATCCAACTCCTTCCCATTCCAATCCTGAGACCCTTCCGATATCATGAGATTTGTTATCTCAATGCTTCTAATATCAAACTTGAGACCCTCCCTATAGCATGAGATGTGACATCCAAGTCCTTCCCATTCCAATCCTGAGACCCTTCCTATAGCATGAGATGTGATATCTCTATGCTTCTAATACCAAACCTGAGACCCTTCCTATAACATGAGATGGGATATCCAACTCCTTCCCATTCCAATCCTGAGACCCTTCCGATAGCAGAGATGTGATATCTCAATGCTTATACCAAACCTGAGAACCTTCCTATGGCCTGAGATGTCATATACAACTCCTTCCCATTCCAATCCTGAGACCCTTCCTTTAGCATGAGATGTGATATCTCAATGCTTATACCAAATCTGAGACCCTTCTTATAGCATGAGATGTGATATCCAATTCCTTCCCATTCCAATCCTGAGACCCTTCCTATAGCATGAGATGTGATATCTCAATGCTTATACCAAACCTGAGAGCCTACCTATAGCATGAGATGTGATATCCAAGTCCATCCCATTCCAATCCTTAGACCCTTCCTACAGCATGCGATGTGATATCTCAATGATTCTAATACCAAACCAGAGACCCGTCCTATAACATGAGATGTGATATCCAACTCCTTCCCGTTCCAAACCTGAGACACTAACTATAGCATATGTGATATCCAACTCCTTCCCATTCCAAACATGAGACCCTTCCTATAGCAAGAAAGTAATATCCAACTCCTACCCATTCCAATCCTGAGACCCTTCCTATAGCAAGAGATGTGATATCCAAATCCTTCATATTCCAATCCTGAGACCCTTCCTATAACATGAGATGTGATATCCAACTCCTTCCCATTCCAACCTGAGACACTTCCTATAGCATGAGAAGGGATATCCAACTCCTTCCCAATCCAATCCTGAGACCCTTCCGATAGCAGAGATGTGATATCTCAATGCTTATACCAAACCTGAGACCCTTCCTATGGCATGAGATGTGATATCCAACTCCTTGCCATTCAAATCCTGAGACCCTTCCTATAGCATGAGATGTGATATCTCTATGCTTCTAATACCAAACCTGAGACCCTTCCTATAACATGAGATGGGATATCCAACTCCTTCCCATTCCAATCCTGAGACCCTTCCGATAGCAGAGATGTGATATCTCAATGCTTATACCAAACCTGAGAACCTTCCTATGGCCTGAGATGTCATATACAACTCCTTCCCATTCCAATCCTGAGACCCTTCCTTTAGCTTGAGATGTGATATCTCAATGCTTATACCAAATCTGAGACCCTTCCTATAGCATGAGATGTGATATCCAATTCCTTCCCATTCCAATCCTGAGACCCTTCCTATAGCATGAGATGTGATATCTCAATGCTTATACCAAACCTGAGAGCCTACCTATAGCATGAGATGTGATATCCAAGTCCATCCCATTCCAATCCTTAGACCCTTCCTACAGCATGTGATGTGATATCTCAATGATTCTAATACCAAACCAGAGACTCTTCCTATAACATGAGATGGGATATCCAACTCCTTCCCATTCCAATCCTGAGCCGCTTCCGATAGCAGAGATGTGATATCTCAATGCTTATACCAAACCTGAGACCCTTCCTATAACATGAGATGTGATATCCAACTCCTTCCCGTTCCAAACCTGAGACACTAACTATAGCATATGTGATATCCAACTCCTTCCCATTCCAAACATGAGACCCTTCCTATAGCAAGAAAGTAATATCCAACTCCTACCCATTCCAATCCTGAGACCCTTCCTATAGCAAGAGATGTGATATCCAAATCCTTCCCATTCCAATCCTGAGACCCTTCCTATAACATGAGATGTGATATCCAAATCCTTCCCATTCCAACCCGAGACACTTCCTATAGCATGAGAAGGGATATCCAACTCCTTCCCAATCCAATCCTGAGACCCTTCCGATAGCAGAGATGTGATATCTCAATGCTTATACCAAACCTGAGACCCTTCCTATGGCATGAGATGTGATATCCAACTCCTTCCCAATCCAATCCTGAGACCCTTTCGATAGCAGAGACGTGATATCTCAATGCTTCTACCAAACCTGAGACCCTTCCTTTAGCATGAGATGTGATATCCAAATCCTTCACATTCCAATCCTGAGACCCTTCCTATAGCATGAGATGTGATATCTCAATGCTTCTAATACCAATCCTGAGATCCTTCCTATAACATGAGATGTGATATCCAATTCCTTCCCATTCCAAACCTGAGACCCTTCCTATTGGATGAGATGTGATATCCAACTCCTTCCCATTCCAACCCTGAGACCCTTCCTATAGCATGAGATGTGATGTCTCAATGCTTCTAATACCAAACCTGAGATCCTTCCTATAACATGAGATGTGATATCCAACTCCTTCCATTCCAATCCTGAGACCCGTCCTATAGCATGAGATGTGATATCTCAATGCTTATACCAAACCTGAGTCCCTTCCTATAGCATGAGATGATATATCCAACTGCTTCCCATTCCAATCCTGAGACCCTTCCTATAGCATGAGATGTGATATCTCAATGCTTCTAATACCAAACCTGAGATCCTTCCTCTAACATGAAATGTGATATCCAACTCCTTCCCTTTCCAAACCTAAGAGCCTATCTATAGCATGAGATGTGATATCCACGTCCTTCCCATTCCAACCCTTAGACCCTTCCTACAGCATGCAATATGATATCTCAATGATTCTAATAACAAACCTGAGACCCGTCCTATAACATGAGATGGGATATCCAACTCCTTCCCATTCCAATCCTGAGACACTTCCGATAGCAGAGATGTGATATCTCAATGCTTATACCAAACCTGAGACCCTTCCTATAACATGAGATGTGATATCCAAATCCTTCCCGTTCCAAACCTGAGACCCTTCCTTTAGCATGAGATGTGATATCCAGCACCTTCCCATTCCAATCCTGAGACACTTCCGATAGCATGAGATGTGATATCTCAATGCTTCTAATATCAAAACTGAGACCCTCCCTATAGCATGATATGTGATATCTAAGTCCTTCCCATTCCAATCCTGAGACCCTCCCTATAGCATGAGATGTGATATCCAACTCCTTCCCATTCCAATCCTGAGACCCTTCCTATAGCATGAGATATGATATCTCAATACTTCTAATACCAAACGTGAGATCCTTCCGATAACATGAGATGTGATATCCAAATCCTTCCCCTTCCAAACCTGAGACCCTCCCTTTAGCATGAGATGTGATATCCAACTCCTTCCTATTCCAATCCTGAGACTCTTCTGATAGCATGAGATGTGATATCTCAATGCTTCTAATACCAAACCTGAGATCCTTCCGATAGCATGAGATGTGATATCTCAATGCTTCTAATACCAAACCTGAGATCCTTCCTATAACATGAGATGTGATATCCAAATCCTTCCCCTTCCAAACCTGAGACCCTCCCTTTAGCATGAGATGTGATATCCAACTCCTTCCCATTCCATTCCTGAGACCCTTCTGATAGCATGAGATGTGATATCTCAATGCCTCTAATACCAAACCTGAGATCATACCTCTAACATGAAATGTGATATCCAACTCTTTCCCCTTCCAAACCTGAGAGCCTTCCTATAGCATGAGATGTGATATCCAAGTCCTTCCCATTCCAATCCTGAGACCCTTCCTATAGCTTGAGATGTGATATCCAACTCCTTCCCATTCCAATTCTGAGACCCTTCCTATACTATGAGACTTGATATCTCAATGCTTCTAATACCAAACGTGAGACCCGTAATATAACATGAGATGTGATATCCAAATCCTTCCCCTTCCAAACCTTAGACCCTTCCTTTATCATGAGATGTGATATCCAACTCCTTCCCATTCCAATCCTGAGACCCTTCCGATATCATGAGATGTGATATCTCAAAGCTTCTAATATCAAACTTGAGACCCTCCCTATAGCATGAGATATGATATCCAAGTCCTTCCCATTCCAATCCTGAGACCCTTCCTATAGCATGAGATGTGATATCTCAATGCTTCTAATACCAAACCTGAGACCCTTCCTATAACATGAGATGGGAATATCCAACTCCTTCCCATTCCAATCCTGAGACCCTTCCGATAGCAGAGATGTGATATCTCAATGCTTATACCAAACCTGAGATCCTTCCTATAACATGAGATGTGATATCCAACTCCTTCCCATTCCAATCCTGAGACACTTCCTATAGCATGAGATGTGATATCTCACTGCTTATACCAAACCTGAGACCCTTCCCATAGCATGAGATGTGATATCCAACTCCTTCCCATTCCAATCCTCAGACCCTTCCTATAGCATGAGATGTGATATCTCAATGCTTCTAATATCAAACTTGAGACCCTACCTATAGCATGAGATGTGATATCGAAGTCCTTCCCATTCCAATCCTGAGACACTTCCTATAGCATGAGATGTGATATCCAACTCCTTCCCATTCCAATCCTGAGACCCTTCCTATAGCATGAGATGTGATATCTCAATGCTTCTAATACCAAACCTGAGACCCTTCCTATAGCATGAGATGTGATATCCAACTACTTCCCATTCCAATCCTGAGACCCTTCCTATAGCATGAGATGTGATATCTCAATGCTTCTAATACCAAACCTGAGATCCTTCCTATAACATGAGATGTGATATCCAACTCCTTCCATTCCAATCCTGAGACCCGTCCTATAGCATGAGATGTGATATCTCAATGCTTATACCAAACCTGAGACCCTTCCTATAGCATGAGATGTGATATCCAACTACTTCCCATTCCAATCCTGAGACCCTTCCTATAGCATGAGATGTGATATCTCAATGCTTCTAATACCAAACCTGAGATCCTTCCTCTAACATGAAATGTGATATCCAACTCCTTCCCTTTCCAAACCTAAGAGCCTATCTATAGCATGAGATGTGATATCCAGGTCCTTCCCATTCCAATCCTTAGACCCTTCCTACAGCATGCAATATGATATCTCAATGATTCTAATAACAAACCTGAGACCCGTCCTATAGCATGAGATATGATATCCAAGTCCTTCCCATTCCAATCCTGAGACCCTTCCTATAACATGAAATGTGATATCCAACTCCTTCCCATTCCAACCTGAGACCCTTCCTATAGCATGAGATGGGATATCCAACTTCTTCCAAATCCAATACTGATACCCTTCCGATAGCATGAGATGTGATATCCCAATGCTTCTACCAAACCTGAGACCCATACTATGGCATGAGATGTGATATCAAACTCCTTCCCATTCCAAACCTTAGACCCTTCCTTTATCATGAGATGTGATATCCAACTCCTTCCCATTCCAATCCTGAGACCCTTCCGATATCATGAGATTTGTTATCTCAATGCTTCTAATATCAAACTTGAGATCCTCCCTATAGCATGAGATGTGACATCCAAGTCCTTCCCATTCCAATCCTGAGACCCTTCCTATAGCATGAGATGTGATATCTCTATGCTTCTAATACCAAACCTGAGACCCTTCCTATAACATGAGATGGGATATCCAACTCCTTCCCATTCCAATCCTGAGACCTTTCCGATAGCAGAGATGTGATATCTCAATGCTTATACCAAACCTGAGAACCTTCCTATGGCCTGAGATGTCATATACAACTCCTTCCCATTCCAATCCTGAGACCCTTCCTTTAGCATGAGATGTTATATCTCTCTGCTTATACCAAATCTGAGACCCTTCCTATAGCATGAGATGTGATATCCAATTCCTTCCCATTCCAATCCTGAGACCCTTCCTATAGCATGAGATATGATATCTCAATGCTTATACCAAACCTGAGAGCCTACCTATAGCATGAGATGTGATATCCAAGTCCATCCCATTCCAATCCTTAGACCCTTCCTACAGCATGCGATGTGATATCTCAATGATACTAATACCAAACCAGAGACTCTTCCTATAACATGAGATGGGATATCCAACTCCTTCCCATTCCAATCCTGAGCCGCTTCCGATAGCAGAGATGTGATATCTCAATGCTTATACCAAACCTGAGACCCTTCCTATAACATGAGATGTGATATCCAACTCCTTCCCGTTCCAAACCTGAGACACTAACTATAGCATATGTGATATCCAACTCCTTCCCATTCCAAACATGAGACCCTTCCTATAGCAAGAAAGTAATATCCAACTCCTACCCATTCCAATCCTGAGACCCTTCCTATAGCAAGAGATGTGATATCCAAATCCTTCCCATTCCAATCCTGAGACCCTTCCTATAACATGAGATGTGATATCCAACTCCTTCCCATTCCAACCTGAGACACTTCCTATAGCATGAGAAGGGATATCCAACTCCTTCCCAATCCAATCCTGAGACCCTTCCGATAGCAGAGATGTGATATCTCAATGCTTATACCAAACCTGAGACCCTTCCTATGGCATGAGATGTGATATCCAACTCCTTGCCATTCAAATCCTGAGACCCTTCCTATAGCATGAGAAGGGATATCCAACTCCTTCCCAATCCAATCCTGAGACCCTTCCGATAGCAGAGACGTGATATCTCAATGCTTCTACCAAACCTGAGACCCTTCCTTTAGCATGAGATGTGATATCCAAATCCTTCACATTCCAATCCTGAGACCCTTCCTATAGCATGAGATGTGATATCTCAATGCTTCTAATACCAAACCTGAGATCCTTCCTATAACATGAGATGTGATATCCAATTCCTTCCCATTCCAAACCTGAGACCCTTCCTATTGGATGAGATGTGATATCCAACTCCTTCCCATTCCAACCCTGAGACCCTTCCTATAGCATGAGATGTGATGTCTCAATGCTTCTAATACCAAACCTGAGATCCTTCCTATAACATGAGATGTGATATCCAACTCCTTCCATTCCAATCCTGAGACCCGTCCTATAGCATGAGATGTGATATCTCAATGCTTATACCAAACCTGAGACCCTTCCTATAGCATGAGATGTGATATCCAACTGCTTCCCTTTCCAAACCTAAGAGCCTATCTATAGCATGAAATGTGATATCCAAGTCCTTCACATTCCAACCCTTAGACCCTTCCTACAGCATGCAATATGATATCTCAATGATTCTAATAACAAACCTGAGACCCGTCCTATAACATGAGATGGGATATCCAACTCCTTCCCATTCCAATCCTGAGACACTTCCGATAGCAGAGATGTGATATCTCAATGCTTATACCAAACCTGAGACCCTTCCTATAACATGAGATGTGATATCCAAATCCTTCCCGTTCCAAACCTGAGACCCTTCCTTTAGCATGAGATGTGATATCCAGCTCCTTCCCATTCCAATCCTGAGACACTTCCGATAGCATGAGATGTGATATCTCAATGCTTCTAATATCAAAACTGAGACCCTCCCTATAGCATGATATGTGATATCTAAGTCCTTCCCATTCCAATCCTGAGACCCTCCCTATAGCATGAGATGTGATATCCAACTCCTTCCCATTCCAATCCTGAGACCCTTCCTATAGCATGAGATATGATATCTCAATACTTCTAATACCAAACGTGAGATCCTTCCGATAACATGAGATGTGATATCCAAATCCTTCCCCTTCCAAACCTGAGACCCTCCCTTTAGCATGAGATGTAATATCCAACTCCTTCCTATTCCAATCCTGAGACCCTTCTGATAGCATGAGATGTGATATCTCAATGCTTCTAATACCAAACCTGAGATCCTTCCGATAGCATGAGATGTGATATCTCAATGCTTCTAATACCAAACCTGAGATCCTTCCTATAACATGAGATGTGATATCCAATTCCTTCCCATTCCAAACCTGAGACCCTTCCTATTGGATGAGATGTGATATCCAACTCCTTCCCATTCCAACCCTGAGACCCTTCCTATAGCATGAGATGTGATGTCTCAATGCTTCTAATACCAAACCTGAGATCCTTCCTATAACATGAGATGTGATATCCAACTCCTTCCATTCCAATCCTGAGATCCGTCCTATAGCATGAGATGTGATATCTCAATGCTTATACCAAACCCGAGACCCTTCCTATAGCATGAGATGTGATATCCAACTGCTTCCCATTCCAATCCTGAGACCCTTCCTATAGCATGAGATGTGATATCTCAATGCTTCTAATACCAAACCTGAGATCCTTCCTCTAACATGAAATGTGATATCCAACTCCTTCCCTTTCCAAACCTAAGAGCCTATCTATAGCATGAGATGTGATATCCAAGTCCTTCACATTCCAACCCTTAGACCCTTCCTACAGCATGCAATATGATATCTCAATGATTCTAATAACAAACCTGAGACCCGTCCTATAACATGAGATGGGATATCCAACTCCTTCCCATTCCAATCCTGAGACACTTCCGATAGCAGAGATGTGATATCTCAATGCTTATACCAAACCTGAGACCCTTCCTATAACATGAGATGTGATATCCAAATCCTTCCCGTTCCAAACCTGAGACCCTTCCTTTAGCATGAGATGTGATATCCAGCTCCTTCCCATTCCAATCCTCAGACCCTTCCTATAGCATGAGATGTGATATCTCAATGCTTCTAATATCAAACTTGAGACCCTACCTATAGCATGAGATGTGATATCCAAGTCCTTCCCATTCCAATCCTGAGACACTTCCTATAGCATGAGATGTGATATCCAACTCTTTCCCATTCCAATCCTGAGACCCTTCCTATAGCATGAGATATGATATCTCAATACTTCTAATACCAAACGTGAGATCCTTCCGATAACATGAGATGTGATATCCAAATCCTTCCCCTTCCAAACCTGAGACCCTCCCTTTAGCATGAGATGTAATATCCAACTCCTTCCTATTACAATCCTGAGACCCTTCTGATAGCATGAGATGTGATATCTCAATGCTTCTAATACCAAACCTGAGATCCTTCCGATAGCATGAGATGTGATATCTCAATGCTTCTAATACCAAACCTGAGATCCTTCCTATAACATGAGATGTGATATCCAAATCCTTCCCCTTCCAAACCTGAGACCCTCCCTTTAGCATGAGATGTGATATCCAACTTGTAGGGTATTTTGTGGAGATTTGGGGCCTGACGGTATTTTATTACCGCCGAAAAATAACTTAGCAATAATCACTCTTTGTATTCAGATTTGGCCATGTGCAACAATAATACAATGGACATGCATTATTTCAGCACCCAGACCTGCTTATTTGGTATACGTGGTTGGTGGTATTTTGGTGAGCATAATTCCATTGTTTTATTTGTGGCCCCAATGTCCAGAATCCCTTATCTTCGCTTAGATTTTTCGTGTGATCACTAGAGAGACCTCAGACCTGCATTCTAGGGATACCACAATTTCCAGTGATAGTGTTGGTGCGCCACCATGGGCAAACTCACTGACTTATTTACGACAGAGAGCTATATGTGGTAGTCTTGTGGTAATTTCCACTACCTTATATACGGTAGGGAGCTATGTTCAGAGAGTCTCTCTTCCCGTTGGCTCATGTACCTCCAACAAGTTATGCTACAGTTACTCACAATTATTCATACTGATTCTGACATACACACATCTGTCTTAAAATGACCATTGCACTGTTTAAAAATCTCCCCACATCATTGGCATTGTAATGGTAAATAGAAAATAAACCACCCGTCTGTTTTCAAATATTTTCTGTATTATAAAAGTTGCATTTAGACATGATCTCATTCTTTACAGCAATAAAATGGAACAATCAAAGCATTTTCTATGACACACTGCAATTATAGTGGCGGAGAACAGAACTTAAATTGCAACATTAGCACTTGATTAAGACACGCACGGGACTTTCATTTTTCTACACTGACTGCATATTTCCGTGCACACACACAGCTCCCCCAGTTAGGTAATTACCTTATCTGTTCAGAGGCTTCTCTCTGTGAATGTGGCTCTCTTGGATTAACTCCAGCAAAAAGGAACGCTTGCCTTCTCAAGCCGGGGTCATTGCCTGGAATTCTCAGCTTTTTCAGATAGGACTGCCTCAGCCAGTGGACAGGTTTTTCTTTCTGCTCTCCCCAATGTCGACTGCAGCAGGACACCGGAATTTGCATTCAGTCAGGACCCCACAGCCAGGTCTTCTCCCCAGTAGTGCAGAAAGATGTCTCCCTGTCTTTTTCCCTGCTACTGCCCACTAAAACTTTCCTCTCAGCCCTCTTTATGACGTGTCCCAATGAAATCCATCATCTCTCATCCTCCTACTCTTCAACAATAGCTTCGCTTATACATTTGCAATTGTTGCAAATCTGACTTCCTCCTTCCTGCCGTTACTGTGCACAACAACACGGATAATCAGGCAGAGAAGAGAAGAAAAAAAAATCTGCACACTCATTTAACTGGTTTTCAGAGTATGCCTAATTCTGCAGTAGAGAACACATTTTATTAGTGGGTTATATTAAAATAAGGTTTTATTAGTCAGGTTAATGGTTAATAGGTTAGCTGTTAATTTTCAAATGTGTCTCTAGCAATATAGGCATTTCAGGTGAAAAATAGTGTGCATTTTTAAATGAACACGTGTGCTTTTAACTGCAAAAATAGATTTGCATCTTATATGTTAAAATCGTTTTTTACTGAATAGTCTGTCTTTCCTTGTTAATCTGCTAACCCATATAGCAATGCACCGCACCCTTGTGGTGGTGGTGCTGCAAAAAAAATTGTGCTACTTGTGCAGTATTGCTGTACTGTGTACTGTAACACGCCAAATATCCTTACATATACCCTCCTTTTTTTTTTAGAACTTGGCTATAATCCAAGCCAATTCCTAAAAACAACTTGTTCTTTCTTTTTCTCTTAAAATGCATGTGTATTGGGATATCTTTCTCTTCCTGACGTAGTCAGTAAAATCAGTAACATTTTCATTTTTACTGATAGCACAATCAACCATCCACCCATGATTAGCACCAGGATAGCCAAACCCACTATTGAGCGTTCCCCCCAGGTTCCCCAATTAAATCTTTCCACTTCGATTATGCCCAGATTACTAATTGTAATATTGTTTTTTCGCAAATTCATTTTCATAACATGTCTTTCTTTATGATTCAATAAATATTCCACATCTGGATCTATTGGAAAAGTATCCCTTTGAAAAAAATCGATATTTTCCACTTGGCTTTCCCAAACATCATTTGTTACATGGAACAATGTTAATCCCCCAATTGACACAATTGCATCCTTTGGAACCTGTAAATAAAAAACATTATATTTTACCTGTTTAACCACGTATGTTCCATGGTTTAAATGTACTACCGTCATGTTCTTTAAACAGGTGCTGACCAACCATTTACCTCTGACCATCTTAGCCTGTGCCATTTCTTCACTCCCCATATTACTAATAATCACTTCACATCCCTCTGATATACTTGGGTCAGATTTCAATCCACAAATAGCATCTGTGGCATCAGGAACAAACGGTTTACCTGGACACATATAATTTTGTTCTTTAAATGTTACACATGTTTCCAGGTTTGGTATTAAATAAACTTCAGGTTCCCATGACTGAAATGCCACCACTTCTGGAGTCTTAATCTTAATGAATTTGTCCTCTTGCCAAAATCCCACATTGTGTACCCACTTCGTTTGATAAATAAGTTCAGGGGCTACAAATGGGATGCATAGCAAAAATCCGATCTCTAGTCTTTCCAAGTCCACATATAACGGCATTGCATTCCCCATTTCGAATGCAATTTTTATCTGTATAAGGTCAATTTCCCTCCTGGTCAATCTTTCTATCATTTGACGAATGATATCCTGCGAAACAAAATACAAGGGAATATGTCCTTGAATCAATTGTGAAACTGCAGTTTGAACTTCTCTCATATAATTCGTTAATAGTCTATCAACAGGACTCATTATGTTCAATATTTCATTTAAAGTTCTGTCATGCTTAAGTATTATTTTAGTCGCCCGTTGCATCACATCCGCTTGTTCATTTAGAATGATTGCAGTTTCATTTATGAATCTTACTTGTTCATCCAGTCCCCCTCTAATTCCATCTAATGTCTTTTGTATTATTTCTAGGTCAATACTCAGTTGTTGTGCTTTAGTACTCAGTGTTCCTACCGAAATAGAATTGGCTGTTGATATTGTAGTACCTATTATTGCTCCAATTATAGACATTACCATTGATATCGCGAGCATCACCGCACCTCTCTTTCCTCTCTTCTTCTTAATGTCTGCTGAATTCACGAATGTTTTTTCCAATTGCATTAATATATCTCTTATTGACTGCTTAGTGTCCTCTTTTCTTATTTCCAGCCACTCTTTAGTCTGTTCAATCTTAATTCCGGTATTGTTCAAGTGTTTTTCAATCAAAATCTCAGGATTTAATGGAATGTATATATTTTGGAAAATCATCCTTCTATCACTCATGATGAATCCTGGTGCCTCTTCCACCGCGATACCAGATGCTGGTCCAGGTTCAATGACAACCTGTGCTTCTGAATTCTTGAAGATCCCTCCAAATATCATCATCGTTAAACATGTCATCGGTATCATCTTCAATGCTGATCGCTTTGTAGCCTTGGTCTTCACCCCTCTTTGGGGCTTTCCCGGAATCCGTCCTCGCGGGCTCCAGGACTCCATCGTCTCCCGTGGCCTCTGGTCCCAGAACCTCCGACCAAATAATGTTAATTGTCTAAATCAAAATAGAAAATAAACAGATTAAGTACATAGCACAATACTAACTTCATCCTTTTGCCAAAAATAAAACATGCTTGGTAAAAATACTTCGTTTTTTTTTTTTTCTTTTTTCTGAAATTAAACACAAGTTAAAAGAAAACAAACACATATAAAACAGCATTCAATATTTAATACACTTTCTCTCTGCACACCAACCACGAGCTTCCGTTATATGTGCATTTATTTATTTATTTATTTATTTATTTATTTATTTATTTATTTATTTATATTATATATTTTCACATATATTACAGTGTTTATGTGCCATCATAACAATCAACTTTTTTTTAACTTCTTTGTCACTGCCTCCTGATTACCCCCATTTATTTTCTCAAGGGACTCTATCCGTTTCCACATGCTCAAGCTGCCTGATCTCATGTCTGGGATGGCATGGTTTGATTTGATTTACATGGACAAACTGCTCTATTGCTGTTTCACCTTCATTTTTCAAAATTTTATACACTACAGGAGAGACTTTATCTATAATTCGAAATGGCCCCTGCCAGGCTGCCAGAAATTTAGAATTTTTCTGTTTACTTTTTCCAAAATGAAACTTGTACACCTGATCCCCTACATTGTATTCCTTTACGGATGTCTTTTTGTCATAATATGACTTAGCACTGTCAGCAGCTCTTTCCAGATTTCTCTGCACAAAAGCAAATGCATGTTGCAAATGCCTCCTCAGTTCATCAATATATTCATGAACTGTGGATGCACTCACTAGAGTTTGCTCATGTGTTCTGTATAGTAGGTGTTGTGGTAACACCATTTTCCTACCTGTTAAGACCTCATGGGGGCTAACACCTGTTGCTTTGGCAGGAGTCGACCTGATTGCCATCAAAACCAATGGTAAACGCAAATCCCAGCTGGAACCTGCTTCTGCCACAAATTTCTTTAAAATATCCACAACAGACCTATTGCTTCTTTCAACTGTACCTGAAGACGCCGCCCGATATGCGATATGTAGTTTCCTTTTCACACCTAGTATTTGCCATACCTTACTCATTAGAGTACTTGTGAAATGACTTCCTCTGTCTGACTCAATTCTTTGTGGCAACCCAAACCTTGAGAACACATGGTTCACCAGCAATGTGGCTGCTGTTTGCGCACTACAATCTGGTGCGGGAATGCACTCAATCCACTTTGACATCAAACATACCACACTCAAAATATAGCGGTGTCCCCTGCTTGACCTTTTTAAAGGACCTACATAGTCTATTTGCAAATCTGACCATGGGAGAGTTAGGCCTCTTTTCATCAATGGTGCTCTATGCATTGGTGAAGCAGGTTTAAATTGGGCGCATACTAGACATCCTCTAGTATATAATTCCACATCTTGGGACATATGTGGCCAGTAAGCATAATCTTTTAGTATTTCTAATGTCTTTTGTGAACCTCTATGGCCTGCAGTTATGGCATCATGTGCATGGTGTAGCATTAGTCCTCTGAATGAAAGGGGTACTACCCACTGTATTTGCCCTGTTATGGACTCTCTAATCATGAGCCCATCCTGTAATCTAATTCGTGTTTTGTTCTTTAATAACACCCTCAACTCTTCTTTTCCCATACAATCATTTTCTGTTAAAGGATTTTGTTCAGGATCTATCAAATGATTATAATAGATTCCCAAAATTTGATCATTCTTTTGTGCCTCAATCAAATCTTGGTCTGGCGTGTCATGACTCCACTGCACCACCGGTTGATCTACCTCCTTTGGTGCTTTAGAACGTGTGACTGCATCAATTTGTATTTCACCCATTAAATAATCAATAGGTAGCAATTCTCCCATCACAGCCCCAATCTTAGCCAGATGGTCTGCCTTATCATTTCCCTCCTTATCCTCTCCTGGTGTTTTTAAATGCCCACGAATTTTACTCCAGTATATTGTTAAATTATTTTCTGACACCAATTTGTCTATGGCTTGTATCATTTTTCCATGTTTAAGTGGCTTTTTGTTGTATGTAACCATGCCTCTTGCTTTCCAACCAGGCAAATACTCCACAAAGCTATTCCGTGCATAGTCAGAATCAGTCACCAGGACAATTTCACTGAACTTTTTATCAACTGCAGTAGCAATTGCTTTATAGATGGCTGCCAATTCCGCCACCTGACTGCTCCTATCTCCAATCCTCATCCCTATACTAGGAACGCCTTCACATTTCAACCAGACATTTCCTATTCCTGCCACTAATTGTTTATTACTGTCATTTTCAATGTGAAAAGCACAACCATCCACATATACAGTTGGCAAATCCTTGCATGTTTTTTCATCAAAAGCTTTGTGTGGTGATTGTTCAAATTCCTGTAAACCAGCTTCCACATCCATTTCATTTGTTATTTGTTCAGCTGCACAGTCATGTAAGTCAGCTAACCCTTGAGCAATTGGGCTCTTTTTATTTTGTCCATATCTTACTTCTACGGGAAAACCTTGTAATGCCAGCGTCCATGAAGTGATTCTGGATTGTGCTAGATTGCCTGATCTAATTCTTTTACTCTCTAAAAATTGCAAAGGTTGATGATTTGTTTCAATAATCACCTTTTCTCCCTGAACAATGGGGCGGAAATGTTGTAGCGCCCACACAGTGGTTAATAGGGCCTTTTCGCATTCATTAAATTTCATTTCAACTTGGGAAAATGCCTTACTTGCATATGCAATGGTTTTGTGATTCAAATCGTGTTTTTGTGATAACACTGCTGACATACAATGTTCAGAAAAGCCTATTTCTATAAAGAAATCCCTGTCCTTTATGGGGTATGCTAAACATGGTGCCTTTACAAGACATTCCTTCAATCTAGCCACTGCATCAGACTGCTCTCTTTCCCATCTCCAGGGAGTATTTAGTTTAAGCAGTTTAGTCAATGGTTGAGTGATTTCTGCATAATTCTCAATGAACTTTCTGTTATAGCCTGTCATCCCTAATAAACTTTTTACTCCTTTCTCATTTTTAGGATCTTTTAATCTTTGTATGGCCTCTATTTTCTTCCTTTGTGGATTTAGCCCATGTTCAGTCACTTCATGCCCTAGAAAGTTCACTTTTTTCTTGCACCATTGTGCTTTTTGCAAAGATACTTTGGCGCCTGCTTTCTGCAATTGGCCAAGCACATGTCTTATTTCATCAAAATGGCTTTTAAGGTTTTCATTTTTTATCAAGACATCATCCACATAAACTATTGTCCCTCTTTCCGCTGCATCCGGCATGGCCTTTCTCAAAAATATGCCAAATTCACTCCCACTATTGATGTACCCGAACGGAGCTCTAAGCCAGGCATATTGAGTCCTGTCAAATGTAAAGGAAAATAGGTGTTGTATCTCCTCTGCCAATGGCACACACCAATATCCAGATGTGAGATCTAACGTGGTAAATACATTTGAACCATGTATCTGAGCTAGGCCCTGATCAATGAATGGTAGTGGCCATCTAGATACTGGTACTCTTTTATTTAACTCTCTTAAGTCTGCACACAGCCGCCATTGACCATTTGGCTTTAACACACCTAAAATAGGCGTATTGGATGTGCTATGAATGGGCCTAATTATTCCCCGTGATTCCAAATTTTTAATAATCTCTGCCAATGATTCTAAACATGCCAGCGGTAGTCTATACTGGCGTACAAACACTGGATTTCTGCTACAACCTTCTGGTAGTGTGGCCACATGTAAATCAGTTAAACCACAATCATAAGCATCTTTTGCAAATACATCCTTAAACTCCATAAATATTTCCCTCAGATTGCGTCGATCCTCATCGCTGTCACATGCATCCGCTAAGGAGATCTGCTCTTCTACCATTCTGGAAAATTCTGGAAACTCTTCTGGTAAAGGAATCTCAGCGCTTTCCTCTAACTGTGTGGCTGTGTCTTTTTGTAGAGCTGCCACTTTCAAATATTTTGGCAGATCAGCTTCCACTTCAATGGGCTGATTTCCTGTTTCATTTTCATTTAAATTAAATTAAATATTATGCAATCCTCTTGATGGCAGCACACTGTCTCATTTGAATCATAAGGATACACAGAATGAATTTTAAATATTCCTTTGGGCTGAGAGTCCAGGTGTTCTGGCAACTCGCCCTTGGCATCTACATATTTTTCAGGAATATTCCCAATCACCATGTTATTTAAATCTGCCGTATAATGTGATTTTTGTATGGCCATTCCTAATGGGGAGTTTTCCTCTAAATGAATATCCTGACAACCTTTATTATTTACCATGATTTTTACAGATCCCTCACCAATGTCTACCAATGGAATGTATTCATAATCCAGGCCTTGCTGTTTTATGGATTCATTCAGGCATACAAATGCATCAGAGCCTTTCATCTGCTGTCCATTTTTGCATTTCAGTGTTATTGCAAACTGTTTTGTAAATGCAGGAACAATAGTATTTTTCCTCATCTGTAATTCGACTGCATAAGGAACTAGTTGTGCACAATGATAAGCCCTTCTTTTGTCTTCAAATTCAGGCGCCGGCCCACCTAGGCGTGACCATATTTTTTGATTAAGGAAATCTAACACCATACACATTCTGTGCATGATGTCATTGCCCATGTAAAATTCATTTTGTGCTCCACTCACTATCCATACATTATGGTAAATTGTTTTCTGCCCAATGCTAATTTTAAGCATGCATCTGCCTGTAATTCGGTTTTCAAAGTCTGGACTGTCCAACCCAGAAACATATTGGTTTTTAATCCTAAATTTCGGGATTTCTTCCCTCTCCATAATTTTTTGCAACAATTTCTCATTAATGAAACTCCTTTCATGTTCAAGCGCTAAAGTGGCTTTTATTGTTTTAAGATAATCATTTATACCAACGTGAACCCATGGTTGCTCATCTTCCATGTGTATCTCTGCCAGAGTGGTAATGTGTTTTTCTGAATCTGTTTTAGGAACAATATTCTGTTTGCATGTATTCTCTTTTAAGTAAAAACGTAATGTGTGCTCATCTATAGCAGTCTGCCAATCTTTCCTTGGGTCCAAGTATATTTGTACAGGTAGTTTTTCATTGTCGCTCTGATCTTTGTCTTGACACATTAATATAACAGTGACACTAGGTATGCAGCTATTCTGGAGATATACCTCCACAGCATCATTTGTTTTGGCAACGGTGTGACATTCTTTTATATTGCTGTTTTGTGATTTTAGTTTCTTAGGCCTCAATGGTTTTTTGGTTAAGGACCACAGCACTCCATTCACCCCATCTATGAGAGGAGACAATCTTTTCAGGCAATCTGTCCCCATCAGAAATGGAATTTCACAAATAGATGTGATCAATACCTCTTGTTTCATTCTGTGCTTTCCTATTTTTATGTCAACCTCAGTTACACCTATGATGGGCACCTCCTCCCCATTAAAGTTATGCACTGGGCCTTGATTTGCCTTCACTGTGATCTGACTCTGTGGAGGCCTCCCTTCATTGATACTCTTTACCAGCTCCTCTGACATAATTGTGGCCTGTGCGCCAGTGTCAATCATAGCAAAGGTGTGGCATTTTTCTTCTACAGTGATGGGTGCATAATATCTGTCCTCAACTTCCTCTAATACACATAAGAAATGTGAATTCTTACTGATTTCAGGGCTCACCTTTCTCAGGTCTTTTTCACTTTTGGTTAAGCACATTGGTAAATGAAAAGACATTTTTCCCTCCTTTTTACCCATTTCTGTGCGAGATATTTTATTCATTTCTCCATGTTCAAAGGTTTTTTGGAGTGTGGCCACCGTTCGCCCATCCATCTGGGTAACATCAGAGACCACATTACAACCTTCCAACTGAACATGTGTAACAACATCATTCAGCAATTCGTCATTTTTTAATTCTGTGCATTTGTGATCATTTAGTGTAATACCAGCCCTTTCAGCCTCTTCAAAAATATGTGGCTCAAAGAATTTTTCAGGTGATTGACTTGTACCCTCCTTGTGAGTATTTCCTTTTTCTGTCTGTGTTTGGTCATTGTTTTGCTTGCCCAGGGAAGGAGCTATGGCATCCCCACTTACTCCCTGTTCACTGGTATTCCCCATGCATGAGTCATTTTTCTTAAATCTGTCCCTTTGTTCTTTTGGAATTCCTAATGTTTCTTTTTCATTTGTGCAAATCTTTACTGTTTTATTTAGCTCTAAGTTAAACCGTACCTCTTTTTTAGAAGTATTTACACTTTCTATCACAATTTCATTTACTGGTACTTTCATTTTTAATCCATTAGTCATCTCAGAGTCGTTATGCAAAGTTATATCAGAGCAATCTGTCATTTTGGCACTGCAGTTATCATGAGTACTTAGTCACTTTTCGGAAGCCCCCCGGTCATTGCTATGGCCATCAGCCCCCTCTTTGGAAGGTTGTTTTTGCGCTGTATAGAGCTTTCCTATTTGCTCAGCTAACATTTTCACTTGGGCCTCAAGGCATTGGAACCTTTCCACCTCTCTAGGATCCTCTTTCTGTGGCCTAGGTCGATATTGGTTGTTTTCCCCCTGATTGGATCTATTCTGATACCTCTCAGGTGATTGATACCGGTTGGGATGGTTTCTGAACTCTTGATTCATTTGTGGAGGGGAGCGGGTTGCACCCATCCTTTGATTATAGTCCCCTGGTGGGGAATCATTGTACTGGCGTGGACTGTAGTTCACGTTTTGCCTCATGTCCTGTCTCTCAGATTGTGGGTACTGGCCCCTATGTTGATTTCCATTATCAGTAAATCGATCCACATATCGGGGCCTATCCTGATTACCATATATCATGGTGCTGGGATCAAATCTGCTCTGTGTCCCCAATGACTGGTAGGGACCATCATTTCTTTGATCTTGATTTTGTCTCTGGTTATTGTTCATACCTGCCATATCAGACCGGTATCTTACCCGGGGTCTATCTCCTAAATATCTAGGGCTGATGTAGCTCTCTCTATTACTAGGATCATGTGATTGGAACATTGGTACAGGAAATGGCGATCTTTGTTGATTACCCCTTTGTTCAGGTGTCACATTATTTTTACCTTGGCTTTGAGCAGACTCAAGGGACATTTTGGCTGACCTGATTTCCATTACTGTGGCTGAGGGTTCTTTAGATTTAGGCCTAGTATCTTTCATTTTATCACTTTCTCTACCCTGACAATAGAGTACCTCATATAGCTTGGTGCTTTGATGTACAATCCATTCAAGGGACTTGTCACGGTCAAATTCACGGACCAATTGGGATATGATGTCTTTCTGTAGCCCATAGAAGTATGCAGTTTTAAACTCATTGGAATTTGAGTCAAAAGATACATCAAAGCGAGAGAATGCTCTTTTTAAGTCTTGTAAAAATTGGCGAGGTGATGTATTAGGTCCAGCAGTAATAGTGTACGCGACTTTCTTTGCCTCCTGCAATGACTGAAAAGGAGAAAAATGACGCCTAATTTCTTTTTCAAACTCCAGCCATGTCATATTCTGCTGTTCATTTAATCCCCTTATGATGCTGGCCGTCGGGGCATCTAAAGTTAAATGAAAATATTGTCTGTACTGTTCCTTAGGTATCTGGAGCGCTTTAAAAATGTCATGCACCGCTTCTAAGTGATCCTCAATGCAGCATTCACCTCCCTTTTTAAATGGTTTGATCAGGGCTTTAATGGATTTCATTATTTTTATGGGGCTACTTGTTGCAATGCATGGAATTGCACTATTTTGTGATTCAATCCTGTTTTCAGGTGTATGAGATTGGTGGCTGCCCCCAATGGGAGTATCAAATCCCCCAAGGGCGCTGCAACCAAGTTCAGTCACCGGCCCAGTCACTGGGGCACTAGCTCTTTGGGCAGAGCTAGAATTCACCTCCACTCCATTGAATGTGGTACCCTGCCGCCTCTCCTGGGACCTGGGAATGCACATTTGCTGTTCTAAGTCCTTACACTTTTTAAGGAGTCTGTTGGCTTCATCATGCAAATAATTATTTTCATCACTCATTTTATTAATTGCCTCCTGCATATCGCACATTTGCATTTGGCATTCATTGAACTCTTTATTTCTCTTGTCTCTTTCTTGGATCATTTTAATCATTTCTTGTTCTGCACTCTGGAGATCACCTTCTTTTTCGCAATGTTCTTTTTGTAAAATCTGCATTTCTGAAACAACCTCATCTTTATCCTGCCTAATGTGATCCACTAAGGCTTTTAAGTGTGTCAATTCTTGCTCACTATCTTCAAATTGTTTCTTGCTTTTGGATAACTGAGTATCAAAGTCTCTGCATTTTAATTGCATGTCTTTTTGGCATACATCCAATTCTGCTCTCAACATTTCCTGATTTTTACTTGCCCCATCTAATTCAGTCTTTAACCTGTTAATTAGCTGAGTATCATTCTCTTGCATTCGCAGGGACTTGTTTAAAATAAACCATATTTTGCCGCATAGCCGTATTAAACAGTCTTTCTCTGCACTTTTATCGGCTGCATTCAATAATCTTGTAAGGCAGACCTGAATTATGCTGCCTTCTGCAAAAATATTGTCTAGTTTTTCTTTCTGCACCTCACCCTGAATGCGGTTACTCCATTCTAAGGTACTGTTCGAAGACCAATTCCCATGTGCAAATAACTTTGCCTCTAAATATTGCACTAGATCTGAGAATGTGGTTTCCCTTTGTGACATTCTGAAATTCGTTTTTAGTGGCACACTGCTATTATAAAATGGGTTCCCTTTAATGTGCAAATGGCAGTGTGAGACACACTTGCCACGCCCAGTAGGTACTCTGTGATCACTTTCCCGGCCTGCAACGCACCATAAATATGTAGGGTATTTTGTGGAGATTTGGGGCCTGACGGTATTTTATTACCGCCGAAAAATAACTTAGCAATAATCACTCTTTGTATTCAGATTTGGCCATGTGCAACAATAATACAATGGACATGCATTATTTCAGCACCCAGACCTGCTTATTTGGTATACGTGGTTGGTGGTATTTTGGTGAGCATAATTCCATTGTTTTATTTGTGGCCCCAATGTCCAGAATCCCTTATCTTCGCTTAGATTTTTCGTGTGATCACTAGAGAGACCTCAGACCTGCATTCTAGGGATACCACAATTTCCAGTGATAGTGTTGGTGCGCCACCATGGGCAAACTCACTGACTTATTTACGACAGAGAGCTATATGTGGTAGTCTTGTGGTAATTTCCACTACCTTATATACGGTAGGGAGCTATGTTCAGAGAGTCTCTCTTCCCGTTGGCTCATGTACCTCCAACAAGTTATGCTACAGTTACTCACAATTATTCATACTGATTCTGACATACACACATCTGTCTTAAAATGACCATTGCACTGTTTAAAAATCTCCCCACATCATTGGCATTGTAATGGTAAATAGAAAATAAACCACCCGTCTGTTTTCAAATATTTTCTGTATTATAAAAGTTGCATTTAGACATGATCTCATTCTTTACAGCAATAAAATGGAACAATCAAAGCATTTTCTATGACACACTGCAATTATAGTGGCGGAGAACAGAACTTAAATTGCAACATTAGCACTTGATTAAGACACGCACGGGACTTTCATTTTTCTACACTGACTGCATATTTCCGTGCACACACACAGCTCCCCCAGTTAGGTAATTACCTTATCTGTTCAGAGGCTTCTCTCTGTGAATGTGGCTCTCTTGGATTAACTCCAGCAAAAAGGAACGCTTGCCTTCTCAAGCCGGGGTCATTGCCTGGAATTCTCAGCTTTTTCAGATAGGACTGCCTCAGCCAGTGGACAGGTTTTTCTTTCTGCTCTCCCCAATGTCGACTGCAGCAGGACACCGGAATTTGCATTCAGTCAGGACCCCACAGCCAGGTCTTCTCCCCAGTAGTGCAGAAAGATGTCTCCCTGTCTTTTTCCCTGCTACTGCCCACTAAAACTTTCCTCTCAGCCCTCTTTATGACGTGTCCCAATGAAATCCATCATCTCTCATCCTCCTACTCTTCAACAATAGCTTCGCTTATACATTTGCAATTGTTGCAAATCTGACTTCCTCCTTCCTGCCGTTACTGTGCACAACAACACGGATAATCAGGCAGAGAAGAGAAGAAAAAAAAATCTGCACACTCATTTAACTGGTTTTCAGAGTATGCCTAATTCTGCAGTAGAGAACACATTTTATTAGTGGGTTATATTAAAATAAGGTTTTATTAGTCAGGTTAATGGTTAATAGGTTAGCTGTTAATTTTCAAATGTGTCTCTAGCAATATAGGCATTTCAGGTGAAAAATAGTGTGCATTTTTAAATGAACACGTGTGCTTTTAACTGCAAAAATAGATTTGCATCTTATATGTTAAAATCGTTTTTTACTGAATAGTCTGTCTTTCCTTGTTAATCTGCTAACCCATATAGCAATGCACCGCACCCTTGTGGTGGTGGTGCTGCAAAAAAAATTGTGCTACTTGTGCAGTATTGCTGTACTGTGTACTGTAACACGCCAAATATCCTTACAAACTCCTTCCCATTGCATTCCTGAGACCCTTCTGATAGCATGAGATGTGATATCTCAATGCCTCTAATACCAAACCTGAGATCCTACCTCTAACATGAAATGTGATATCCAACTCTTTCCCCTTCCAAACCTGAGAGCCTTCCTATAGCATGAAATGTGATATCCAAGTCCTTCCCATTCCAATCCTGAGACCCTTCCTATAGCTTGAGATGTGATATCCAACTCCTTCCCATTCCAATTCTGAGACCCTTCCTATACTCTGAGACTTGATATCTCAATGCTTCTAATACCAAACATGAGACCCGTAATATAACATGAGATGTGATATCCAAATCCTTCCCCTTCCAAACCTTAGACCCTTCCTTTATCATGAGATGTGATATCCAACTCCTTCCCATTCCAATCCTGAGACCCTTCCGATATCATGAGATGTGATATCTCAAAGCTTCTAATATCAAACTTGAGACCCTCCCTATAGCATGAGATGTGATATCCAAGTCCTTCCCATTCCAATCCTGAGACCCTTCCTATAGCATGAGATGTGATATCTCAATGCTTCTAATACCAAACCTGAGACCCTTCCTATAACATGAGATGGGAATATCCAGCTGTTAGGAAAGATTTCGTAATTGTAGGTAATTTTCCTTCCATGTGGCAACCCCTAAACTTTTTGCTGTTGTTTTCACCTTGTTCTTGACTTTGCCAGAGAAGTGCAGCCTTCTGCCGCACTCCTCTGGGCTTTCGCTCCTTTCTTACGGGGAAACTGACATGCCCTTAAGACAGTCAGTACCGGGGAACGCTGTTTCCCGTAGTTTCTTTTATCATGTTGCGGCTTTAGAGCAACATGACACAAGAGGGCACTGTAAGCTAAGTTACAGCTCTCTTGGGTCTCTAGCCTTCTACAGGCCCTAGATACTCTTTTAGGATGGTATTTGATCGGTGCAAGTCATTCAGGGACTGGAATGGTGGCAGCGATCGTTTTGTTTATTTTGAGCTCCTTTTGGCGTTCTGAGCACGTTTTTCGCACTGAACCCAAAATGGTGGCCTGGCTCCCAAAATGGCCAGACCACGAGGCTCCTTTGTCTTGTCCACTGACCGTCTTGCTCCCTTCACCTTCCCCAGGTCGAGCAACCCGGGGCCTTCCTTATTTGGGCATGTACTTTCCCGCGAAACGTGGTTGCTTTCGCGGGCTTCTACATGTCGTTTGTGTGCCTCCAGGGTGTGGGCTGGGATGTCTGGTCCCAATACACATCCTGGGTGCCAGAGAGTCTAGGGTGGTGTGAATGCCTGGGACCACCGTGGTCCGTGATTGGTCCACGTATGGTATGTGTGTTGATGAGCGGATCTCCCATTGGCTCCCCTCCGTTTTGGCGCGAAGGGAACCGTGGATAAGAGGGGGCTGGAAACACCACTACCATGTCGATCTCCTGAGTTCTCACGAACGAAGGAATACAGGAGCCAAGTATCCTGCAACCACGAGGCTGGACCGAGGAATCGCTGGTGACCCGCTGAAGGAATCCTCCTTTGCACTGCTGTCGTCCTGTGAAACCCTTTCCTCCTTTGATCGAACCAGAAGGCCTGTACTGGTGCTTCGACCTTTGGAATAGCAGGAACAGCTATTCCCGGCGACTTCATCATCTCCTGCCAAGTAAGCCTTCGGAAGTGTCTCTGGGCCATCCAGTTGACTGACCAGCTTACAAGGGAGTCCTGCTCTGTAACCGCCACCAGGTTGTGTTGTATTTCGAGTCCTTGTCACTCTCCCACGCTTCGTACACTTGGCGTTCCCAAGTCTGAAGGGAGGAGTGTACATTTGGCTCGAATACACACGGCCGCTCCGTTGTCCTGCTGCGGCAACAAACTGTGCCGGTTTCGTCGATTGGGACGTCTTTTTGCTCTACACGACTACGAGGCGTTCCCTGCTCTTCTGAACCTGCCAGCTGCTGAAACTAACGTGGAGAAGCCTGGGTCTGCTTGCTTCGGGGACCGGTGAGTAGTATAGCTAGGATCTGGTCGCCCTCCTGCAGTATCCCATTGCTTTTCCCTGCTGTGTAAAAACAGCACCCTTTTGCCGTACTCGCGCTCTGCTTCTGCTCGCTGTGGAGGCTGCGCTTGAGTTGCGGAACCTGTTCTCCTTCTGCTGTGCACTAACCCGAACTGCCTGACTTCCTCCGAAGAGCTTCTCCTTTTGCCCGTTGGCACCGGCGTGGCAGGTACTTTGAGCACAAGGCTCCACTCTTCGCAGGGCTCGGACTTCCATCTAGTTAGGTGCCTCTGAAGGCGAACTGAGTCTAAAGCGTTATCGCACTGCCTGTTTTCCTTCCCTGGCAGGTGGACTACACATTTCGTGCCTCTAATGCTTAAGACTGTCGTATTTGTATATATATTGTGTTGATATGGTATGTGTTGGTTTAATACTGTGATATTGTGATTTTTTCGCTACGGTCATTATTTTAAAGGCCTTAAAATAAATGTGTATATATTTTTGATATAACAACTGTTTGGAGTAGTTTGTAAGCGCTCTTGCTTTGTGTGCTCATTGCGGGCTTTCAGTCACCCTCACCCCTCTTGAGACCTAGTCTTGACCGCCGCGATCGCTACCTTGATTGGTCTGGCTCGTCCAGAGGTTACCCTGTTCCAAGTAATTAGGTTGGCCTTCTGAACTTCTGCGCCACCAGGACAGAGTTCAGAAATCCGCCTTAACAAATTGGTGTACAGCGGTGGGATACGACTGAGGGTATCCAGTGTTGCGCTCGAACTAAGGCATTTCAGGTTATTCCAACCAGTACACGTAGTGAATTGTTGTAGTATAACTTTAAAAAGGCCATAGTCCTATCAAACAGTATGGAAACAAATACCTTGTTAACTTTAAATGCTTCCAAATCAGAAACATTGAAGAAGATGTGTGCGGAGAGAGGTGTTTCCTCTCAAGGCACTAAATTGGAAATGATCCAAAGAATCGTGGCGTGGCAAGAAGCGCAGCTTGACGCTATAACTTCTGAGGACAGTGCAGAAGGTGGTGGGGCTGCTCTCACTGGTAGAACCGACGGTTCTGCCGCTGCACTGATCCATCGCGACCACGAGGACAGGGAGGACGAGATGTCTAATGTTTCCTCTGCCAGTGTTGATGGGGATGCTATGCTTGAATTCAAGAAGCAAGAGCTGCGGTTTAGGCAGCAGGAGCTTGAATTCAGCATAGCCAAACTAAAAATCGAACAGGCAGAAAAACAGAAAGACAGGGATCACCAGTTGGAACTGGCCAAGCTTCAGGTTGCAAATGGGTCCCAGGGTCCTGGACATGGGTCTGGGGCCTCCTCTCATCCACGGTTTCCAAAAGATCTGCTCAGTGTGTATGAAGAACGGAATGACATTATAGACTGGCTGAATGCGTTTGAGTATGCATGCGAAGTTCAGAAAGTTGACAATGCTGATAAGATTGCGTGGTTACTCAGCAGACTGCCCCATTCTGGCTGTAGTGCCATTATGGAAATGTCGAAGGCTGAGCGAGCTGATTTCGCAATGTTAAAGCAAACTCTCATTTTAAAGTTTGGGAAGACTCCGGCCCAATATTTAAAGCGTTTTCGAGAGTATAAGAAAAAGGAAGGTGGTACTTGGGTATCTTATGTCGCTGAATCTTTGAAAAACTTAACTGGCTGGGTCGAAGGTTATAAGGTTTCTACCTTCGAAGGCATGATAAATCTTGTCATGCTGGAACACATTTTTGGTTCTTCTTCCCCGGAGCTTAAGCAGCATTTGGCCGATTCGAAGGAGATAGATCCTAAGAAGCTGGCCATTGCAGCAGATTTATGGGTGTCACATCGAGTGTCCCATAAGGACAAAACTCATCCTGGTAAGCAGGAGGAAGGGAAAAAGTCCAAAGATATGGAGGGTGGGGAATCTGCTAAATCTTCTTCCCATAAGGGCCACAAAAAGAAAAATAAGGGTAAGACACAAGAGAACTCACAGGGTAGTGGAGGTCCGCCTCCGCAACAGAACTCTGGTTACAATAAGCCTCCTTACGTAAACAGACCCACTGGGGCTTGTTTTTCTTGTGGGGCAACTGACCATGTGAAGGGGGATCCCCGGTGTAAGGTTAGACCTTTGGGGGTCCACTCCGCTAATCTGGCCTTCTCCTCCTACGAGGAAGAAGAGATTACAGGAGCATCCTTCTCCTCAGACTCGTTTCCCAGCGGAATAGAGGCTGAGATAGTTTTAGTGTCCCTAGGTTCCTGGGAGCCGAAAGTCGCAGAGGCTTATGCTAGGATTCCGGATAATACCAAGCACTACTTTAAAGACAGTGTGCTGATCACTGGAGTGGATACTCCAGCTCTTAGGGATAGTGGGTGCAGTCGCACTGTAGTGGATTCTACCTTGGTAGACTCAGAGGAAGTTGCCAGAGCTACTCTGATGCCCACTAAGTTGGCTGACGGCCCCCTCCGTATGTTTCCAGTAATACCTGTAAATCTTACTTTAAATGGTACAGCAGTCAGGATTCCAGTGAGCATTCAGAGAAACGTCCCGGGAAAGGTCTTGTTAGGTAATGATCTCAGAGCTTTAGGGCTCGTAGGAGACACTGCCGAAAGACCCTACACACGGTCTCAAGAACGGGCAGCATTGGCCAAGTCCAATACGCCGCCCCAGCCGAAGGGGAAACCCAAGGCGAAAGGAGTCTACAAGTCAAAACGAGGGAAAGAGAATATTCCCCCGAGCTCGCCTACCACTGCGGTGGAGGAAGTTGGTCAATCGCCCGGGCCTGACGAGGAGGTGGCGATGCCTGAAGTATTCGACCCCAACGATCATCCTGAACTAAAAGACTTGTTAGTTGAAGGAGGTCCTGATAGGGACGAATTCAGTAAAGGCCAACGTGAGTGCCCATCTCTGGAAGGCCTAAGGAGACAGGCCTGCTCCCAGCTTGAGGGTGAACCTCCTGGGAAGCATAGGATTTATTGGGAAGGTGGACTCCTGTATAGTGAGCCCACAGAGTCTACAGAAGGAGACCATAGGAGGTTGGTGGTTCCCCTTGCTGTTAGGCCCTTCCTCCTGCAGTTGGCGCATGAAGTTCCCCTTGCTGGTCACCTTGGTATGAAGAGGACCAAGCAAAGGTTATCCATGCACTTCTACTGGCCCAAGATGGGGGTGCAAGTAGAAAGTCACTGCAGGAGTTGTGCCTCCTGCCAGTTGTCTGGTAAGGTTGGCGCGACAATCCAAGCTCCGTTGGTACCGCTCTCAGTTGTGGGGGTACCATTTGAAAGGGTAGGGATCGACATGGTTGGTCCCCTTGACCCGCAAACATCCTCGGGCAATAGGTTTATCCTGGTGCTGGTCGACCATGCAACCAGGTATCCTGAGGCCATCCCATGGAAAACTGTAACTGCCAAGTCAGTGCAGAAGCTTTACTCGGCATATTTACTAGGGTTGGCTTCCCTAAAGAAGTTGTGCCGGAAGATGGCAGCAACTTTATGTCGAAGTATAGGCAGGCTATGTGGAAAGAATGTGGGGTCACCTACAGGTTCTCTTCTGCATACCACCCCCAGACCAATGGTCTGGGGGGCGTTTCAACAGGACGTTAAAGAGCATGATTGGGGCTCTGGAGGAGCCTCAGAGAAGAAAATGGGATCTTCTTGTTTCATGCTTACTGTTTGCCTACCGAGAGGTACCACAGGAGGGTGTTGGCTTCAGCCCCTTCGAACTTCTGTTCGGTCATCCCGTACGGGGACCCTTAGCCATCGTCAAAGAGGGATGGGAGATGCCCACTCCCCCTGTTACTACCAACGTAGTTGATTATGTGCTAGGGCTCAGAAAACGGATGGTACTTCTGATGGGCTTGGCTAGTGATAAATTGAAGGCAGGGCAAGCGCTGGTGAAACATTGGTACGACCAGAAAGCTTCCCTCATCAACTTTACACTTGGTCAGCAAGTCCTGATCATGAATCCCATAAGGCCTCGAGCTTTACAGGACAAATGGTCAGGCCCTTACCCAGTGGTGGAGCCCCTGGGTGAGGTTAACTATTCAGTGGACCTTGGAAGGCCTGGACAGGCTCCAAAAGCGTTTCACGCGAATAGGCTGAAGGCTTTCGGCCCAAGCGTCGAAATCGTAGCACTGCTACTGGCTTCAGACGTTGCGGGAGAGGAGTCTGAACCTCTCCCCAACCTGTTCCCAAGCAGTCCTTCAGATAGCTCTTTTGAGGGGGTCCGAGTGGCCCCTCACCAAAATGGACAAGGCTCAGTGGTTTACCTTGGACATGAAGTAGGTGGAGGGAGGAGACAGCCTCTACTCAGTCAGGTACAAGCAGTACAAGATTGGCCTACCCCCACTACGCAAACCCAAGTGAGAGCCTTTTTAGGACTCACGGGGTATTACCGCAATTTTGTGGCAGACTATGGCACCATAGCTTCTCCTCTGACTGCCCTCACAACTCCGAAGAAACCCAAGAAGGTAACTTGGACCGACGAGTGTGAGAAGGCCTTCAATGGCTTAAAAGACTCCTTGTGCCAGGCCCCTGTCCTTAGGGCCCCTGATTATCAAAGACCTTTTATCGTGCAGACGGATGCCTCTGACACTGGGATAGGAGCTGTACTATCACAAGTAGATGAGAAGGGTAAGGAACACCCTATCGGTTTTATTAGTCGCCAGCTTAAGGACAGAGAGCTCAGATGGTCCACGGTAGAGAAAGAATGTTTCTCTGTTGTGTGGGCCCTAAGGAAGCTGAGGCCCTACCTCTATGGGACCCACTTCACTGTGCAAACTGACCATAAGCCGTTAAAGTGGCTAATGAACATGAAGGGGGAGAATCCAAAGTTGCTTAGGTGGTCCATAAGTCTACAAGGCTTCGACTTCACTATTGAGCATAGGCCAGGTGTCCAACATAGCAATGCTGATGGGTTGTCCAGAATGTTTAACCGACCTGAACAAGAGACTCATCCAGGGGTGGATTAGTTCCCCCTGTCCATAGTCTGGGAGGGGCGAGTGTTAGGAAAGATTTCGTAATTGTAGGTAATTTTCCTTCCATGTGGCAACCCCTAAACTTTTTGCTGTTGTTTTCACCTTGTTCTTGACTTTGCCAGAGAAGTGCAGCCTTCTGCCGCACTCCTCTGGGCTTTCGCTCCTTTCTTACGGGGAAACTGACATGCCCTTAAGACAGTCAGTACCGGGGAACGCTGTTTCCCGTAGTTTCTTTTATCATGTTGCGGCTTTAGTGCAACATGACACAAGAGGGCACTGTAAGCTAAGTTACAGCTCTCTTGGGTCTCTAGCCTTCTACAGGCCCTAGATACTCTTTTAGGATGGTATTTGATCGGTGCAAGTCATTCAGGGACTGGAATGGTGGCAGCGATCGTTTTGTTTATTTTGAGCTCCTTTTGGCGTTCTGAGCACGTTTTTCGCACTGAACCCAAAATGGTGGCCTGGCTCCCAAAATGGCCAGACCACGAGGCTCCTTTGTCTTGTCCACTGACCGTCTTGCTCCCTTCACCTTCCCCAGGTCGAGCGACCCGGGGCCTTCCTTATTTGGGCATGTACTTTCCCGCGAAACGTGGTTGCTTTCGCGGGCTTCTACATGTCGTTTGTGTGCCTCCAGGGTGTGGGCTGGGATGTCTGGTCCCAATACACATCCTGGGTGCCAGAGAGTCTAGGGTGGTGTGAATGCCTGGGACCACCGTGGTCCGTGATTGGTCCACGTATGGTATGTGTGTTGATGAGCGGATCTCCCATTGGCTCCCCTCCGTTTTGGCGTGAAGGGAACCGTGGATAAGAGGGGGCTGGAAACACCACTACCATGTCGATCTCCTGAGTTCTCACGAACAAAGGAATACAGGAGCCAAGTATCCTGCAACCCAGAGGCTGGACCGAGGAATCGCTGGTGACCCGCTGAAGGAATCCTCCTTTGCACTGCTGTCGTCCTGTGAAACCCTTTCCTCCTTTGATCGAACCAGAAGGCCTGTACTGGTGCTTCGACCTTTGGAATAGCAGGAACATCTATTCCTGGTGACTTCATCATCTCCTGCCAAGTAAGCCTTCGGAAGTGTCTCTGGGCCATCCAGTTGACTGACCAGCTTACAAGGGAGTCCTGCTCTGTAACCGCCGCCAGGTTGTGTTGTATTTCGAGTCCTTGTCACTCTCCCACGCTTCGTACACTTGGCGTTCCCAAGTCTGAAGGGAGGAGTGTACATTTGGCTCGAATACACACGGCCGCTCCGTTGTCCTGCTGCGGCAACAAACTGTGCCGGTTTCGTCGATTGGGACGTCTTTTTGCTCTACACGACTACGAGGCGTTCCCTGCTCTTCTGAACCTGCCAGCTGCTGAAACTAACGTGGAGAAGCCTGGGTCTGCTTGCTTCGGGGACCGGTGAGTACTATAGCTAGGATCTGGTCGCCCTCCTGCAGTATCCCATTGCTTTTCCCTGCTGTGTAAAAACAGCACCCTTTTGCCGTACTCGCGCTCTGCTTCTGCTCGCTGTGGAGGCTGCGCTTGAGTTGCGGAACCTGTTCTCCTTCTGCTGTGCACTAACCCGAACTGCCTGACTTCCTCCGAAGAGCTTCTCCTTTTGCCCGTTGGCACCGGCGTGGCAGGTACTTTGAGCACAAGGCTCCACTCTTCGCAGGGCTCGGACTTCCATCTAGTTAGGTGCCTCTGAAGGCGAACTGAGTCTAAAGCGTTATCGCACTGCCTGTTTTCCTTCCCTGGCAGGTGGACTACACATTTCGTGCCTCTAATGCTTAAGACTGTCGTATTTGTATATATATTGTGTTGATATGGTATGTGTTGGTTTAATACTGTGATATTGTGATTTTTTCGCTACGGTCATTATTTTAAAGGCCTTAAAATAAATGTGTATATATTTTTGATATAACAACTGTTTGGAGTAGTTTGTAAGCGCTCTTGCTTTGTGTGCTCATTGCGGGCTTTCAGTCACCCTCACCCCTCTTGAGACCTAGTCTTGACCGCCGCGATCTCTACCTTGATTGGTCTGGCTCGTCCAGAGGTTACCCTGTTCCAAGTAATTAGGTTGGCCTTCTGAACTTCTGCGCCACCAGGACAGAGTTCAGAAATCCGTCTTAACACCAACTCCTTCCCATTCCAATCCTGAGACCCTTCCGATAGCAGAGATGTGATATCTCAATGCTTATACCAAACCTGAGACCCTTCCTATGGCATGAGATGTGATATCCAACTCCTTGCCATTCAAATCCTGAGACCCTTCCTATAGCATGAGAAGGGATATCCAACTCCTTCCCAATCCAATCCTGAGAATCTTCCGATAGCAGAGACGTGATATCTCAATGCTTCTACCAAACCTGAGACCCTTCCTTTAGCATGAGATGTGATATCCAAATCCTTCACATTCCAATCCTGAGACCCTTCCTATAGCATGAGATGTGATATCTCAATGCTTCTAATACCAAACCTGAGATTCTTCCTATAACATGAGATGTGATATCCAATTCCTTCCCATTCCAAACCTGAGACCCTTCCTATTGGATGAGTTGTGATATCCAACTCCTTCCCATTCCAACCCTGAGACCCGTCCTATAGCATGAGATGTGATATCTCAATGCTTATACCAAACCTGAGACCCTTCCTATAGCATGAGATGTGATATCCAACTACTTCCCATTCCAATCCTGAGAACCTTCCTATAGCATGAGATGTGATATCTCAATGCTTCTAATACCAAACCTGAGATCCTTCCTATAACATGAGATGTGATATCCAACTCCTTCCATTCCAATCCTGAGACCCGTCCTATAGCATGAGATGTGATATCTCAATGCTTATACCAAACCTGAGACCCTTCCTATAGCATGAGATGTGATATCCAACTACTTCCCCATTCCAATCCTGAGACCCTTCCTATAGCATGAGATGTGATATCTCAATGCTTCTAATACCAAACCTGAGATCCCTCCTCTAACATGAAATGTGATATCCAACTCCTTCGCTTTCCAAACCTAAGAGCCTATCTATAGCATGAGATGTGATATCCAGGTCCTTCCCATTCCAATCCTTAGACCCTTCCTACAGCATGCAATATGATATCTCAATGATTCTAATAACAAACCTGAGACCCGTCCTATAGCATGAGATATGATATCCAAGTCCTTCCCATTCCAATCCTGAGACCCTTCCTATAACATGAAATGTGATATCCAACTCCTTCCCATTCCAACCTGAGACCCTTCCTATAGCATGAGATGGGATATCCAACTTCTTCCAAATCCAATACTGATACCCTTCCGATAGCATGAGATGTGATATCCCAATGCTTCTACCAAACCTGAGACCCATACTATGGCATGAGATGTGATATCAAACTCCTTCCCATTCCAATCCTGAGACCCTTCCTATAGCTTGAGGTGTGATATCCAACTCCTTCCCATTCCAATTCTGAGACCCTTCTTATACCATGAGACTTGATATCTCAATGCTTCTAATACCAAACCTGAGACCCGTCCTATAACATGAGATGTGATATCCAAATCCTTCCCCTTCCAAACCTTAGACCCTTCCTTTATCATGAGATGTGATATCCAACTCCTTCCAATTCCAATCCTGAGACCCTTCCGATATCATGAGATTTGTTATCTCAATGGTTCTAATATCAAACTTGAGACCCTCCCTATAGCATGAGATGTGACATCCAAGTCCTTCCCATTCCAATCCTGAGACCCTTCCTATAGCATGAGATGTGATATCTCTATGCTTCTAATACCAAACCTGAGACCCTTCCTATAACATGAGATGGGATATCCAACTCCTTCCCATTCCAATCCTGAGACCTTTCCGATAGCAGAGATGTGATATCTCAATGCTTATACCAAACCTGAGAACCTTCCTATGGCCTGAGATGTCATATACAACTCCTTCCCATTCCAATCCTGAGACCCTTCCTTTAGCATGAGATGTGATATCTCAATGCTTATACCAAATCTGAGACCCTTCCTATAGCATGAGATGTGATATCCAATTCCTTCCCATTCCAATCCTGAGACCCTTCCTATAGCATGAGATGTGATATCTCAATGCTTATACCAAACCTGAGAGCCTACCTATAGCATGAGATGTGATATCCAAGTCCATCCCATTCCAATCCTTAGACCCTTCCTACAGCATGCGATGTGATATCTCAATGATTCTAATACCAAACCAGAGACTCTTCCTATAACATGAGATGGGATATCCAACTCCTTCCCATTCCAATCCTGAGCCGCTTCCGATAGCAGAGATGTGATATCTCAATGCTTATACCAAACCTGAGACCCTTCCTATAACATGAGATGTGATATCCAACTCCTTCCCGTTCCAAACCTGAGACACTAACTATAGCATATGTGATATCCAACTCCTTCCCATTCCAAACATGAGACCCTTCCTATAGCAAGAAAGTAATATCCAACTCCTACCCATTCCAATCCTGAGACCCTTCCTATAGCAAGAGATGTGATATCCAAATCCTTCCCATTCCAATCCTGAGACCCTTCCTATAACATGAGATGTGATATCCAACTCCTTCCCATTCCAACCTGAGACACTTCCTATAGCATGAGAAGGGATATCCAACTCCTTCCCAATCCAATCCTGAGACCCTTCCGATAGCAGAGATGTGATATCTCAATGCTTATACCAAACCTGAGACCCTTCCTATGGCATGAGATGTGATATCCAACTCCTTGCCATTCAAATCCTGAGACCCTTCCTATAGCATGAGAAGGGATATCCAACTCCTTCCCAATCCAATCCTGAGACCCTTCCGATAGCAGAGACGTGATATCTCAATGCTTCTACCAAACCTGAGACCCTTCCTTTAGCATGAGATGTGATATCCAACTCCTTGCCATTCAAATCCTGAGACCCTTCCTATAGCATGAGAAGGGATATCCAACTCCTTCCCAATCCAATCCTGAGACCCTTCCGATAGCAGAGACGTGATATCTCAATGCTTATACCAAACCTGAGAATTGGATATCACATCTCATGCTATAGGAAGGGTCTCAGATTTGGTATAAGCATTGAGATATCACATCTCATGCTAAAGGAAGGGTCTCAGGATTGGAATGGGAAGGAGTTGTATATGACATCTCAGGCCATAGGAAGGGTCTCAAGTTTGGTATAAGCATTGAGATATCACATCTCTGCTATCGGAAGGGTCTCAGGATTGGAATGGGAAGGAGTTGGATATCCCATCTCATGTTATAGGAATGCTCTCAGGTTTGGTATTAGAAGCATAGAGATATCACATCTCATGCTATAGGAAGGGTCTCAGGATTGGAATGGGAAGGACTTGGATGTCACATCTCATGCTATAGGGAGGGTCTCAGGTTTGGTATTAGAAGCATTGAGATATCAAGTCTCATGGTATAGGAAGGGTCTCAGAATTGGAATGGGAAGGATTTGGATATCACATCTCAAGCTATACGAAGAGTCTCAGGATTGGAATGGGAAGGAGTTGGATATCCCATCTCATGTTATAGGAATGCTCTCAGGTTTGGTATTAGAAGCATAGAGATATCACATCTCATGCTATTGGAAGGGTATCAGTATTGGATTTGGAAGGAGTTGGATATCCCATCTCATGCTATAGGAAGGGTCTCAGGTTGGAATGGGAAGGAGTTGGATATCACATTTCATGTTATAGGAAGGGTCTCAGGATTGGAATGGGAAGGAGTTGGATATCACATCTCAAGCTTTAGGAAGGGTCTCAGGTTTGGTATAAGCATTGAGATAGCACATCTCATGCTATAGGAAGGGTCTCAGGATTGGAATGGGAAGGAGTTGGATATCACATCTCATGTTATAGGAAAGATCTCAGGTTTGGTATTAGAAGCATTGAGACATCACATCTCATGTTATAGGAAGGGTCTCAGGATTGGAATGGGAAGAAGTTGGATATCACATCTCATGCTATAGGAAGGGTCTGAGGTTTGGAAGGGGAAGGAGTTGGATATCCAATCTCATGTTATAGGACTGGTCTCAGGTTTGGTATTAGAAGCATTGAGATATCACATCGCATGCTGTAGGAAGGTTCTCAGGTTTGGAATGGGGAGGAATTGGATATCACATCTCATGTCATAGGAAGGATCTCAGGTTTGGTATTAGAAGCATTGAGATATCACATCTCATGCTATAGGAATGGTCTCAGGATTGGAATGGGAAGGAGTTGGATATTACATTCTTGCTATAGGAAGGGTCTCATGTTTGGAATGGGAAGGAGTTGGATATCACATATGCTATAGGAAGGGTCTCAGGTTTGAAACGGGAAGGAGTTGGATATCACATCTCATGTTATAGGAAGGGTCTCAGGTTTGGTATAAGCATTGAGAAATCACATCTCTGCTATCGGAAGTGTCTCAGGATTGGAATGGGAAGGTGTTGGATATCCCATCTCATGTTATAGGACGGGTCTCAGGTTTGTTATTAGAATCATTGAGATATCATATTGCATGCTGTAGGAAGGGTCTAAGGATTGGAATGGGAAGGACTTGGATATCACATCTCATGCTATAGGTAGGCTCTCAGGTTTGGAAAGGGAAGGAGTTCGATATCACATTTCATGTTAGAGGAAGGATCTCAGGTTTGGTATTAGAGGCATTGAGATATCACATCTCATGCTATAGGAAGGGTCTCAGGATTGGAATGGGAAGGAGTTGGATATCACATCTCATGCTATAGGAAGGGTCTCAGGATTGGAATGGGAAGGAGTTGGATATCACATATGCTATAGGAAGGGTCTCAGGTTTGAAACGGGAAGGAGTTGGATATCACATCTCATGTTATAGGAAGGGTCTCAGGTTTGGTATAAGCATTGAGATATCACATCTCTGCTATCGGAAGTGTCTCAGGATTGGAATGGGAAGGTGTTGGATATCCCATCTCATGTTATAGGACGGGTCTCAGGTTTGTTATTAGAATCATTGAGATATCATATTGCATGCTGTAGGAAGGGTCTAAGGATTGGAATGGGAAGGACTTGGATATCACATCTCATGCTATAGGTAGGCTCTCAGGTTTGGAAAGGGAAGGAGTTCGATATCACATTTCATGTTAGAGGAAGGATCTCAGGTTTGGTATTAGAGGCATTGAGATATCACATCTCATGCTATAGGAAGGGTCTCAGGATTGGAATGGGAAGGAGTTGGATATCACATCTCATGTTATAGGAAGGATCTCAGGTTTGGTATTAGAAGCATTGAGACATCACATCTCATGCTATCGGAAGGGTCTCAGGATTGGAATGGGAAGGAGTTGGATATCCCATCTCATGTTATAGGAAGAGTCTCAGGTTTGGTATTAGAAGCATTGAGATATCACATCTCATGCTATAGGAAGTGTCTCAGGATTGGAATCGGAAGGACTTGGATATCACATCTCATGCTATAGGGAGGGTCTCAAGTTTGATATTAGAAGCATTGAGATATCACATCTCATGCTATAGGAAGGGTCTCAGGATTAGAATGGGAAGGAGTTGGATATCACATCTCATGCTATAGGAAGGGTCTCAGGTTTGGTATAAGCAGTGAGATATCACATCTCATGCTATAGGAAGTGTCTCAGGATTGGAATGGGAAGGAGTTGGATATCACATCTCATGTTATAGGAAGGATCTCAGGTTTGGTATAAGCATTGAGATATCACATCTCTGCTATCGGAAGGGTCTCAGGATTGGAATGGGAAGGAGTTGGATATTCCCATCTCATGTTATAGGAAGGGTCTCAGGTTTGGTATTAGAAGCATTGAGATATCACATCTCATGCTATAGGAAGGGTCTCAGGATTGGAATGGGAAGGACTTGGATATCACATCTCATGCTATAGGGAGGGTCTCAAGTTTGATTTTAGAAGCATTGAGATATCACATCTCATGATATCGGAAGGGTCTCAGGGATGGAATGGGAAGGAGTTGGATATCACATCTCATGATAAAGGAAGGGTCTAAGGTTTGGAAGGGGAAGGAGTTTGATATCACATCTCATGCCATAGTATGGGTCTCAGGTTTGGTAGAAGCATTGGGATATCACATCTCATGCTATCGGAAGGGTATCAGGATTGGATTTGGAACGAGTTGGATATCCCATCTCATGCTATAGTTAGGGTCTCAGGTTGGAATGGGAAGGAGTTGGATATCACATCTCATGTTATAGGAAGGGTCTCAGGATTGGAATGGGAAGGACTTGGATATCACATCTCATGCTATAGGAAGGCTCTCAGGTTTGGAAGGGGAAAGAGTTGGATATCACATTTCATGTTAGAGGTAGGATCTCAGGTTTGGTATTAGAGGCATTGAGATATCACATCTCATGCTATCAGAAGAGTCTCAGGATTGGAATGGGAAGGAGTTGGATATCACATCTCATGCTAAAGGGAGGGTCTCAGGTTTGGAAGGGGAAGGATTTGGATATCACATCTCATGTTATAGGAAGGATCTCAGGTTTGGTATTAGAAGCATTGAGATATCACATTTCATGCTATCGGAAGGATCTCAGGTTTGGTATAGAAGCATTGAGATATCACATCTCATGCTATCAGAAGGGTCTCAGGATTGGAATGGGAAGGAGTTGGATATCACATCTCATGCTAAAGGGAGGGTCTCAGGTTTGGAAGGGGAAGGATTTGGATATCACATCTCATGTTATCGGAAGGATCTCAGGTTTGGTATTAGAAGTATTGAGATATCACATCTCATGCTATAGGAAGGGTCTCAGGATTGGAATGGGAAGGAGTTGGTTATCACATCTCATGCTAAAGGAAGGGTCTCAGGTTTGGTAGAAGCATTGAGATATCACATCTCATGCTATAGGAAGGGTCTCAGGATTGGAATGGGAAGGACTTAGATATCACATATCATGCTATAGGGAGGGTCTCAGTTTTGATATTAGAAGCATTGAGATATCACATCTCATGCTATCGGAAGTGTCTCAGGATTGGAATGGGAAGGAGCTGGATATCACATCTCATGCTAAAGGAAGGTCTCAGGTTTGGAACGGGAAGGAGTTGGATATCACATCTCATGTTATAGGAAGGGTCTCAGGTTTGGTATAAGCATTGAGATATCACATCTCTGCTATCGGAAGTGTCTCAGGATTGGAATGGGAAGGACTTGGATATCACATCTCATGCTATAGATAGGCTCTCAGGTTTGGAAAGGGAAGGAGTTGGATATCACATTTCAGGTTAGAGGAAGGATCTCAGGTTTGGTATTAGAGGCATTGAGATATCACATCTCAGGCTATAGGAAGGGTCTCAGGATTGGAATGGGAAGGAGTTGGATATCACATCTCATGCTAAAGGAAGGGTCTCAGGATTGGAATGGGAAGGAGTTGGATATCACATCTCATGCTATAGGAAGGGTCTCAGGTTTGGTATAAGCATTGAGATATCACATCTCGTGCTATAGGAAGGGTCTCAGGATTGGAATGGGAAGGAGTTGTATATGACATCTCATGCTATAGACAGGGTCTCAGGTTTGGAAAGGGAAGGAGATGGATATCACATTTCATGTTAGAGGTAGGATCTCAGGTTTGGAATTAGAGGCATTGAGATATCACATCTCATGCTATCAGAAGGGTCTCAGGATTGGAATGGGAAGGAGTTGGATATCACATCTCATGCTAAAGGGAGGGTCTCAGGTTTGGAAGGGGAAGGATTTGGAAATCACATCTCATGTTATAGGAAGGATCTCAGGTTTGGTATTAGAATCATTGAGATATCAAATCTCATGCTATCATAAGGGTCTCAGGATTGGAATCGGAAGGAGTTGGATATCACATCTCATGTTATAGGAAGGATCTCAGGTTTGGTATTAGAAGCATTGAGACATCACATCTCATGCTATAGGAAGGGTCTCAGGATTGGAATGGGAAGGAGTTGGATATCACATCTCATGCTATAGGAAGGGTCTCAGATTTGGTATAAGCATTGAGATATCACATCTCATGCTATAGGAAGGGTCTCGGGATTGGAATGGGAAGCAGTTGGATATCACATCTCAGGCCATAGGAAGGGTCTCAGGTTTGGTATAAGCATTGAGATATCACATCTCTGCTATCGGAAGGGTCTCAGGATTGGAATGGGAAGGAGTTGGATATCCCATCTCATGTTATAGGAAGAGTCTCAGGTTTGGTATTAGAAGCATTGAGATATCCCATCTCATGCTATAGGAAGGGTCTCAGGTTGGAATGGGAAGGAGTTGGATATCACATTTCATGTTATAGGAAGGGTCTCAGGATTGGAATTGGAAGGACTTGGCTATCATATCTCATGCTATAGGAAGGCTCTCAGGTTTGGAAGGGGAAGGAGTTGGATATCACATCTCATGTTATAGGAAAGATCTCAGGTTTGGTATTAGAAGCATTGAGACATCACATCTCATGTTATAGGAAGGGTCTCAGGATTGGAATGGGAAGAAGTTGGATATCACATCTCATGCTATAGGAAGGGTCTCAGGTTTGGTATAAGCATTGAGATATCACATCTCATGCTATAGGAAGGGTCTCAGGATTGGAATGGGAAGGAGTTGTATATGACATCTCATGCCATAGGAAGGGTCTCAGGTTTGGTATAAGCATTGAGATATCACATCACATGCTATAGGAAGGGTCTCAGGATTGTAATGGGAAGGACTTGGATATCACATCTCATGCTATAGGCAGGGTCTCAGGTTTGGAAAGGGAAGGAGATGGATATCACATTTCATGTTAGAGGTAGGATCTCAGGTTTGGTATTAGAGGCATTGAAATATCACATCTCATGCTATCAGAAGGGTCTCAGGATTGGAATGGGAAGGAGTTGGATATCACATCTCATGCTAAAGGGAGGGTCTCAGGTTTGGAAGGGGAAGGATTTGGAAATCACATTTCATGTTATAGGAAGGATCTCAGGTTTGGTATTAGAAGCATAGAGATATCACATCTCATGCTATCGGAAGTATCTCAGGTTTGGTATTAGAGGCATTGAGATATCACATCTCATGCTATCATAAGGGTCTCAGGATTGGAATGGGAAGGAGTTGGATATCACATCTCATGTTATAGGAAGGATCTCAGGTTTGGTATTAGAAGCATTGAGACATCACATCTCATGCTATAGGAAGGGTCTCAGGATTGGAATGGGAAGGAGTTGGATATCACATCTCATGCTATAGGAAGGGTCTCAGATTTGGTATAAGCATTGAGATATCACATCTCATGCTATAGGAACGGTCTCAGGATTGGAATGGGAAGGAGTTGTATATGACATCTCAGGCCATAGGAAGGGTCTCAGGTTTGGTATAAGCATTGAGATATCACATCTCTGCTATCGGAAGGGTCTCAGGATTGGAATGGGAAGGAGTTGGATATCCCATCTCATGTTATAGGAAGGGTCTCAGGTTTGGTATTAGAAGCATTGAGACATCACATCTCATGTTATAGGAAGGTTCTCAGGATTGGAATGGGAAGAAGTTGGATATCACATCTCATGCTATAGGAAGGGTCTCAGGTTTGGTATAAGCATTGAGATATCACATCTCATGCTATAGGAAGGGTCTCAGGATTGGAATGGGAAGGAGTTGTATATGACATCTCATGCCATAGGAAGGGTCTCAGGTTTGGTATAAGCATTGAGATATCACATCACATGCTATAGGAAGGGTCTCAGGATTGGAATGGGAAGGACATTTGATATCACATCTCATGCTATAGGCAGGGTCTCAGGTTTGGAAAGGGAAGGAGATGGATATCACATTTCATGTTAGAGGTAGGATCTCAGGTTTGGTATTAGAGGCATTGAAATATCACATCTTATGCTATCAGAAGGTTCTCAGGATTGGAATGGGAAGGAGTTGGATATCACATCTCATGCTAAAGGGAGTGTCTCAGGTTTGGAAGTGGAAGGATTTGGAAATCACATCTCATGTTATAGGAAGGATCTCAGGTTTGGTACTAGAAGCATTGAGATATCACATCTCATGCTATCAGAAGGATCTCAGGTTTGGTATTAGAAGCATTGAGACATCACATCTCATGCTATAGGAAGGGTCTCAGGATTGGAATGGGAAGGAGTTGGATATCACATCTCATGCTATAGGAAGGGTCTCGGATTTGGTATAAGCATTGAGATATCACATCTCATGCTATAGGAAGGGTCTCAGGATTGGAATGGGAAGGAGTTGTATATGACAAATCAGGCCATAGGAAGGGTCTCAGGTTTGGTATAAGCATTGAGATATCACATCTCTGCTATCGGAAGGGTCTCAGGATTGGAATGGGAAGGAGTTGGATATCCCATCTCATGTTATAGGAAGGGTCTCAGGTTTGGTATTAGAAGCATTGAGATATCACATCTCATGCTATAGGAAGAGTCTCAGGATTGGAATGGGGAGGACTTGGATGTCACATCTCATGCTATAGGGAGGGTCTCAAGTTTGATATTAGAAGCATTGAGATAACAAATCTCATGATATCGGAAGGGTCCCAGGATTGGAATGGGAAGGAATTGGATATCACATCTCATGATAAAGGAAGGGTCTAAGGTTTGGAAGGGGAAGGATTTGGATATCACATCTCATGTTATAGGACGGGTCTCAGGTTTTGTATTAGAAGCATTGAGATATCAAGTCTCATGGTATAGGAAGGGTCTCAGAATTGGAATGGGAAGGAGTTGGATATCACATCTCAAGCTATAGGTAGGGTCTCAGGATTGGAATGGGAAGGAGTTTGATATCACATCTCATGCCATAGTATGGGTCTCAGGTTTGGTAGAAGCATTGGGATATCACATCTCATGCTATCAGAAGGGTATCAGTATTGGATTTGGAAGGAATTGGATATCCCATCTCATGCTATAGGAACGGTCTCAGGTTGGAATGGGAAGGAGTTGGATATCACATTTCATGTTATAGGAAGGGTCTCAGGATTGGATGGGAAGGACTTGGATATCATATCTCATGCTATAGGAAGGCTCTCAGGTTTGGAAGGGGAAGGAGTTGGATATCACATTTCATGTTAGAGGAAGAATCTCAGGTTTGGTATTAGAGGCCTTGAGATATCACATCTCATGCTATAGGAAGGGTCTCAGGATTGGAATGGAAGGAGTTGGATATCACATCTCAAGCTATAGGAAGGGTCTCAGGTTTGATATAAGCATTGAGATATCACATCTCATGCTATAGGAAGGGTCTCAGGATTGGAATGGGAAGGAGTTGGATATCACATCTCATGTTATAGGAAAAATCTCAGGTTTGGTATTAGAAGCATTGAGACATCACATCTCATGTTATAGGAAGGGTCTCAGGAGTGGAATGGGAAGAAGTTGGATATCACATCTCATGCTATAGGAAGGGTCTCAGGTTTGGAAGGGGAAGGAGTTGGATATCCAATCTCATGTTATAGGACTGGTCTCGGGTTTGGTATTAGAAGCATTGAGATATCACATCGCATGCTGTAGGAAGGTTCTCAGGTTTGGAATGGGGAGGAATTGGATATCACATCTCATGTCATAGGAAGGATCTCAGGTTTGGTATTAGAAGCATTGAGATATCACATCTCATGCTATAGGAATGGTCTCAGGATTGGAATGGGAAGGAGTTGGATATTACATTCTTGCTATAGGAAGGGTCTCATGTTTGGAATGGGAAGGAGTTGGATATCACATATGCTATAGGAAGGGTCTCAGGTTTGGACCGGGAAGGAGTTGGATATCACATCTCATGTTATAGGAAGGGTCTCAGGTTTGGTATAAGCATTGAGATATCACATCTCTGCTATCGGAAGTGTCTCAGGATTGGAATAGGAAGGAGTTGGATATCCCATCTCATGTTATAGGATGAGTCTCAGGTTTGTTATTAGAATCATTGAGATATCATATTGCATGCTGTAGGAAGGGTCTAAGGATTGGAATGGGAAGGACTTGGATATCACATCTCATGCTATAGGTAGGCTCTCAGGTGTGGAAAGGGAAGGAGTTGGATATCACATTTCATGTTAGAGGAAGGATCTCAGGTTTGGTATTAGAGGCATTGAGATATCACATCTCATGCTATAGGAAGGGTCTCAGGATTGGAATGGGAAGGAGTTGGATATCACATCTCATGCTATAGGAAGGGTCTCAGGTTTGGTATAAGCATCGAGATATCACATCTCATGCTATAGGAAGGGTCTCGGGATTAGAATGGGAAGGAGTTGGATATCACATCTCATGTTATAGGAAGGATCTCAGGTTTGGTATTAGAAGCATCGAGACATCACATCTCATGCTATAGGAAGGGTCTCAGGATTGGAATGGGAAGGAGTTGGATATCACATCTCATGCTATAGGAAGGGTCTCAAGTTTGATATTAGAAGCATTGAGATATCACATCTCATGCTATAGGAAGGGTCTCAGGATTGGAATGGGAAGGAGTTGGATATCACATCTCAAGCTTTAGGAAGGGTCTCAAGTTTGGTATAAGCATTGAGATAGCACATCTCATGCTATAGGAAGGGTCTCAGGATTGGAATGGGAAGGAGTTGGATATTACATCTCATGTTATAGGAAAGATCTCAGGTTTGGTATTAGAAGCATTGAGACATCACATCTCATGTTATAGGAAGGGTCTCAGGATTGGAATGGGAAGAAGTTGGATATCACATCTCATGCTATAGGAAGGGTCTCAGGTTTGGAAGGGGAAGGAGTTGGATATCCAATCTCATGTTATAGGACTGGTCTCAGGTTTGGTATTAGAAGCATTGAGATATCACATCGCATGCTGTAGGAAGGTTCTCAGGTTTGGTATTAGAAGCATTGAGACATCACATCTCATGCTATAGGAAGGGTCTCAGGATTGGAATGGGAAGGAGTTGGATATCACATCTCATGTTATAGGAAGGATCTCAGGTTTGGTATTAGAAGCATTGAGACATCACATCTCATGCTATAGGAAGGGTCTCAGGATTGGAATGGGAAGGAGTTGGATATCACATCTCATGCTATAGGAAGGGTCTCAGATTTGGTATAAGCATTGAGATATCACATCTCATGCTATAGGAAGGGTCTCAGGATTGGATTGGGAAGGAGTTGTATATGACATCTCAGGCCATAGGAAGGGTCTCAGGATTGGTATAAGCATTGAGATATCACATCTCTGCTATCGGAAGGGTCTCAGGATTGGAATGGGAAGGAGTTGGATATCCCATCTCATGATAAAGGAAGGGTCTAAGGTTTGGAAGGGGAAAGATTTGGATATCACATCTCATGTTATAGGCGGGTCTCAATTTTGATATTAGAAGCATTGAGATAACAAATCTCATGATATCGGAAGGGTCTCAGGATTGGAATGGGAAGGAGTTGGATATCACATCTCATGATAAAGGAAGGGTCTCAGGTTTGGTATTAGAAGCATTGAGATATCAAGTCTCATGGTATAGGAAGGGTCTCAGAATTGGAATGGGAAGGATTTCGGATATCACATCTCAAGCTATAGGAAGAGTCTCAGGATTGGAATGGGAAGGAGTTTGATATCACATCTCATGTTATAGGACGGGTCTCAGGTTTGGTATTAGAAGCATTGAGATATCAAGTCTCATGGTATAGGAAGGGTCTCAGAATTGGAATGGGAAGGATTTCGGATATCACATCTCAAGCTATAGGAAGAGTCTCAGGATTGGAATGGGAAGGAGTTTGATATCACATCTCATGCCATAGTATGGTTCTCAGGTTTGGTAGAAGCATTGGGATATCACATCTCATGCTATTGGAAGGGTATCAGTATTGGATTTGGAAGGAGTTGGATATCCCATCTCATGCTATGGGAAGGGTCTCAGGTTGGAATGGGAAGGAGTTGGGTATCACATTTCATGTTATAGGAAGGGTCTCAGGATTGGAATGGGAAGGAGTTGGATATCACATCTCAAGCTTTAGGAAGGGTCTCAGGTTTGGTATAAGCATTGAGATAGCACATCTCATGCTATAGGAAGGGTCTCAGGATTGGAATGGGAAGGAGTTGGATATCACATCTCATGTTATAGGAAAGATCTCAGGTTTGGTATTAGAAGCATTGAGACATCACATCTCATGTTATAGGAAGGGTCTCAGGATTGGAATGGGAAGAAGTTGGATATCACATCTCATGCTATAGGTAGGGTCTCAGGATTGGAATGGGAAGGAGTTTGATATCACATCTCATGCCATAGTATGGGTCTCAGGTTTGGTAGAAGCATTGGGATATCACACCTCATGCTATCGGAAGGGTATCAGTATTGGATTTGGAAGGAATTGGATATCCCATCTCATGCTATAGGAACGGTCTCAGGTTGGAATGGGAAGGAGTTGGATATCACATTTCATGTTATAGGAAGGGTCTCAGGATTGGATGGGAAGGGCTTGGATATCATATCTCATGCTATAGGAAGGCTCTCAGGTTTGGAAGGGGAAGGAGTTGGATATCACATTTCATGTTAGAGGAAGAATCTCAGGTTTGGTATTAGAGGCCTTGAGATATCACATCTCATGCTATAGGAAGGGTCTCAGGATTGGAATGGAAGGAGTTGGATATCACATCTCAAGCTATAGGAAGGGTCTCAGGTTTGGTATAAGCATTGAGATATCACATCTCATGCTATAGGAAGGGTCTCAGGATTGGAATGGGAAGGAGTTGGATATCACATCTCATGTTATAGGAAAGATCTCAGGTTTGGTATTAGAAGCATTGAGACATCACATCTCATGTTATAGGAAGGGTCTCAGGAGTGGAATGGGAAGAAGTTGGATATCACATCTCATGCTATAGGAAGGGTCTCAGGTTTGGAAGGGGAAGGAGTTGGATATCCAATCTCATGTTATAGGACTGGTCTCGGGTTTGGTATTAGAAGCATTGAGATATCACATCGCATGCTGTAGGAAGGTTCTCAGGTTTGGAATGGGGAGGAATTGGATATCACATCTCATGTCATAGGAAGGATCTCAGGTTTGGTATTAGAAGCATTGAGATATCACATCTCATGCTATAGGAATGGTCTCAGGATTGGAATGGGAAGGAGTTGGATATTACATTCTTGCTATAGGAAGGGTCTCATGTTTGGAATGGGAAGGAGTTGGATATCACATATGCTATAGGAAGGGTCTCAGGTTTGGACCGGGAAGGAGTTGGATATCACATCTCATGTTATAGGAAGGGTCTCAGGTTTGGTATAAGCATTGAGATATCACATCTCTGCTATCGGAAGTGTCTCAGGATTGGAATAGGAAGGAGTTGGATATCCCATCTCATGTTATAGGATGAGTCTCAGGTTTGTTATTAGAATCATTGAGATATCATATTGCATGCTGTAGGAAGGGTCTAAGGATTGGAATGGGAAGGACTTGGATATCACATCTCATGCTATAGGTAGGCTCTCAGGTTTGGAAAGGGAAGGAGTTGGATATCACATTTCATGTTAGAGGAAGGATCTCAGGTTTGGTATTAGAGGCATTGAGATATCACATCTCATGCTATAGGAAGGGTCTCAGGATTGGAATGGGAAGGAGTTGGATATCACATCTCATGCTATAGGAAGGGTCTCAGGATTGGAATGGGAAGGAGTTGGATATCACATATGCTATAGGAAGTGTCTCAGGTTTGAAACGGGAAGGAGTTGGATATCACATCTCATGTTATAGGAAGGGTCTCAGGTTTGGTATAAGCATTGAGATATCACATCTCTGCTATCGGAAGTGTCTCAGGATTGGAATGGGAAGGTGTTGGATATCCCATCTCATGTTATAGGACGGGTCTCAGGTTTGTTATTAGAATCATTGAGATATCATATTGCATGCTGTAGGAAGGGTCTAAGGATTGGAATGGGAAGGACTTGGATATCACATCTCATGCTATAGGTAGGCTCTCAGGTTTGGAAAGGGAAGGAGTTCGATATCACATTTCATGTTAGAGGAAGGATCTCAGGTTTGGTATTAGAGGCATTGAGATATCACATCTCATGCTATAGGAAGGGTCTCAGGATTGGAATGGGAAGGAGTTGGATATCACATCTCATGCTATAGGAAGGGTCTCAGGATTGGAATGGGAAGGAGTTGGATATCACATCTCATGTTATAGGAAGGATCTCAGGTTTGGTATTAGAAGCATTGAGACATCACATCTCATGCTATCGGAAGGGTCTCAGGATTGGAATGGGAAGGAGTTGGATATCCCATCTCATGTTATAGGAAGAGTCTCAGGTTTGGTATTAGAAGCATTGAGATATCACATCTCATGCTATAGGAAGTGTCTCAGGATTGGAATCGGAAGGACTTGGATATCACATCTCATGCTATAGGGAGGGTCTCAAGTTTGATATTAGAAGCATTGAGATATCACATCTCATGCTATAGGAAGGGTCTCAGGATTAGAATGGGAAGGAGTTGGATATCACATCTCATGCTATAGGAAGGGTCTCAGGTTTGGTATAAGCAGTGAGATATCACATCTCATGCTATAGGAAGTGTCTCAGGATTGGAATGGGAAGGAGTTGGATATCACATCTCATGTTATAGGAAGGATCTCAGGTTTGGTATAAGCATTGAGATATCACATCTCTGCTATCGGAAGGGTCTCAGGATTGGAATGGGAAGGAGTTGGATATTCCCATCTCATGTTATAGGAAGGGTCTCAGGTTTGGTATTAGAAGCATTGAGATATCACATCTCATGCTATAGGAAGGGTCTCAGGATTGGAATGGGAAGGACTTGGATATCACATCTCATGCTATAGGGAGGGTCTCAAGTTTGATTTTAGAAGCATTGAGATATCACATCTCATGATATCGGAAGGGTCTCAGGGATGGAATGGGAAGGAGTTGGATATCACATCTCATGATAAAGGAAGGGTCTAAGGTTTGGAAGGGGAAGGAGTTTGATATCACATCTCATGCCATAGTATGGGTCTCAGGTTTGGTAGAAGCATTGGGATATCACATCTCATGCTATCGGAAGGGTATCAGGATTGGATTTGGAACGAGTTGGATATCCCATCTCATGCTATAGTTAGGGTCTCAGGTTGGAATGGGAAGGAGTTGGATATCACATCTCATGTTATAGGAAGGGTCTCAGGATTGGAATGGGAAGGACTTGGATATCACATCTCATGCTATAGGAAGGCTCTCAGGTTTGGAAGGGGAAAGAGTTGGATATCACATTTCATGTTAGAGGTAGGATCTCAGGTTTGGTATTAGAGGCATTGAGATATCACATCTCATGCTATCAGAAGAGTCTCAGGATTGGAATGGGAAGGAGTTGGATATCACATCTCATGCTAAAGGGAGGGTCTCAGGTTTGGAAGGGGAAGGATTTGGATATCACATCTCATGTTATAGGAAGGATCTCAGGTTTGGTATTAGAAGCATTGAGATATCACATTTCATGCTATCGGAAGGATCTCAGGTTTGGTATAGAAGCATTGAGATATCACATCTCATGCTATCAGAAGGGTCTCAGGATTGGAATGGGAAGGAGTTGGATATCACATCTCATGCTAAAGGGAGGGTCTCAGGTTTGGAAGGGGAAGGATTTGGATATCACATCTCATGTTATCGGAAGGATCTCAGGTTTGGTATTAGAAGTATTGAGATATCACATCTCATGCTATAGGAAGGGTCTCAGGATTGGAATGGGAAGGAGTTGGTTATCACATCTCATGCTAAAGGAAGGGTCTCAGGTTTGGTAGAAGCATTGAGATATCACATCTCATGCTATAGGAAGGGTCTCAGGATTGGAATGGGAAGGACTTAGATATCACATATCATGCTATAGGGAGGGTCTCAGTTTTGATATTAGAAGCATTGAGATATCACATCTCATGCTATCGGAAGTGTCTCAGGATTGGAATGGGAAGGAGCTGGATATCACATCTCATGCTAAAGGAAGGTCTCAGGTTTGGAACGGGAAGGAGTTGGATATCACATCTCATGTTATAGGAAGGGTCTCAGGTTTGGTATAAGCATTGAGATATCACATCTCTGCTATCGGAAGTGTCTCAGGATTGGAATGGGAAGGACTTGGATATCACATCTCATGCTATAGATAGGCTCTCAGGTTTGGAAAGGGAAGGAGTTGGATATCACATTTCAGGTTAGAGGAAGGATCTCAGGTTTGGTATTAGAGGCATTGAGATATCACATCTCAGGCTATAGGAAGGGTCTCAGGATTGGAATGGGAAGGAGTTGGATATCACATCTCATGCTAAAGGAAGGGTCTCAGGATTGGAATGGGAAGGAGTTGGATATCACATCTCATGCTATAGGAAGGGTCTCAGGTTTGGTATAAGCATTGAGATATCACATCTCGTGCTATAGGAAGGGTCTCAGGATTGGAATGGGAAGGAGTTGTATATGACATCTCATGCTATAGACAGGGTCTCAGGTTTGGAAAGGGAAGGAGATGGATATCACATTTCATGTTAGAGGTAGGATCTCAGGTTTGGAATTAGAGGCATTGAGATATCACATCTCATGCTATCAGAAGGGTCTCAGGATTGGAATGGGAAGGAGTTGGATATCACATCTCATGCTAAAGGGAGGGTCTCAGGTTTGGAAGGGGAAGGATTTGGAAATCACATCTCATGTTATAGGAAGGATCTCAGGTTTGGTATTAGAATCATTGAGATATCAAATCTCATGCTATCATAAGGGTCTCAGGATTGGAATCGGAAGGAGTTGGATATCACATCTCATGTTATAGGAAGGATCTCAGGTTTGGTATTAGAAGCATTGAGACATCACATCTCATGCTATAGGAAGGGTCTCAGGATTGGAATGGGAAGGAGTTGGATATCACATCTCATGCTATAGGAAGGGTCTCAGATTTGGTATAAGCATTGAGATATCACATCTCATGCTATAGGAAGGGTCTCGGGATTGGAATGGGAAGCAGTTGGATATCACATCTCAGGCCATAGGAAGGGTCTCAGGTTTGGTATAAGCATTGAGATATCACATCTCTGCTATCGGAAGGGTCTCAGGATTGGAATGGGAAGGAGTTGGATATCCCATCTCATGTTATAGGAAGAGTCTCAGGTTTGGTATTAGAAGCATTGAGATATCCCATCTCATGCTATAGGAAGGGTCTCAGGTTGGAATGGGAAGGAGTTGGATATCACATTTCATGTTATAGGAAGGGTCTCAGGATTGGAATTGGAAGGACTTGGCTATCATATCTCATGCTATAGGAAGGCTCTCAGGTTTGGAAGGGGAAGGAGTTGGATATCACATCTCATGTTATAGGAAAGATCTCAGGTTTGGTATTAGAAGCATTGAGACATCACATCTCATGTTATAGGAAGGGTCTCAGGATTGGAATGGGAAGAAGTTGGATATCACATCTCATGCTATAGGAAGGGTCTCAGGTTTGGTATAAGCATTGAGATATCACATCTCATGCTATAGGAAGGGTCTCAGGATTGGAATGGGAAGGAGTTGTATATGACATCTCATGCCATAGGAAGGGTCTCAGGTTTGGTATAAGCATTGAGATATCACATCACATGCTATAGGAAGGGTCTCAGGATTGTAATGGGAAGGACTTGGATATCACATCTCATGCTATAGGCAGGGTCTCAGGTTTGGAAAGGGAAGGAGATGGATATCACATTTCATGTTAGAGGTAGGATCTCAGGTTTGGTATTAGAGGCATTGAAATATCACATCTCATGCTATCAGAAGGGTCTCAGGATTGGAATGGGAAGGAGTTGGATATCACATCTCATGCTAAAGGGAGGGTCTCAGGTTTGGAAGGGGAAGGATTTGGAAATCACATTTCATGTTATAGGAAGGATCTCAGGTTTGGTATTAGAAGCATAGAGATATCACATCTCATGCTATCGGAAGTATCTCAGGTTTGGTATTAGAGGCATTGAGATATCACATCTCATGCTATCATAAGGGTCTCAGGATTGGAATGGGAAGGAGTTGGATATCACATCTCATGTTATAGGAAGGATCTCAGGTTTGGTATTAGAAGCATTGAGACATCACATCTCATGCTATAGGAAGGGTCTCAGGATTGGAATGGGAAGGAGTTGGATATCACATCTCATGCTATAGGAAGGGTCTCAGATTTGGTATAAGCATTGAGATATCACATCTCATGCTATAGGAACGGTCTCAGGATTGGAATGGGAAGGAGTTGTATATGACATCTCAGGCCATAGGAAGGGTCTCAGGTTTGGTATAAGCATTGAGATATCACATCTCTGCTATCGGAAGGGTCTCAGGATTGGAATGGGAAGGAGTTGGATATCCCATCTCATGTTATAGGAAGGGTCTCAGGTTTGGTATTAGAAGCATTGAGACATCACATCTCATGTTATAGGAAGGTTCTCAGGATTGGAATGGGAAGAAGTTGGATATCACATCTCATGCTATAGGAAGGGTCTCAGGTTTGGTATAAGCATTGAGATATCACATCTCATGCTATAGGAAGGGTCTCAGGATTGGAATGGGAAGGAGTTGTATATGACATCTCATGCCATAGGAAGGGTCTCAGGTTTGGTATAAGCATTGAGATATCACATCACATGCTATAGGAAGGGTCTCAGGATTGGAATGGGAAGGACATTTGATATCACATCTCATGCTATAGGCAGGGTCTCAGGTTTGGAAAGGGAAGGAGATGGATATCACATTTCATGTTAGAGGTAGGATCTCAGGTTTGGTATTAGAGGCATTGAAATATCACATCTTATGCTATCAGAAGGTTCTCAGGATTGGAATGGGAAGGAGTTGGATATCACATCTCATGCTAAAGGGAGTGTCTCAGGTTTGGAAGTGGAAGGATTTGGAAATCACATCTCATGTTATAGGAAGGATCTCAGGTTTGGTACTAGAAGCATTGAGATATCACATCTCATGCTATCAGAAGGATCTCAGGTTTGGTATTAGAAGCATTGAGACATCACATCTCATGCTATAGGAAGGGTCTCAGGATTGGAATGGGAAGGAGTTGGATATCACATCTCATGCTATAGGAAGGGTCTCGGATTTGGTATAAGCATTGAGATATCACATCTCATGCTATAGGAAGGGTCTCAGGATTGGAATGGGAAGGAGTTGTATATGACAAATCAGGCCATAGGAAGGGTCTCAGGTTTGGTATAAGCATTGAGATATCACATCTCTGCTATCGGAAGGGTCTCAGGATTGGAATGGGAAGGAGTTGGATATCCCATCTCATGTTATAGGAAGGGTCTCAGGTTTGGTATTAGAAGCATTGAGATATCACATCTCATGCTATAGGAAGAGTCTCAGGATTGGAATGGGGAGGACTTGGATGTCACATCTCATGCTATAGGGAGGGTCTCAAGTTTGATATTAGAAGCATTGAGATAACAAATCTCATGATATCGGAAGGGTCCCAGGATTGGAATGGGAAGGAATTGGATATCACATCTCATGATAAAGGAAGGGTCTAAGGTTTGGAAGGGGAAGGATTTGGATATCACATCTCATGTTATAGGACGGGTCTCAGGTTTTGTATTAGAAGCATTGAGATATCAAGTCTCATGGTATAGGAAGGGTCTCAGAATTGGAATGGGAAGGAGTTGGATATCACATCTCAAGCTATAGGTAGGGTCTCAGGATTGGAATGGGAAGGAGTTTGATATCACATCTCATGCCATAGTATGGGTCTCAGGTTTGGTAGAAGCATTGGGATATCACATCTCATGCTATCAGAAGGGTATCAGTATTGGATTTGGAAGGAATTGGATATCCCATCTCATGCTATAGGAACGGTCTCAGGTTGGAATGGGAAGGAGTTGGATATCACATTTCATGTTATAGGAAGGGTCTCAGGATTGGATGGGAAGGACTTGGATATCATATCTCATGCTATAGGAAGGCTCTCAGGTTTGGAAGGGGAAGGAGTTGGATATCACATTTCATGTTAGAGGAAGAATCTCAGGTTTGGTATTAGAGGCCTTGAGATATCACATCTCATGCTATAGGAAGGGTCTCAGGATTGGAATGGAAGGAGTTGGATATCACATCTCAAGCTATAGGAAGGGTCTCAGGTTTGATATAAGCATTGAGATATCACATCTCATGCTATAGGAAGGGTCTCAGGATTGGAATGGGAAGGAGTTGGATATCACATCTCATGTTATAGGAAAAATCTCAGGTTTGGTATTAGAAGCATTGAGACATCACATCTCATGTTATAGGAAGGGTCTCAGGAGTGGAATGGGAAGAAGTTGGATATCACATCTCATGCTATAGGAAGGGTCTCAGGTTTGGAAGGGGAAGGAGTTGGATATCCAATCTCATGTTATAGGACTGGTCTCGGGTTTGGTATTAGAAGCATTGAGATATCACATCGCATGCTGTAGGAAGGTTCTCAGGTTTGGAATGGGGAGGAATTGGATATCACATCTCATGTCATAGGAAGGATCTCAGGTTTGGTATTAGAAGCATTGAGATATCACATCTCATGCTATAGGAATGGTCTCAGGATTGGAATGGGAAGGAGTTGGATATTACATTCTTGCTATAGGAAGGGTCTCATGTTTGGAATGGGAAGGAGTTGGATATCACATATGCTATAGGAAGGGTCTCAGGTTTGGACCGGGAAGGAGTTGGATATCACATCTCATGTTATAGGAAGGGTCTCAGGTTTGGTATAAGCATTGAGATATCACATCTCTGCTATCGGAAGTGTCTCAGGATTGGAATAGGAAGGAGTTGGATATCCCATCTCATGTTATAGGATGAGTCTCAGGTTTGTTATTAGAATCATTGAGATATCATATTGCATGCTGTAGGAAGGGTCTAAGGATTGGAATGGGAAGGACTTGGATATCACATCTCATGCTATAGGTAGGCTCTCAGGTTTGGAAAGGGAAGGAGTTGGATATCACATTTCATGTTAGAGGAAGGATCTCAGGTTTGGTATTAGAGGCATTGAGATATCACATCTCATGCTATAGGAAGGGTCTCAGGATTGGAATGGGAAGGAGTTGGATATCACATCTCATGCTATAGGAAGGGTCTCAGGTTTGGTATAAGCATCGAGATATCACATCTCATGCTATAGGAAGGGTCTCGGGATTAGAATGGGAAGGAGTTGGATATCACATCTCATGTTATAGGAAGGATCTCAGGTTTGGTATTAGAAGCATCGAGACATCACATCTCATGCTATAGGAAGGGTCTCAGGATTGGAATGGGAAGGAGTTGGATATCACATCTCATGCTATAGGAAGGGTCTCAAGTTTGATATTAGAAGCATTGAGATATCACATCTCATGCTATAGGAAGGGTCTCAGGATTGGAATGGGAAGGAGTTGGATATCACATCTCAAGCTTTAGGAAGGGTCTCAAGTTTGGTATAAGCATTGAGATAGCACATCTCATGCTATAGGAAGGGTCTCAGGATTGGAATGGGAAGGAGTTGGATATTACATCTCATGTTATAGGAAAGATCTCAGGTTTGGTATTAGAAGCATTGAGACATCACATCTCATGTTATAGGAAGGGTCTCAGGATTGGAATGGGAAGAAGTTGGATATCACATCTCATGCTATAGGAAGGGTCTCAGGTTTGGAAGGGGAAGGAGTTGGATATCCAATCTCATGTTATAGGACTGGTCTCAGGTTTGGTATTAGAAGCATTGAGATATCACATCGCATGCTGTAGGAAGGTTCTCAGGTTTGGTATTAGAAGCATTGAGACATCACATCTCATGCTATAGGAAGGGTCTCAGGATTGGAATGGGAAGGAGTTGGATATCACATCTCATGTTATAGGAAGGATCTCAGGTTTGGTATTAGAAGCATTGAGACATCACATCTCATGCTATAGGAAGGGTCTCAGGATTGGAATGGGAAGGAGTTGGATATCACATCTCATGCTATAGGAAGGGTCTCAGATTTGGTATAAGCATTGAGATATCACATCTCATGCTATAGGAAGGGTCTCAGGATTGGATTGGGAAGGAGTTGTATATGACATCTCAGGCCATAGGAAGGGTCTCAGGATTGGTATAAGCATTGAGATATCACATCTCTGCTATCGGAAGGGTCTCAGGATTGGAATGGGAAGGAGTTGGATATCCCATCTCATGATAAAGGAAGGGTCTAAGGTTTGGAAGGGGAAAGATTTGGATATCACATCTCATGTTATAGGCGGGTCTCAATTTTGATATTAGAAGCATTGAGATAACAAATCTCATGATATCGGAAGGGTCTCAGGATTGGAATGGGAAGGAGTTGGATATCACATCTCATGATAAAGGAAGGGTCTCAGGTTTGGTATTAGAAGCATTGAGATATCAAGTCTCATGGTATAGGAAGGGTCTCAGAATTGGAATGGGAAGGATTTCGGATATCACATCTCAAGCTATAGGAAGAGTCTCAGGATTGGAATGGGAAGGAGTTTGATATCACATCTCATGTTATAGGACGGGTCTCAGGTTTGGTATTAGAAGCATTGAGATATCAAGTCTCATGGTATAGGAAGGGTCTCAGAATTGGAATGGGAAGGATTTCGGATATCACATCTCAAGCTATAGGAAGAGTCTCAGGATTGGAATGGGAAGGAGTTTGATATCACATCTCATGCCATAGTATGGTTCTCAGGTTTGGTAGAAGCATTGGGATATCACATCTCATGCTATTGGAAGGGTATCAGTATTGGATTTGGAAGGAGTTGGATATCCCATCTCATGCTATGGGAAGGGTCTCAGGTTGGAATGGGAAGGAGTTGGGTATCACATTTCATGTTATAGGAAGGGTCTCAGGATTGGAATGGGAAGGAGTTGGATATCACATCTCAAGCTTTAGGAAGGGTCTCAGGTTTGGTATAAGCATTGAGATAGCACATCTCATGCTATAGGAAGGGTCTCAGGATTGGAATGGGAAGGAGTTGGATATCACATCTCATGTTATAGGAAAGATCTCAGGTTTGGTATTAGAAGCATTGAGACATCACATCTCATGTTATAGGAAGGGTCTCAGGATTGGAATGGGAAGAAGTTGGATATCACATCTCATGCTATAGGTAGGGTCTCAGGATTGGAATGGGAAGGAGTTTGATATCACATCTCATGCCATAGTATGGGTCTCAGGTTTGGTAGAAGCATTGGGATATCACACCTCATGCTATCGGAAGGGTATCAGTATTGGATTTGGAAGGAATTGGATATCCCATCTCATGCTATAGGAACGGTCTCAGGTTGGAATGGGAAGGAGTTGGATATCACATTTCATGTTATAGGAAGGGTCTCAGGATTGGATGGGAAGGGCTTGGATATCATATCTCATGCTATAGGAAGGCTCTCAGGTTTGGAAGGGGAAGGAGTTGGATATCACATTTCATGTTAGAGGAAGAATCTCAGGTTTGGTATTAGAGGCCTTGAGATATCACATCTCATGCTATAGGAAGGGTCTCAGGATTGGAATGGAAGGAGTTGGATATCACATCTCAAGCTATAGGAAGGGTCTCAGGTTTGGTATAAGCATTGAGATATCACATCTCATGCTATAGGAAGGGTCTCAGGATTGGAATGGGAAGGAGTTGGATATCACATCTCATGTTATAGGAAAGATCTCAGGTTTGGTATTAGAAGCATTGAGACATCACATCTCATGTTATAGGAAGGGTCTCAGGAGTGGAATGGGAAGAAGTTGGATATCACATCTCATGCTATAGGAAGGGTCTCAGGTTTGGAAGGGGAAGGAGTTGGATATCCAATCTCATGTTATAGGACTGGTCTCGGGTTTGGTATTAGAAGCATTGAGATATCACATCGCATGCTGTAGGAAGGTTCTCAGGTTTGGAATGGGGAGGAATTGGATATCACATCTCATGTCATAGGAAGGATCTCAGGTTTGGTATTAGAAGCATTGAGATATCACATCTCATGCTATAGGAATGGTCTCAGGATTGGAATGGGAAGGAGTTGGATATTACATTCTTGCTATAGGAAGGGTCTCATGTTTGGAATGGGAAGGAGTTGGATATCACATATGCTATAGGAAGGGTCTCAGGTTTGGACCGGGAAGGAGTTGGATATCACATCTCATGTTATAGGAAGGGTCTCAGGTTTGGTATAAGCATTGAGATATCACATCTCTGCTATCGGAAGTGTCTCAGGATTGGAATAGGAAGGAGTTGGATATCCCATCTCATGTTATAGGATGAGTCTCAGGTTTGTTATTAGAATCATTGAGATATCATATTGCATGCTGTAGGAAGGGTCTAAGGATTGGAATGGGAAGGACTTGGATATCACATCTCATGCTATAGGTAGGCTCTCAGGTTTGGAAAGGGAAGGAGTTGGATATCACATTTCATGTTAGAGGAAGGATCTCAGGTTTGGTATTAGAGGCATTGAGATATCACATCTCATGCTATAGGAAGGGTCTCAGGATTGGAATGGGAAGGAGTTGGATATCACATCTCATGCTATAGGAAGGGTCTCAGGTTTGGTATAAGCATCGAGATATCACATCTCATGCTATAGGAAGGGTCTCGGGATTAGAATGGGAAGGAGTTGGATATCACATCTCATGTTATAGGAAGGATCTCAGGTTTGGTATTAGAAGCATCGAGACATCACATCTAATGCTATAGGAAGGGTCTCAGGATTGGAATGGGAAGGAGTTGGATATCACATCTCAAGCTTTAGGAAGGGTCTCAAGTTTGGTATAAGCATTGAGATAGCACATCTCATGCTATAGGAAGGGTCTCAGGATTGGAATGGGAAGGAGTTGGATATTACATCTCATGTTATAGGAAAGATCTCAGGTTTGGTATTAGAAGCATTGAGACATCACATCTCATGTTATAGGAAGGGTCTCAGGATTGGAATGGGAAGAAGTTGGATATCACATCTCATGCTATAGGAAGGGTCTCAGGTTTGGAAGGGGAAGGAATTGGATATCCAATCTCATGTTATAGGACTGGTCTCAGGTTTGGTATTAGAAGCATTGAGATATCACATCGCATGCTGTAGGAAGGTTCTCAGGTTTGGTATTAGAAGCATTGAGACATCACATCTCATGCTATAGGAAGGGTCTCAGGATTGGAATGGGAAGGAGTTGGATATCACATCTCATGTTATAGGAAGGATCTCAGGTTTGGTATTAGAAGCATTGAGACATCACATCTCATGCTATAGGAAGGGTCTCAGGATTGGAATGGGAAGGAGTTGGATATCACATCTCATGTTATAGGAAAGATCTCAGGTTTGGTATTAGAAGCATTGCGACATCACATCTCGTGTTATAGGAAGGGTCTCAGGATTGGAATGGGAAGAAGTTGGATATCACATCTCATGCTATAGGAAGGGTCTCAGGTTTGGTATAAGCATTGAGATATCACATCTCATGCTATAGGAAGGGTCTCAGGATTGGAATGGGAAGGAGTTGTATATGACATCTCATGCCATAGGAAGGGTCTCAGGTTTGGTATAAGCATTGAGATATCACATCACATGCTATAGGAAGGGTCTCAGGATTGGAATGGAAAGGACTTGGATATCAAATCTCATGCTATAGGCAGGGTCCCAGGTTTGGAAAGGGAAGGAGATGGATATCACATTTCATGCTAAAGGGAGGGTCTCAGGTTTGGAAGGGGAAGGATTTGGAAATCACATCTCATGTTATAGGAAGGATCTCAGGTTTGGTATTAGAAGCATTGAGATATCACATCTCATGCTATCAGATGGGTCTCAGGATTGGAATGGGAAGGAGTTGGATATCACATCTCATGCTAAAGGGAGGGTCTCAGGTTTGGAAGGGGAAGGATTTGGAAATCACATCTCATGTTATAGGAAGGATCTCAGGTTTGGTATTAGAAGCATTGAGATATCACATCTCATGCTATCGGAAGTATCTCAGGTTTGGTATTAGAGGCATTGAGATATCACATCTCATGCTATCATAAGGGTCTCAGGATTGGAATGGGAAGGAGTTGGATATCACATCTCATGTTATAGGAAGGATCTCAGGTTTGGTATTAGAAGCATTGAGACATCACATCTCATGCTATAGGAAGGGTCTCAGGATTGGAATGGGAAGGAGTTGGATATCACATCTCATGCTATAGGAAGGGTCTCAGATTTGGTATAAGCATTGAGATATCACATCTCATGCTATAGGAAGGGTCTCAGGATTGGAATGGGAAGGAGTTGTATATGACATCTCAGGCCATAGGAAGGGTCTCAGGTTTGGTAAAAGCATTGAGATATCACATCTCTGCTATCGGAAGGGTCTCAGGATTGGAATGGGAAGGAGTTGGATATCCCATCTCATGTTATAGGAAGGGTCTCAGGTTTGGTATTAGATGCATTGAGACATCACATCTCATGTTATAGGAAGGGTCTTAGGATTGGAATGGGAAGAAGTTGGATATCACATCTCATGCTATAGGAAGGGTCTCAGGTTTGGTATAAGCATTGAGATATCACATCTCATGCTATAGGAAGGGTCTCAGGATTGGAATGGGAAGGAGTTGTATATGACATCTCATGCCATAGGAAGGGTCTCAGGTTTGGACTAAGCATTGAGATATCACATCACATGCTATAGGAAGGGTCTCAGGATTGGAATGGGAAGGACTTGGATATCACATCTCATGCTATAGGCAGGGTCTCAGGTTTGGAAAGGGTAGGAGATGGATATCACATTTCATGTTAGAGGTAGGATCTCAGGTTTGGTATTAGAGGCATTGAAATATCACATCTCATGCTATCAGAAGGGTCTCAGGATTGAAATGGGAAGGAGTTGGATATCACATCTCATGCTAAAGGTAGGGTCTCAGGTTTGGAAGTGGAAGGATTTGGAAATCACATCTCATGTTATAGGAAGGATCTCAGGTTTGGTATTAGAAGCATTGAGATATCACATCTCATGCTATCAGAAGTATCTCAGGTTTGGTATTAGAGGCATTGAGATATCACATCTCATGCTATCATAAGGGTCTCAGGATTGGAATGGGAAGGAGTTGGATATCACATCTCATGTTATAGGAAGGATCTCAGGTTTGGTATTAGAAGAATTGAGACATCACATCTCATGCTATAGGAAGGGTCTCAGGATTGGAATGGGAAGAAGTTGGATATCACATCACATGCTATAGGAAGGGTCTCAGATTTGGTATAAGCATTGAGATATCACATCTAATGCTATAGGAAGAGTCTCAGGATTGGAATGGGAAGGAGTTGCATATGACATCTCAGGCCATAGGAAGGCTCTCAGGTTTGGTATAAGCATTGAGATATCACATCTCTGCTATCGGAAGGGTCTCAGGATTGGAATGGGAAGGAGTTGGATATCCCAAATCATGTTATAGGAAGGGTCTCAGGTTTGGTATTAGAAGCATTGAGATATCACATCTCATGCTATAGGAAGGGTCTCAGGATTGGAATGGGGAGGACTTGGATGTCACATCTCATGTTATAGGAAGGCTCTCAGGTTTGGAAGGGGAAGGAGTTGGATATCACATTTCATGTTAGAGGAACGATCTCAGGTTTGGTATTAGAGGCCTTGAGATATCACATCTCATGCTATAGGAAGGGTCTCAGGATTGGAATGGGAAGGAGTTGGATATCACATCTCAAGCTATAGGAACGGTCTCAGGTTTGGTATAAGCATTGTGATTTCACATCTCATGCTATAGGAAGGGTTTCAGGACTGGAATGGGAAGGAGTTGGATATCACATCTCATGTTATAGGAAAGATCTCAGGTTTGGTATTAGAAGCATTGTGACATCACATCTCATGTTATAGGAAGGGTCTCAGGATTGGAATGGGAAGAAGTTGGATATCACATCTCATGCTATAGGAAGGGTCTCCGGTTTGGTATAAGCATTGAGATATCACATCTCATGCTATAGGAAGGGTCTCAGGATTGGAATGGGAAGGAGTTGTATATGACATCTCATGCCATAGGAAGGGTCTCAGGTTTGGTATAAGCATTGAGATATCACATCACATGCTATAGGAAGGGTCTCAGGATTGGAATGGAAAGGACTTGGATATCACATCTCATGCTATAGGCAGGGTCTCAGGTTTGGAAAGGGAAGGAGATGGATATCACATTTCATGTTAGAGGTAGGATCTCAGGTTTGGTATTAGAGGCATTGAAATATCACATCTCATGCTATCAGATGGGTCTCAGGATTGGAATGGGAAGGAGTTGGATATCACATCTCATGCTAAAGGGAGGGTCTCAGGTTTGGAAGGGGAAGGATTTGGAAATCACATCTCATGTTATAGGAAGGATCTCAGGTTTGGTATTAGAAGCATTGAGATATCACATCTCATGCTATCGGAAGTATCTCAGGTTTGGTATTAGAGGCATTTAGATATTACATCTCATGCTATCATAAGGGTCTCAGGATTGGAATGGGAAGGAGTTGGATATCACATCTCATGTTATAGGAAGGATCTCAGGTTTGGTATTAGAAGCATTGAGACATCACATCTCATGCTATAGGAAGGGTTTCAGGATTGGAATGGGAAGGAGTTGGATATCACATCTCATGCTATAGGAAGGGTCTCAGATTTGGTATAAGCATTGAGATATCACATCACATGCTATAGGAAGGGTCTCAGGATTGGAATGGGAAGGACTTGGATATCACATCTCATGCTATAGGCAGGGTCTCAGGTTTGGAAAGGGAAGGAGATGGATATCACATTTCATGTTAGAGGTAGGATCTCAGGTTTGGTATTAGAGGCATTGAAATATCACATCTCATGCTATCAGAAGGGTCTCAGGATTGGAATGGGAAGGAGTTGGATATCACATCTCATGCTAAAGGGAGGGTCTCAGGTTTGGAAGTGGAAGGATTTGGAAATCACATCTCATGTTATAGGAAGGATCTCAGGTTTGGTAATAGAAGCATTGAGATATCACATCTCATGCTATCAGAAGTATCTCAGGTTTGGTATTAGAGGCATTGAGATATCACATCTCATGCTATCATAAGGGTCTCAGGATTGGAATGGGAAGGAGTTGGATATCACATCTCATGTTATAGGAAGGATCTCAGGTTTGGTATTAGAAGAATTGAGACATCACATCTCATGCTATAGGAAGGGTCTCAGGATTGGAATGGGAAGAAGTTGGATATCACATCTCATGCTATAGGAAGGGTCTCAGATTTGGTATAAGCATTGAGATATCACATCTAATGCTATAGGAAGGGTCTCAGGATTGGAATGGGAAGGAGTTGCATATGACATCTCAGGCCATAGGAAGGGTCTCAGGTTTGGTATAAGCATTGAGATATCACATCTCTGCTATCGGAAGGGTCTCAGGATTGGAATGGGAAGGAGTTGGATATCCCAAATCATGTTATAGGAAGGGTCTCAGGTTTGGTATTAGAAGCATTGAGATATCACATCTCATGCTATAGGAAGGGTCTCAGGATTGGAATGGGGAGGACTTGGATCTCACATCTCATGTTATAGGGAGGGTCTCAAGTTTGATATTAGAAGCATTGAGATAACAAATCTCATGATATCGGTAGGGTCTCAGGATTGGAATGGGAAGGAATTGGATATCACATCTCATGATAAAGGAAGGATCTAAGGTTTGGAAGGGGAAGGATTTGGATATCACATCTCATGTTATAGGACGGGTCTCAGGTTTGATATTAGAAGCATTGAGATATCAAGTCTCATGGTATAGGAAGGGTCTCAGAATTGGAATGGGAAGGAGTTGGATATCACATCTCAAGCTATAGGTAGGGTCTCAGGATTGGAATAGTAAGGAGTTTGATATCACATCTCATGCCATAGTATGGGTCTCAGGTTTGGTAGAAGCATTGGGATATCACATCTCATGCTATCGGAAGGGTATCAGTATTGGATTTGGAAGGAGTTGGATATCCCATCTCATGCTATAGGAAGAGTCTCAGGTTGGAATGGGAAGGAATTGGATATCACATTTCATGTTATAGGAAGGCTCTCAGGTTTGGAAGGGGAAGGAGTTGGATATCACATTTCATGTTAGAGGAAGGATCTCAGGTTTGGTATTAGAGGCCTTGAGATATCACATCTCATGCTATAGGAAGGGTCTCAGGATTGGAATGGGAAGGAGTTGGATATCACATCTCAAGCTATAGGAAGGGTCTCAGGTTTGGTATAAGCATTGAGATATCACATCTCATGCTATAGGAAGGGTCTCAGGATTGGAATGGGAAGGAGTTGGATATCACATCTCATGTTATAGGAAAGATCTCAGGTTTGGTATTAGAAGCATTGAGATATCACATCTCATGTTATAGGAAGGGTCTCAGGATTGGAATGGGATTAAGTTGGATATCACATCTCATGCTATAGGAAGAGTCTCAGGTTTGGAAGGGTAAGGAGTTGGATATCCAATCTCATGTTATAGGACTGGTCTCGGGTTTGGTATTAGAAGCATTGAGATATCACATCGCATGCTGTAGGAAGGTTCTCAGGTTTGGAATGGGGAGGAATTGGATATCACATCTCATGTCATAGGAACGATCTCAGGTTTGGTATTAGAAGCATTGAGATATCACATCTCATGCTATAGGAATGGTCTCAGGATTGGAATGGGAAGGAGTTGGATATTACACTCTTGCTATAGGAAGGGTCTCATGTTTGGAATGGGAAGGAGTTGGATATCACATATGCTATAGGAAGGGTCTCAGGTTTGGACCGGGAAGGAGTTGGATATCACATCTCATGTTATAGGAAGGGTCTCAGGTTTGGTATAAGCATTGAGATATCACATCTCTGCTATCGGAAGTGTCTCAGGATTGGAATGGGAAGGAGTTGGATATCCCATCTCATGTTATAGGACGGGTCTCAGGTTTGTTATTAGAATCATTGAGATATCATATTGCATGCTGTAGGAAGGGTCTAAGGATTGGAATGGGAAGGACTTGGATATCACATCTCATGCTATAGGTAGGCTCTCAGGTTTGGAAAGGGAAGGAGTTGGATATCACATTTCATGTTAGAGGAAGGATCTCAGGTTTGGTATTAGAGGCATTGAGATATCACATCTCATGCTATAGGAAGGGTCTCGGGATTGGAATGGGAAGGAGTTGGATATCACATCTCATGTTATAGGAAGGATCTCAGGTTTGGTATTAGAAGCATTGAGACATCACATCTCATGCTATAGGAAGGGTCTCAGGATTGGAATGGGAAGGAGTTGGATATCACATCTCATGCTATAGGAAGGGTCTCAGGTTTGGTATAAGCATTGAGATATCACATCTCATGCTATAGGAAGGGTCTCAGGATTGGAATGGGAAGGAGTTGTATATGACATCTCATGCCATAGGAAGGGTCTTAGGTTTGGTATAAGCATTGAGATATCACATCTCTGCTATCGGAAGGGTCTCAGGATTGGAATGGGAAGGAGTTGGATATCCCATCTCATGTTATAGGAAGAGTCTCAGGTTTGGTATTAGAAGCATTGAGACATCACATCGCATGCTGTAGGAAGGGTCTCAGGATTGGAATGGGAAGGACTTGGGTATCACATCTCATGCTATAGGGAGGGTCTCAAGTTTGATATTAGAAGCATTGAGATATCACATCTCATGCTATAGAAAGGGTCTCAGGATTGGAATGGGAAGGAGTTGGATATCACATCTCATGCTATAGGAAGGGTCTCAGGTTTGGTATAAGCAGTGAGATATCACATCTCATGCTATAGGAAGTGTCTCAGGATTGGAATGGGAAGGAGTTGGATATCACATCTCATGTTATAGGAAGGATCTCAGGTTTGGTATAAGCATTGAGATATCACATCTCTGCTATCGGAAGGGTCTCAGGATTGGAATGGGAAGGAGTTGGATATTCCCATCTCATGTTATAGGAAGGGTCTCAGGTTTGGTATTAGAAGCATTGAGATATCACATCTCATGCTATAGGAAGGGTCTCAGGATTGGAATGGGAAGGACTTGGATATCACATCTCATGCTATAGGGAGGGTCTCAAGTTTGATATTAGAAGCATTGAGATATCACATCTCATGATATCGGAAGAGTCTCAGGATTGGAATGGGAAGGAGTTGGATATCACATCTCATGATAAAGGAAGGGTCTAAGGTTTGGAAGGGGAAGGATTTGGATATCACATCTCATGTTATAGGACGGGTCTCAGGTTTGGTATTAGAAGCATTGAGATATCAAGTCTCGTTGTATAGGAAGGGTCTCAGAATTGGAATGGGACGGAGTTGGATATCACATCTCAAGCTATAGGAAGGGTCACAGGATTGGAATGGGAAGGAGTTTGATATCACATCTCATGCCATAGTATGGGTCTCAGGTTTGGTAGAAGCATTGGGATATCACATCTCATGCTATCGGAAGGGTATCAGGATTGGATTTGGAAGGAGTTGGATATCCCATCTCATGCTATAGGAAGGGTCTCAGGTTGGAATGGGAAGGAGTTGGATATCACATCTCATGTTATAGGAAGGGTCTCAGGATTGGAATGGGAAGGACTTGGATATCACATCTCATGCTATAGGAAGGCTCTCAGGTTTGCAACGGGAAAGAGTTGGATATCACATTTCATGTTAGAGGTAGGATCTCAGGTTTGGTATTAGAGGCATTGATATATCACATCTCATGCTATCAGAAGAGTCTCAGAATTGGAATGGGAAGGAGTTGGATATCACATCTCATGCCATAGTATGGGTCTCAGGTTTGGTAGAAGCATTGGGATATCACATCTCATGCTATCGGAAGGATTTCAGGATTGGATTTGGAAGGAGTTGGATATCCCATCTCATGCTATAGGAAGGGTCTCAGGTTGGAATGGGAAGGAGTTTGATATCACATCTCATGCCATAGTATGGGTCTCAGGTTTGGTAGAAGCATTGGGATATCACATCTCATGCTATCGGAAGGGTATCAGGATTGGATTTGGAAGGAGTTGGATATCCCATCTCATGCTATAGGAAGGGTCTCAGGTTGGAATGGGAAGGAGTTGGATATCACATCTCATGTTATAGGAAGGGTCTCAGGATTGGAATGGAAAGGACTTGGATATCATATCTCATGCTATAGGAAGGCTCTCAGGTTTGGAAGGGGAAGGAGTTGGATATCACATTTCATGTTAGAGGAAGGATCTCAGGTTTGGTATTAGAGGCATTGAGATATCACATCTCATGCTATAGGAAGGGTCTCAGGATTGGAATGGGAAGGAGTTGGATATCACATCTCAAGCTATAGGAAGGGTCTCAGGTTTGGTATAAGCATTGAGATATCACATCTCATGCTATAGGAATGGTCTCAGGATTGGAATGGGAAGGAGATGGACATCACATCTCATGTTATAGGAAAGATCTCAGGTTTGGTATTAGAAGCATTGAGATATCACATCTCATGCTATAAGCAGGGTCTCAGGATTGGAATGGGAAGGAGTTGTATATGGCATCTCATGCCATAGGAAGGGTCTCAGGTTTGGTATAAGCATTGAGACATCACATCTCATGCTATAGGAAGGGTCTCAGGATTGGAATGGGAAGGACTTGGATATCACATCTCATGCTATAGGCAGGATCTCAGGTTTGGAAAGAGAAGGAGTTGGATATCATATTTCATGTTAGAGGTAGGATCTCAGGTTTGGTATTAGAGGCATTGAGATATCACATCTCATGCTATCAGAAGGGTCTCAGGATTGGAATGGGAAGGAGTTGGATATCACATCTCATGCTAAAGGGAGGGTCTCAGGTTTGGAAGGGGAAGGATTTGGATATCACATCTCATGTTATAGGAAGGATCTCAGGTTTGGTATTAGAAGCATTGAGATATCACATCTCATGCTATCGGAAGTATCTCAGGTTTGGTATTAGAGGCATTGAGATATCACATCTCATGCTATCATAAGGGTCTCAGGATTGGAATGGGAAGGAGTTGGATATCACATTTCATGCTAAAGGGAGGGTCTCAGGTTTGGAAGGGGAAGGATTTGGATATCACATCACATGTTATAAGAAGGATCTCAGGTTTGGTATTAGAAGCATTGAGATATCACATCTCATGCTATCGGAAGGGTCTCAGGATTGGAATGGGAAGGAGTTGGATATCACATCTTATGCTATAGGAAGGGTCTCAGGTTTGGAACGGGAAGGAGTTGGATATCACATCTCATGTTATAGGAAGAGTCTCAGGTTTGGTATAAGCATTGAGATATCACATCTCTGCAATCGGAAGTGTCTTAGGATTGGGATGGGAAGGAGTTGGATATCACATCTCATGCTATAGGAAGGGTCTCAGGTTTGGAACGGGAAGGAGTTGGATATCCCATCTCATGTTATAGGACGGGTCTCAGGTTTGGTATTAGAAGCATTGAGATATCACATCGCATGCTGTAGGAAGGGTCTGAGGATTGGAATGGGAAGGAGTTGGATATTACATTCTTGCTATAGGAAGGGTCTCATGTTTGGAATGGGAAGGAGTTGGATATCACATATGCTATAGGAAGGGTCTCAGGTTTGGAACGGGAAGGAGTTGGATATCACATCTCATGCTATAGGAAGGGTCTCAGGTTTGGAATAAGCATTGAGATATCACATGTCTGCTATCGGAAGTGTCTCAGGATTGGAATGGGAAGGAGTTGGATATCACATCTCATGTTATAGGACGGGTCTCAGGTTTGTTATTAGAATCATTGAGATATCATATTGTATGCTGTAGGAAGGGTCTAAGGATTGGAATGGGAAGGTCTTGGATATCACATCTCATGCTATAGGTAGGCTCTCAGGTTTGGAAAGGGAAGGAGTTGGATATCACATTTCATGTTAGAGGAAGGATTTCAGGTTTGGTATTAGAGGCATTGAGATATCACATCTCATGCTATAGGAAGGGTCTCAGGATTGGAATGGGAAGGAGTTGCATATGACATCTCAGGCCATAGGAAGGGTCTCAGGTTTGGTATAAGCATTGAGATATCACATCTCTGCTATCGGAAGGGTCTCAGGATTGGAATGGGAAGGAGTTGGATATCCCAAATCATGTTATAGGAAGGGTCTCAGGTTTGGTATTAGAAGCATTGAGATATCACATCTCATGCTATAGGAAGGGTCTCAGGATTCGAATGGGGAGGACTTGGATGTCACATCGCATGTTATAGGGAGGTTCTCAAGTTTGATATTAGAAGCATTGAGATAACAAATCTCATGATATCGGAAGGGTCTCAGGATTGGAATGGGAAGGAATTGGATATCACATCTCATGATAAAGGAAGGGTCTAAGGTTTGGAAGGGGATGGATTTGGATATCACATCTCATGTTATAGGACGGGTCTCAGGTTTGGTATTAGAAGCATTGAGATATCAAGTCTCATGGTATAGGAAGGGTCTCAGAATTGGAATGGGAAGGAGTTGGATATCACATCTCAAGCTATAGGTAGGGTCTCAGGATTGGAATGGGAAGGAGTTTGATATCACATCTCATGCCATAGTATGGGTCTCAGGTTTGGTAGAAGCATTGGGATATCACATCTCATGCTATCGGAAGGGTATCAGTATTGGATTTGGAAGGAGTTGGATATCCCATCTCATGCTATAGGAAGGGTCTCAGGTTGGAATGGGAAGGAATTGGATATCACATTTCATGTTATAGGAAGGCTCTCAGGTTTGGAAGGGGAAGGAGTTGGATATCACATTTCATGTTAGAGGAAGGATCTCAGGTTTGGTATTAGAGGCCTTGAGATATCACATCTCATGCTATAGGAAGGGTCTCAGGATTGGAATTGGAAGGAGTTGGATATCACATCTCAAGCTATATGAAGGGTCTCAGGTTTGGTATAAGCATTGAGATATCACATCTCATGGGGTCTCAGGGTCTCAGGATTGGAATGGGAAGGAGTTGGATATCACATCTCATGTTATAGGAAAGATCTCAGGTTTGGTATTAGAAGCATTGAGACATCACATCTCATGTTATAGGAAGGGTCTCAGGATTGGAATGGGAAGAAGTTGGATATCACATCTCATGCTATAGGAAGAGTCTCAGGTTTGGAAGGGGAAGGAGTTGGATATCCAATCTCATGTTATAGGACTGGTCTCGGGTTTGGTATTAGAAGCATTGAGATATCACATCGCATGCTGTAGGAAGGTTCTCAGGTTTGGAATGGGGAGGAATTGGATATCACATCTCATGTCATAGGAAGGATCTCAGGTTTGGTATTAGAAGCATTGAGATATCACATCTCATGCTATAGGAATGGTCTCAGGATTGGAATGGGAAGGAGTTGGATATTACACTCTTGCTATAGGAAGGGTCTCATGTTTGGAATGGGAAGGAGTTGGATATCACATATGCTATAGGAAGGGTCTCAGGTTTGGACCGGGAAGGAGTTGGATATCACATCTCATGTTATAGGAAGGGTCTCAGGTTTGGTATAAGCATTGAGATATCACATCTCTGCTATCGGAAGTGTCTCAGGATTGGAATGGGAAGGAGTTGGATATCCCATCTCATGTTATAGGACGGGTCTCAGGTTTGTTATTAGAATCATTGAGATATCATATTGCATGCTGTAGGAAGGGTCTAAGGATTGGAATGGGAAGGAGTTGGATATCACATCTTATGCTATAGGAAGGGTCTCAGGTTTGGAACGGGAAGGAGTTGGATATCACATCTCATGTTATAGGAAGAGTCTCAGGTTTGGTATAAGCATTGAGATATCACATCTCTGCAATCGGAAGTGTCTCAGGATTGGGATGGGAAGGAGTTGGATATCACATCTCATGCTATAGGAAGGGTCTCAGGTTTGGAACGGGAAGGAGTTGGATATCCCATCTCATGTTATAGGACGGGTCTCAGGTTTGGTATTAGAAGCATTGAGATATCACATCGCATGCTGTAGGAAGGGTCTGAGGATTGGAATGGGAAGGAGTTGGATATTACATTCTTGCTATAGGAAGGGTCTCATGTTTGGAATGGGAAGGAGTTGGATATCACATATGCTATAGGAAGGGTCTCAGGTTTGGAAAGGGAAGGAGTTGGATATCACATCTCATGCTATAGGAAGGGTCTCAGGTTTGGAATAAGCATTGAGATATCACATCTCTGCTATCGGAAGTGTCTCAGGATTGGAATGGGAAGGAGTTGGATATCACATCTCATGTTATAGGACGGGTCTCAGGTTTGTTATTAGAATCATTGAGATATCATATTGTATGATGTAGGAAGGGTCTAAGGATTGGAATGGGAAGGTCTTGGATATCACATCTCATGCTATAGGTAGGCTCTCAGGTTTGGAAAGGGAAGGAGTTGGATATCACATTTCATGTTAGAGGAAGGATTTCAGGTTTGGTATTAGAGGCATTGAGATATCACATCTCATGCTATAGGAAGGGTCTCAGGATTGGAATGGGAAGGAGTTACATATGACATCTCAGGCCATAGGAAGGGTCTCAGGTTTGGTATAAGCATTGAGATATCACATCTCTGCTATCGGAAGGGTCTCAGGATTGGAATGGGAAGGAGTTGGATATCCCAAATCATGTTATAGGAAGGGTCTCAGGTTTGGTATTAGAAGCATTGAGATATCACATCTCATGCTATAGGAAGGGTCTCAGGATTGGAATGGGGAGGACTTGGATGTCACATCTCATGTTATAGGGAGGGTCTCAAGTTTGATATTAGAAGCATTGAGATAACAAATCTCATGATATCGGAAGGGTCTCAGGATTGGAATGGGAAGGAATTGGATATCACATCTCATGATAAAGGAAGGGTCTAAGGTTTGGAAGGGGAAGGATTTGGATATCACATCTCATGTTATAGGACGGGTCTCAGGTTTGGTATTAGAAGCATTGAGATATCAAGTCTCATGGTATAGGAAGGGTCTCAGAATTGGAATGGGAAGGAGTTGGATATCACATCTCAAGCTATAGGTAGGGTCTCAGGATTGGAATGGGAAGGAGTTTGATATCACATCTCATGCCATAGTATGGGTCTCAGGTTTCGTAGAAGCATTGGGATATCACATCTCATGCTATCGGAAGGGTATCAGTATTGGATTTGGAAGGAGTTGGATATCCCATCTCATGCTATAGGAAGGGTCTCAGGTTGGAATGGGAAGGAATTGGACATCACATTTCATGTTATAGGAAGGCTCTCAGGTTTGGAAGGGGAAGGAGTTGGATATCACATTTCATGTTAGAGGAAGGATCTCAGGTTTGGTATTAGAGGCCTTGGGATATCACATCTCATGCTATAGGAAGGGTCTCAGGATTGGAATGGGAAGGAGTTGGATATCACATCTCAAGCTATAGCAAGGGTCTCAGGTTTGGTATAAGCATTGAGATATCACATCTCATGCTATAGGAAGGGTCTCAGGATTGGAATGGGAAGGAGTTGGATATCACATCTCATGTTATAGGAAAGATCTCAGGTTTGGTATTAGAAGCATTGAGACATCACATCTCATGTTATAGGAAGGGTCTCAGGATTGGAATGGGAAGAAGTTGGATATCACATCTCATGCTATAGGAAGAGTCTCAGGTTTGGAAGGGGAAGGAGTTGGATATCCAATCTCATGTTATAGGACTGGTCTCGGGTTTGGTATTAGAAGCATTGAGATATCACATCGCATGCTGTAGGAAGGTTCTCAGGTTTGGAATGGGGAGGAATTGGATATCACATCTCATGTCATAGGAAGGATCTCAGGTTTGGTATTAGAAGCATTGAGATATCACATCTCATGCTATAGGAATGGTCTCAGGATTGGAATGGGAAGGAGTTGGATATTACACTCTTGCTATAGGAAGGGTCTCATGTTTGGAATGGGAAGGAGTTGGATATCACATATGCTATATGAAGGGTCTCAGGTTTGGACCGGGAAGGAGTTGGATATCACATCTCATGTTATAGGAAGGGTCTCAGGTTTGGTATAAGCATTGAGATATCACATCTCTGCTATCGGAAGTGTCTCAGGATTGGAATGGGAAGGAGTTGGATATCCCATCTCATGTTGTAGGACGGGTCTCAGGTTTGTTATTAGAATCATTGAGATATCATATTGCATGCTGTAGGAAGGGTCTAAGGATTGGAATGGGAAGGACTTGGATATCACATCTCATGCTATAGGTAGGCTCTCAGGTTTGTAAAGGGAAGGAGTTGGATATCACATTTCATGTTAGAGGAAGGATCTCAGGTTTGGTATTAGAGGCATTGAGATATCACATCTCATGCTATAGGAAGAGTCTCAGGATTGGAATGGGAAGGAGTTGGATATCACAACTCATGCTATAGGAAGGGTCTCAGGTTTGGTATAAGCATTGAGATATCACATCTCATGCTATAGGAAGGGTCTCGGGATTGGAATGGGAAGGAGTTGGATATCACATCTCATGTTATAGGAAGGATCTCAGGTTTGGTATTAGAAGCATTGAGACATCACATCTCATGCTATAGGAAGGGTCTCAGGATTGGAATGGGAAGGAGTTGGATATCACATCTCATGCTATAGGAAGGGTCTCAGGTTTGGTATAAGCATTGAGATATCACATCTCATGCTATAGGAAGGGTCTCAGGATTGGAATGGGAAGGAGTTGTATATGACATCTCATGCCATAGGAAGGGTCTTAGGTTTGGTATAAGCATTGAGATATCACATCTCTGCTATCGGAAGGGTCTCACGATTGGAATGGGAAGGAGTTGGATATCCCATCTCATGTTATAGGAAGAGTCTCAGGTTTGGTATTAGAAGCATTGAAACATCACATCGCATGCTGTAGGAAGGGTCTCAGGATTGGAATGGGAAGGACTTGGGTATCACATCTCATGCTATAGGGAGGGTCTCAAGTTTGATATTAGAAGCATTGAGATATCACATCTCATGCTATAGGAAGGGTCTCAGGATTGGAATGGGAAGGAGTTGGATATCACATCTCATGCTACAGGAAGGGTCTCAGGTTTGGTATAAGCAGTGAAATATCACATCTCATGCTATAGGAAGTGTCTCAGGATTGGAATGGGAAGGAGTTGGATATCACATCTCATGTTATAGGAAGGATCTCAGGTTTGGTATAAGCATTGAGATATCACATCTCTGCTATCGGAAGGGTCTCAGGATTGGAATGGGAAGGAGTTGGATATTCCCATCTCATGTTATAGGAAGGGTCTCAGGTTTGGTATTAGAAGCATTGAGATATCACATCTCATGCTATAGGAAGGGTCTCAGGATTGGAATGGGAAGGACTTGGATATCACATCTCATGCTATAGGGAGGGTCTCAAGTTTGATATTAGAAGCATTGAGATATCACATCTCATGATATCGGAAGAGTCTCAGGATTGGAATGGGAAGGAGTTGGATATCACATCTCATGATAAAGGAAGGGTCTAAGGTTTGGAAGGGGAAGGATTTGGATATCACATCTCATGTTATAGGACGGCTCTCAGGTTTGGTATTAGAAGCATTGAGATATCAAGTCTCATTGTATAGGAAGGGTCTCAGAATTGGAATGGGAAGGAGTTGGATATCACATCTCAAGCTATAGGAAGGGTCACAGGATTGGAATGGGAAGGAGTTTGATATCACATCTCATGCCATAGTATGGGTCTCAGGTTTGGTAGAAGCATTGGGATATCACATCTCATGCTATCGGAAGGGTATCAGGATTGGATTTGGAAGGAGTTGGATATCCCATCTCATGCTATAGGAAGGGTCTCAGGTTGGAATGGGAAGGAGTTGGATATCACATCTCATGTTATAGGAAGGGTCTCAGGATTGGAATGGGAAGGACTTGGATATCACATCTCATGCTATAGGAAGGCTCTCAGGTTTGCAACGGGAAAGAGTTGGATATCACATTTCATGTTAGAGGTAGGATCTCAGGTTTGGTATTAGAGGCATTGAGATATCACATCTCATGCTATCAGAAGAGTCTCAGAATTGGAATGGGAAGGAGTTGGATATCACATCTCATGCCATAGTATGGGTCTCAGGTTTGGTAGAAGCATTGGGATATCACATCTCATGCTATCGGAAGGATTTCAGGATTGGATTTGGAAGGAGTTGGATATCCCTTCTCATGCTATAGGAAGGGTCTCAGGTTGGAATTGGAAGCAGTTTGATATCACATCTCATGCCATAGTATGGGTCTCAGGTTTGGTAGAAGCATTGGGATATCACATCTCATGCTATCGGAAGGGTATCAGGATTGGATTTGGAAGGAGTTTGATATCCCATCTCATGCTATAGGAAGGGTCTCAGGTTGGAATGGGAAGGAGTTGGATATCACATCTCATGTTATAGGAAGGGTCTCAGGATTGGAATGGAAAGGACTTGGATATCATATCTCATGCTATAGGAAGGCTCTCAGGTTTGGAAGGGGAAGGAGTTGGATATCACATTTCATGTTAGAGTAAGGATCTCAGGTTTGGTATTAGAGGCATTGAGATATCACATCTCATGCTATAGGAAGGGTCTCAGGATTGGAATGGGATGGAGTTGGATATCACATCTCAAGCTATAGGAAGGGTCTCAGGTTTGGTATAAGCATTGAGATATCACATCTCATGCTATAGGAATGGTCTCAGGATTGGAATGGGAAGGAGTTGGATATCACATCTCATGTTATAGGAAAGATCTCAGGTTTGGCATTAGAAGCATTGAGATATCACATCTCATGCTATAAGCAGGGTCTCAGGATTGGAATGGGAAGGAGTTGTATATGGCATCTCATGCCATAGGAAGGGTCTCAGGTTTGGTATAAGCATTGAGATATCACATCTCATGCTATAGGAAGGGTCTCAGGATTGGAATGGGAAGGACTTGGATATCACATCTCATGCTATAGGCAGGATCTCAGGTTTGGAAAGGGAAGGAGTTGGATATCATATTTCATGTTAGAGGTAGGATCTCAGGTTTGGTATTAGAGGCATTGCGATATCACATCTCATGCTATCAGAAGGGTCTCAGGATTGGAATGGGAAGGAGTTGGATATCACATCTCATGCTAAAGGGAGGGTCTCAGGTTTGGAAGGGATATCCCATCTCATGTTATAGGAAGGATCTCAGGTTTGGTATTAGAAGCATTGAGACATCACATCTCATGCTATAGGAAGGGTCTCAGGTTTGGAAAGTGAAGGAGTTGGATATCACATTTCATGTTAGAGGAAGGATCTCAGGTTTGGTATTAGAGGCATTGAGATATCACATCTCAGGCTATAGGAAGGGTCTCAGGATTGGAATGGGAAGGAGTTGGATATCACATCTCATGCTATAGGAAGGGTCTCAGGTTTGGTATAAGCATTGAGATATCACATCTCATGCTATAGGAAGGGTCTCAGGATTGGAATGGAAGGAGTTGGATATCACATCTCATGTTATAGGAAGGATCTCAGGTTTGGTATTAGAAGCATTGAGACATCACATCTCATGCTATAGGAAGGGTCTCAGGATTGGAATGGGAAGGAGTTGGATATCACATCTCATGCTATAGGAAGGGTCTCAGGATTGGAATGGGAAGGAGTTGAATATTACATCTCATGCCGTAGGAAGGGTCTCAGGTTTGGTATAAACATTGAGATATCACATCTCTGCTATCAAAAGGGTCTCAGGATTGGAATGGGAAGGAGTTGGATATCCCATCTCATGTTATAGGAAGAGCCTCAGGTTTGGTATTAGAAGCATTGAGATATCACATCTCATGCTATAGGAAGTGTCTCAGGATTGGAATGGGAAGGACTTAGATATCACATCTCATGCTATAGGTAGGGTCTCAAGTTTGATATTAGAAGCATTGAGATATCACATCTCATGCTATAGGAAGGGTCTGAGGATTGGAATGGGAAGGAGTTGGATATCACATCTCATGCTATGGGAAGGGTCTCAGATTTGGTATAAGCAGTGAGATATCACATCTCATGCTATAGGAAGTGTCTCAGGATTGGAATGGGAAGGACTTGGATATCACATCTCATGCTATAGGGAGGGTCTCAAGTTTGATATTAGAAGCTTTGAGATATCACATCTCATGATATCGGAAGGGTCTCAGGATTGGAATGGGAAGGAGTTGGATATCACATCTCAGGATAAAGGAAGGGTCTAAGATTTGGAAGGGGAAGGATTTGGATATCACATCTCATGTTATATTACGGGTCTCAGGTTTGGTATTAGAAGCATTGAGATATCAAGTCTCATAGTATAGGAAGGGTCTCAGAATTGGAATGGGAAGGAGTTGGATATCACATCTCAAGCTATAGGAAGGGTCTCAGGATTGGAATGGGAAGGACTTGGATATCACATCTCATGATAAAGGAAGGGTCTAAGGTTTGGAAGGGGAAGGACTTGGATATCACATCTCTGCTATCGAAAGGGTCTCAGGATTGGAATGGGAAGGAGTTGGATATTCCCATCTCATGTTATAGGAAGGGTCTCAGGTTTGGTATTAGAAGCATTGAGATATCACATCTCATGCTATAGGAAGGGTCTCAGGATTGGAATGGGAAGGACTTGGATATCACATCTCATGCTATAGGGAGGGTCTCAAGTTTGATATTAGAAGCTTTGAGATATCACATCTCATGATATCGGAAGGGTCTCAGGATTCGAATGGGAAGGAGTTGGATATCACATCTCATGATAAAGGAAGGGTCTAAGGTTTGGAAGGGGAAGGATTTGGATATCACATCTCATGTTATATTACGGGTCTCAGGTTTGGTATTAGAAGCATTGAGATATCAAGTCTCATAGTATAGGAAGGGTCTCAGAATTGGAATGGGAAGGAGTTGGATATCACATCTCAAGCTATAGGAAGGGTCTCAGGATTGGAATGGGAAGGACTTGGATATCACATCTCATGCTATAGGAAGGCTCTCAGGTTTGGAAGGGGAAAGAGTTGGATATCACATTTCATGTTAGAGGTAGGATCTCAGGTTTGGTATTAGAGGCATTGAGATATCACATCTCATGCTATCAGAAGGGTCTCAGGAATGGAATGGGAAGGAGTTGCATATCACATCTCATGCTAAAGGGAGGGTCTCAGGTTTGGAAGGGGAAGGATTTGGATATCACATCTCATGTTATAGGAAGGATCTCAGGTTTGGTATTAGAAGCATTGAGATATCACATCTCATGCTATCGGAAGGATCTCAGGTTTGGTATTAGAAGCATTGAGATATCACATCTCATGCTATCAGAAGAGTCTCAGGATTGGAATAGGAAGGAGTTGGATATCACATCTCATGCTAAAGGGAGGGTCTCAGGTTTGGAAGGGGAAGGATTTGGATATCACATCTCATGTTATCGGAAGGATCTCACGTTTGGTATTAGAAGTATTGAGATATCATATCACATCTCATGCTATAGGAAGAGTCTCAGGTTTGGAAGGGGAAGGAGTTGGATATCCAATCTCATGTTATAGGACTGGTCTCGGGTTTGGTATTAGAAGCATTGAGATATCACATCGCATGCTGTAGGAAGGTTCTCAGGTTTGGAATGGGGAGGAATTGGATATCACATCTCATGTCATAGGAAGGATCTCAGGTTTGGTATTAGAAGCATTGAGATATCACATCTCATGCTATAGGAATGGTCTCAGGATTGGAATGGGAAGGAGTTGGATATTACACTCTTGCTATAGGAAGGGTCTCATGTTTGGAATGGGAAGGAGTTGGATATCACATATGCTATAGGAAGGGTCTCAGGTTTGGACCGGGAAGGAGTTGGATATCACATCTCATGTTATAGGAAGGGTCTCAGGTTTGGTATAAGCATTGAGATATCACATCTCTGCTATCGGAAGTGTCTCAGGATTGGAATGGGAAGGAGTTGGATATCCCATCTCATGTTATAGGAAGGGTCTCAGGTTTGTTATTAGAATCATTGAGATATCATATTGCATGCTGTAGGAAGGGTCTAAGGATTGGAATAGGAAGGAGTTGGATATCACATCTTATGCTATAGGAAGGGTCTCAGGTTTGGAACGGGAAGGAGTTGGATATCACATCTCATGTTATAGGAAGAGTCTCAGGTTTGGTATAAGCATTGAGATATCACATCTCTGCAATCGGAAGTGTCTCAGGATTGGGATGGGAAGGAGTTGGATATCACATCTCATGCTATAGGAAGGGTCTCAGGTTTGGAACGGGAAGGAGTTGGATATCCCATCTCATGTTATAGGACGGGTCTCAGGTTTGGTATTAGAAGCATTGAGATATCACATCGCATGCTGTAGGAAGGGTCTGAGGATTGGAATGGGAAGGAGTTGGATATTACATTCTTGCTATAGGAAGGGTCTCATGTTTGGAATGGGAAGGAGTTGGATATCACATATGCTATAGGAAGGGTCTCAGGTTTGGAAAGGGAAGGAGTTGGATATCACATCTCATGCTATAGGAAGGGTCTCAGGTTTGGAATAAGCATTGAGATATCACATCTCTGCTATCGGAAGTGTCTCAGGATTGGAATGGGAAGGAGTTGGATATCACATCTCATGTTATAGGACGGGTCTCAGGTTTGTTATTAGAATCATTGAGATATCATATTGTATGATGTAGGAAGGGTCTAAGGATTGGAATGGGAAGGTCTTGGATATCACATCTCATGCTATAGGTAGGCTCTCAGGTTTGGAAAGGGAAGGAGTTGGATATCACATTTCATGTTAGAGGAAGGATTTCAGGTTTGGTATTAGAGGCATTGAGATATCACATCTCATGCTATAGGAAGGGTCTCAGGATTGGAATGGGAAGGAGTTGCATATGACATCTCAGGCCATAGGAAGGGTCTCAGGTTTGGTATAAGCATTGAGATATCACATCTCTGCTATCGGAAGGGTCTCAGGATTGGAATGGGAAGGAGTTGGATATCCCAAATCATGTTATAGGAAGGGTCTCAGGTTTGGTATTAGAAGCATTGAGATATCACATCTCATGCTATAGGAAGGGTCTCAGGATTGGAATGGGGAGGACTTGGATGTCACATCTCATGTTATAGGGAGGGTCTCAAGTTTGATATTAGAAGCATTGAGATAACAAATCTCATGATATCGGAAGGGTCTCAGGATTGGAATGGGAAGGAATTGGATATCACATCTCATGATAAAGGAAGGGTCTAAGGTTTGGAAGGGGAAGGATTTGGATATCACATCTCATGTTATAGGACGGGTCTCAGGTTTGGTATTAGAAGCATTGAGATATCAAGTCTCATGGTATAGGAAGGGTCTCAGAATTGGAATGGGAAGGAGTTGGATATCACATCTCAAGCTATAGGTAGGGTCTCAGGATTGGAATGGGAAGGAGTTTGATATCACATCTCATGCCATAGTATGGGTCTCAGGTTTCGTAGAAGCATTGGGATATCACATCTCATGCTATCGGAAGGGTATCAGTATTGGATTTGGAAGGAGTTGGATATCCCATCTCATGCTATAGGAAGGGTCTCAGGTTGGAATGGGAAGGAATTGGACATCACATTTCATGTTATAGGAAGGCTCTCAGGTTTGGAAGGGGAAGGAGTTGGATATCACATTTCATGTTAGAGGAAGGATCTCAGGTTTGGTATTAGAGGCCTTGGGATATCACATCTCATGCTATAGGAAGGGTCTCAGGATTGGAATGGGAAGGAGTTGGATATCACATCTCAAGCTATAGCAAGGGTCTCAGGTTTGGTATAAGCATTGAGATATCACATCTCATGCTATAGGAAGGGTCTCAGGATTGGAATGGGAAGGAGTTGGATATCAAATCTCATGTTATAGGAAAGATCTCAGGTTTGGTATTAGAAGCATTGAGACATCACATCTCATGTTATAGGAAGGGTCTCAGGATTGGAATGGGAAGAAGTTGGATATCACATCTCATGCTATAGGAAGAGTCTCAGGTTTGGAAGGGGAAGGAGTTGGATATCCAATCTCATGTTATAGGACTGGTCTCGGGTTTGGTATTAGAAGCATTGAGATATCACATCGCATGCTGTAGGAAGGTTCTCAGGTTTGGAATGGGGAGGAATTGGATATCACATCTCATGTCATAGGAAGGATCTCAGGTTTGGTATTAGAAGCATTGAGATATCACATCTCATGCTATAGGAATGGTCTCAGGATTGGAATGGGAAGGAGTTGGATATTACACTCTTGCTATAGGAAGGGTCTCATGTTTGGAATGGGAAGGAGTTGGATATCACATATGCTATATGAAGGGTCTCAGGTTTGGACCGGGAAGGAGTTGGATATCACATCTCATGTTATAGGAAGGGTCTCAGGTTTGGTATAAGCATTGAGATATCACATCTCTGCTATCGGAAGTGTCTCAGGATTGGAATGGGAAGGAGTTGGATATCCCATCTCATGTTATAGGACGGGTCTCAGGTTTGTTATTAGAATCATTGAGATATCATATTGCATGCTGTAGGAAGGGTCTAAGGATTGGAATGGGAAGGACTTGGATATCACATCTCATGCTATAGGTAGGCTCTCAGGTTTGTAAAGGGAAGGAGTTGGATATCACATTTCATGTTAGAGGAAGGATCTCAGGTTTGGTATTAGAGGCATTGAGATATCACATCTCATGCTATAGGAAGAGTCTCAGGATTGGAATGGGAAGGAGTTGGATATCACAACTCATGCTATAGGAAGGGTCTCAGGTTTGGTATAAGCATTGAGATATCACATCTCATGCTATAGGAAGGGTCTCGGGATTTTAATGGGAAGGAGTTGGATATCACATCTCATGTTATAGGAAGGATCTCAGGTTTGGTATTAGAAGCATTGAGACATCACATCTCATGCTATAGGAAGGGTCTCAGGATTGGAATGGGAAGGAGTTGGATATCACATCTCATGCTATAGGAAGGGTCTCAGGTTTGGTATAAGCATTGAGATATCACATCTCATGCTATAGGAAGGGTCTCAGGATTGGAATGGGAAGGAGTTGTATATGACATCTCATGCCATAGGAAGGGTCTTAGGTTTGGTATAAGCATTGAGATATCACATCTCTGCTATCGGAAGGGTCTCACGATTGGAATGGGAAGGAGTTGGATATCCCATCTCATGTTATAGGAAGAGTCTCAGGTTTGGTATTAGAAGCATTGAAACATCACATCGCATGCTGTAGGAAGGGTCTCAGGATTGGAATGGGAAGGACTTGGGTATCACATCTCATGCTATAGGGAGGGTCTCAAGTTTGATATTAGAAGCATTGAGATATCACATCTCATGCTATAGGAAGGGTCTCAGGATTGGAATGGGAAGGAGTTGGATATCACATCTCATGCTACAGGAAGGGTCTCAGGTTTGGTATAAGCAGTGAAATATCACATCTCATGCTATAGGAAGTGTCTCAGGATTGGAATGGGAAGGAGTTGGATATCACATCTCATGTTATAGGAAGGATCTCAGGTTTGGTATAAGCATTGAGATATCACATCTCTGCTATCGGAAGGGTCTCAGGATTGGAATGGGAAGGAGTTGGATATTCCCATCTCATGTTATAGGAAGGGTCTCAGGTTTGGTATTAGAAGCATTGAGATATCACATCTCATGCTATAGGAAGGGTCTCAGGATTGGAATGGGAAGGACTTGGATATCACATCTCATGCTATAGGGAGGGTCTCAAGTTTGATATTAGAAGCATTGAGATATCACATCTCATGATATCGGAAGAGTCTCAGGATTGGAATGGGAAGGAGTTGGATATCACATCTCATGATAAAGGAAGGGTCTAAGGTTTGGAAGGGGAAGGATTTGGATATCACATCTCATGTTATAGGACGGCTCTCAGGTTTGGTATTAGAAGCATTGAGATATCAAGTCTCATTGTATAGGAAGGGTCTCAGAATTGGAATGGGAAGGAGTTGGATATCACATCTCAAGCTATAGGAAGGGTCACAGGATTGGAATGGGAAGGAGTTTGATATCACATCTCATGCCATAGTATGGGTCTCAGGTTTGGTAGAAGCATTGGGATATCACATCTCATGCTATCGGAAGGGTATCAGGATTGGATTTGGAAGGAGTTGGATATCCCATCTCATGCTATAGGAAGGGTCTCAGGTTGGAATGGGAAGGAGTTGGATATCACATCTCATGTTATAGGAAGGGTCTCAGGATTGGAATGGGAAGGACTTGGATATCACATCTCATGCTATAGGAAGGCTCTCAGGTTTGCAACGGGAAAGAGTTGGATATCACATTTCATGTTAGAGGTAGGATCTCAGGTTTGGTATTAGAGGCATTGAGATATCACATCTCATGCTATCAGAAGAGTCTCAGAATTGGAATGGGAAGGAGTTGGATATCACATCTCATGCCATAGTATGGGTCTCAGGTTTGGTAGAAGCATTGGGATATCACATCTCATGCTATCGGAAGGATTTCAGGATTGGATTTGGAAGGAGTTGGATATCCCATCTCATGCTATAGGAAGGGTCTCAGGTTGGAATTGGAAGCAGTTTGATATCACATCTCATGCCATAGTATGGGTCTCAGGTTTGGTAGAAGCATTGGGATATCACATCTCATGCTATCGGAAGGGTATCAGGATTGGATTTGGAAGGAGTTTGATATCCCATCTCATGCTATAGGAAGGGTCTCAGGTTGGAATGGGAAGGAGTTGGATATCACATCTCATGTTATAGGAAGGGTCTCAGGATTGGAATGGAAAGGACTTGGATATCATATCTCATGCTATAGGAAGGCTCTCAGGTTTGGAAGGGGAAGGAGTTGGATATCACATTTCATGTTAGAGTAAGGATCTCAGGTTTGGTATTAGAGGCATTGAGATATCACATCTCATGCTATAGGAAGGGTCTCAGGATTGGAATGGGATGGAGTTGGATATCACATCTCAAGCTATAGGAAGGGTCTCAGGTTTGGTATAAGCATTGAGATATCACATCTCATGCTATAGGAATGGTCTCAGGATTGGAATGGGAAGGAGTTGGATATCACATCTCATGTTATAGGAAAGATCTCAGGTTTGGCATTAGAAGCATTGAGATATCACATCTCATGCTATAAGCAGGGTCTCAGGATTGGAATGGGAAGGAGTTGTATATGGCATCTCATGCCATAGGAAGGGTCTCAGGTTTGGTATAAGCATTGAGATATCACATCTCATGCTATAGGAAGGGTCTCAGGATTGGAATGGGAAGGACTTGGATATCACATCTCATGCTATAGGCAGGATCTCAGGTTTGGAAAGGGAAGGAGTTGGATATCATATTTCATGTTAGAGGTAGGATCTCAGGCTTGGTATTAGAGGCATTGCGATATCACATCTCATGCTATCAGAAGGGTCTCAGGATTGGAATGGGAAGGAGTTGGATATCACATCTCATGCTAAAGGGAGGGTCTCAGGTTTGGAAGGGATATCCCATCTCATGTTATAGGAAGGATCTCAGGTTTGGTATTAGAAGCATTGAGACATCACATCTCATGCTATAGGAAGGGTCTCAGGTTTGGAAAGTGAAGGAGTTGGATATCACATTTCATGTTAGAGGAAGGATCTCAGGTTTGGTATTAGAGGCATTGAGATATCACATCTCAGGCTATAGGAAGGGTCTCAGGATTGGAATGGGAAGGAGTTGGATATCACATCTCATGCTATAGGAAGGGTCTCAGGTTTGGTATAAGCATTGAGATATCACATCTCATGCTATAGGAAGGGTCTCAGGATTGGAATGGAAGGAGTTGGATATCACATCTCATGTTATAGGAAGGATCTCAGGTTTGGTATTAGAAGCATTGAGACATCACATCTCATGCTATAGGAAGGGTCTCAGGATTGGAATGGGAAGGAGTTGGATATCACATCTCATGCTATAGGAAGGGTCTCAGGATTGGAATGGGAAGGAGTTGAATATTACATCTCATGCCGTAGGAAGGGTCTCAGGTTTGGTATAAACATTGAGATATCACATCTCTGCTATCAAAAGGGTCTCAGGATTGGAATGGGAAGGAGTTGGATATCCCATCTCATGTTATAGGAAGAGCCTCAGGTTTGGTATTAGAAGCATTGAGATATCACATCTCATGCTATAGGAAGTGTCTCAGGATTGGAATGGGAAGGACTTAGATATCACATCTCATGCTATAGGTAGGGTCTCAAGTTTGATATTAGAAGCATTGAGATATCACATCTCATGCTATAGGAAGGGTCTGAGGATTGGAATGGGAAGGAGTTGGATATCACATCTCATGCTATGGGAAGGGTCTCAGATTTGGTATAAGCAGTGAGATATCACATCTCATGCTATAGGAAGTGTCTCAGGATTGGAATGGGAAGGACTTGGATATCACATCTCATGCTATAGGGAGGGTCTCAAGTTTGATATTAGAAGCTTTGAGATATCACATCTCATGATATCGGAAGGGTCTCAGGATTGGAATGGGAAGGAGTTGGATATCACATCTCAGGATAAAGGAAGGGTCTAAGGTTTGGAAGGGGAAGGATTTGGATATCACATCTCATGTTATATTACGGGTCTCAGGTTTGGTATTAGAAGCATTGAGATATCAAGTCTCATAGTATAGGAAGGGTCTCAGAATTGGAATGGGAAGGAGTTGGATATCACATCTCAAGCTATAGGAAGGGTCTCAGGATTGGAATGGGAAGGACTTGGATATCACATCTCATGATAAAGGAAGGGTCTAAGGTTTGGAAGGGGAAGGACTTGGATATCACATCTCTGCTATCGAAAGGGTCTCAGGATTGGAATGGGAAGGAGTTGGATATTCCCATCTCATGTTATAGGAAGGGTCTCAGGTTTGGTATTAGAAGCATTGAGATATCACATCTCATGCTATAGGAAGGGTCTCAGGATTGGAATGGGAAGGACTTGGATATCACATCTCATGCTATAGGGAGGGTCTCAAGTTTGATATTAGAAGCTTTGAGATATCACATCTCATGATATCGGAAGGGTCTCAGGATTCGAATGGGAAGGAGTTGGATATCACATCTCATGATAAAGGAAGGGTCTAAGGTTTGGAAGGGGAAGGATTTGGATATCACATCTCATGTTATATTACGGGTCTCAGGTTTGGTATTAGAAGCATTGAGATATCAAGTCTCATAGTATAGGAAGGGTCTCAGAATTGGAATGGGAAGGAGTTGGATATCACATCTCAAGCTATAGGAAGGGTCTCAGGATTGGAATGGGAAGGACTTGGATATCACATCTCATGCTATAGGAAGGCTCTCAGGTTTGGAAGGGGAAAGAGTTGGATATCACATTTCATGTTAGAGGTAGGATCTCAGGTTTGGTATTAGAGGCATTGAGATATCACATCTCATGCTATCAGAAGGGTCTCAGGAATGGAATGGGAAGGAGTTGCATATCACATCTCATGCTAAAGGGAGGGACTCAGGTTTGGAAGGGGAAGGATTTGGATATCACATCTCATGTTATAGGAAGGATCTCAGGTTTGGTATTAGAAGCATTGAGATATCACATCTCATGCTATCGGAAGGATCTCAGGTTTGGTATTAGAAGCATTGAGATATCACATCTCATGCTATCAGAAGAGTCTCAGGATTGGAATAGGAAGGAGTTGGATATCACATCTCATGCTAAAGGGAGGGTCTCAGGTTTGGAAGGGGAAGGATTTGGATATCACATCTCATGTTATCGGAAGGATCTCACGTTTGGTATTAGAAGTATTGAGATATCATATCTCATGCTATAGGAAGGGTCTCAGGATTGGAATGGGAAGGAGTTGGATATCACATCTCAAGCTATAGGAAGGGTCTCAGGATTGGAATGGGAAGGACTTGGATATCACATCTCATGATAAAGGAAGGGTCTAAGGTTTGGAAGGGGAAGGACTTGGATATCACATCTCTGCTATCGAAAGGGTCTCAGGATTGGAATGGGAAGGAGTTGGATATCACATCTCATGCTATAGGGAGGGTCTCAGGATTGGAATGGGAAGGACTTAGATATCACATATCATGCTATAGGGAGGGTCTCAGTTTTGATATTAGAAGCATTGAGATATCACATCTCATGCTATCGGAAGTGTCTCAGGATTGGAATGGGAAGAAGCTGGATATCACATCTCATGCTAAAGGAAGGGTCTCAGGTTTGGAACGGGAAGGATTTGGATATCACATCTCATGTTATAGGAAGGGTCTCAGGTTTGGTATAAGCATTGAGATATCACATCTCTGCTATGGGAAGTGTCTCAGGATTGGAATGGGAAGGAGTTGGATATCCCATCTCATGTTATAGGACGGGTCTCAGGTTTGTTATTAGAATCATTGAGATATCATATTGCATGCTGTAGGAAGGGTCTAAGGGTTGGAATGTGAAGGACTTGGATATCACATCTCATGCTATAGATAGGCTCTTAGGTTTGGAAAGGGAAGGAGTTGGATATCACATTTCATGTTAGAGGAAGGATCTCAGGTTTGGTATTAGAAGCATTGAGATATCACATCTCATGCTATAGGAAGGGTCTCAGGATTGGAATGGGAAGCAGTTGGATATCACATCTCATGCTATAGGAAGGGTCTCAGGTTTGGTATAAGCATTGAGATATCACATCTCATGCTATAGGACGGGTCTCAGGATTGGAATGGAAGGAGTTGGATATCACATCTCATGTTATAGGAAGGATCTCAGGTTTGGTATTAGAAGCATTGAGACATCACATCTCATGCTATAGGAAGGGTCTCAGGGTTGGAATGGGAAGGAGTTGGATATCACATCTCATCCAATAGGAAGGGTCTCAGGTTTGGAATGGGAAGGAATTGGATATCACATCTCATGTTATAGGAAGGATCTCAGGTTTGGTATTAGAAGCATTGAGATATCACATCTCATGCTATAGGAAGGGTCTCAGGATTGGAATGTGAAGGATTTGGATATCACATCTCATGCTAAAGGAAGGGTCTCAGGTTTGGTAGAAGCATTGAGATATCACGTCTCTGCTATCGGAAGGGTCTCAGGATTGGATTGGGAAGGAGTTGGATATCCCTTCTCATGCTATAGGAAGGGTCTCAGGATTTGAATGGCAAGGAGTTGGATATCACATCTCATGCCATAGGAAGGGTCTCAGGTTTGGTATAAGCATTGAGATATCACATCTCTGCTATCGGAAGGGTCTCAGGATTGGATTGGGAAGGAGTTGGATATCCCTTCTCATGCTATAGGAAGTGTCTCAGGTTGGAATGGGAAGGAGTTGGATATCACATCTCATGTTATAGGAAGGGTCTCAGGATTGGAATGGGAAGGATTTGGATATCACATCTCTTGCTATAGGAAGGGTCTCAGGATTGGAATGGGTAGGAGTTGGATATTACTTTCTTGCTATAGGAAGGGTCTCATGTTTGGAATGGGAAGGAGTTGGATATCACATATGCTATAGTTAGTGTCTCAGGTTTGGAACGGGAAGGAGTTGGATATCACATCTCATGTTATAGGAAGGGTCTCAGGTTTGGTATAAGCATTGAGATATCACATCTCTGCTATCGGAAGCGGCTCAGGATTGGAATGGGAAGGAGTTGGATATCCCATCTCATGTTATAGGAAGAGTCTCTGGTTTGGTATTAGAATCATTGAGATATCACATCGCATGCTGTAGGAAGGGTCTAAGGATTGGAATGGGATGGACTTGGATATCACATCTCATGCTATAGGTAGGCTCTCAGGTTTGGTATAAGCATTGAGATATCACATCTCATGCTATAGGAAGGGTCTCAGGATTGGAATGGGAAGGAATTGGATATCACATCTCATGCTATAGGAAGGGTCTCAGATTTGGTATAAGCATTGAGATATCACATCTCATGCTAAAGGAAGGGTCTCAGGATTGGAATGGGAAGGAGTTGTATATGACATCTCAGGCCATAGGAAGGTTCTCAGGTTTGGTATAAGCATTGAGATATCACATCTCTGCTATCGGAAGGGTCTCAGGATTGGAATGGGAAGGACTTGGATGTCACATCTCATGCTATAGGGAGGGTCTCAAGTTTGATATTAGAAGCATTGAGATAACAAATCTCATGATATCGGAAGGGTCTCAGGATTGGAATGGGAAGGAGTTGGATATCACATCTCATGATAAAGGAAGGGTCTAAGGTTTGGAAGGGGAAGGATTTGGATATCACATCTCATGTTATAGGACGGGTCTCAGGTTTGGTATTAGAAGCATTGAGATATCAAGTCTCATGGTATAAGAAGGGTCTCAGAATTGGAATGGGAAGGAGTTGGATATCACACCTCAAGCTATAGGAAGGGTCTCAGGATTAGAATGGGAAGGAGTTTGATATCACATCTCATGCCATAGTATGGGTCTCAGGTTTGGTAGAAGCATTGGGATATCACATCTCATGCTATCAGAAGGGTATCAGTATTGGATTTGGAAGAAGTTGGATATCCCATCTCATGCTATAGGAAGGGTCTCAGGTTGGAATGGGAAGGAGTTGGATATCACATTTCATGTTATAGGAAGGGTCTCAGGATTGGAATGGGAAGGACTTGGATATCATATCTCATGCTATAGGACGGGTCTCAGGTTTGTTATTAGAATCATTGAGATATCATATTGCATGCTGTAGGAAGGGTCTAAGGATTGGAATGGGAAGGACCTGGATATCACATCTCATGCTATAGATAGGCTCTTAGGTTTGGAAAGGGAAGGAGTTGGATATCACATTTCATGTTAGAGGAAGGATCTCAGGTTTGGTATTAGAAGCATTGAGATATCACATCTCATGCTATAGGAAGGGTCTCAGGATTGGAATGGGAAGTAGTTGGATATCACATCTCATGCTATAGGAAGGGTCTCAGGTTTGGTATAAGCATTGAGCTATCACATCTCATGCTATAGGACGGGTCTCAGGATTGGAATGGAAGGAGTTGGATATCACATCTCATGTTATAGGAAGGATCTCAGGTTTGGTATTAGAAGCATTGAGATATCACATCTCATGCTATAGGAAGGGTCTCAGGATTGGAATGGGAAGTAGTTGGATATCACATCTCATGCTATAGGAAGGGTCTCAGGTTTGGTATAAGCATTGAGATATCACATCTCATGCTATAGGACGGGTCTCAGGGTTGGAATGGGAAGGAGTTGGATATCACAACTCATCCAATAGGAAGGGTCTCAGGTTTGGAATGGGAAGGAATTGGATATCACATCTCATGTTATAGGAAGGATCTCAGGTTTGGTATTAGAAGCATTGAGATATCACATCTCATGCTATAGGAAGGGTCTCAGGATTGGAATGTGAAGGATTTGTATATCACATCTCATGCTAAAGGAAGGGTCTCAGGTTTGGTAGAAGCATTGAGATATCACGTCTCTGCTATCGGAAGGTTCTCAGGATTGGATTGGGAAGGAGTTGGATATCCCTTCTCATGCTATAGGAAGGGTCTCAGGATTTGAATGGCAAGGAGTTGGATATCACATCTCATGCCATAGGAAGGGTCTCAGGTTTGGTATAAGCATTGAGATAGCACATCTCTGCTATCGGAAGGGTCTCAGGATTGGAATGGGAAGGAGTTGGTGTTAAGACGGATTTCTGAACTCTGTTCTGGTGGCGCAGAAGTTCAGAAGGCCAACCTAATTACTTGGAACAGGGTAACCTCTGGACGAGCCAGACCAATCAAGGTAGTGATCGCGGCGGTCAAGACTAGGTCTCAAGAGGGGTGAGGGTGACTGAAAGCCCGCAATGAGCACACAAAGCAAGAGCGCTTACAAACTACTCCAAACAGTTGTTATATCAAAAATATATACACATTTATTTTAAGGCCTTTAAAATAATGACCGTAGCGAAAAAATCACAATATCACAGTATTAAACCAACACATACCATATCAACACAATATATATACAAATACGACAGTCTTAAGCATTAGAGGCACAAAATGTGTAGTCCACCTGCCAGGGAAGGAAAACAGGCAGTGCGATAACGCTTTAGACTCAGTTCGCCTTCAGAGGCACCTAACTAGATGGAAGTCCGAGCCCTGCGAAGAGTGGAGCCTTGTGCTCAAAGTACCTGCCACGCCGGTGCCAACAGGCAAAAGGAGAAGCTCTTCGGAGGAAGTCAGGCAGTTCGGGTTAGTGCACAGCAGAAGGAGAACAGGTTCCGCAACTCAAGCGCAGCCTCCACAGCGAGCAGAAGCAGAGCGCGAGTACGGCAAAAGGGTGCTGTTTTTACACAGCAGGGAAAAGCAATGGGATACTGCCGGAGGGCGACCAGATCCTAGCTATACTACTCACCGGTCCCCGAAGCAAGCAGACCCAGGCTTCTCCACGTTAGTTTCAGCAGCTGGCAGGTTCAGAAGAGCAGGGAACGCCTCGTAGTCGTGTAGAGCAAAAAGACGTCCCAATCGACGAAACCGGCACAGTTTGTTGCCGCAGCAGGACAACGGAGCGGCCGTGTGTATTCGAGCCAAATGTACACTCCTCCCTTCAGACTTGGGAACGCCAAGTGTACGAAGCGTGGGAGAGTGACAAGGACTCGAAATACAACACAACCTGGTGGCGGTTACAGAGCAGGACACCCTTGTAAGCTGGTCAGTCAACTGGATGGCCCAGAGACACTTCCGAAGGCTTACTTGGCAGGAGATGATGAAGTCGCCGGGAATAGCTGTTCCTGCTATTCCAAAGGTCGAAGCACCAGTACAGGCCTTCTGGTTCGATCAAAGGAGGAAAGGGTTTCACAGGACGACAGCAGTGCAAAGGAGGATTCCTTCAGCGGGTCACCAGCGATTCCTCGGTCCAGCCTCGTGGTTGCAGGATACTTGGCTCCTGTATTCCTTCGTTCGTGAGAACTCAGGAGATCGACATGGTAGTGGTGTTTCCAGCCCCCTCTTATCCACGGTTCCCTTCGCGCCAAAACGGAGGGGAGCCAATGGGAGATCCGCTCATCAACACACATACCATACGTGGACCAATCACGGACCACGGTGGTCCCAGGCATTCACACCACCCTAGACTCTCTGGCACCCAGGATGTGTATTGGGACCAGACATCCCAGCCCACACCCTGGAGGCACACAAACGACATGTAGAAGCCCGCGAAAGCAACCACTTTTCGCGGGAAAGTACATGCCCAAATAAGGAAGGCCCCGGGTCGCTCGACCTGGGGAAGGTGAAGGGAGCAAGACGGTCAGTGGACAAGACAAAGGAGCCTCGTGGTCTGGCCATTTTGGGAGCCAGGCCACCATTTTGGGTTCAGTGCGAAAAACGTTCTCAGAACGCCAAAAGGAGCTCAAAATAAACAAAAGGATCGCTGCCACCATTCCAGTCCCTGAATGACTTGCACCGATCAAATACCATCCTAAAAGAGTATCTAAGGCCTGTAGAAGGCTAGAGACCCAAGAGAGCTGTAACTTAGCTTACAGTGCCCTCTTGTGTCATGTTGCACTAAAGCCGCAACATGATAAAAGAAACTACGGGAAACAGCGTTCCCCGGTACTGACTGTCTTAAGGGCATGTCAGTTTCCCCGTAAGAAAGGAGCGAAAGCCCAGAGGAGTGCGGCAGAAGGCTGTACTTCTCTGGCAAAGTCAGGAACAAGGTGAAAACAACAGCAAAAAGTTTAGGGGTTGCCACATGGAAGGAAAATTACCTACAATTACGAAATCTTTCCTAACACTCGCCCCTCCCAGACTATGGACAGGGGGAACTAATCCACCCCTGGATGAGTCTCTTGTTCAGGTCGGTTAAACATTCTGGACAACCCATCAGCATTGCTATGTTGGACACCTGGCCTATGCTCAATAGTGAAGTCGAAGCCTTGTAGACTTATGGACCACCTAAGCAACTTTGGATTCTCCCCCTTCATGTTCATTAGCCACTTTAACGGCTTATGGTCAGTTTGCACAGTGAAGTGGGTCCCATAGAGGTAGGGCCTCAGCTTCCTTAGGGCCCACACAACAGAGAAACATTCTTTCTCTACCGTGGACCATCTGAGCTCTCTGTCCTTAAGCTGGCGACTAATAAAACCGATAGGGTGTTCCTTACCCTTCTCATCTACTTGTGATAGTACAGCTCCTATCCCAGTGTCAGAGGCGTCCGTCTGCACGATAAAAGGTCTTTGATAATCAGGGGCCCTAAGGACAGGGGCCTTGCACAAGGAGTCTTTTAAGCCATTGAAGGCCTTCTCACACTCGTCGGTCCACGTTACCTTCTTGGGTTTCTTCGGAGTTGTGAGGGCAGTCAGAGGAGCAGCTATGGTGCCATAGTCTGCCACAAAATTGCGGTAATACCCCGTGAGTCCTAAAAAGGCTCTCACTTGGGTTTGCGTAGTGGGGGTAGGCCAGTCTTGTACTGCTTGTACCTGACTGAGTAGAGGCTGTCTCCTCCCTCCACCTACTTCATGTCCAAGGTAAACCACTGAGCCTTGTCCATTTTGGTGAGGGGCCACTCGGACCCCCTCAAAAGAGCTATCTGAAGGACTGCTTGGGAACAGGTCGGGGAGAGGTTCAGACTCCTCTCCCGCAACGTCTGAAGCCAGTAGCAGTGCTGCGATTTCGACGCTTGGGCCGAAAGCCTTCAGCCTATTCGCGTGAAACACTTTTGGAGCCTGTCCAGGCCTTCCAAGGTCCACTGAATAGTTAACCTCACCCAGGGGCTCCACCACTGGGTAAGGGCCTGACCATTTGTCCTGTAAAGCTCGAGGCCTTATGGGATTCATGATCAGGACTTGCTGACCAAGTGTAAAGTTGATGAGGGAAGCTTTCTGGTCGTACCAATGTTTCACCAGCGCTTGCCCTGCCTTCAATTTATCACTAGCCAAGCCCATCAGAAGTACCATCCGTTTTCTGAGCCCTAGCACATAATCAACTACGTTGGTAGTAACAGGGGGAGTGGGCATCTCCCATCCCTCTTTGACGATGGCTAAGGGTCCCCGTACGGGATGACCTAACAGAAGTTCGAAGGGGCTGAAGCCAACACCCTCCTGTGGTACCTCTCGGTAGGCAAACAGTAAGCATGAAACAAGAAGATCCCATTTTCTTCTCTGAGGCTCCTCCAGAGCCCCAATCATGCTCTTTAACGTCCTGTTGAAACGCCCCCCCAGACCATTGGTCTGGGGGTGGTATGCAGAAGAGAACCTGTAGGTGACCCCACATTCTTTCCACATAGCCTGCCTATACTTCGACATAAAGTTGCTGCCATCATCCGGCACAACTTCTTTAGGGAAGCCAACCCTAGTAAATATGCCGAGTAAAGCTTCTGCAACTGACTTGGCAGTTACAGTTTTCCATGGGATGGCCTCAGGATACCTGGTTGCATGGTCGACCAGCACCAGGATAAACCTATTGCCCGAGGATGTTTGCGGGTCAAGGGGACCAACCATGTCGATCCCTACCCTTTCAAATGGTACCCCCACAACTGGGAGCGGTACCAACGGAGCTTGGATTGTCGCGCCAACCTTACCAGACAACTGGCAGGAGGCACAACTCCTGCAGTGACTTTCTACTTGCACCCCCATCTTGGGCCAGTAGAAGTGCATGGATAACCTTTGCTTGGTCCTCTTCATACCAAGGTGACCAGCAAGGGGAACTTCATGCGCCAACTGCAGGAGGAAGGGCCTAACAGCAAGGGGAACCACCAACCTCCTATGGTCTCCTTCTGTAGACTCTGTGGGCTCACTATACAGGAGTCCACCTTCCCAATAAATCCTATGCTTCCCAGGAGGTTCACCCTCAAGCTGGGAGCAGGCCTGTCTCCTTAGGCCTTCCAGAGATGGGCACTCACGTTGGCCTTTACTGAATTCGTCCCTATCAGGACCTCCTTCAACTAACAAGTCTTTTAGTTCAGGATGATCGTTGGGGTCGAATACTTCAGGCATCGCCACCTCCTCGTCAGGCCCGGGCGATTGACCAACTTCCTCCACCGCAGTGGTAGGCGAGCTCGGGGGAATATTCTCTTTCCCTCGTTTTGACTTGTAGACTCCTTTCGCCTTGGGTTTCCCCTTCGGCTGGGGCGGCGTATTGGACTTGGCCAATGCTGCCCGTTCTTGAGACCGTGTGTAGGGTCTTTCGGCAGTGTCTCCTACGAGCCCTAAAGCTCTGAGATCATTACCTAACAAGACCTTTCCCGGGACGTTTCTCTGAATGCTCACTGGAATCCTGACTGCTGTACCATTTAAAGTAAGATTTACAGGTATTACTGGAAACATACGGAGGGGGCCGTCAGCCAACTTAGTGGGCATCAGAGTAGCTCTGGCAACTTCCTCTGAGTCTACCAAGGTAGAATCCACTACAGTGCGACTGCACCCACTATCCCTAAGAGCTGGAGTATCCACTCCAGTGATCAGCACACTGTCTTTAAAGTAGTGCTTGGTATTATCCGGAATCCTAGCATAAGCCTCTGCGACTTTCGGCTCCCAGGAACCTAGGGACACTAAAACTACCTCAGCCTCTATTCCGCTGGGAAACGAGTCTGAGGAGAAGGATGCTCCTGTAATCTCTTCTTCCTCGTAGGAGGAGAAGGCCAGATTAGCGGAGTGGACCCCCAAATGTCTAACCTTACACCGGGGATCCCCCTTCACATGGTCAGTTGCTCCACAAGAAAAACAAGCCCCAGTGGGTCTGTTTACGTAGGGAGGCTTATTGTAACCAGAGTTCTGTTGCGGAGGCGGACCTCCACTACCCTGTGAGTTCTCTTGTGTCTTACCCTTATTTTTCTTTTTGTGGCCCTTATGGGAAGAAGATTTAGCAGATTCCCCACCCTCCATATCTTTGGACTTTTTCCCTTCCTCCTGCTTACCAGGATGAGTTTTGTCCTTATGGGACACTCGATGTGACACCCATAAATCTGCTGCAATGGCCAGCTTCTTAGGATCTATCTCCTTCGAATCGGCCAAATGCGGCTTAAGCTCCGGGGAAGAAGAACCAAAAATGTGTTCCAGCATGACAAGATTTATCATGCCTTCGAAGGTAGAAACCTTATAACCTTCGACCCAGCCAGTTAAGTTTTTCAAAGATTCAGCGACATAAGATACCCAAGTACCACCTTCCTTTTTCTTATACTCTCGAAAACGCTTTAAATATTGGGCCGGAGTCTTCCCAAACTTTAAAATGAGAGTTTGCTTTAACATTGCGAAATCAGCTCGCTCAGCCTTCGACATTTCCATAATGGCACTACAGCCAGAATGGGGCAGTCTGCTGAGTAACCACGCAATCTTATCAGCATTGGCAACTTTCTGAACTTCGCATGCATACTCAAACGCATTCAGCCAGTCCATAATGTCATTCCGTTCTTCATACACACTGAGCAGATCTTTTGGAAACCGTGGATGAGAGGAGGCCCCAGACCCATGTCCAGGACCCTGGGACCCATTTGCAACCTGAAGCTTGGCCAGTTCCAACTGGTGATCCCTGTCTTTCTGTTTTTCTGCCTGTTCGATTTTTAGTTTGGCTATGCTGAATTCAAGCTCCTGCTGCCTAAACCGCAGCTCTTGCTTCTTGAATTCAAGCATAGCATCCCCATCAACACTGGCAGAGGAAACATTAGACATCTCGTCCTCCCTGTCCTCGTGGTCGCGATGGATCAGTGCAGCGGCAGAACCGTCGGTTCTACCAGTGAGAGCAGCCCCACCACCTTCTGCACTGTCCTCAGAAGTTATAGCGTCAAGCTGCGCTTCTTGCCACGCCACGATTCTTTGGATCATTTCCAATTTAGTGCCTTGAGAGGAAACACCTCTCTCCGCACACATCTTCTTCAATGTTTCTGATTTGGAAGCATTTAAAGTTAACAAGGTATTTGTTTCCATACTGTTTGATAGGACTATGGCCTTTTTAAAGTTATACTACAACAATTCACTACGTGTACTGGTTGGAATAACCTGAAATGCCTTAGTTTGAGCGCAACACTGGATACCCTCAGTCGTATCCCACCGCTGTACACCAATTTGTTAAGACGGATTTCTGAACTCTGTCCTGGTGGCGCAGAAGTTCAGAAGGCCAACCTAATTACTTGGAACAGGGTAACCTCTGGACGAGCCAGACCAATCAAGGTAGCGATCGCGGCGGTCAAGACTAGGTCTCAAGAGGGGTGAGGGTGGCTGAAAGCCCGCAATGAGCACACAAAGCAAGAGCGCTTACAAACTACTCCAAACAGTTGTTATATCAAAAATATATACACATTTATTTTAAGGCCTTTAAAATAATGACCGTAGCGAAAAAATCACAATATCACAGTATTAAACCAACACATACCATATCAACACAATATATATACAAATACGACAGTCTTAAGCATTAGAGGCACGAAATGTGTAGTCCACCTGCCAGGGAAGGAAAACAGGCAGTGCGATAACGCTTTAGACTCAGTTCGCCTTCAGAGGCACCTAACTAGATGGAAGTCCGAGCCCTGCGAAGAGTGGAGCCTTGTGCTCAAAGTACCTGCCACGCCGGTGCCAACGGGCAAAAGGAGAAGCTCTTCGGAGGAAGTCAGGCAGTTCGGGTTAGTGCACAGCAGAAGGAGAACAGGTTCCGCAACTCAAGCGTAGCCTCCACAGCGAGCAGAAGCAGAGCGCGAGTACGGCAAAAGGGTGCTGTTTTTACACAGCAGGGAAAAGCAATGGGATACTGCAGGAGGGCGACCAGATCCTAGCTATACTACTCACCGGTCCCCGAAGCAAGCAGACCCAGGCTTCTCCACGTTAGTTTCAGCAGCTGGCAGGTTCAGAAGAGCAGGGAACGCCTTGTAGTTGTGTAGAGCAAAAAGACGTCCCAATCGACGAAACCGGCACAGTTTGTTGCCGCAGCAGGACAACGGAGCGGCCGTGTGTATTCGAGCCAAATGTACACTCCTCCCTTCAGACTTGGGAACGCCAAGTGTACGAAGCGTGGGAGAGTGACAAGGATTCGAAATACAACACAACCTGGCGGCGGTTACAGAGCAGGACTCCCTTGTAAGCTGGTCAGTCAACTGGATGGCCCAGAGACACTTCCGAAGGCTTACTTGGCAGGAGATGATGAAGTCGCCGGGAATAGCTGTTCCTGCTATTCCAAAGGTCGAAGCACCAGTACAGGCCTTCTGGTTCGATCAAAGGAGGAAAGGGTTTCACAGGACGACAGCAGTGCAAAGGAGGATTCCTTCAGCGGGTCACCAGCGATTCCTCGGTCCAGCCTCGTGGTTGCAGGATACTTCGCTCCTGTATTCCTTCGTTCGTGAGAACTCAGGAGATCGACATGGTAGTGGTGTTTCCAGCCCCCTCTTATCCACGGTTCCCTTCGCGCCAAAACGGAGGGGAGCCAATGGGAGATCCGCTCATCAACACACATACCATACGTGGACCAATCACGGACCACGGTGGTCCCAGGCATTCACACCACCCTAGACTCTCTGGCACCCAGGATGTGTATTGGGACCAGACATCCCAGCCCACACCCTGGAGGCACACAAACGACATGTAGAAGCCCGCGAAAGCAACCACGTTTCGCGGGAAAGTACATGCCCAAATAAGGAAGGCCCCGGGTCGCTCGACCTGGGGAAGGTGAAGGGAGCAAGACGGTCAGTGGACAAGACAAAGGAGCCTCGTGGTCTGGCCATTTTGGGAGCCAGGCCACCATTTTGGGTTCAGTGCGAAAAACGTGCTCAGAACGCCAAAAGGAGCTCAAAATAAACAAAACGATCGCTGCCACCATTCCAGTCCCTGAATGACTTGCACCGATCAAATACCATCCTAAAAGAGTATCTAGGGCCTGTAGAAGGCTAGAGACCCAAGAGAGCTGTAACTTAGCTTACAGTGCCCTCTTGTGTCATGTTGCACTAAAGCCGCAACATGATAAAAGAAACTATGGGAAACAGCGTTCCCCGGTACTGACTGTCTTAAGGGCATGTCAGTTTCCCCGTAAGAAAGGAGCGAAATCCCAGAGGAGTGCGGCAGAAGGCTGCACTTCTCTGGCAAAGTCAAGAACAAGGTGAAAACAACAGCAAAAAGTTTAGGGGTTGCCACATGGAAGGAAAATTACCTACAATTACGAAATCTTTCCTAACAGTTGGATATTCCCATCTCATGTTATAGGAAGGGTCTCAGGTTTGGTATTAGAAGCATTGAGATATCACATCTCATGCTATAGGAAGGGTCTCAGGATTGGAATGGGAAGGACTTGGATATCACATCTCATGCTATAGGGAGGGTCTCAAGTTTGATATTAGAAGCTTTGAGATATCACATCTCATGATATCGGAAGGGTCTCAGGATTGGAATGGGAAGGAGTTGGATATCACATCTCATGATAAAGGAAGGGTCTAAGGTTTGGAAGGGGAAGGATTTGGATATCACATCTCATGTTATATTACGGGTCTCATGTTTGGGATTAGAAGCATTGAGATATCAAGTCTCAGAGTATAGGAAGGGTCTCAGAATTGGAATGGGAAGGAGTTGGATATCACATCTCAAGCTATAGGAAGGGTCTCAGGATTGGAATGGGAAGGACTTGGATATCACATCTCATGCTATAGGAAGGCTCTCAGGTTTGGAAGGGGAAAGAGTTGGATATCACATTTCATGTTAGAGGTAGGATCTCAGGTTTGGTATTAGAGGCATTGAGATATCACATCTCATGCTATCAGAAGGGTCTCAGGAATGGAATGGGAAGGAGTTGGATATCACATCTCATGCTAAAGGGAGGGTCTCAGGTTTGGAAGGGGAAGGATTTGGATATCACATCTCATGTTATAGGAAGGATCTCAGGTTTGGTATTAGAAGCATTGAGATATCACATCTCATGCTATCGGAAGGATCTCAGGTTTGGTATTAGAAGCATTGAGATATCACATCTCATGCTATCAGAAGGGTCTCAGGATTGGAATAGGAAGGAGTTGGATATTACATCTCATGCTAAAGGGAGGGTCTCAGGTTTGGAAGGGGAAGGATTTGGATATCACATCTCATGTTATCGGAAGGATCTCACGTTTGGTATTAGAAGTATTGAGATATATCTCATGCTATAGGAAGGGTCTCAGGATTGGAATGGGAAGGAGTTGGATATCACATCTCATGCTATAGGAAGTGTCTCAGGATTGGAATGGGAAGGACGTGGATATCACATCTCATGCTATAGGTAGGGTCTCAAGTTTGATATTAGAAGCATTGAGATATCACATCTCATGCTATAGGAAGGGTCTGAGGATTGGAATGGGAAGGAGTTGGATATCACATCTCATGCTATGGGAAGGGTCTCAGGTTTGGTATAAGCAGTGAGATATCACATCTCATGCTATAGGAAGTGTCTCAGGATTGGAATGGGAAGGAGTTGGATATCACATCTCATGTTATATGAAGGATCTCAGGTTTGGTATAAGCATTGAGATATCACATCTCTGCTATCGGAAGGGTCTCAGGATTGGAATGGGAAGGAGTTGGATATTCCCATCTCATGTTATAGGAAGGGTCTCAGGTTTGGTATTAGAAGCATTGAGATATCACATCTCATGCTATAGGAAGGGTCTCAGGATTGGAATGGGAAGGACTTGGATATCACATCTCATGCTATAGGGAGGGTCTCAAGTTTGATATTAGAAGCTTTGAGATATCACATCTCATGATATCGGAAGGGTCTCAGGATTGGAATGGGAAGGAGTTGGATATCACATCTCATGATAAAGGAAGGGTCTAAGGTTTGGAAGGGGAAGGATTTGGATATCACATCTCATGTTATATTACGGGTCTCACGTTTGGTATTAGAAGCATTGAGATATCAAGTCTCATAGTATAGGAAGGGTCTCAGAATTGGAATGGGAAGGAGTTGGATATCACATCTCATGTTATAGGAAGGATCTCAGGTTTGGTATTAGAAGCATTGAGACATCACATCTCATGCTATAGGAAGGGTCTCAGTATTGGATTTGGAAGGAGTTGGATATTCCATCTCATGCTATAGGAAGGGTCTCAGGTTAGAATGGGAAGGAGTTGGATATCACATTTCATGTTATAGGAAGGGTCTCAGGATTGGAATGGGAAGGACTTGGATATCATATCTCATGCTATAGGAAGGCTCTCAGGTTTGGAAGGGGAAGGAGTTGGATATCACATTTCATGTTAGAGGAAGGATCTCAGGTTTGGTATTAGAGGCCTTAAGATATCACATCTCATGCTATAGGAAGGGTCTCAGGATTGGAATGGGAAGGAGTTGGATATCACATCTCAAGCAATAGGAAGGGTCTCAGGTTTGGTATAAGCATTGAGATATCACATCTCATGCTATAGGAAGGGTCTCAGGATTGGAATGGGAAGAAGTTGGATATCACATCTCATGCTATAGGAAGGGTCTCAGGTTTGGTATAAGCATTGAGATATCACATCTCATGTTATAGGAAGGGTCTCAGGGTTGGAATGGGAAGGAGTTGTATATGACATCTCATGCCATAGGAAGGGTCTCAGGTTTGGTATAAGCATTGAGATATCACATCACATGCTATAGGAAGGGTCTCAGGATTGGAATGGGAAGGACTTGGATATCACATCTCATGCTATAGGCAGGGTCTCAGGTTTGGAAAGGGAAGGAGATGGATATCACATTTCATGTTAGAGGTAGGATCTCAGGTTTGGTATTAGAGGCATTGAGATATCACATCTCATGCTATCAGAAGGGTCTCAGGATTGGAATGGGAAGGAGTTGGATATCAAATCTCATGCTAAAGGGATGGTCTAAGGTTTGGAAGGGGAGGGATTTGGACATCATATCTCATGTTATTGGAAGGATCTCAGGTTTGGTATTAGAAGCATTGAGATATCACATCTCATGCTATCGGAAGGGTCTTAGGTTTGGTCTAAGCATTGAGATATCACATCTCTGCTATCGGAAGGGTCTCAGGATTGGAATGGGAAGGATTTGGATATCACAATTCATGTTATAGGGAGGGTCTCAGTTTTCATATTAGAAGCATTGAGATATCACATATGCTATTGGAAGGGTCTCAGTATTGGAATGGGAAGGAGTTGGATATCACATCTCATGTTATAGGGAGGGTCTCAGTTTTGATATTAGAAGCATTGAGATATCACATATGCTATTGGAAGGGTCTCAGTATTGGAATTGGAAGGAGTTGGATATCACATATGCTAAAGGAAAGGTCTCAGGTTTGGAATGGGAAGGAGTTGGATATCACGTCTCATGTTATAGGAAGGGTCTCAGGTTTGGAATGGGAAGGAGTTGAATATCACATCTCATGCTAAAGGAAGGGTCATCAGGTTCGGTATAAGCATTGAGATATCACATCTCTGCTATCGGAAGGGTCTCAGGATAGGAATGGGAAGGACGTAGATTTCACATCTCATACTATAGGGAGGGTCTCAGTTTTGATATTAGAAGCATTGAGCTATCACATCTCATGCTATCGGAAGGGTCTCAGGATTGGAATGGGATGGAGTTGGATATCACATCTCAAGCTATCTCAGGATTGTAATGGGAAGGAGTTTGATATCACATATCAAGCTATAGGAAGGGTCTCAGGTTTGGAAGGGGAAGGATTTGGATCTCACATCTCAAGCTATCTCAGGATTGGAATGGGAAGGAGTTTGATATTTCATCTCAAGCTATAGGAAGGGTCTCAGGTTTGGAAAGGGAAGGATTTGGATTTCACATCTCATGTTATAGGATGGTTCTCATGTTTGGTTTTAGAAGCATTGAGATATCACATCTCATGCTATGGGAAGGGTCTCAGGTTTGGAATGGGAAGGAGTTGGTTATCACATCTCATGCTAAAGGAAAGGTCTCAGGTCTGGAAGGGGAAGGATTTGGATCTCACATCTCATGTTTTAGGACGGGTCTCAGGTTTGGTATTAGAAGCATTGAACTATCACATCTCATGGTATAGGAAGGGTCCCAGGATTGGAATGGGAAGGAGTTGGATATCACATTGAATGGGAAGGAGTTTGATATCACATCTCAAGCTATAGGAAGGGCCTCATGTTTGGAATGGGAATGATTTGGATTTCACATCTCATGTTATAGGATGGTTCTCATGTTTGGTTTTAGAAGCATTGAAATATCACATCTCATGCTATCTGAAGGGTCTCAGGTTTGGAATGGGAAGGAGTTTGATATCACATCTCACGTTAGAGGTAGGATCTCAGGTTTGGTATTAGAGGCATTGAGATATGACATCTCATGCCATCAGAAGGGTCTCAGGATTGGAATGGGAAGGAGTTGGATATCACATCTCATGCTAAAGGGAGGGTCTAAGGTTTGGAAGGGGAAGGATTTGGACATCACATCTCATGTTATTGGAAGGATCTGAGGTTTGGTATTAGAAGCATTGAGATATCACATCTCATGCTATCGGAAGGGTCTCAGGTTTGGTATAAGCATTGAGATATCACATCTCTGCTATCGGAAGGGTCTCAGGATTGGAATGGGAAGGATTTGGATATCACATCTCATGTTATAGGAAGGGTCTCAGGTTTGGTATTAGAAGCATTGAGATATCACATCTCATGCTATATTAAGGGTCTCAGGAATGGAATGGGAAGGACTTGGATATCACATCTCATGATAAAGGAAGGGTCTAAGGTTTGGAAGGGGAAGGATTTGGATATCACATCTCATGTTATTGGACCGGTCTCAGGTTTGGTATTAGAAGCATTGAGATATCAAGTCTCATGGTATAGGACGGGAGTTTGATATCACATCTCATGCCATGGTATGGGTCTCAGGTTTTGTAGATGCATTGGGATATCACATCTCATGCTATTGGAAGGGTATCAGGATTGGATTTGGAAGGAGTTGGATATCCCATCTCATGCTATAGGAAGGGTCTCAGGTTGGAGTAGAAGGAGTTGGATATCACATCTCATGTTATAGGAAGGGTCTCAGGATTGGAATGGGAAGGACTTGGATATCACATCTCATGTTATAGGAAGGATCTCAGGTTTTGTATTAGAAGCATTGAGATATCACATCTCATGCTATAGTAAGGGTCTCAGGATTGGAATGTGAAGCATTTGGATATCACATCTCATGCTAAAGGAAGGGTCTCAGGTTTGGTATAAGCATTGAGATATCACATCTCTGCTATCGGAAGGGTCTAAGGATTGGATTGGGAAGGAATTGGATATCCCTTCTCATGCTATAGGAAGGGTCTCAGGTTGGAATGGGTAGGAGTTGGATATCACATCTCATGTTATAGGAAGGGTCTCAAGATTGAAATGGGAAGGATTTGGATATCACATCTCTTGCTATAGGAAGGGTCTCAGGTTTTCTATTAGAAACATTGAGATATGACATCTCATGCTATAGGAAGGGTTTCAGTATTGGAATGGGAAGGATTTGGATATCACATCTCATGCTAAAGGAAGGGTCTCAGGTTTGGAAGGGGAAGGATTTGGATATCATATCTCATGTTATAGGACATATCTCATGTTATAGGACGGGTCCCAGGTTTGGTATTAGAAGCATTGAGATATCACATCTCATGGTATAGGAAGGGTCTCAGGATTGGAATGGGAAGGAGTTGGATCTCCCTTCTCATGCTACAGGAAGGGTCTCAGGTTGGAATGGGAAGGAGTTGGATATCACATCTCGTTATAGGAAGAGTCTCAGGATTGGAATGGGAAGGAATTGGATATCACATCTCTTGCTATAGGAAGGGTCTCAGGTTTGGAAGGGGAAGGATTTGGATATCATATCTCATGTTATAGGACCGGTCCCAGGTCTGGTATTAGAAGCATTGAGATATCACATCTCATGCTATAGGAGGAGTCTCAGGATTGGAATGGGAAGGAGTTGGATATCACGTCTCATGATATAGGAAGGGTCTCAGGATTGGAATGGGCAGGAGTTGAATATCACCTCTCATGCTAAAGGAAGGGTATCAGGTTTGATAGAAGCATTGAGATATCACATCTCATGCTATAGGAAGGAACTCAGGATTGGAATGGGAAGGAGTTGGATATCACATCTAATGCCATAGGAAGGGTCATCAGGTTTGGTATAAGCATTGAGATATCACATCTCTGCTATCGGAAGGGTCTCAGGATAGGAATGGGAAGGACTTAGAATTCACATCTCATACTATAGGGAGGGTCTCAGTTTTGATATTAGAAGCATTGAGCTATCACATCTCATGCTATCGGAAGGGTCTCAGGATTGGAATAGGATGGAGTTGGATATCACATCTCAAGCTATCTCAGGATTGGAATGGGAAGGAGTTTGATATTTCATCTCAAGCTATAGGAAGGGTCTCAGGTTTGGAAAGGGAAGGATTTGGATTTCACATCTCATGTTACAGGATGGTTCTCATGTTTGGTTTTAGAAGCATTGAGATATCACATCTCATGCTATCGGAAGGGTCTCAGGTTTGGAAAGGGAAGGATTTGGATTTCACATGTTATAGGATGGTTCTCAGGTTTGGTTTTAGAAGCATTAAATTATAACATCTCATGCTATAGGAAGGGTCTCAGGTTTGGAATGGGAAGGAGTTGGATATCCCATCTCGTTATAGGAAGGGTCTCAGGTTTGGTATTAGAAGCAATGAGATATCACATCTCATGCTATAGGAAGGGTCTAAGGTTTGGAAGGGGACGGATTTGGGTATCACATCTCATGTTATAGGACCGGTCTCAGGTTTGGTATTTGAAGCATTGAGATATCAAGTCTCATGGTATAGGACGGGTCTCAGAATTGGAATGAGAAGGAGTTGGATATCACATCTCAAGCTATAGGAAGGGTCTCATGATTGGAATGGGAAGGTGTTGGATATCACATCTCATGTTATAGGAAGGGTCTCAGGATTGGAATGGGAAGGACTTGGATATCACATCTCATGCTATAGGCAGGGTCTCAGGTTTGGAAAGGGAAGGAGATGGATATCACATTTCATGTTAGAGGTAGGATCTCAGGTTTGGTTTTAGAGGCATTGAGATATCACATCTCATGCCATCAGAAGGGTCTCAGGATTGGAATGGGAAGGAGTTGGATATCAAATCTCATGCTAAAGGGATGGTCTAAGGTTTGGAAGGGGAGGGATTTGGACATCATATCTCATGTTATTGGAAGGATCTCAGGTTTGGTATTAGAAGCATTGAGATATCACATCTCATGCTATCGGAAGGGTCTTAGGTTTGGTATAAGCATTGAGATATCACATCTCTGCTATCAGAAGGGTCTCAGGATTGGAATGGGAAGGATTTGGATATCACAATTCATGTTATAGGAAGGGTCTCAGGTTTGGTATTAGAAGCATTGAGATATCACATCTCATGCTATAGGAAGGGTCTCAGGATTGGAATGGGAAGTACTTGGATATCACATCTCATGTTATAGGAAGGGTCTCAGGTTTGGTATTAGAAGCATTGAGATATCACATCTCATGCTATAGGAAGGGTCTCAGGAATGGAATGGGAAGGACTTGGATATCACATCTCATGATAAAGGAAGGGTCTAAGGTTTGGAAGGGGAAGGATTTGTATATCACATCTCATGTTATTGGACCGGTCTCAGGTTTGGTATTAGAAGAATTGAGATATCAAGTCTCATGGTATAGGACGGGAGTTTGATATCACATCTCATGCCATGGTATGGGTCTCAGGTTTTGTAGAAGCATTGGGATATCACATCTCATGCTATCGGAAGGGTATCAGGATTGGATTTGGAAGGAGTTGGATATCCCATCTCATGCTATAGGAAGCGTCTCAGGTTGGAATAGAAGGAGTTGGATATCACATCTCATGTTATAGGAAGGGTCTCAGGATTGGAATGGGAAGGACTTGGATATCACATCTCATGCTGTAGGAAGGGTCTCAGGTTTGGAAAAGGAAGGAGTTGGATATCACATTTCATGTTAGAGGTAGGATCTCAGGTTTGGTATTAGAGGCATTGAGATATCACATCTCATGCTATCAGAAGGGTATCAGGATTGGAATGGGAAGGAGTTGGATATCACATCTCATGCTAAAGGGAGGGTCTCAGGTTTGGAATGGGAAGGATTTGGATATCACATCTCATGTTATAGGAAGGACCTTAGGTTTGGTATTAGAAGCATTGAGATATCACATCTCATGCTATAGGAAGGGTCTCGGGATTGGAATGGGAAGGAGTTGGATATCACATCTCATGTTATAGGAAGGATCTCAGGTTTGGTATTAGAAGCATTGAGATATCACATCTCATGCTATAGGAAGGGTCTCAGGATTGGAATGGGAAGGAGTTGGATATCACATCTCATGCTATGGGAAGGGTCTCAGGTTTGGTATAAGCATTGAAATATCACATCTCTGCTATCGGAAGGGTCTCAGGATTGGAATGGGAGGAGCTGGATATCACATCTCATGCTATGGGAAGGGTCTCAGGTTTGGTATAAGCATTGAAATATCACATCTCTGCTATCGGAAGGGTCTCAGGATTGGAATGCGAGGAGCTGGATATCACATCTCATGCTAAAGGAAGGGTCTCAGGTTTGGAAGGGGAAGGAGTTGGATATCACATCTCATGCTAAAGGGAGGGTCTCAGGTTTGGAATGGGAAGGATTTGGATATCACATCTCATGTTATAGGAAGGACCTTAGGTTTGGTATTAGAAGCATTGAGATATCACATCTCATGCTATAGGAAGGGTCTCGGGATTGGAATGGGAAGGAGTTGGATATCACATCTCATGTTATTGGAAGGATCTCAGGTTTGGTATTAGAAGCATTGAGATATCACATCTCATGCTATCGGAAGGGTCTTAGGTTTGGTATAAGCATTGAGATATCACATCTCTGCTATCGGAAGGGTCTCAGGATTGGAATGGGAAGGATTTGGATATCATAATTCATGTTATAGGAAGGGTGTCAGGTTTTGGTATTAGAAGCATTGAGATATCACATCTCATGCTATAGGAAGGGTCTCAGGATTGGAATGGGAAGGACTTGGATATCACATCTCATGTTATAGGAAGGGTCTCAGGTTTGGTATTAGAAGCATTGAGATATCACATCTCATGCTATAGGAAGGGTCTCAGGAATGGAATGGGAAGGACTTGGATATCACATCTCATGATAAAGGAAGGGTCTAAGGTTTGGAAGGGGAAGGATTTGGATATCACATCTCATGTTATTGGACCGGTCTCAGGTTTGGTATTAGAAGCATTGAGATATCAAGACTCATGGTATAGGACGGGAGTTTGATATCACATCTCATGCCATGGTATGGGTCTCAGGTTTTGTAGAAGCATTGGTATATCACATCTCATGCTATCGGAAGGGTATCAGGATTGGATTTGGAAGGAGTTGGATATCCCATCTCATGCTATAGGAAGGGTCTCAGGTTGGAATAGAAGGAGTTGGATATCACATCTCATGTTATAGGAAGGGTCTCAGGATTGGAATGGGAAGGACTTGGATATCACATCTCATGCTGTAGGAAGGGTCTCAGGTTTGGAAAAGGAAGGAGTTGGATATCACATTTCATGTTAGAGGTAGGATCTCAGGTTTGGTATTAGAGGCATTGAGATATCAGATCTCATGCTATCAGAAGGGTATCAGGATTGGAATGGGAAGGAGTTGGATATCACATCTCATGCTAAAGGGAGGGTCTCAGGTTTGGAATGGGAAGGATTTGGATATCACATCTCATGTTATAGGAAGGACCTTAGGTTTGGTATTAGAAGCATTGAGATATCACATCTCATGCTATAGGAAGGGTCTCGGGATTTGAATGGGAAGGAGTTGGATATCACATCTCATGTTATAGGAAGTATCTCAGGTTTGGTATTAGAAGCATTGAGATATCACATCTCATGCTATAGGAAGGGTCTCAGGATTGGAATGATAAGGAGTTGGATATCACATCTCATGCTATGGGAAGGGTCTCAGGTTTGGTATAAGCATTGAAATATCACATCTCTGCTATCGGAAGGGTCTCAGGATTGGAATGGGAGGAGCTATATATCACATCTCATGCTAAAGGAAGGTTCTCAGGTTTGGAAGGGGAAGGATTTGGATATCACATCTCATGTTATAGGACGGGTCTCAGGTTTGGTATTAGAAGCATTGTGATATCACATCTCATGCTATACGATGTGTCTCAGGATTGGAATGGGAAGGAGTTGGATATCACATCTCATGCTATAGGAAGGGTTTCAGGTTTGGTAGAAGCATTGAGATATCACATCTCATGCTATAGGAAGAGTCTCAGGTTTGGGAAGGGAAGGATTTGGATTTCACATCTCATGTTATAGGATGGTTCTCATGTTTGGTTTTTGAAGCATTGAGATATCACATCTCATGCTATCGGAAGGGTCTCAGGTTTGGAATGGGAAGGAGTTGGATATCAGATCTCATGTTATAGGAAGGGTCTCAGGTTTGGAATGGGAAGGAGTTGGATATGACATCTCTTGTTATAGGGAGGGTCTCAGGATTTGAATGGTAAGGAGTTGGATATCACATCTCATGCTATAGGAAGGGTCTCAGGTTGGAATGGGAAGGAGTTGGATATCACATCTCATGTTATATACAGGAAGGGTCTCAGGATTGGAATGGGAAGGATTTGGATATCACATCTCTTGCTATAGGAAGGGTCTCAGGTTATTTATTAGAAACATTGAGATATCACATCTCATGCTATAGGAAGGGTTTTAGGATTGGAATGGGAAGTATTTGGATATCACATCTCATGCTAAAGGAAGGGTCTCAGGTTTGGAAGGGGAAGGATTTGGATATCACATCTCATCCAATAGGAAGGGTCTCAGGTTTGGAATGGGAAGGAATTGGATATCACATCTCATGTTATAGGAAGGGTCTCAGGTTTTTTATTAGAAACATTGAGATATCACATCTCATGTTATAGGACGGTTCCCAGGTTTGGTATTAGAAGCATTGAGATATCACATCTCATGGTATAGGAAGGGTCTCAGGGTTGGAATGGGAAGTAGTTGGATATCACATCTCATCCAATAGGAAGGGTCTCAGGTTTGGAATGGGAAGGAATTGGATATCACATCTCATGTTATAGGAAGGATCTCAGGTTTGGTATTAGAAGCATTGAGATATCACATCTCATGCTATAGGAAGGGTCTCAGGATTGGAATGTGAAGGATTTGGATATCACATCTCATGCTAAAGGAAGGGTCTCAGGTTTGGTAGAAGCATTGAGATATCACATCTCATGCTATAGGAAGGGTCTCAGGATTTGAATGGCAAGGAGTTGGATATCACATCTCATGCCATAGGAAGGGTCTCAGGTTTGGTATAAGCATTGAGATATCACATCTCTGCTATCGGAAGGTTCTCAGGATTGGATTGGGAAGGAGTTGGATATCCCTTCCCATGCTATAGGAAGTGTCTCAGGTTGGAATGGGAAGGAGTTGAATATCACATCTCATGTTATAGGAAGGGTCTCAGGATTGGAATGGGAAGGATTTGGATATCACATCTCTTGCTATAGGAAGGGTCTCAGGATTGGAATGGGAAGGATTTGGATATCACATCTCATGTCATAGGAAGGATCTCAGGTTTGGTATTAGAAGCATTGATATATCACATCTCATGCTATAGGAATGGTCTCAGGATTGGAATGGGTGGGAGTTGGATATTACATTCTTGCTATAGTAAGGGTCTCATGTTTGGAATGGGAAGGAGTTGGATATCACATATGCTATAGGAAGTGTCTCAGGTTTGGAACAGGAAGGAGTTGGATATCACATCTCATGTTATAGGAAGGGTCTCAGGTTTGGTATAAGCATTGAGATATCACATCTCTGCTATCAGGAGTGGCTCAGGATTGGAATGGGAAGGAGTTGGATATCCCATCTCATGTTAAAGGACGGGTCTCTGTTTTTGGTATTAGAATCATTGAGATATCACATCGCATGCTGTAGGAAGGGTCTAAGGATTGGAATGGGATGGACTTGGATATCACATCTCATGTTATAGGTAGGCTCTCAGGTTTGGTATAAGCATTGAGATATCACATCTCATGCTATAGGAAGGGTCTCAGGATTGGAATGGGAAGGATTTGGATATCACATCTCATGCTATAGGAAGGGTCTCAGATTTGGTATAAGCATTGAGATATCACATCTCATGCTATAGGAAGGGTCTCAGGATTGGAATGGGAAGGAGTTGTATATGACATCTCAAGCCTTAGGAAGGGTCTCAGGTTTGGTATAAGCATTGAGATATCACATCTCTGCTATCGGAAGGGTCTCAGGATTGGAATGGGAAGGAGTTGGATATCCCATCTCATGTTATAGGAAGGGTCTCAGGTTTGGTATTAGAAGCATTGAGATATCACATCTCATGCTATAGGAAGGGTCTCAGGATTAGAATGGGAAGGACTTGGATGTCACATCTCATGCTATAGGGAGGGTCTCAAGTTTGATATTAGAAGCATTGAGATAACAAATCTCCTGATATCGGAAGGGTCTCAGGATTGGAATGGGAAGGAGTTGGATATCACATCTCATTATAAAGGAAGGGTCTAAGGTTTGGAAGGGGAAGGATTTGGATATCACATCTCATGTTATAGGACGGGTCTCAGGTTTGGTATTAGAAGCATTGAGATATCAAGTCTCATGGTATAAGAAGGGTCTCAGAATTGGAATGGGAAGGAGTTGGATATCACATCTCAAGCTATAGGAAGCGTCTCAGGATTGGAATGGGAAGGAGTTTGATATCACATCTCATGCCATAGTATGGGTCTCAGGTTTGGTAGAAGCATTGGGATATCACATCTCATGCTATAGGAAGGGTCTCAGGATTGGAATGGGAAGAAGTTGGATATCACATCTCAAGCTATAGGAAGGGTCTCAGGTTTGGTATAAGCATTGAGATATCACATCTCATGCTATAGGAAGGGTCTCAGGATTGGAATGGGAAGAAGTTGGATATCACATCTCATGCTATAGGAAGGGTCTCAGGGTTGGAATGGGAAGGAGTTGTATATGACATCTCATGCCATAGGAAGGGTCTCAGGTTTGGTATAAGCATTGAGATATCACATCACATGCTATAGGAAGGGTCTCGGGTTTGGTATTAGAAGCATTGAGATATCAAGTCTCATGGTATAAGAAGGGTCTCAGAATTGGAATGGGAAGGAGTTGGATATCACATCTCAAGCTATAGGAAGCGTCTCAGGATTGGAATGGGAAGGAGTTTGATATCACATCTCATGCCATAGTATGGGTCTCAGGTTTGGTAGAAGCATTGGGATATCACATCTCATGCTATAGGAAGGGTCTCAGGATTGGAATGGGAAGAAGTTGGATATCACATCTCATGCTATAGGAAGGGTCTCAGGGTTGGAATGGGAAGGAGTTGTATATGACATCTCATGCCATAGGAAGGGTCTCAGGTTTGGTATAAGCATTGAGATATCACATCACATGCTATAGGAAGGGTCTCAGGATTGGAATGGGAAGGACTTGGATATCACATCACATGCTATAGGAAGGGTCTCAGGATTGGAATGGGAAGGACTTGGATATCACATCTCATGCTATAGGCAGGGTCTCAGGTTTGGAAAGGGAAGGAGATGGATATCACATTTCATGTTAGAGGTAGGATCTCAGGTTTGGTATTAGAGGCAATGAGATATCACATCTCATGCTATCAGAAGGGTCTCAGGATTGGAATGGGAAGGAGTTGGATATCACATTTCATGCTAAAGGGAGGGTCTCAGGTTTGGTATTAGAAGCATTGAGATATCACATCTCATGCTATCGGAAGGATCTCAGGTTTGGTATTAGAAGCATTGAGACATCACATCTCATGCTATAGGAAGGGTCTCAGGATTGGAATGGGAAGGAGTTGGATATCACATCTCATGCTATAGGAAGGGTCTCAGGTTTGGTATAAGCATTGAGATATCACATCTCATGCTATAGGAAGGGTCTCAGGATTGGAATGGGAAGGATTTGGATATCACATCTTATGCTATAGGAAGGGTCTCAGGTTTGGTATAAGCATTGAGATATCACATCTCATGTTATAGGAAGGGTCTCAGGATTGGAATGGGAAGAAGTTGGATATCACATCTCATGCTATAGGAAGGGTCTCAGGTTTGGTATAAGCATTGAGATATCACATCTCATGCTATAGGAAGGGTCTTAGGGTTGGAATGGGAAGGAGTTGTATATGACATCTCATGCCATAGGAAGGGTCTCAGGTTTGGTATAAGCATTGAGATATCACATCACATGCTATAGGAAGGGTCTCAGGATTGGAATGGGAAGGACTTGGATATCACATCTCATGCTATAGGCAGGGTCTCAGGTTTGAAAAGGGAAGGAGATGGATATCACATTTCATGTTAGAGGTAGGATCTCAGGTTTGGTATTAGAGGCATTGAGATATCACATCTCATGCTATCAGAAGGGTCTCAGGATTGGAATGGGAAGTAGTTGGATATCACATTTCATGCTAAAGGGAGGGTCTCAGGTTTGGAAGGGGAAGGATTTGGAAATCACATCTCATATTATAGGAAGGATCTCAGGTTTGGTATTAGAAGCATTGAGATATCACATCTCATGCTATCGGAAGGATCTCAGGTTTGGTATAAGAGGCATTGAGATATCACATCTCATGCTATCATAAGGGTCTCAGGATTGGAATGGGAAGGAGTTGGATATCACATCTCATGTTATAGGAAGGATCTCAGGTTTGGTATTAGAAGCATTGAGACATCACATCTCATGCTATAGGAAGGGTCTCAGGATTGGAATGGGAAGGAGTTGGATATCACATCTCATGCTATAGGAAGGGTCTCAGGTTTGGTATAAGCATTGAGATATCACATCTCATGCTATAGGAAGGGTCTCAGGATTGGAATGGGAAGGATTTGGATATCACATCTTATGCTATAGGAATGGTCTCAGGTTTGGTATAAGCATGGAGATATCACTTCTCATGCTATAGGAAGGGTCTCAGGATTGGAATGGGAAGGAGTTGGATATCACATCTCATGCTATAGGAAGGGTCTCAGATTTGGTATAAGCATTGAGATATCACATCTCATGCTATAGGAAGGGTCTCAGGATTGGAATGGGAAGGAGTTGTATATGACATCTCAGGCCATAGGAAGGGTCTCAGATTTGGTATAAGCATTGAGATATCACATCTCATGATATCGGAAGCGTCTCAGGATTGGAACGGGAAGGAGTTGGATATCACATTTCATGATAAAGGAAGGGTCTAAGGTTTGGAAGGGGAAGGATTTGGATATCACATCTCATGTTATAGGACGGGTCTCAGGTTTGGTATTAGAAGCATTGAGATATCAAGTCTCATGGCATAGGAAGGGTCTCAGAATTGGAATGGGAAGGAGTTGGATATCACATCTCAAGCTATAGGAAGAGTCTCAGGATTGGAATGGGAATGAGTTTGATATCACATCTCATGCCATAGTATGGGTCTCAGGTTTGGTAGAAGCATTGGGATATCAGAATTCATGCTATTGGAAGGGTATCAGTATTGGATTTCGAAGGAGTTGGATATCCCATCTCATGCTATAGGAAGGGTCTCAGGTTGGAATGGGAAGGAGTTGGATATCACATTTCATGTTATAGGAAGGGTCTCAGGATTGGAATGGGAAGGACTTGGATATCATATCTCATGCTATAGGAAGGCTCTCAGGTTCGGAAGGGGAAGGAGTTGGATATCACATTTCATGTTAGAGGAAGGATCTCAGGTTTGGTATTAGAGGCCTTGAGATATCACATCTCATGCTATAGGAAGGGTCTCAGGATTGGAATGGGAAGGAGTTGGATATCACATCTCAAGCTTTAGGAAGGGTCTCAGGTTTGGTATAAGCATTGCGATAGCACATCTCATGCTATAGGAAGGGTCTCAGGATTGGAATGGGAAGGAGTTGGATATCACATCTCATGTTATAGGAAAGATCTCAGGTTTGGTATTAGAAGCATTGAGACATCACATCTCATGTTATAGGAAGGGTCTCAGGATTGGAATGGGAAGAAGTTGGATATCACATCTCATGCTATAGGAAGGGTCTCAGGTTTGGAAGGGGAAGGAGTTGGATATCCAATCTCATGTTAGATATCCAACTCCTTCCCATTCCAAACCTGAGACCCTTCCCATAGCATGAGATGTGATATCTCAATGCTTCTAAAACCAAACATGAGAACCATCCTATAACATGAGATGTGAAATCCAAATCCTTCCCTTTCCAAACCTGAGACCCTTCCTATAGCTTGAGATGAAATATCAAACTCCTTCCCATTCCAATCCTGAGATAGCTTGAGATGTGAGATCCAAATCCTTCCCCTTCCAAACCTGAGACCCTTCCTATAGCTTGATATCTGATATCAAACTCCTTCCCATTACAATCCTGAGATAGCTTGAGATGTGATATCCAACTCCATCCCATTCCAATCCTGAGACCCTTCCGATAGCATGAGATGTGATAGCTCAATGCTTCTAATATCAAAACTGAGACCCTCCCTATAGTATGAGATGTGAAATCTAAGTCCTTCCCATTCCTATCCTGAGACCCTTCCGATAGCAGAGATGTGATATCTCAATGCTTATACCGAACCTGATGACCCTTCCTTTAGCATGAGATGTGATATTCAACTCCTTCCCATTCCAATCCTGAGACCCTTCCTATAACATGAGACGTGATATCCAACTCCTTCCCATTCCAAACCTGAGACCTTTCCTTTAGCATATGTGATATCCAACTACTTCCCATTCCAATCCTGAGACCCTTCCGATAGCATGAGATGTGATATCCAACTCCTTCCAATTCCAATACTGAGACCCTTCCAATAGCATATGTGATATCTCAATGCTTCTAATATCAAAACTTAGACCCTCCCTATAACATGAGATGTGATATCCAACTCCTTCCCATTCCAATACTGAGACCCTTCCAATAGCATATGTGATATCTCAATGCTTCTAAAATCAAAACTGAGACCCTCCCTATAACACGAGATGTGATATCTAACTCCTACCCATTCCAATCGAGACCCTTCCTATAACATGAGATGTGATATCTCTATGCTTCTAATACCAAACCTGAGGCCCTTCCCGTAGTATATGTGAAATCCAACTCCTTCCCATTCCAACCTTGTGACCCTTCCTGTAGCATGAAATGTGATTTTTCACCCCTTCCAATACCATACCCGAGACCATTCCCACAGCCTGAGATTTGAAATCTCATTTCTTCCAATACCAAACCCGAGACCCTTCCGATAGGATGTGATTTGATATCTCAGTGCTTCTAATACCAAACCTGAGACCCTCCCTATAACAAGAGATATCATATCCAACTCCTTCCCATTCCAATCCTGAGACTCTTCCTATAGCATGACACGTGATATCGAACTTCCCATTCAAATCCTGAGACTCAGACCTCCCCGTCTAACCTCACCACTCCTAGCTCCCGGATTGATAATGCACTCCTGCTGTGTCTTCTCTCCCTTCTTCTGCTTCCTTTCCTCTCACCTTCCTCATGTGCCCTAGGTCAGGCTCCTTCTACACCTCCGCAAGGATTACTGATTTGTACCCCTCCCCACTCTCAACTCTCACTCAGTTAACACTCATCTGACATCTGCCATTTCCTGGAAGAACCCGACCTTGATGTCCTTGGTCTAACCGAGACATGGATGACGGCCAGCGCTGTCTCGAGCTCTGACACTTTCCTCCCTGATGACAAGTTCCTCTCCATGCCCAGATCCACCGTTCTTGAGGGGGAGTATCCTTGATTCCTGTAGTAAATTGCTTTCCTTTGCAGGCCGACTCCTCTCCCGAATGCCTTGTCTGCATGCATTCTCTCTTTCCTGGCCATTCTCTCACCGTGGCTATTTGCCAACCCCCTTCCTCTCTCAGTGGATGGACTTCTCCATCCTAGCCTCCTACCACTCAACTCCGCCTACTTGGAGAATTCAAAATGAACCTGTATGCTTCCTGACCTGGACTTTTACGAGATCTGCAACTCTTCATGTCTCTGGCCCTACACACTGCAGGGAATACTCAGGATTTTCTGATCTCAGACATCCCCCTATGTAACCCTCTCAACAATCCTCTCCCGTGGTGATCAAGTTCTCATCTCCAAAGAAGGCTAACTACCAGCTGTTCCTCCTCAGTGGAGTTCTCCCTTTCTGTCCCTGCTCTCTGCACCGTTTCGCGTTGCAAACACTCGCTTCCCTGCTCTCTGTTTTAGACGCTTTTCCTTCTTCCTTTCTGTGCTTGTTCTCTGCATCGTTTCGCGTTGCAGAGAACAACTCGCTTCCCAGCTCTCTGGTTTAGACGTGTGTTCCCTGCCTTCTCTTCTCTTCCCGCTGCCTTCAAATCAACAAATGAGCTTCAAAAGATACACGGTGCTCAGAATGCTTTATAACACCCATTATTCAAGATATAGCTGTAACTCGCTAGACGTATTGAAAAGTGCTAAAAACTAGCAAAAATAGCTAGAAAATGTTCTTTCCACGCGTTTTGGTAAATACGAATTCTGGTGGATTCCCATTTTGTACTCTGTTCGTGCATTTGTTCAGTCGAATCCTGATGTTTTTAACCACTCGTCACCCATACAAGGAGGGATCAAAATCTACTGTTCACAGGCTGAATGTATACTGCTGAAATCGTCAATGCATTATCGGGTAAACCGACTGTTCTGGAAAGTGTATTTGCCATCTGTTATTCCAGTCAGCATGTTTTCATCGTCCCTTCTTGTTTCAAGGCTGCACTCCCGTGGTGATCACATTCTCCTCTCCAGAGCAGGCTAACTACCAGCTGCTCCTCCTCAGAGGCGTTCCACCTTTCTGTCCCTGCTCCCTGCACCGTTTCGCGTTGCATGTACTCGCTTCCCAGCTCTCTGGTTTAGATGCGTGTTCCCTGCCTTCTCTCCTCTTCCTACAGCCTTCCAATGAGCTCCACAAGATAGTGTTCAGAATGCTTTATAACCCCATTATTCAACATATAGCTGTAACTCGCTAGACGTATTGAAACGTGCTAAAAACTAGCAAAAATAGCTAGAAAATGTACTTCCCTCCCGTTTTTGTAAATGCGAATTCTGGTGGGTTCCCATGTTGTATGTACTGTGTCCGTGCGTTTGTGTCGAATCCTGAAGTTTTTAACCACTGTTCTCCCATACTAGGGAGGGGGGGTCAACATCTACTGCTGTTCACAGGCTGAATGTATACGGCTGAAATCTTCAAGGCATTATCAGCTTTCCTGACTGTTTTGGAACGTGTATTTGCCATCTGTTAATGCAGTCGCCCTTTGTTCATCGTTCCTTCTAGTTTACAGGCTGCACTCCCCTAGTGATCACATTCTTCTCTCCTATGCAGGCTAACTACCAGCTGCTCCTCCTCATAGGTGTTCATCCTTTCTGTCCCTGCTCCCTGCACCGTTTCGCGTTGCATGTACTCGCTTCCCAGCTCTCTGGTTGAGATGCGTGTTCCCTGCCTTCTCTCCTCTTGCTACAGCCTTCCAATTTGTACCACAAGATACAGTGTTCAGAATGCTTTATAACACCCATTATTCAACATATAGCTGTAACCCGCTAGACGTATTGAAACGTGCTAAAAACTAGCAAAAACAGCTAGAAAATGTACTTCCCTCGCGTTTTGGTAAATGCAGGGTACACGCGTCTAAACCAGAGAGCAGGGAAGCGAGCATTTCAGCAGTATAAATTCAGCCTGTGAACAACACATTTTGACCCTCCCTTGTATGGGAGAAGAGTGGTTCAAAAGACCAGGATTCGACTGAACAAACGCACGAACAGAGTACAAAATGGGAATCCACCAGAATTCGCATTTACCAAAACGCGAGGAAAGTACATTTTCTAGCTGTTTCTGCTCGTTTTTAGCACGTTTCAATACGTCTAGCGGGTTACAGCTATATGTTGAATAATGGGTGTTATAGAGCATTCTGAGCACTGTGTATCTTTTGGAGCTCATTTTTTGATTTGAAGGCAGCGGGAAGAGGAGAGAAGGCAGGGAACACACGTCTAAACCAGAGAGCTGGGAAGCGAGTACTTGCAACGCGAAAAGGGCAGAAAGGAAGAAGGCCTCTGAGAAGGAAAAGCGTCTAAACCAGAGAGCAGGGAAGCAAGTGTTTGCAACGCGAAACGGTGCAGGGAGCAGGGACAGAAAGGGAGAACTCCTCTGAGGAGGAACAGCTGGCAGTTAGCCTTCTTTGGAGATGAGAACTTGATGACCACGGGAGAGGATTGTTGAGAGGGTTACAGAGGGGGAGATCTGAGATCAGAAAATCCTGAGTATTCCCTGCAGTGTGTAGGGCCAGCGACATGAAGAGTTGCAGATCTCGTAAAAGTCCAGGTCAGGAAGCATACAGGTTCATGTTGAATTCTCCAAGTAGGCGGAGTTGAGTGGTAGGAGGCTAGGATGGAGAAGTCCATCCACTGAGAGAGGAAGGGGGTAGGCCAATAGCCACGGTGAGAGAATGGCCAGGAGAGAATGCATGCAGACAAGGCATTCGTGACAGGAGTCGGCCTGCAAAGGAAATCAATTTACTACAGGAATCAAGGATAAGCATTGAGATATCACATCTCATGCTATAGGAAGGGTCTCAGGATTGGAATGGGAAGGAGCTGGATATCACATCTCATGCTAAAGGAAGGGTCTCAGGTTTGGAACGGGAAGGAGTTGGATATCACATCTCATGTTATAGGAACGGTCTCAGGTTTGGTATAAACATTGAGATATCACATCTCTGCTATTGGAAGTGTCTCAGGATTGGAATGGGAAGGAGTTGGATATCCCATCTCATGTTATATGACGGGTCTCAGGTTTTTTATTAAAATCATTGAGATATCATATTGCATGCTGTAGGAAGGGTCTAAGGATTGGAATGGGAAGGACTTGGATATCACATCTCATGCTATAGATAGGCTCTCAGGTTTGTAAATTGAAGGAGTTGGATATCACATTTCATGTTAGAGGAAGGATCTCAGGTTTGGTATTAGAGGCATTGAGATATCACATCTCAGGCTATAGGAAGGGTCTCAGGATTGGAATGCGAAGGAGATGGATATCACATCTCATGCTATAGGAAGGGTCTCAGGTTTTGTTATAAGCATTGAGATAGCATGAGATGTGATATCCCAATGCTTCTACCAAACCTGAGACCCATACTATGGCATGAGATGTGATATCAAACTCCTTCCCATTCTAATCCTGAGACGCTTCCTATAGCTTGAGATGTGATATCCAACTCCTTCCCATTCCAATTCTGAGACCCTTCTTATACCATGACACTTGATATCTCAATGCTTCTAATACCAAACCTGAGACCCGTCCTATAACATGAGATGTGATATCCAAATCCTTCCCCTTCCAAACCTTAGACCCTTCCTTTATAATGAGATGTGATATCCAACTCCTTCCCATTCCAATCCTGAGACCCTTCCGATATCATGAGATTTGTTATCTCAATGCTTCTAATATCAAACTTGAGACCCTCCCTATAGCATGAGATGTGACATCCAAGTCCTTCCCATTCCAATCCTGAGACCCTTCCTATAGCATGAGATGTGATATCTCAATGCTTCTAATACCAAACCTGAGACCCTTCCTATAACATGAGATGGGATATCCAACTCCTTCCCATTCCAATCCTGAGACCCTTCCGATAGCAGAGATGTGATATCTCAATGCTTATACCAAACCTGAGACCCTTCCTAAGGCCTGAGATGTCATATACAACTCCTTCCCATTGCAATCCTGAGACCCTTCCTAGAGCATGAGATGTGATATCTCAATGCTTATACCAAATCTGAGACCCTTCCTATAGCATGAGATGTGATATCCAACACCTTCCCATTCCAATCCTGAGACCCTTCGTATAGCATGAGAAGTGATATCTCCATGCTTATACCAAACCTGAGACCCTTCCTATAGCATGAGATGTGATATCCAAATCCTTCCCATTCCAATCCTGAGACCCTTCCTATAGCATGAGATGTGATATCTCAATGCTTATACCAAACCTGAGAGCCTACCTATAGCATGAGATGTGATATCCAAGTCCATCCCATTCCAATCCTTAGACCCTTCCTACAGCATGCGATGTGATATCTCAATGATTCTAATACCAAACCAGAGACCCGTCCTTTAACATGAGATGGGATATCCAACTCCTTCCCATTCCAATCCTGAGCCACTCCTGATAGCAGAGATGTGATATCTCAATGCTTATACCAAACCTGAGACCCTTCCTATAACATGAGATGTGATATCCAACTCCTTCCCGTTCCAAACCTGAGACACTTCCTATAGCATATGTGATATCCAACTCCTTCCCGTTCCAAACCTGAGACCCTTCCTTTAGCATGAGATGTGATATCCAGCTCCTTCCCATTCCAATCCTGAGACACTTCCGATAGCATGAGATGTGATATCTCAATGCTTCTAATATCAAAACTGAGACCCTCCCTATAGCATGATATGTGATATCTAAGTCCTTCCCATTCCAATCCTGAGACCCTTCCTATAGCACGAGATGTGATATCTCAATGCTTCTACCAAACCTGAGACCCTTCCTTTAGCATGAGATGTGATATCCAACTCCTTCCCATTCCAATCCTGAGACCCTTCCTATAGCATGAGATGTGATATCTCAATCCTTTAATACCAAACCTGAGATCCTTCCGATAACATGAGATGTGATATCTCAATACTTCTAATACCAAACCTGAGATCCATCCTATAACATGAGATGTGATATCCAAATCCTTCCCCTTCCAAACCTGAGACCCTCCCTTTAGCATGAGATGTGATATCCAAATCCTTCCCATTCCAATCCTGAGACCCTTCTGATAGCATAAGATATGATATCTCAATGCTTCTATACCAAACCGGAGATCCTTCCGATAACATGAGATGTGATATCCAAATCCTTATCTTCCAAACCTGAGACCCTCCCTTTAGCATGAGATGTGATATCCAACTCCTTCCCATTCCAATCCTGAGACTCTTCTGATAGCATAAGATATGATATCTCAATGCTTCTATACCAAATCTGAGATCCTTCTGATAGCATGAGATTTGATATCTCAATACTTCTAATACCAAACCTGAGATCCTACCTCTAACATGAAATGTGATATCCAACTCTTTCCCCTTGCAAACCTGAGAGCCTTCCTATAGCATGAGATGTGATATCCAAGTCCTTCCCATTCCAATCCTGAGACCCTTCCTATAACATGAGATGTGATATCCAACTCCTTCCCATTCCAACCTGAGACCCTTCCTATAGCATGAGATGTGATATCTCAATACTTCTAATACCAAACCTGAGATCCTTCCGATAACATGAGATGTAATATCTCAATACTTCTAATACCAAACCTGAGATCCATCCTATAACATGAGATGTGATATCCAAATCCTTCCCCTTCCAAACCTGAGACCCTCCCTTTAGCATGAGATGTGATATCCAAATCCTTCCCATTCCAATCCTGAGACCCTTCTGATAGCATGAGATGTGATATCTCAATACTTCTAATACCAAACCTGAGATCCTTCCTATAACATGAGATGTGATATCCAAATCCTTATCTTCCAAACCTGAGACCCTCCCTTTAGCATGAGATGTGATATCCAACTCCTTCCCATTCCAATCCTGAGACTCTTCTGATAGCATAAGATATGATATCTCAATGCTTCTATACCAAACCTGAGATCCTTCTGATAGCATGAGATGTGATATCTCAATACTTCTAATACCAAACCTGAGATCCTACCTCTAACATGAAATGTGATATCCAACTCTTTCCCCTTGCAAACCTGAGAGCCTTCCTATAGCATGAGATGTGATATCCAAGTCCTTCCCATTCCAATCCTGAGACCCTTCCTATAACATGAGATGTGATATCCAACTCCTTCCCATTCCAACCTGAGACCCTTCCTATAGCATGAGATGGGATATCCAACTCCTTCCAAATCCAATCCCGATACCCTTCCGATAGCATGAGATGTGATATCCCAATGCTTCTACCAAACCTGAGACCCATACTATGGCATGAGATGTGATATCAAACTCATTCCCATTCTAATCCTGAGACCCTTCCTATAGCTTGAGATGTGATATCCAACTCCTTCCCATTCCAATCCTGAGACCCTTCCTATAGCATGAGATGTGATATCTCAATGCTTATACCTAACCTGAGACCCTTCCTATAGCATGAGATGTGATATCCAACTCCTTCCCATTCCAATTCTGAGACCCTTCCTATACCATGAGACTTGATATCTCAATGCTTCTAATACCAAACCTGAGACCCGTCCTATAACATGAGATGTGATATCCAAATCCTTCCCCTTCCAAACCTTAGACCCTTCCTTTATCATGAGATGTGATATCCAACTCCTTCCCATTCCAATCTTGAGACCCTTCCGATATCATGAAATGTGATATCTCAATGCTTCTAATATCAAACTTGAGACCCTCCCTATAGCATGAGATGTGATATCCAAGTCCTTCCCATTCCAATCCTGAGACCCTTCCTATAGCATGAGATGTGATATCTCAATGCTTCTAATACCAAACCTGAGACCCTTCCTATAACATGAGATGGGAATATCCAACTCCTTCCCATTCCAATCCTGAGACCCTTCCGATAGCAGAGATGTGATATCTCAATGCTTATATCAAACCTGAGATCCTTCCTATAACATGAGATGTGATATCCAACTCCTTCCCATTCCAATCCTGAGACACTTCCTATAGCATGAGATGTGATATCTCACTGCTTATACCAAACCTGAGACCCTTCCTATAGCATGAGATGTGATATCCAACTCCTTCCCATTCCAATCCTGAGACCCTTCCTATAGCATGAGATGTGATATCTCAATGCTTCTAATATCAAACTTGAGACCCTCCCTATAGCATGAGATGTGATACCCAAGTCCTTCCCATTCCAATCCTGAGACACTTCCTATAGCATGAGATATGATATCTCAATGCTTCTAATACCAAACCTGAGACTCTTCCTATAACATGAGATGGGATATCCAACTCCTTCCCATTCCAATCCTGAGACCCTTTCGATAGCAGAGATGTGATATCCAAGTCCTTCCCCTTCCAAACCTTAGACCCTTCCTTTATCATGAGATGTGATATCCAACTTCTTCCCATTCCAATCTTGAGACCCTTCCGATATCATGAAATGTGATATCTCAATGCTTCTAATATCAAACTTGAGACCCTCCCTATAGCATGAGATGTGATATCCAAGTCCTTCCCATTCCAATCCTGAGACCCTTCCTATAGCATGAGATGTGATATCTCAATGCTTCTAATACCAAACCTGAGACCCTTCCTATAACATGAGATGGGAATATCCAACTCCTATCCTGAGACCCTTCCGATAGCAGAGATGTGATATCTCAATGCTTATACCAAACCTGAGATCCTTCCTATAACATGAGATGTGATATCCAACTCCTTCCCATTCCAATCCTGAGACACTTCCTATAGCAAGAGATGTGATATCTCACTGCTTATACCAAACCTGAGACCCTTCCTATAGCATGAGATGTGATATCTCAATGCTTCTAATATCAAACTTGAGACCCTCCCTATAGCATGAGATGTGATACCCAAGTCCTTCCCATTCCAATCCTGAGACCCTTCCTATAGCATGAGATGTGATATCTCAATGCTTCTAATATCAAACTTGAGACCCTCCCTATAACATGAGATGGGATATCCAACTCCTTCCCATTCCAATCCTGAGACCCTTTCGATAGCAGAGATGTGATATCTCAATGTTTATACCAAACCTGAGACCCTCCCTACGGCATGAGATGTCATAGACAACTCCTTCCCATTCCAATCCTGAGACCCTTCCTATAGCATGAGATGTGATATCCAACTCCTTCCCATTCCAATCCTGAGACCCTTCCTATAGCATGAGATGTGATGTCTCAATACTTCTAATACCAAACCTGAGATCCTTCCTATAACATGAGATGTGATATCCAACTCCTTCCATTCCAATCCTGAGACCCTTCCTATAGCATGGGAAGTGATATCCCAATGCTTCTACCAAACCTGAGACCCATACTATGGCATGAGATGTGATATCAAACTCCTTCCCATTCTAATCCTGAGACGCTTCCTATAGCTTGAGATGTGATATCCAACTCCTTCCCATTCCAATTCTGAGACCCTTCTTATACCATGACACTTGATATCTCAATGCTTCTAATACCAAACCTGAGACCCGTCCTCTAACATGAGATGTGATATCCAAATCCTTCCCCTTCCAAACCTTAGACCCTTCCTTTATAATGAGATGTGATATCCAACTCCTTCCCATTCCAATCCTGAGACCCTTCCGATATCATGAGATTTGTTATCTCAATGCTTCTAATATCAAACTTGAGACCCTCCCTATAGCATGAGATGTGACATCCAAGTCCTTCCCATTCCAATCCTGAGACCCTTCCTATAGCATGAGATGTGATATCTCAATGCTTCTAATACCAAACCTGAGACCCTTCCTATAACATGAGATGGGATATCCAACTCCTTCCCATTCCAATCCTGAGACCCTTCCGATAGCAGAGATGTGATATCTCAATGCTTATACCAAACCTGAGACCCTTCCTAAGGCCTGAGATGTCATATACAACTCCTTCCCATTGCAATCCTGAGACCCTTCCTAGAGCATGAGGTGTGATATCTCAATGCTTATACCAAATCTGAGACCCTTCCTATAGCATGAGATGTGATATCCAACACCTTCCCATTCCAATCCTGAGACCCTTCGTATAGCATGAGAAGTGATATCTCCATGCTTATACCAAACCTGAGACCCTTCCTATAGCATGAGATGTGATATCCAAATCCTTCCCATTCCAATCCTGAGACCCTTCCTATAGCATGAGATGTGATATCTCAATGCTTATACCAAACCTGAGAGCCTACCTATAGCATGAGATGTGATATCCAAGTCCATCCCATTCCAATCCTTAGACCCTTCCTACAGCATGCGATGTGATATCTCAATGATTCTAATACCAAACCAGAGACCCGTCCTTTAACATGAGATGGGATATCCAACTCCTTCCCATTCCAATCCTGAGCCACTCCTGATAGCAGAGATGTGATATCTCAATGCGTATACCAAACCTGAGATCCTTCCTCTAACATGAAATGTGATATCCAACTCCTTCAATTTACAAACCTGAGAGCCTATCTATAGCATGAGATGTGATATCCAAGTCCTTCCCATTCCAATCCTGAGACCCTTCCTATAGCATGTGATGTGATATCTCAATGCTTATACCAAACCTGAGACCCTTTCTATGGCATGAGATGGCATATACAACTCCTTCCCATTCCAATCCTGAGACCCTTCCTATAGCATGAGATGTGATATCTCAATGCTTATACCAAACCTGAGACCCTTCCTATAGCATGAGATGTGATATCCAACTTCTTCCCATTCCAATCAGGAGACCCTTCCTATAGCATGAGATGTGATATCTCAATGCTTATACCAAACCTGAGACCCTTCCTATAGCTTGAGATCTGATATCCAACTCCTTCCCATTCCAATCCTGAGACCCTTCCTATAGCATGAGATGTGATATCTCAAGGCCTCTAATACCAAACCTGAGATCCTTCCTCTAACATGAAATGTGATATCCAACTCCTTCCCCTTCCAAACCTGAGAGCCTTCCTATAGCATGAGATATGATATCCAAGTCCTTCCCATTCCAATCCTGAGACCCTTCCTATAACATGAAATGTGATATCCAACTCCTTCCCATTCCAACCTGAGACCCTTCCTATAGCATGAGATGGGATATCCAATTCCTTCCAAATCCAATACTGATACCCTTCCGATAGCATGAGATGTGATATCCCAATGCTTCTACCAAACCTGAGACCCATACTATGGCATGAGATGTGATATCAAACTCCTTCCCATTCCAATCCTGAGACCCTTCTTATACCATGAGACTTGATATCTCAATGCTTCTAATACCAAACCTGAGACCCGTCCTATAACATGAGATGTGATATCCAAATCCTTCCCCTTCCAAACCTTAGACCCTTCCTTTATCATGAAATGTGATATCCAACTCCTTCCCATTCCAATCCTGAGACCCTTCCTATAGCATGAGATGTGATATCTCAATACTTCTAATACCAAACCTGAGATCCTTCCGATAACATGAGATGTGATATCTCAATACTTCTAATACCAAACCTGAGATCCATCCTATAACATGAGATGTGATATCCAAATCCTTCCCCTTCCAAATCTGAGACCCTCCCTTTAGCATGAGATGTGATATCCAAATCCTTCCCATTCCAATCCTGAGACCCTTCTGATAGCATAAGATATGATAGCTCAATGCTTCTATACCAAACCTGAGATCCTTCCGATAACATGAGATGTGATATCCAAATCCTTATCTTCCAAACCTGAGACCCTCCCTTTAGCATGAGATGTGATATCCAACTCCTTCCCATTCCAATCCTGAGACTCTTCTGATAGCATAAGATATGATATCTCAATGCTTCTATACCAAACCTGAGATCCTTCTGATAGCATGAGATGTGATATCTCAATACTTCTAATACCAAACCTGAGATCCTACCTCTAACATGAAATGTGATATCCAACTCTTTCCCCTTGCAAACCTGAGAGCCTTCCTATAGCATGAGATGTGATATCCAAATCCTTCCCATTCCAATCCTGAGACCCTTCCTATAACATGAGATGTGATATCCAACTCCTTCCCATTCCAACCTGAGACCCTTCCTATAGCATGAGATGTGATATCTCAATACTTCTAATACCAAACCTGAGATCCTTCCGATAACATGAGATGTGATATCTCAATACTTCTAATACCAAACCTGAGATCCATCCTATAACATGAGATGTGATATCCAAATCCTTCCCCTTCCAAACCTGAGACCCTCCCTTTAGCATGAGATGTGATATCCAAATCCTTCCCATTCCAATCCTGAGACCCTTCTGATAGCATGAGATGTGATATCTCAATACTTCTAATACCAAACCTGAGATCCTTCCTATAACATGAGATGTGATATCCAAATCCTTATCTTCCAAACCTGAGACCCTCCCTTTAGCATGAGATGTGATATCCAACTCCTTCCCATTCCAATCCTGAGACTCTTCTGATAGCATGAGATATGATATCTCAATGCTTCTATACCAAACCTGAGATCCTTCTGATAGCATGAGATGTGATATCTCAATACTTCTAATACCAAACCTGAGATCCTACCTCTAACATGAAATGTGATATCCAACTCTTTCCCCTTGCAAACCTGAGAGCCTTCCTATAGCATGAGATGTGATATCCAAGTCCTTCCCATTCCAATCCTGAGACCCTTCCTATAACATGAGATGTGATATCCAACTCCTTCCCATTCCAACCTGAGACCCTTCCTATAGCATGAGATGGGATATCCAACTCCTTCCAAATCCAATCCCGATACCCTTCCGATAGCATGAGATGTGATATCCCAATGCTTCTACCAAACCTGAGACCCATACTATGGCATGAGATGTGATATCAAACTCATTCCCATTCTAATCCTGAGACCCTTCCTATAGCTTGAGATGTGATATCCAACTCCTTCCCATTCCAATTCTGAGACCCTTCCTATACCATGAGACTTGATATCTCAATGCTTCTAATACCAAACCTGAGACCCGTCCTATAACATGAGATGTGATATCCAAATCCTTCCCCTTCCAAACCTTAGACCCTTCCTTTATCATGAGATGTGATATCCAACTCCTTCCCATTCCAATCTTGAGACCCTTCCGATATCATGAAATGTGATATCTCAATGCTTCTAATATCAAACTTGAGACCCTCCCTATAGCATGAGATGTGATATCCAAGTCCTTCCCATTCCAATCCTGAGACCCTTCCTATAGCATGAGATGTGATATCTCAATGCTTCTAATACCAAACCTGAGACCCTTCCTATAACATGAGATGGGAATATCCAACTCCTTCCCATTCCAATCCTGAGACCCTTCCGATAGCAGAGATGTGATATCTCAATGCTTATACCAAACCTGAGATCCTTCCTATAACATGAGATGTGATATCCAACTCCTTCCCATTCCAATCCTGAGACACTTCCTATAGCATGAGATGTGATATCTCACTGCTTATACCAAACCTGAGACCCTTCCCATAGCATGAGATGTGATATCCAACTCCTTCCCATTCCAATCCTGAGACCCTTCCTATAGCATGAGATGTGATATCTCAATGCTTCTAATATCAAACTTGAGACCCTCCCTATAGCATGAGATGTGATACCCAAGTCCTTCCCATTCCAATCCTGAGACACTTCCTATAGCATGAGATATGATATCTCAATGCTTCTAATACCAAACCTGAGACTCTTCCTATAACATGAGATGGGATATCCAACTCCTTCCCATTCCAATCCTGAGACCCTTTCGATAGCAGAGATGTGATATCCAAGTCCTTCCCCTTCCAAACCTTAGACCCTTCCTTTATCATGAGATGTGATATCCAACTTCTTCCCATTCCAATCTTGAGACCCTTCCGATATCATGAAATGTGATATCTCAATGCTTCTAATATCAAACTTGAGACCCTCCCTATAGCATGAGATGTGATATCCAAGTCCTTCCCATTCCAATCCTGAGACCCTTCCTATAGCATGAGATGTGATATCTCAATGCTTCTAATACCAAACCTGAGACCCTTCCTATAACATGAGATGGGAATATCCAACTCCTTCCCATTCCAATCCTGAGACCCTTCCGATAGCAGAGATGTGATATCTCAATGCTTATACCAAACCTGAGATCCTTCCTATAACATGAGATGTGATATCCAACTCCTTCCCATTCCAATCCTGAGACACTTCCTATAGCAAGAGATGTGATATCTCACTGCTTATACCAAACCTGAGACCCTTCCTATAGCATGAGATGTGATATCTCAATGCTTCTAATATCAAACTTGAGACCCTCCCTATACCATGAGATGTGATACCCAAGTCCTTCCCATTCCAATCCTGAGACACTTCCTATAGCATGAGATGTGATATCTCAATGCTCCTAATACCAAACCTGAGACTCTTCCTATAACATGAGATGGGATATCCAACTCCTTCCCATTCCAATCCTGAGACCCTTTCGATAGCAGAGATGTGATATCTCAATGTTTATACCAAACCTGAGACCCTCCCTACGGCATGAGATGTCATAGACAACTCCTTCCCATTCCAATCCTGAGACCCTTCCTATAGCATGAGAAGTGATATCCAACTCCTTCCCATTCCAATCCTGAGACCCTTCCTATAGCATGAGATGTGATGTCTCAATGCTTCTAATACCAAACCTGAGATCCTTCCTATAACATGAGATGTGATATCCAACTCCTTCCATTCCAATCCTGAGACCCTTCCTATAGCATGAGAAGTGATATCCCAATGCTTCTACCAAACCTGAGACCCATACTATGGCATGAGATGTGATATCAAACTCCTTCCCATTCTAATCCTGAGACGCTTCCTATAGCTTGAGATGTGATATCCAACTCCTTCCCATTCCAATTCTGAGACCCTTCTTATACCATGACACTTGATATCTCAATGCTTCTAATACCAAACCTGAGACCCGTCCTCTAACATGAGATGTGATATCCAAATCCTTCCCCTTCCAAACCTTAGACCCTTCCTTTATAATGAGATGTGATATCCAACTCCTTCCCATTCCAATCCTGAGACCCTTCCGATATCATGAGATTTGTTATCTCAATGCTTCTAATATCAAACTTGAGACCCTCCCTATAGCATGAGATGTGACATCCAAGTCCTTCCCATTCCAATCCTGAGACCCTTCCTATAGCATGAGATGTGATATCTCAATGCTTCTAATACCAAACCTGAGACCCTTCCTATAACATGAGATGGGATATCCAACTCCTTCCTATTCCAATCCTGAGACCCTTCCGATAGCAGAGATGTGATATCTCAATGCTTATACCAAACCTGAGACCCTTCCTAAGGCCTGAGATGTCATATACAACTCCTTCCCATTGCAATCCTGAGACCCTTCCTAGAGCATGAGATGTGATATCTCAATGCTTATACCAAATCTGAGACCCTTCCTATAGCATGAGATGTGATATCCAACACCTTCCCATTCCAATCCTGAGACCCTTCCGATAGCAGAGATGTGATATCTCAATGCTTATACCAAACCTGAGACCCTTCCTAAGGCTTGAGATGTCATATACAACTCCTTCCCATTCCAATCCTGAGACCCTTCCTATAGCATGAGATGTGATATCTCAATGCTTATACCAAATCTGAGACCCTTCCTATAGCATGAGATGTGATATCCAAATCCTTCCCATTCCAATCCTGAGACCCTTCCTATAGCATGAGATGTGATATCTCAATGCTTATACCAAACCTGAGAGCCTACCTATAGCATGAGATGTGATATCCAAGTCCATCCCATTCCAATCCTTAGACCCTTCCTACAGCATGCGATGTGATATCTCAATGATTCTAATACCAAACCAGAGACCCGTCCTTTAACATGAGATGGGATATCCAACTCCTTCCCATTCCAATCCTGAGCCTCTCCTGATAGCAGAGATGTGATATCTCAATGCTTATACCAAACCTGAGACCCTTCCTATAACATGAGATGTGATATCCAACTCCTTCCCGTTCCAAACCTGAGACACTTCCTATAGCATATGTGATATCCAACTCCTTCCCATTCCAAACATGAGACCCTTACTATAGCAAGAATGTAATATCCAACTCCTACCCATTCCAATCCTGAGACCATTCCTATAGCATGAGATGTGATATATCAATGCTTCTAATACCAAACCTGAGATCCTTCCTATGACATGAGATGTGATATCCAAATCCTTCCCATTCCAATCCTGAGACCCTTCCTATAACATGAGATGTGATATTCAACTCCTTCCCATTCCAACCTGAGACACTTCCTATAGCATGGGAAGGGATATCCAACTCCTTCCCAATCCAATCCTGAGAACCCTCCGATAGCAGAGATGTGATATCTCAATGCTTATACCAAACCTGAGACCCTTCCTATGGCATGAGATGTGATATCCAACTCCTTGCCATTCAAATCCTGAGACCCTTCCTATAGCATGAGATGTGATATCTCAATGCTTCTACCAAACCTGAGACCCTTCCTTTAGCATGAGATGTGATATCCAAATCCTTCACATTCCAATCCTGAGACCCTTCCTATAGCATGAGATGTGATATCTCAATGCTTCTAATACCAAACCTGAGATCCTTCCTATAACATGAGATGTGATATCCAATTCCTTCCCATTCCAAACCTGAGACCCTTCCTATTGGATGAGATGTGATATCCAACTCCTTCCCATTCCAACCCTGAGACCCTTCCTATACCATGAGATGTGATATCTCAATGCTTCTAATACCAAAACTGGGATCCGTCCTATAACATGAGATGTGATATCTCAATGTTTCTAATAAAAAACCTGAGACCCTTCCTATAACATGAGATGTGATATCCAATTCCTTCCCATTCCAAACCTGAGACCCTTCCTATTGGATGAGATGTGATATCCAAATCCTTCCCCTTCCAAACCTGAGACCCTTCCTTTAGCATGAGATGTGATATCCAAATACTTCCCATTCCAATCCTAAAACCCTTCCTATAGCATGAGATGTGATATCTCAATGTTTCTAATAAAAAACCTGAGACCCTTCCTATAGCAAGAGTTGTGATATCCAAATCCTTCCCATTCCAATCCTGAGACCCTTCCTGTATATAACATGAGATGTGATATCTAACTCCTTCCCATTCCAACCTGAGACCCTTCCTATAGCATGAGATGTGATATCCAACTCCTTACCATTCAAATCCTGAGACCCTCCCTATAACAGGAGATGTCATATCCAACTCCTTCCCATTCCAAACCTGAGACCCTTCCTATAACATGAGATCTGATATCCAACTCCTTCCCATTCCAAACCTGAGACCCTTCCGATAGCATGAGATGTGATATCTCAATGCTTCAAAAACCAAACATAAGAACCATCCTATAACATGAGATGTGAAATCCAAATCCTTCCCTTCCCAAACCTGAGACTCTTCCTATAGCATGAGATGTGATATCTCAATGCTTCTACCAAACCTGAAACCCTTCCTATAGCATGAGATGTGATATCCAACTCCTTCCCATTCCAATCCTGAGACACATCCTATAGCATGAGATTTGATATCACAATGTTTCTAATACCAAACCTGAGACCCGTCCGATAACATGAGATGTGATATCCAAATCCTTCCCCTTCCAAACCTGAGACCCTTCCTTTAGCATGAGATGTGATATATAGCTCCTCCCATTCCAATCCTGAGACCCTTCCGATAGCAGAGATGTGATATTTCAATGCTTATACCAAACCTGAGACCCTTCCCATAGCATGAGATGTGATATCCAACTCCTTCCCATTCCAATCCTGAGACCCTTCCTATAGCATGAGATGTGATATCTCAATGCTTCTAATACCAAACCTAAGGTCCTTCCTATAACATGAGATGTGATATCCAAATCCTTCCCATTCCAAACCTGAGACCCTCCCTTTAGCATGAGATGTGATATCCAACTCCTTCCCATTCCAATCCTGATACCCTTCTGATAGCATGAGATCTGATATCTCAATGCCTCTAATACCAAACCTGAGATCCTACCTCTAACATGAAATGTGATATCCAACTCCTTCCTTTTCCAAACCTGAGACCCTTCCTACAGCATGAGATGTGATATCCAAGTCCTTCCCATTCCAATCCTGAGACCCTTCCTATAACATGAGATGTGATATCCAACTCCTTCTATTCCAACCTGAGACCCTTCCTATAGCATGAGATGGGATATCCAACTCCTTCCAAATCCAATCCTGATACCCTTCCGATAGCATGAGATGTGATATACCAATGCTTCTACAAAACCTGAGACCCATACCATGGCATGAGATGTGATATCAAACTCCCGTCCTATACCATGAGACTTGATATCTCAATGCTTCTAATACCAAACCTGAGACCGGTCCAATAACATGAGATGTGATATCCAAATCCTTCCCCTTCCAAACCTTAGACCCTTCCTTTATCATGAGATGTGATATCCAAGTCCTTCCCATTCCATTCCTGAGACCCTTCCTATAGCATGAGATGTGATATCTCAATGCTTCTAATACCAAACCTGAGACCCTTCCTATAACATGAGATGTGATATCCAAGTCCTTCCCATTCCAATCCTGAGACCCTTCCTATAGCATGAGATGTGATATCTCAATGCTTCTAATACCAAACCTGAGACCCTTCCTATAACATGAATTATGATATCCAAATCCTTCCCATTCCAATCCTGAGACCCTTCCGATAGCAGAGATGTGATATCTCAATGCTTATACCAAACCTAAGACCCTTCCGATAGCATGAGATGTGATATCTCAATGCTTCTAATACCAAACCTGAGATCCTTCCAATAACATGAGATGTGATATCCAACTCCTTCCCATTCCAATCCCGAGACCCTTCCTATAGCATGAGATGTGATATCTCAATGCTTCTAATACCAAACCTAAGGTCCTTCCTATAACATGAGATGTGATATCCAAATCCTTCCCATTCCAAACCTGAGACCCTCCCTTTAGCATGAGATGTGATATCCAACTCCTTCCCCTTCCAAACCTGAGACCCTTCCTTTAGCATGAGATGTGATATCCAGCTCCTCCCATTCCAATCCTGAGACCCTTCCGATAGCAGAGATGTGATATTTCAATGCTTATACCAAACCTGAGACCCTTCCCATAGCATGAGATGTGATATCCAGCTCCTCCCATTCCAATCCTGAGACCCTTCCGATAGCAGAGATGTGATATTTCAATGCTTATACCAAACCTGAGACCCTTCCCATAGCATGAGATGTGATATCCAACTCCTTCCCATTCCAATCCTGAGACCCTTCCTATAGCATGAGATGTGATATCTCAATGCTTCTAATACCAAACCTGAGATCCTTCCTATAACATGAGATGTGATATCCAACTCCTTCCCATTCCAATCCCGAGACCCTTCCTATAGCATGAGATGTGATATCTCAATGCTTCTAATACCAAACCTAAGGTCCTTCCTATAACATGAGATGTGATATCCAAATCCTTCCCATTCCAAACCTGAGACCCTCCCTTTAGCATGAGATGTGATATCCAACTCCTTCCCATTCCAATCCTGATACCCTTCTGATAGCATGAGATGTGATATCTCAATGCCTCTAATACCAAACCTGAGATCCTACCTCTAACATGAAATGTGATATCCAACTCCTTCCTTTTCCAAACCTGAGACCCTTCCTACAGCATGAGATGTGATATCCAAGTCCTTCCCATTCCAATCCTGAGACCCTTTCTATAACATGAGATGTGATATCCAACTCCTTCTATTCCAACCTGAGACCCTTCCTATAGCATGAGATGGGATATCCAACTCCTTCCAAATCCAATCCTGATACCCTTCCGATAGCATGAGATGTGATATCCAAATGCTTCTACAAAACCTGAGACCCATACCATGGCATGAGATGTGATATCAAACTCCCGTCCTATACCATGAGACTTGATATCTCAATGCTTCTAATACCAAACCTGAGAACGGTCCAATAACATGAGATGTGATATCCAAATCCTTCCCCTTCCAAACCTTAGACCCTTCCTTTATCATGAGATGTGATATCCAAGTCCTTCCCATTCCATTCCTGAGACCCTTCCTATAGCATGAGATGTGATATCTCAATGCTTCTAATACCAAACCTGAGACCCTTCCTATAACATGAGATGTGATATCCAAGTCCTTCCCATTCCAATCCTGAGACCCTTCCTATAGCATGAGATGTGATATCTCAATGCTTCTAATACCAAACCTGAGACCCTTCCTATAACATGAATTGTGATATCCAACTCCTTCCCATTCCAAACCTGAGACCCTTCCGATAGCATGAGATGTGATATCTCAATGCTTCAAAAACCAAACATGAGAACCATCCTATAACATGAGATGTGAAATCCAAATCCTTCCCTTCCCAAACCTGAGACTCTTCCTATAGCATGAGATGTGATATCTCAATGCTTCTACCAAACCTGAAACCCTTCCTATAGCATGAGATGTGATATCCAACTCCTTCCCATTCCAATCCTGAGACACATCCTATAGCATGAGATGTGATATCACAATGCTTCTAATACCAAACCTGAGATCCGTCCGATAACATGAGATGTGATATCCAAATCCTTCCCCTTCCAAACCTGAGACCCTTCCTTTAGCATGAGATGTGATATATAGCTCCTCCCATTCCAATCCTGAGACCCTTCCGATAGCAGAGATGTGATATTTCAATGCTTATACCAAACCTGAGACCCTTCCCATAGCATGAGATGTGATATCTAACTCCTTCCCATTCCAATCCTGAGACCCTTCCTATAGCATGAGATGTGATATCTCAATGCTTCTAATACCAAACCTAAGGTCCTTCCTATAACATGAGATGTGATATCCAAATCCTTCCCATTCCAAACCTGAGACCCTCCCTTTAGCATGAGATGTGATATCCAAATCCTTCCCATTCCAATCCTGATACCCTTCTGATAGCATGAGATCTGATATCTCAATGCCTCTAATACCAAACCTGAGATCCTACCTCTAACATGAAATGTGATATCCAACTCCTTCCTTTTCCAAACCTGAGACCCTTCCTACAGCATGAGATGTGATATCCAAGTCCTTCCCATTCCAATCCTGAGACCCTTCCTATAACATGAGATGTGATATCCAACTCCTTCTATTCCAACCTGAGACCCTTCCTATAGCATGAGATGGGATATCCAACTCCTTCCAAATCCAATCCTGATACCCTTCCGATAGCATGAGATGTGATATACCAATGCTTCTACAAAACCTGAGACCCATACCATGGCATGAGATGTGATATCAAACTCCCGTCCTATACCATGAGACTTGATATCTCAATGCTTCTAATACCAAACCTGAGACCGGTCCAATAACATGAGATGTGACATCCAAATCCTTCCCCTTCCAAACCTTAGACCCTTCCTTTATCATGAGATGTGATATCCAAGTCCTTCCCATTCCATTCCTGAGACCCTTCCTATAGCATGAGATGTGATATCTCAATGCTTCTAATACCAAACCTGAGACCCTTCCTATAACATGAGATGTGATATCCAAGTCCTTCCCATTCCAATCCTGAGACCCTTCCTATTGCATGAGATGTGATATCTCAATGCTTCTAATACCAAACCTGAGACCCTTCCTATAACATGAATTATGATATCCAAATCCTTCCCATTCCAATCCTGAGACCCTTCCGATAGCAGAGATGTGATATCTCAATGCTTATACCAAACCTAAGACCCTTCCGATAGCATGAGATGTGATATCTCAATGCTTCTAATACCAAACCTGAGATCCTTCCAATAACATGAGATGTGATATCCAACTCCTTCCCATTCCAATCCCGAGACCCTTCCTATAGCATGAGATGTGATATCTCAATGCTTCTAATACCAAACCTAAGGTCCTTCCTATAACATGAGATGTGATATCCAAATCCTTCCCATTCCAAACCTGAGACCCTCCCTTTAGCATGAGATGTGATATCCAACTCCTTCCCCTTCCAAACCTGAGACCCTTCCTTTAGCATGAGATGTGATATCCAGCTCCTCCCATTCCAATCCTGAGACCCTTCCGATAGCAGAGATGTGATATTTCAATGCTTATACCAAACCTGAGACCCTTCCCATAGCATGAGATGTGATATCCAGCTCCTCCCATTCCAATCCTGAGACCCTTCCGATAGCAGAGATGTGATATTTCAATGCTCATACCAAACCTGAGACCCTTCCCATAGCATGAGATGTGATATCCAACTCCTTCCCATTCCAATCCTGAGACCCTTCCTATAGCATGAGATGTGATATCTCAATGCTTCTAATACCAAACCTGAGATCCTTCCTATAACATGAGATGTGATATCCAACTCCTTCCCATTCCAATCCCGAGACCCTTCCTATAGCATGAGATGTGATATCTCAATGCTTCTAATACCAAACCTAAGGTCCTTCCTATAACATGAGATGTGATATCCAAATCCTTCCCATTCCAAACCTGAGACCCTCCCTTTAGCATGAGATGTGATATCCAACTCCTTCCCATTCCAATCCTGATACCCTTCTGATAGCATGAGATGTGATATCTCAATGCCTCTAATACCAAACCTGAGATCCTACCTCTAACATGAAATGTGATATCCAACTCCTTCCTTTTCCAAACCTGAGACCCTTCCTACAGCATGAGATGTGATATCCAAGTCCTTCCCATTCCAATCCTGAGACCCTTCCTATAACATGAGATGTGATATCCAACTCCTTCTATTCCAACCTGAGACCCTTCCTATAGCATGAGATGGGATATCCAACTCCTTCCAAATCCAATCCTGATACCCTTCCGATAGCATGAGATGTGATATCCAAATGCTTCTACAAAACCTGAGACCCATACCATGGCATGAGATGTGATATCAAACTCCCGTCCTATACCATGAGACTTGATATCTCAATGCTTCTAATACCAAACCTGAGAACGGTCCAATAACATGAGATGTGATATCCAAATCCTTCCCCTTCCAAACCTTAGACCCTTCCTTTATCATGAGATGTGATATCCAAGTCCTTCCCATTCCATTCCTGAGACCCTTCCTATAGCATGAGATGTGATATCTCAATGCTTCTAATACCAAACCTGAGATCCTTCCTATAACATGAGATGTGATATCCAAGTCCTTCCCATTCCAATCCTGAGACCCTTCCTATAGCATGAGATGTGATATCTCAATGCTTCTAATACCAAACCTGAGACCCTTCCTATAACATGAATTGTGATATCCAAATCCTTCCCATTCCAATCCTGAGACCCTTCCGATAGCAGAGATGTGATATCTCAATGCTTATACCAAACCTAAGACCCTTCCGATAGCATGAGATGTGATATCTCAATGCTTCTAATACCAAACCTGAGATCCTTCCAATAACATGAGATATGATGTCCAAATCCCTCCCCTTCCAAACCTTAGACCATCCCTTTAGCATGAGATTTGATATCCAACTCCTTCCCATTCCAATCCTGAGACCCTTCTGATGGCATGAGATGTGATATCTCAATGCCTCTAAAACCAAACCTGAGATCCTACCTCTAACATGAAATGTGATATCCAACTCCTTCCCCTTCCAACCCTGAGAGCCTTCCTATAGAATGAGATGTGATATCCAAGTCCTTCCCATTCCAATCCTGAGACCCTTCCTATAACATGAGATGTGATATCTGTTAGGAAAGATTTCGTAATTGTAGGGAATTTTCCTTCCATGTGGCAACCCCTAAACTTTTTGCTATTGTTTTTAACCTTGTTCTTGACTTTGCCAGAGAAGTACAGCCTTCTGCCGCACTTCTCTGGGCTTTCGCTCCTTTCTTACGGGGAAACTGACATGCCCTTAAGACAGTCAGTACCGGGGAACGTGGTTTCCTGTAGTTTCTTTTATCGTGTCGCAGCTTTAGTGCAACACGACACAAGAGGGCACTGTAAGCTAAGTTACAGCTCTCTTGGGTCTCTAGCCTTCTACAGGCCCTAGATACTCTTTTAGGATGGTATTTGATCGGTGCAAGTCATTCAGGGACTGGAATGGTGGCAGCGATCGTTTTGTTTATTTTGAGCTCCTTTTGGCATTCTGAGCACGTTTTTGCACTGAACCCAAAATGGTGGCCTGGCTCCCAAAATGGCCAGGCCGCGAGGCTCCTTTGTCCTGTCCACTGTCCGTCTTGCTCCCTTCACCTTCCCCAGGTCGAGCGACCCGGGGCCTTCCTTATTTGGGCATGTACTTTCCCGCGAAACGTGGTTGCTTTCGCGGGCTTCTACATGTCGTTTGTGTGCCTCCAGGGTGTGGGCTGGGATGTCTGGTCCCAATACACATCCTGGGTGCCAGAGAGTCTAGGGTGGTGTGAATGCCTGGGACCACCGTGGTCCGTGATTGGTCCACGTATGGTATGTGTTTTGATGAGCGGATCTCCCATTGGCTCCCCTCCGTTTTGGCGTGAAGGGAACCGTGGATAAGAGGGGGCTGGAAACACCACTACCATGTCGATCTCCTGAGTTCTCACGAACGAAGGAATACAGGAGCCAAGTATCCTGCAACTACGAGGCTGGACCGGGGAATCGCTGGTGACCCGCTGAAGGAATCCTCCTTTGCACTGCTGTCGTCCGGAGAGCCCCTGTCCTCCTTTGATCGAACCAGAAGGCCTGTGTTAGGAAAGATTTCGTTATTGTAGGGAACTTTCCTTCCATGTGGCAACCCCTAAACTTTTTGCTATTGTTTTCAACCTGTTTTCTTGACTTTGCCAGAGAAGTGCAGCCTTCTGCTGTACTCCTCTGGGCTTTCGCTCCTTTCTTACGGGGAAACTGACATGCCCTTAAGACAGTCAGTACCGGGGAACGCTGTTTCCCGTAGTTTCTTTTATCGTGTCGCCATTTTAGTGCAACACGACACAAGAGGGCACTGTAAGCTAAGTTACAGCTCTCTTGGGTCTCTAGCCTTCTACAGACCCTAGACACTCTTATAGGATGGTTTTTGGATCGGTGCAAGTCATTCAGGGACTGGGCTGGTGGCAGCGATCATTTGGTTTATTTTGAGCTCCTTTTGCCGTTCTGAGCACCTTTTTGCCGCGAACACAAAAGGGTGGCCCGGCTACCCAAAATGGCCGGACCACGAGGCTCCTTTGTCTCGTCCACTGTCCGTCTTGCTCCCTTTACCTTCCCCCGGGTCAGGCGACCCGGGGCCTTCCTTATTTGGGCATGTAGTTTCCCGCGAAACACGGTTGCGTTCGCGGGCTTCTACAGGTCGTTTGAGTGCCCCCAGGATGTGGGCTGGGCTGTCTGGTCCCAATACACATCCTGGGTGCCAGAGAGTCTAGGGTGGTGTGAATGCCTGGGACCACCGTGGTCCGTGATTGGTCCACGTATGGTATGTGTGTTGATGAGCGGATCTCCCATTGGCTCCCCTCCGTTTTGGCGCGAAGGGAACCGTGGATAAGAGGGAGCTGGAAACACCACTACCATGTCGATCTCCTGAGTTCTTACGAACCCAGGGATACAGGAGCCAAGTATCCTGCGAACACGAGGCTGGACCGAGGAATCGCTGGTGACCCCCTGAAGAACTTCTGCTCCTCATTGCTGTCGTCCGGTGAAGCCCTTTCCACCTAAGATCGAACAAGAAGGCCTGTACTGGCGCTTCGACCTATTGGAATAGCAGGACCAGCTATTCCCGGCACCTTCATCAACTCCTGCTGTAAGCCTTCGGAAGTGTCTCTGGGCCATCCAGTTGACTGACCAGCTTACTAAGGAGGCCTGCTCTGTAATCGCCGACAGGTTGGGTGGTATTCTGAGTCCGGGGCATGCTCACACGCTTCGTTTGCTTAGCAGTCCTAAGCTAGAGGTGAGCAGTGCTCGTTTGGCTTGAATACACCCGGCCGTTCCGTTGCCCTGCTGTGGCGACAAAACTGTGCTTGTTTCTTCGATCGGGACGTCTTTTTACTCTGCACGACGACGAGACGTTCCCTGCTCTTCAGAACCTGCCAGAAGCTGTATCTATCGAGGAGGAGCTCGGGCCTGCTTGCTTCGGGGACCGGTGAGTAGATTAGCTAGGATCTGGTCGCCCTCCTGCAGTGCCTCTTGCTTTTCCCCGCTGTAAATACAGCACCCCTTGTCCGTACTCGCGCCCTGCTTCTGCCTCACAGTGGAGGCTGCGCTAGAGTCGCGGACCGTGTTCTCCTTCATTAGAGCTCCCTACAGAGCTGTTCAACGTCCTCCGAAGAGCTTCACCTTCTGCCCATTGGCACCGGCGTGTGCAGGTACTTTTGAGCGCTAGGCTCCACTCTTCGTAGGGATTGGACTACCATCCAGTTAGGGGCCTCAGAAGGCGGACATATCACTCGCATTGGTTCGCACTGCCTGTTTTCCTTCCCCTGCAGGTGGATAACATATTTCGTGCTGCTAATGCTGTGAAACTGTGTATTCTGTATATATATTGGGTGGATAGTGTATGTGTTGGTTTAATATCGTTGTATATTGCTGCTTTTACTGTGGTTATTAGTTTCAAGGCCTTATAATAAATGTGTATCTATTTTTGATATAAACAACTGTTTGGAGTAGTTTGTAAGCGCTCTTGCTTTGTGTGCTCATTGCGGGCTTTCAGTCACCCTCACCCCTCTTGAGACCTAGTCTTGACCGCCGCGATCGCTACCTTGATTGGTCTGGCTTGTCCAGAGGTTACCCTGTTCCAAGTAATTAGGTTGGCCTTCTGAACCTCTGCGCCACCAGGACAGAGTTCAGAAATCCGTCTTAACAAATTGGTGTACAGCGGTGGGATACGACTGAAGGTATCCAGTGTTGCGCACGAGCTAAGGCGTTTTCAGGTTATTCCAACCAGGACACGCAGTAAAGTATTGAATATAACGTTAAAAAGGCCATAGTCCTATCAACAGTATGGAAACGAATACTTTGTTAACCTTAAATGCTTCGAAATCTGAAACATTGAAGAAGATGTGTGCGGAGAGAGGGGTTTCCTCTCAAGGCACTAAATTGGAAATGATCCAGAGAATCGTGGCGTGGCAAGAAGCGCAGCTTGACGCTATAACTTCCGAGGACAGTGCAGAAGGTGGTGGGGCTGCTCTCACTGGCAGAACCGACGGTTCTGCCGCTGCACTGATCCATCACGACCACGAGGACAGGGAGGATGTAATGTCTAATGTTTCCTCTGCCAGTGTTGATGGGGAGGCTATGCTTGAATTCAAGAAGCAAGAGCTGCGGTTTAGGCAGCAGGAGCTTGAATTCAGCATAGCCAAACTGAAAATCGACCAGGCAGAAAAACAAAAAGACAGGGATCACCAGTTGGAACTGGCCAAGCTTCAGTTCGCAAATGGGTCCAAGGGTCCTGGACATGGTTCTGGGGCTTCCTCTCATCCACGGTTTCCAAAAGATCTGCTCAGTGTGTATGAGGAACGAAATGACATTATGGACTGGTTGAATGCGTTTGAATATGCATGCGAGGTTCAAGAGGTTGATAATGCGGATAAGATTGCATGGTTACTCAGCAGACTGCCCCATTCTGGTTGCAGTGCCATTATGGAAATGTCGAAGGCTGAGCGCGCTGATTTTGCAATGTTGAAGCAGACTCTCATTTTAAAGTTTGGGAAGACTCCGACCCAATATTTGAAAAGGTTTAGAGAGTATAAGAAAAAGGAAGGTGGTACTTGGGTGTCGTATGTAGCTGAGTCCCTGAAAAACTTGACTGGCTGGGTTGAAGGTTATAAGGTTTCTACCTTCGAAGGCATGATCAATCTGGTCATGCTGGAACACATTTTTGCTTCTTCTTCCCCGGAGCTTAAGCAGCATTTGGCCGATTCGAAGGAGATAGATCCTAAGAAGCTGGCCATTGCAGCAGATTTATGGGTGTCACATCGAGTGTCCCATAAGGACAAAACTCATCCTGGTAAGCAGGAGGAAGGGAAAAAGTCCAAAGATGTGGAGGGTGGGGAATCTGCTAAATCTTCTTCCCATAAGGGCCACAAAAAGAAAAATAAGGGTAAGCCATCCGAGAACTCACAGGGTAGTGGAGGTTCGCCTCCGAAACAGAACTCTGGTTATAATAAGCCTCCCTACGTAAACAGACCCAATGGGGCTTGTTTTTCTTGTGGAGCAACTGACCATGTGAAGGGGGATCCCCGTTGTAAGGTTAGACCTTTGGGGGTCCACTCCGCTAATCTGGCCTTCTCCTCCTACGAGGAAGAAGAGATTACAGGAGCATCCTTCTCCTCAGACTCATTTCCCAGCGGAATAGAGGCTGAGGTAGTTTTAGTGTCCCTGGGTTCCTGGGAGCCTAAAGTCGCAGAGGCGTATGCTAGGATTCCGGATAATACCAAGCACTACTTTAAAGACAGTGTGCTGATCAATGGAGTGGATACTCCAGCTCTTAGGGATAGTGGGTGCAGTCGAACTGTAGTGGATTCTACCTTGGTAGACTCAGAGGAAGTTGCCAGAGCTACTCTGATGCCCACTAAGTTGGCTGACGGCCCCCTCCGTATGTTTCCCGTGATCCCTGTTAATCTAACTTTAAGTGGTACAGCAGTTAGGATTCCAGTGAGCATTCAGAGAAACGTCCCGGGAAAGGTCTTGTTGGGCAATGATCTCAGAGCTCTAGGGCTCGTAGGAGACACTGCCGAAAGACCCTACACACGGTCTCAAGCACGGGCAGCATTGGCCAAGTCCAATACGCCGCCCCAGCCGAAGGGGAAACCCAAGGCGAAAGGAGTCAACAAGTCCCGACGGGGGAAAGAGAATATTCCCCCGAACTCGCCTACCACTGCGGTGGAGGGAGTTGGTCAATCGCCCGAGCCTGACGAGGAGGTGGCGATGCCTGAAGTGTTCGACCCCAACGACCATCCTGAACTAAAAGACTTGTTAGTTGAAGGAGGTCCTGATAGGGACGACTTCAGTAAGGGCCAACGTGAGTGCCCATCTCTGGAAGGCCTAAGGAGACAGGCCTGCTCCCAGCTTGAGGGTGAACCTCCTGGGTTGCAAAGGATTTACCAGGAAGGTGGACTCCTGTATAGTGAGCCCACAGAGTCTACAGAAGGAGACCATAGGAGGTTGGTGGTTTCCCTTGCTGTTAGGCCCTTCCTCCTGCAGTTGGCGCATGTCGTTCACCTTGCTGGTCACCTTGGTATGAGGAGGACCAAGCAAAGGTTATCCATGCACTTCTACTGGCCCAAGATGGGGGTGCAAGTAGAAAGTCACTGCAGGAGTTGTGCCTCCTGCCAGTTGTCTGGTAAGGTTGGCGCGACAATCCAAGCTCCGTTGGTACCGCTCCCAGTTGTGGGGGTACCATTTGAAAGGGTAGGGATCGACATGGTTGGTCCCCTTGACCCGCAAACATCCTCAGGCAATAGGTTTATCCTGGTGCTGGTCGACCATGCAACCAGGTATCCTGAGGCCGTCCCATTTACAACTGTAACTGCCAAGCCAGTTGCAGAAGCTTTACTCGGCATGTTTACTAGGGTTGGCTTCCCTAAAGAAGTTGTGTCGGATCATGGCAGCAACTTTATGTCGAAGTATAGGCAGGCTATGTGGAAAGAATGTGGGGTCACCTACAGGTTCTCTTCTGCATACCGCCCCCAGACCGATGGTCTGGGGGGGCGTCTTAACAGGACGTTAAAAAGCATGATTGGGGCTCTGGAGGAGCCTCAGAGAAGAAAATGGGATCTTCTTGTTTCATGCTTGCTGTTTGCCTACCGAGAGGTACCACAGGAGGGTGTTGGCTTCAGCCCCTTCGAACTTCTGTTCGGTCATCCCGTACGGGGACCCTTAGCCATTGTCAAGGAGGGATGGGAGATGCCCACTCCCCCTGTTACTACCAATGTAGTTGATTATGTGCTAGGGCTCAGAAAACGGATGGTACTTCTGATGGGCTTGGCTAGTGCTAAATTGAAGGCAGGGCAAGCGCTGGTGAAACATTGGTACGACCAGAAAGCTTCCCTCATCAACTTTACACATGGCCAGCAAGTCCTGATCGTGAATCCCATAAGGCCTCGAGCTTTACAGGACAAATGGTCAGGCCCTTACCCAGTGGTGGAGCCCCTGGGTGAGGTTAGCTATTCAGTGGACCTTGGAAGGCCTGGACAGGCTCTAAAAGTGTTTCACGTGAATAGGCTGAAGGCTTTCGTCCCAAGCGGCGAAATCGCAGCACTGCTATTGGCTTCAGACGTTGAGGAAGAGGAGTCTGAACCTCTCCCTGACCTGTTCCAAAGCAGTCCTTCAGAAAGCTCTTTTGAGGGTGTCCGAGTGGCCCCTCACCAAAATGGACAAGGCTCAGTGGTTTGCCTTGGACATGAAGTAGGTGGAGGGAGGAGACAGCCTCTATCCAGTAAGGTACCAGCGGTACAAGACTGGCCTACCCCCACTACGCAAACCCAAGTGAGAGCCGTCTTAGGACTCACGGGTTATTACCGCAATTTTGTGGCAGACTATGGCACCATAGCTGCTCCTCTGACTGCCCTCACAACTCCGAAGAAACCCAAGAAGGTAACTTGGACTGACGAGTGTGAGAAGGCCTTCAATGGCTTGAAAGACTCCTTGTGCCAGGCCCCTGTGCTCAGGGCCCCTGATTATCAAAGACCTTTTATCGTGCAGACGGATGCCTCTGACACTGGGATAGGAGCTGTACTATCACAAGTAGATGAGAAGGGTAAGGAACACCCTATCGGTTTTATTAGTCGCCAGCTTAAGGACAGAGAGCTCAGATGGTCCACGGTAGAGAAAGAATGTTTCTCTGTTGTGTGGGCCCTAAGGAAGCTGCGGCCCTACCTCTATGGGACCCACTTCACTGTGCAGACTGACCATAAGCCGTTAAAGTGGCTAATGAACATGAAGGGGGAGAATCCAAAGTTGCTTAGGTGGTCCATAAGTCTACAAGGCTTCGACTTCACTATTGAGCATAGGCCAGGTGTCCAACATAGCAATGCTGATGGGTTGTCCAGAATGTTTTACCGACCTGAACAAGAGACTCATCCAGGGGTGGATTAGTTCCCCCTGTCCATAGTCTGGGAGGGGCGAGTGTTAGGAAAGATTTCGTTATTGTAGGGAACTTTCCTTCCATGTGGCAACCCCTAAACTTTTTGCTATTGTTTTCAACCTGTTTTCTTGACTTTGCCAGAGAAGTGCAGCCTTCTGCTGTACTCCTCTGGGCTTTCGCTCCTTTCTTACGGGGAAACTGACATGCCCTTAAGACAGTCAGTACCGGGGAACGCTGTTTCCCGTAGTTTCTTTTATCGTGTCGCCATTTTAGTGCAACACGACACAAGAGGGCACTGTAAGCTAAGTTACAGCTCTCTTGGGTCTCTAGCCTTCTACAGACCCTAGACACTCTTATAGGATGGTTTTTGGATCGGTGCAAGTCATTCAGGGACTGGGCTGGTGGCAGCGATCATTTGGTTTATTTTGAGCTCCTTTTGCCGTTCTGAGCACCTTTTTGCCGCGAACACAAAAGGGTGGCCCGGCTACCCAAAATGGCCGGACCACGAGGCTCCTTTGTCTCGTCCACTGTCCGTCTTGCTCCCTTTACCTTCCCCCGGGTCAGGCGACCCGGGGCCTTCCTTATTTGGGCATGTAGTTTCCCGCGAAACACGGTTGCGTTCGCGGGCTTCTACAGGTCGTTTGAGTGCCCCCAGGATGTGGGCTGGGCTGTCTGGTCCCAATACACATCCTGGGTGCCAGAGAGTCTAGGGTGGTGTGAATGCCTGGGACCACCGTGGTCCGTGATTGGTCCACGTATGGTATGTGTGTTGATGAGCGGATCTCCCATTGGCTCCCCTCCGTTTTGGCGCGAAGGGAACCGTGGATAAGAGGGAGCTGGAAACACCACTACCATGTCGATCTCCTGAGTTCTTACGAACCCAGGGATACAGGAGCCAAGTATCCTGCGAACACGAGGCTGGACCGAGGAATCGCTGGTGACCCCCTGAAGAACTTCTGCTCCTCATTGCTGTCGTCCGGTGAAGCCCTTTCCACCTAAGATCGAACAAGAAGGCCTGTACTGGCGCTTCGACCTATTGGAATAGCAGGACCAGCTATTCCCGGCACCTTCATCAACTCCTGCTGTAAGCCTTCGGAAGTGTCTCTGGGCCATCCAGTTGACTGACCAGCTTACTAAGGAGGCCTGCTCTGTAATCGCCGACAGGTTGGGTGGTATTCTGAGTCCGGGGCATGCTCACACGCTTCGTTTGCTTAGCAGTCCTAAGCTAGAGGTGAGCAGTGCTCGTTTGGCTTGAATACACCCGGCCGTTCCGTTGCCCTGCTGTGGCGACAAAACTGTGCTTGTTTCTTCGATCGGGACGTCTTTTTACTCTGCACGACGACGAGACGTTCCCTGCTCTTCAGAACCTGCCAGAAGCTGTATCTATCGAGGAGGAGCTCGGGCCTGCTTGCTTCGGGGACCGGTGAGTAGATTAGCTAGGATCTGGTCGCCCTCCTGCAGTGCCTCTTGCTTTTCCCCGCTGTAAATACAGCACCCCTTGTCCGTACTCGCGCCCTGCTTCTGCCTCACAGTGGAGGCTGCGCTAGAGTCGCGGACCGTGTTCTCCTTCATTAGAGCTCCCTACAGAGCTGTTCAACGTCCTCCGAAGAGCTTCACCTTCTGCCCATTGGCACCGGCGTGTGCAGGTACTTTTGAGCGCTAGGCTCCACTCTTCGTAGGGATTGGACTACCATCCAGTTAGGGGCCTCAGAAGGCGGACATATCACTCGCATTGGTTCGCACTGCCTGTTTTCCTTCCCCTGCAGGTGGATAACATATTTCGTGCTGCTAATGCTGTGAAACTGTGTATTCTGTATATATATTGGGTGGATAGTGTATGTGTTGGTTTAATATCGTTGTATATTGCTGCTTTTACTGTGGTTATTAGTTTCAAGGCCTTATAATAAATGTGTATCTATTTTTGATATAAACAACTGTTTGGAGTAGTTTGTAAGCGCTCTTGCTTTGTGTGCTCATTGCGGGCTTTCAGTCACCCTCACCCCTCTTGAGACCTAGTCTTGACCGCCGCGATCGCTACCTTGATTGGTCTGGCTTGTCCAGAGGTTACCCTGTTCCAAGTAATTAGGTTGGCCTTCTGAACCTCTGCGCCACCAGGACAGAGTTCAGAAATCCGTCTTAACAGCCTGTACTGGTGCTTCGACCTTTGGAATAGCAGGAACAGCTATTCCCGGCATCTTCAACCATCTCCTGCCAAGTAAGCCTTCGGAAGCGTCTCTGGGCCATCCAGTTGACTGACCAGCTTACCAAGGAGTTTGGCTCTGCAACCGCCACCAGGTTGTGTTGTATTGCGAGTCCTTGTCCCTCTCCCACGCTTCGTACGCTTGGCGTCCCCAGGTCTGAAGGGAGGAGGGTTCATTTGGCTCGAATACACACGGCCGCTCCGTTGTCCTGTGCGGCAACAAAACTGTGCCGGTTTCGTCGATTGGGACGTCTTTTTGCTCTACACGACTACAAAGCGTTCCCTGCTCTTCTGAACCTGCCAGCTGCTGAAACTATCGTGGAGAAGCCTGGGTCTGCTTGCTTCGGGGACCGGTGAGTAGTACATCTAGGATCTGGTCGCCCTCCTGCAGTATCCCATTGCTTTTCCCTGCTGTGTAAAAACAGCACCCTTTTGCCGCGCTCGCGCTCTGCTTCTGCCCGCTGTGGAGGCTGCGCTTGAGCTGCGGAACCTGTTCTTCTTCTGCTGTGCACTAACGTGAACCGCCTGACTTCCTCCAAAGAGCTTCCCCTTGTGCCCGTCGGCACCGGCGTGGCAGGTACTTTGAGCACAAGGCTCCACTCTTCGCAGGGCTCGGACTTCCATCTAGTTAGGTGCCCATGAAGGCGAACTGAGTCGAAAGCATTATCGCACTGCCTGTTTTCCTTCCCTGGCAGGTGGACTACATATTTCGTGCTTTAAACGCTTGCGACGGTGTATTTGTATATATATTGTGTTGATATGGTATGTGTTGGTTTAATATTGTGATATTGTGATTTTCTCGCTACGGTCATTATTTTAAAGGCCTTAAAATAAATGTGTATCTATTTTTGATATAACAACTGTTTGGAGTAGTTTGTCAGCGCTCTTGCTTTGTGTGCTCACTGCGGGCTTTCAGTCACCCTCACCCCTCTTGAGACCTAGTCTTGACCGCCGCGATCGCTACCTTGATTGGTCTGGCTTGTCCAGAGGTTACCCTGTTCCAAGTAATTAGGTTGGCCTTCTGAACTTCTGCGCCACCAGGACAGAGTTCAGAAATCCGTCTTAACAAATTGGTGTACAGCGGTGGGATACGACTGAAGGTATCCAGTGTTGCGCTCGAACTAAGGCATTTCAGGTTATTCCAACCAGTACACGTAGTGAATTGTTGTAGTATAACTTTAAAAAGGCCATAGTCCTATCAAACAGTATGGAAGCAAATACCTTGTTAACTTTAAATGCTTCCAAATCAGAAACGCTGAAAAAGATGTGTGCGGAGAGAGGTGTTTCCTCTCAAGGCACAAAATTGGAAATGATCCAGAGAATTGTGGCGTGGCAAGAAGCGCAGCTTGACGCTATAACTTCTGAGGACAGTGCAGAAGGTGGTGGGGCTGCTCTCACTGGTAGAACCGACGGTTCTGCCGCTGCACTGATCCATCGCGACCACGAGGACAGGGAGGACGTGATGTCTAATGTTTCCTCTGCCAGTGTTGATGGGGAGGCTATGCTTGAATTCAAGAAGCAAGAGCTGCGGTTTAGGCAGCAGGAGCTTGAATTCAGCATAGCCAAACTAAAAATCGAACAGGCAGAAAAACAAAAAGACAGGGATCACCAGTTGGAACTGGCCAAGCTTCAGGTTGCAAATGGGTCCAAGGGTCCTGGACATGGGTCTGGGGCTTCCTCTCATCCACGGTTTCCAAAAGATCTGCTCAGTGTGTATGAAGAGAGGAATGACATTATGGACTGGCTGAATGCGTTTGAGTATGCATGCGAGGTCCAGGAAGTTGACAATGCTGATAAGATTGCGTGGTTGCTCAGTAGACTGCCCCATTCTGGCTGTAGTGCCATTATGGAAATGTCGAAGGCTGAGCGGGCTGATTTCGCAATGTTAAAGCAGACTCTCATTTTAAAGTTTGGGAAGACTCCGGCCCAATATTTAAAGCGTTTTCGAGAGTATAAGAAAAAGGAAGGTGGTACTTGGGTATCTTATGTCGCTGAATCTTTGAAAAACTTAACTGGCTGGGTCGAAGGTTATAAGGTTTCTACCTTCGAAGGCATGATAAATCTTGTCATGCTGGAACATATTTTTGCTTCTTCTTCCCCGGAGCTTAAGCAGCATTTGGCCGATTCGAAGGAGATAGATCCTAAGAAGCTGGCCATTGCAGCAGACTTATGGGTGTCACATCGAGTGTCCCATAAGGACAAAACTCATCCTGGTAAGCAGGAGGAGGGGAAAAAGTCCAAAGATATGGAGGGTGGGGAATCTGCTAAATCTTCTTCCCAAAAGGGCCACAAAAAGAAAAACAAGGGTAAGACACAAGAGAACTCACAGGGTAGTGGAGGTGCGCCTCCGAAACAGAACTCTGGTTACAATAAGCCTCCCTACGTAAACAGACCCACTGGGGCTTGTTTTTCTTGTGGAGCAACTGACCATGTGAAGGGGGATCCCCGTTGTAAGGTTAGACCTTTGGGGGTCCACTCCGCTAATCTGGCCTTCTCCTCCTACGAGGAAGAAGAGATTACAGGAGCATCCTTCTCCTCGGACTCATTTCCCAGCGGAATAGAGGCCGAGGTAGTTTTAGTGTCCCTGGGTTCCTGGGAGCCTAAAGTCGCAGAGGCGTATGCTAGGATTCCGGATAATACCAAGCACTACTTTAAAGACAGTGTGCTGATCAATGGAGTGGATACTCCAGCTCTTAGGGATAGTGGGTGCAGTCGAACTGTAGTGGATTCTACCTTGGTAGACTCAGAGGAAGTTGCCAGAGCTACTCTGATGCCCACTAAGTTGGCTGACGGCCCCCTCCGTATGTTTCCCGTGATCCCTGTTAATCTAACTTTAAATGGTACAGCTGTCAGGATTCCAGTGAGCATTCAGAGAAACGTCCCGGGAAAGGTCTTATTAGGTAATGATCTCAGAGCTTTAGGGCTCGTAGGAGACACTGCCGAACGACCCTACACACGGTCTCAAGCACGGGCAGCATTGGCCAAGTCCAATACGCCGCCCCAGCCGAAGGGGCAACCCAAGGCGAAAGGAGTCTACAAGTCAAGACGGGGGAAAGAGAATATTCCCCCGAGCTCGCCTACCACTGCGGTGGAGGAAGTTGGTCAATCGCCCGAGCCTGACGAGGAGGTGGCGATGCCTGAAGTATTCGACCCCAACGATCATCCTGAACTAAAAGACTTGTTAGTTGAAGGAGGTCCTGATAGGGACGAATTCAGTAAAGGCCAACGTGAGTGCCCATCTCTGGAAGGCCTAAGGAGACAGGCCTGCTCCCAGCTTGAGGGTGAACCTCCTGGGAAGCATAGGATTTACTGGGAAGGTGGACTCCTGTATAGTGAGCCCACAGAGTCTACAGAAGGAGACCATAGGAGGTTGGTGGTTCCCCTTGCTGTTAGACCCTTCCTCCTGCAGTTGGCGCATGAAGTCCCCCTTGCTGGTCACCTTGGTATGAAGAGGACCAAGCAAAGGTTATCCATGCACTTCTACTGGCCCAAGATGGGGGTGCAAGTAGAAAGTCACTGCAGGAGTTGCGCCTCCTGCCAGTTGTCTGGTAAGGTTGGCGCGACAATCCAAGCTCCGTTGGTACCGCTCCCAGTTGTGGGGGTACCATTTGAAAGGGTAGGGATCGACATCGTCGGTCCCCTTGACCCGCAAACATCCTCGGGCAATAGGTTTATCCTGGTGCTGGTCGACCATGCAACCAGGTATCCTGAGGCCATCCCATTGAAAACTGTAACTGCCAAGTCAGTTGCAAAAGCTTTACTCGGCATATTTACTAGGGTTGGCTTCCCTAAAGAAGTTGTGTCAGATCGTGGCAGCAACTTTATGTCGAAGTATATGAGGCTATGTGGAAAGAATGTGGGGTCACCTACAAGTTCTCTTCTGCATACCACCCCCAGACCAATGGTCTGGTGGAACGTTTCAACAGAACGTTAAAGAGCATGATTGGGGCTCTGGAGGAGCCTCAGAGAAGAAAATGGGATCTTCTTTTACCATGCTTGCTGTTTGCCTACCGAGAGGTACCACAGGAGGGTGTTGGCTTCAGCCCCTTCGAACTTCTGTTCGGTCATCCCGTACGGGGACCCTTAGCCTTTGTCAAGGAGGGATGGGAGATGCCCACTCCCCCTGTTACTACCAATGTAGTTGACTATGTGCTAGGGCTCAGAAAACGGATGGTACTTCTGATGGGCTTGGCTAGTGATAAATTGAAGGCAGGGCAAGCGCTGGTGAAACATTGGTACGACCAGAAAGCTTCCCTCATCAACTTTACACCTGGTCAGCAAGTCCTGATCATGAATCCAATAAGGCCTCGTGCTTTACAGGACAAATGGTCAGGCCCTTACACAGTGGTGGAGCCCCTGGGTGAGGTGAACTATTTAGTGGACCTTGGAAGGCCTGGACAGGCTCCAAAAGTGTTTCACGTGAATAGGCTGAAGGCTTTCGTCCCAAGAGTCGAAATCGCAGCACTGCTACTGGCGTCAGACGTTGAGGAAGAGGAGTCAGAACCTCTCCCCGACCTGTTCCACAGCGGTCCTTCAGATAGCTCCATTGAGGGTGTCCGAGTGGCCCCTCACCTGACTTCTGATCAGCAGGCTGAGGTGAAAAGTTTGCTTAGGCAGTTTTCCCCCCTGTTTTCACAGTCCCCTGGTTTGACACCTTGGTGCAAACATAACATTGACACAGGAGACAGTGTACCTACCAAAAGTAGGGGATACAGGATGTCAGATAAAGTACGGTCTTATATTAAGACCGAGGTCAACAAAATGTTAGACCTTGGGGTGATTGAACCCTCTAGTAGTCCTTGGTCCAGTCCTGTGGTTCTGGTTCCAAAGGCAGGCACTTCTGAATTGAGGTTCTGCGTGGATTACAGGGCTCTGAATGCTGTCACCAAGACAGATGCCCACCCCTTGCCTCGAACAGATGAGCTGGTGGATACTTTGGGTGCCTCCAAGTACCTCAGCACGTTTGACCTCACTGCGGGCTATTGGCAAATAGCTTTAGCAGAACATGCCAGGGAGAAGACAGCATTTTCGACGCCAGACGGCCTTTACCAATTCCGGGTAATGCCGTTCGGGTTGAAGAATGCACCTGCCACTTTCCAGAGGCTTGTGAATCATGTGTTGAATGGGTTGGACGAATTCTGTCTTGCATATCTAGACGATATAGCAGTTTTCAGTGCCACCTGGGAAGACCATGTGAAACACCTCAGGATTGTGCTCCAGGCTCTTCAGAAAGCCCACTTGACCATAAAGGCGAGTAAATGCCAGATTGGACAAGGCTCAGTGGTTTACCTTGGACATGAAGTAGGTGGAGGGAGGATACAGCCTCTACCCAGTAAAGTACAAGCAGTACAAGACTGGCCTACCCCCACTACGCAAACCCAAGTGAGAGCCTTTTTAGGACTCACGGGGTATTATCACAATTTTGTGGCAGACTATGGCACCATAGCTGCTCCTCTGACTGCCCTCACAACTCCGAAGAAACCCAAGAAGGTAACTTGGACCGACGAGTGTGAGAAGGCCTTCAATGGCTTAAAAGACTCCTTGTGCCAGGCCCCTGTCCTAAGGGCCCCTGATTATCAAAGACCTTTTATCGTGCAGACGGATGCCTCTGACACTGGGATAGGAGCTGTACTATCACAAGTAGATGAGAAGGGTAAGGAACACCCTATCGGTTTTATTAGTCGCCAGCTTAAGGACAGAGAGCTCAGGTGGTCCACGGTAGAGAAAGAATGTTTCTCTGTTGTGTGGGCCCTAAGGAAGCTGAGGCCCTACCTCTATGGGACCCACTTCACTGTGCAGACTGACCATAAGCCGTTAAAGTGGCTAATGAACATGAAGGGGGAGAATCCAAAGTTGCTTAGGTGGTCCATAAGTCTTCAAGGCTTCGACTTCACTATTGAGCATAGACCAGGTGTCCAACATAGCAATGCTGATGGGTTGTCCAGAATGTTTAACCGACCTGAACAAGAGACTCATCCAGGGGTGGATTAGTTCCCCCTGTCCATAGTCTGGGAGGGGCGAGTGTTAGGAAAGATTTCGTAATTGTAGGGAATTTTCCTTCCATGTGGCAACCCCTAAACTTTTTGCTATTGTTTTTAACCTTGTTCTTGACTTTGCCAGAGAAGTACAGCCTTCTGCCGCACTTCTCTGGGCTTTCGCTCCTTTCTTACGGGGAAACTGACATGCCCTTAAAACAGTCAGAACCGGGGAACGTGGTTTCCTGTAGTTTCTTTTATCGTGTCGCAGCTTTAGTGCAACACGACACAAGAGGGCACTGTAAGCTAAGTTACAGCTCTCTTGGGTCTCTAGCCTTCTACAGGCCCTAGATACTCTTTTAGGATGGTATTTGATCGGTGCAAGTCATTCAGGGACTGGAATGGTGGCAGCGATCGTTTTGTTTATTTTGAGCTCCTTTTGGCGTTCTGAGCACGTTTTTGCACTGAACCCAAAATGGTGGCCTGGCTCCCAAAATGGCCAGGCCGCGAGGCTCCTTTGTCCTGTCCACTGTCCGTCTTGCTCCCTTCACCTTCCCCAGGTCGAGCGACCCGGGGCCTTCCTTATTTGGGCATGTACTTTCCCGCGAAACGTGGTTGCTTTCGCGGGCTTCTACATGTCATTTGTGTGCCTCCAGGGTGTGGGCTGGGATGTCTGGTCCCAATACACATCCTGGGTGCCAGAGAGTCTAGGGTGGTGTGAATGCCTGGGACCACCGTGGTCCGTGATTGGTCCACGTATGGTATGTGTTTTGATGAGCGGATCTCCCATTGGCTCCCCTCCGTTTTGGCGCGAAGGGAACCGTGGATAAGAGGGGGCTGGAAACACCACTACCATGTCGATCTCCTGAGTTCTCACGAACGAAGGAATACAGGAGCCAAGTATCCTGCAACTACGAGGCTGGACCGAGGAATCGCTGGTGACCCGCTGAAGGAATCCTCCTTTGCACTGCTGTCGTCCGGAGAGCCCCTGTCCTCCTTTGATCGAACCAGAAGGCCTGTACTGGTGCTTCGACCTTTGGAATAGCAGGACAGCTATTCCCGGCATCTTCAACCATCTCCTGCCAAGTAAGCCTTCGGAAGCGTCTCTGGGCCATCCAGTTGACTGACCAGCTTACCAAGGAGTTTGGCTCTGCAACCGCCGCCAGGTTGTGTTGTATTGCGAGTCCTTGTCCCTCTCCCACGCTTCGTACGCTTGGCGTCCCCAGGTCTGAAGGGAGGAGGGTTCATTTGGCTCGAATACACACGGCCGCTCCGTTGTCCTGTGCGGCAACAAAACTGTGCCGGTTTCGTCGATTGGGACGTCTTTTTGCTCTACACGACTACAAAGCGTTCCCTGCTCTTCTGAACCTGCCAGCTGCTGAAACTATCGTGGAGAAGCCTGGGTCTGCTTGCTTCGGGGACCGGTGAGTAGTACATCTAGGATCTGGTCGCCCTCCTGCAGTATCCCATTGCTTTTCCCTGCTGTGTAAAAACAGCACCCTTTTGCCGCGCTCGCGCTCTGCTTCTGCCCGCTGTGGAGGCTGCGCTTGAGCTGCGGAACCTGTTCTTCTTCTGCTGTGCACTAACGTGAACCGCCTGACTTCCTCCAAAGAGCTTCCCCTTGTGCCCGTCGGCACCGGCGTGGCAGGTACTTTGAGCACAAGGCTCCACTCTTCGCAGGGCTCGGACTTCCATCTAGTTAGGTGCCCATGAAGGCGAACTGAGTCGAAAGCATTATCGCACTGCCTGTTTTCCTTCCCTGGCAGGTGGACTACATATTTCGTGCTTTAAACGCTTGCGACGGTGTATTTGTATATATATTGTGTTGATATGGTATGTGTTGGTTTAATATTGTGATATTGTGATTTTCTCGCTACGGTCATTATTTTAAAGGCCTTAAAATAAATGTGTATCTATTTTTGATATAACAACTGTTTGGAGTAGTTTGTCAGCGCTCTTGCTTTGTGTGCTCACTGCGGGCTTTCAGTCACCCTCACCCCTCTTGAGACCTAGTCTTGACCGCCGCGATGGCTACCTTGATTGGTCTGGCTTGTCCAGAGGTTACCCTGTTCCAAGTAATTAGGTTGGCCTTCTGAACTTCTGCGCCACCAGGACAGAGTTCAGAAATCCGTCTTAACAAATTGGTGTACAGCGGTGGGATACGACTGAAGGTATCCAGTGTTGCGCTCGAACTAAGGCATTTCAGGTTATTCCAACCAGTACACGTAGTGAATTGTTGTAGTATAACTTTAAAAAGGCCATAGTCCTATCAAACAGTATGGAAGCAAATACCTTGTTAACTTTAAATGCTTCCAAATCAGAAACGCTGAAAAAGATGTGTGCGGAGAGAGGTGTTTCCTCTCAAGGCACAAAATTGGAAATGATCCAGAGAATTGTGGCGTGGCAAGAAGCGCAGCTTGACGCTATAACTTCTGAGGACAGTGCAGAAGGTGGTGGGGCTGCTCTCACTGGTAGAACCGACGGTTCTGCCGCTGCACTGATCCATCGCGACCACGAGGACAGGGAGGACGTGATGTCTAATGTTTCCTCTGCCAGTGTTGATGGGGAGGCTATGCTTGAATTCAAGAAGCAAGAGCTGCGGTTTAGGCAGCAGGAGCTTGAATTCAGCATAGCCAAACTAAAAATCGAACAGGCAGAAAAACAAAAAGACAGGGATCACCAGTTGGAACTGGCCAAGCTTCAGGTTGCAAATGGGTCCAAGGGTCCTGGACATGGGTCTGGGGCTTCCTCTCATCCACGGTTTCCAAAAGATCTGCTCAGTGTGTATGAAGAGAGGAATGACATTATGGACTGGCTGAATGCGTTTGAGTATGCATGCGAGGTCCAGGAAGTTGACAATGCTGATAAGATTGCGTGGTTGCTCAGTAGACTGCCCCATTCTGGCTGTAGTGCCATTATGGAAATGTCGAAGGCTGAGCGGGCTGATTTCGCAATGTTAAAGCAGACTCTCATTTTAAAGTTTGGGAAGACTCCGGCCCAATATTTAAAGCGTTTTCGAGAGTATAAGAAAAAGGAAGGTGGTACTTGGGTATCTTATGTCGCTGAATCTTTGAAAAACTTAACTGGCTGGGTCGAAGGTTATAAGGTTTCTACCTTCGAAGGCATGATAAATCTTGTCATGCTGGAACATATTTTTGCTTCTTCTTCCCCGGAGCTTAAGCAGCATTTGGCCGATTCGAAGGAGATAGATCCTAAGAAGCTGGCCATTGCAGCAGACTTATGGGTGTCACATCGAGTGTCCCATAAGGACAAAACTCATCCTGGTAAGCAGGAGGAGGGGAAAAAGTCCAAAGATATGGAGGGTGGGGAATCTGCTAAATCTTCTTCCCAAAAGGGCCACAGAAAGAAAAACAAGGGTAAGACACAAGAGAACTCACAGGGTAGTGGAGGTGCGCCTCCGAAACAGAACTCTGGTTACAATAAGCCTCCCTACGTAAACAGACCCACTGGGGCTTGTTTTTCTTGTGGAGCAACTGACCATGTGAAGGGGGATCCCCGTTGTAAGGTTAGACCTTTGGGGGTCCACTCCGCTAATCTGGCCTTCTCCTCCTACGAGGAAGAAGAGATTACAGGAGCATCCTTCTCCTCGGACTCATTTCCCAGCGGAATAGAGGCCGAGGTAGTTTTAGTGTCCCTGGGTTCCTGGGAGCCTAAAGTCGCAGAGGCGTATGCTAGGATTCCGGATAATACCAAGCACTACTTTAAAGACAGTGTGCTGATCAATGGAGTGGATACTCCAGCTCTTAGGGATAGTGGGTGCAGTCGAACTGTAGTGGATTCTACCTTGGTAGACTCAGAGGAAGTTGCCAGAGCTACTCTGATGCCCACTAAGTTGGCTGACGGCCCCCTCCGTATGTTTCCCGTGATCCCTGTTCATCTAACTTTAAATGGTACAGCTGTCAGGATTCCAGTGAGCATTCAGAGAAACGTCCCGGGAAAGGTCTTATTAGGTAATGATCTCAGAGCTTTAGGGCTCGTAGGAGACACTGCCGAACGACCCTACACACGGTCTCAAGCACGGGCAGCATTGGCCAAGTCCAATACGCCGCCCCAGCCGAAGGGGCAACCCAAGGCGAAAGGAGTCTACAAGTCAAGACGGGGGAAAGAGAATATTCCCCCGAGCTCGCCTACCACTGCGGTGGAGGAAGTTGGTCAATCGCCCGAGCCTGACGAGGAGGTGGCGATGCCTGAAGTATTCGACCCCAACGATCATCTTGAACTAAAAGACTTGTTAGTTGAAGGAGGTCCTGATAGGGACGAATTCAGTAAAGGCCAACGTGAGTGCCCATCTCTGGAAGGCCTAAGGAGACAGGCCTGCTCCCAGCTTGAGGGTGAACCTCCTGGGAAGCATAGGATTTACTGGGAAGGTGGACTCCTGTATAGTGAGCCCACAGAGTCTACAGAAGGAGACCATAGGAGGTTGGTGGTTCCCCTTGCTGTTAGACCCTTCCTCCTGCAGTTGGCGCATGAAGTCCCCCTTGCTGGTCACCTTGGTATGAAGAGGACCAAGCAAAGGTTATCCATGCACTTCTACTGGCCCAAGATGGGGGTGCAAGTAGAAAGTCACTGCAGGAGTTGCGCCTCCTGCCAGTTGTCTGGTAAGGTTGGCGCGACAATCCAAGCTCCGTTGGTACCGCTCCCAGTTGTGGGGGTACCATTTGAAAGGGTAGGGATCGACATCGTCGGTCCCCTTGACCCGCAAACATCCTCGGGCAATAGGTTTATCCTGGTGCTGGTCGACCATGCAACCAGGTATCCTGAGGCCATCCCATTGAAAACTGTAACTGCCAAGTCAGTTGCAAAAGCTTTACTCGGCATATTTACTAGGGTTGGCTTCCCTAAAGAAGTTGTGTCAGATCGTGGCAGCAACTTTATGTCGAAGTATATGAGGCTATGTGGAAAGAATATGGGGTCACCTACAAGTTCTCTTCTGCATACCACCCCCAGACCAATGGTCTGGTGGAACGTTTCAACAGAACGTTAAAGAGCATGATTGGGGCTCTGGAGGAGCCTCAGAGAAGAAAATGGGATCTTCTTTTACCATGCTTGCTGTTTGCCTACCGAGAGGTACCACAGGAGGGTGTTGGCTTCAGCCCCTTCGAACTTCTGTTCGGTCATCCCGTACGGGGACCCTTAGCCATTGTCAAGGAGGGATGGGAGATGCCCACTCCCCCTGTTACTACCAATGTAGTTGACTATGTGCTAGGGCTCAGAAAACGGATGGTACTTCTGATGGGCTTGGCTAGTGATAAATTGAAGGCAGGGCAAGCGCTGGTGAAACATTGGTACGACCAGAAAGCTTCCCTCATCAACTTTACACCTGGTCAGCAAGTCCTGATCATGAATCCAATAAGGCCTCGTGCTTTACAGGACAAATGGTCAGGCCCTTACACAGTGGTGGAGCCCCTGGGTGAGGTGAACTATTTAGTGGACCTTGGAAGGCCTGGACAGGCTCCAAAAGTGTTTCACGTGAATAGGCTGAAGGCTTTCGTCCCAAGAGTCGAAATCGCAGCACTGCTACTGGCGTCAGACGTTGAGGAAGAGGAGTCAGAACCTCTCCCCGACCTGTTCCACAGCGGTCCTTCAGATAGCTCCATTGAGGGTGTCCGAGTGGCCCCTCACCTGACTTCTGATCAGCAGGCTGAGGTGAAAAGTTTGCTTAGGCAGTTTTCCCCCCTGTTTTCACAGTCCCCTGGTTTGACACCTTGGTGCAAACATAACATTGACACAGGAGACAGTGTACCTACCAAAAGTAGGGGATACAGGATGTCAGATAAAGTACGGTCTTATATTAAGACCGAGGTCAACAAAATGTTAGACCTTGGGGTGATTGAACCCTCTAGTAGTCCTTGGTCCAGTCCTGTGGTTCTGGTTCCAAAGGCAGGCACTTCTGAATTGAGGTTCTGCGTGGATTACAGGGCTCTGAATGCTGTCACCAAGACAGATGCCCACCCCTTGCCTCGAACAGATGAGCTGGTGGATACTTTGGGTGCCTCCAAGTACCTCAGCACGTTTGACCTCACTGCGGGCTATTGGCAAATAGCTTTAGCAGAACATGCCAGGGAGAAGACAGCATTTTCGACGCCAGACGGCCTTTACCAATTCCGGGTAATGCCGTTCGGGTTGAAGAATGCACCTGCCACTTTCCAGAGGCTTGTGAATCATGTGTTGAATGGGTTGGACGAATTCTGTCTTGCATATCTAGACGATATAGCAGTTTTCAGTGCCACCTGGGAAGACCATGTGAAACACCTCAGGATTGTGCTCCAGGCTCTTCAGAAAGCCCACTTGACCATAAAGGCGAGTAAATGCCAGATTGGACAAGGCTCAGTGGTTTACCTTGGACATGAAGTAGGTGGAGGGAGGATACAGCCTCTACCCAGTAAAGTACAAGCAGTACAAGACTGGCCTACCCCCACTACGCAAACCCAAGTGAGAGCCTTTTTAGGACTCACGGGGTATTATCACAATTTTGTGGCAGACTATGGCACCATAGCTGCTCCTCTGACTGCCCTCACAACTCCGAAGAAACCCAAGAAGGTAACTTGGACCGACGAGTGTGAGAAGGCCTTCAATGGCTTAAAAGACTCCTTGTGCCAGGCCCCTGTCCTAAGGGCCCCTGATTATCAAAGACCTTTTATCGTGCAGACGGATGCCTCTGACACTGGGATAGGAGCTGTACTATCACAAGTAGATGAGAAGGGTAAGGAACACCCTATCGGTTTTATTAGTCGCCAGCTTAAGGACAGAGAGCTCAGGTGGTCCACGGTAGAGAAAGAATGTTTCTCTGTTGTGTGGGCCCTAAGGAAGCTGAGGCCCTACCTCTATGGGACCCACTTCACTGTGCAGACTGACCATAAGCCGTTAAAGTGGCTAATGAACATGAAGGGGGAGAATCCAAAGTTGCTTAGGTGGTCCATAAGTCTTCAAGGCTTCGACTTCACTATTGAGCATAGACCAGGTGTCCAACATAGCAATGCTGATGGGTTGTCCAGAATGTTTAACCGACCTGAACAAGAGACTCATCCAGGGGTGGATTAGTTCCCCCTGTCCATAGTCTGGGAGGGGCGAGTGTTAGGAAAGATTTCGTAATTGTAGGGAATTTTCCTTCCATGTGGCAACCCCTAAACTTTTTGCTATTGTTTTTAACCTTGTTCTTGACTTTGCCAGAGAAGTACAGCCTTCTGCCGCACTTCTCTGGGCTTTCGCTCCTTTCTTACGGGGAAACTGACATGCCCTTAAAACAGTCAGAACCGGGGAACGTGGTTTCCTGTAGTTTCTTTTATCGTGTCGCAGCTTTAGTGCAACACGACACAAGAGGGCACTGTAAGCTAAGTTACAGCTCTCTTGGGTCTCTAGCCTTCTACAGGCCCTAGATACTCTTTTAGGATGGTATTTGATCGGTGCAAGTCATTCAGGGACTGGAATGGTGGCAGCGATCGTTTTGTTTATTTTGAGCTCCTTTTGGCGTTCTGAGCACGTTTTTGCACTGAACCCAAAATGGTGGCCTGGCTCCCAAAATGGCCAGGCCGCGAGGCTCCTTTGTCCTGTCCACTGTCCGTCTTGCTCCCTTCACCTTCCCCAGGTCGAGCGACCCGGGGCCTTCCTTATTTGGGCATGTACTTTCCCGCGAAACGTGGTTGCTTTCGCGGGCTTCTACATGTCATTTGTGTGCCTCCAGGGTGTGGGCTGGGATGTCTGGTCCCAATACACATCCTGGGTGCCAGAGAGTCTAGGGTGGTGTGAATGCCTGGGACCACCGTGGTCCGTGATTGGTCCACGTATGGTATGTGTTTTGATGAGCGGATCTCCCATTGGCTCCCCTCCGTTTTGGCGCGAAGGGAACCGTGGATAAGAGGGGGCTGGAAACACCACTACCATGTCGATCTCCTGAGTTCTCACGAACGAAGGAATACAGGAGCCAAGTATCCTGCAACTACGAGGCTGGACCGAGGAATCGCTGGTGACCCGCTGAAGGAATCCTCCTTTGCACTGCTGTCGTCCGGAGAGCCCCTGTCCTCCTTTGATCGAACCAGAAGGCCTGTACTGGTGCTTCGACCTTTGGAATAGCAGGACAGCTATTCCCGGCATCTTCAACCATCTCCTGCCAAGTAAGCCTTCGGAAGCGTCTCTGGGCCATCCAGTTGACTGACCAGCTTACCAAGGAGTTTGGCTCTGCAACCGCCGCCAGGTTGTGTTGTATTGCGAGTCCTTGTCCCTCTCCCACGCTTCGTACGCTTGGCGTCCCCAGGTCTGAAGGGAGGAGGGTTCATTTGGCTCGAATACACACGGCCGCTCCGTTGTCCTGTGCGGCAACAAAACTGTGCCGGTTTCGTCGATTGGGACGTCTTTTTGCTCTACACGACTACAAAGCGTTCCCTGCTCTTCTGAACCTGCCAGCTGCTGAAACTATCGTGGAGAAGCCTGGGTCTGCTTGCTTCGGGGACCGGTGAGTAGTACATCTAGGATCTGGTCGCCCTCCTGCAGTATCCCATTGCTTTTCCCTGCTGTGTAAAAACAGCACCCTTTTGCCGCGCTCGCGCTCTGCTTCTGCCCGCTGTGGAGGCTGCGCTTGAGCTGCGGAACCTGTTCTTCTTCTGCTGTGCACTAACGTGAACCGCCTGACTTCCTCCAAAGAGCTTCCCCTTGTGCCCGTCGGCACCGGCGTGGCAGGTACTTTGAGCACAAGGCTCCACTCTTCGCAGGGCTCGGACTTCCATCTAGTTAGGTGCCCATGAAGGCGAACTGAGTCGAAAGCATTATCGCACTGCCTGTTTTCCTTCCCTGGCAGGTGGACTACATATTTCGTGCTTTAAACGCTTGCGACGGTGTATTTGTATATATATTGTGTTGATATGGTATGTGTTGGTTTAATATTGTGATATTGTGATTTTCTCGCTACGGTCATTATTTTAAAGGCCTTAAAATAAATGTGTATCTATTTTTGATATAACAACTGTTTGGAGTAGTTTGTCAGCGCTCTTGCTTTGTGTGCTCACTGCGGGCTTTCAGTCACCCTCACCCCTCTTGAGACCTAGTCTTGACCGCCGCGATGGCTACCTTGATTGGTCTGGCTTGTCCAGAGGTTACCCTGTTCCAAGTAATTAGGTTGGCCTTCTGAACTTCTGCGCCACCAGGACAGAGTTCAGAAATCCGTCTTAACAAATTGGTGTACAGCGGTGGGATACGACTGAAGGTATCCAGTGTTGCGCTCGAACTAAGGCATTTCAGGTTATTCCAACCAGTACACGTAGTGAATTGTTGTAGTATAACTTTAAAAAGGCCATAGTCCTATCAAACAGTATGGAAGCAAATACCTTGTTAACTTTAAATGCTTCCAAATCAGAAACGCTGAAAAAGATGTGTGCGGAGAGAGGTGTTTCCTCTCAAGGCACAAAATTGGAAATGATCCAGAGAATTGTGGCGTGGCAAGAAGCGCAGCTTGACGCTATAACTTCTGAGGACAGTGCAGAAGGTGGTGGGGCTGCTCTCACTGGTAGAACCGACGGTTCTGCCGCTGCACTGATCCATCGCGACCACGAGGACAGGGAGGACGTGATGTCTAATGTTTCCTCTGCCAGTGTTGATGGGGAGGCTATGCTTGAATTCAAGAAGCAAGAGCTGCGGTTTAGGCAGCAGGAGCTTGAATTCAGCATAGCCAAACTAAAAATCGAACAGGCAGAAAAACAAAAAGACAGGGATCACCAGTTGGAACTGGCCAAGCTTCAGGTTGCAAATGGGTCCAAGGGTCCTGGACATGGGTCTGGGGCTTCCTCTCATCCACGGTTTCCAAAAGATCTGCTCAGTGTGTATGAAGAGAGGAATGACATTATGGACTGGCTGAATGCGTTTGAGTATGCATGCGAGGTCCAGGAAGTTGACAATGCTGATAAGATTGCGTGGTTGCTCAGTAGACTGCCCCATTCTGGCTGTAGTGCCATTATGGAAATGTCGAAGGCTGAGCGGGCTGATTTCGCAATGTTAAAGCAGACTCTCATTTTAAAGTTTGGGAAGACTCCGGCCCAATATTTAAAGCGTTTTCGAGAGTATAAGAAAAAGGAAGGTGGTACTTGGGTATCTTATGTCGCTGAATCTTTGAAAAACTTAACTGGCTGGGTCGAAGGTTATAAGGTTTCTACCTTCGAAGGCATGATAAATCTTGTCATGCTGGAACATATTTTTGCTTCTTCTTCCCCGGAGCTTAAGCAGCATTTGGCCGATTCGAAGGAGATAGATCCTAAGAAGCTGGCCATTGCAGCAGACTTATGGGTGTCACATCGAGTGTCCCATAAGGACAAAACTCATCCTGGTAAGCAGGAGGAGGGGAAAAAGTCCAAAGATATGGAGGGTGGGGAATCTGCTAAATCTTCTTCCCAAAAGGGCCACAAAAAGAAAAACAAGGGTAAGACACAAGAGAACTCACAGGGTAGTGGAGGTGCGCCTCCGAAACAGAACTCTGGTTACAATAAGCCTCCCTACGTAAACAGACCCACTGGGGCTTGTTTTTCTTGTGGAGCAACTGACCATGTGAAGGGGGATCCCCGTTGTAAGGTTAGACCTTTGGGGGTCCACTCCGCTAATCTGGCCTTCTCCTCCTACGAGGAAGAAGAGATTACAGGAGCATCCTTCTCCTCGGACTCATTTCCCAGCGGAATAGAGGCCGAGGTAGTTTTAGTGTCCCTGGGTTCCTGGGAGCCTAAAGTCGCAGAGGCGTATGCTAGGATTCCGGATAATACCAAGCACTACTTTAAAGACAGTGTGCTGATCAATGGAGTGGATACTCCAGCTCTTAGGGATAGTGGGTGCAGTCGAACTGTAGTGGATTCTACCTTGGTAGACTCAGAGGAAGTTGCCAGAGCTACTCTGATGCCCACTAAGTTGGCTGACGGCCCCCTCCGTATGTTTCCCGTGATCCCTGTTCATCTAACTTTAAATGGTACAGCTGTCAGGATTCCAGTGAGCATTCAGAGAAACGTCCCGGGAAAGGTCTTATTAGGTAATGATCTCAGAGCTTTAGGGCTCGTAGGAGACACTGCCGAACGACCCTACACACGGTCTCAAGCACGGGCAGCATTGGCCAAGTCCAATACGCCGCCCCAGCCGAAGGGGCAACCCAAGGCGAAAGGAGTCTACAAGTCAAGACGGGGGAAAGAGAATATTCCCCCGAGCTCGCCTACCACTGCGGTGGAGGAAGTTGGTCAATCGCCCGAGCCTGACGAGGAGGTGGCGATGCCTGAAGTATTCGACCCCAACGATCATCCTGAACTAAAAGACTTGTTAGTTGAAGGAGGTCCTGATAGGGACGAATTCAGTAAAGGCCAACGTGAGTGCCCATCTCTGGAAGGCCTAAGGAGACAGGCCTGCTCCCAGCTTGAGGGTGAACCTCCTGGGAAGCATAGGATTTACTGGGAAGGTGGACTCCTGTATAGTGAGCCCACAGAGTCTACAGAAGGAGACCATAGGAGGTTGGTGGTTCCCCTTGCTGTTAGACCCTTCCTCCTGCAGTTGGCGCATGAAGTCCCCCTTGCTGGTCACCTTGGTATGAAGAGGACCAAGCAAAGGTTATCCATGCACTTCTACTGGCCCAAGATGGGGGTGCAAGTAGAAAGTCACTGCAGGAGTTGCGCCTCCTGCCAGTTGTCTGGTAAGGTTGGCGCGACAATCCAAGCTCCGTTGGTACCGCTCCCAGTTGTGGGGGTACCATTTGAAAGGGTAGGGATCGACATCGTCGGTCCCCTTGACCCGCAAACATCCTCGGGCAATAGGTTTATCCTGGTGCTGGTCGACCATGCAACCAGGTATCCTGAGGCCATCCCATTGAAAACTGTAACTGCCAAGTCAGTTGCAAAAGCTTTACTCGGCATATTTACTAGGGTTGGCTTCCCTAAAGAAGTTGTGTCAGATCGTGGCAGCAACTTTATGTCGAAGTATATGAGGCTATGTGGAAAGAATATGGGGTCACCTACAAGTTCTCTTCTGCATACCACCCCCAGACCAATGGTCTGGTGGAACGTTTCAACAGAACGTTAAAGAGCATGATTGGGGCTCTGGAGGAGCCTCAGAGAAGAAAATGGGATCTTCTTTTACCATGCTTGCTGTTTGCCTACCGAGAGGTACCACAGGAGGGTGTTGGCTTCAGCCCCTTCGAACTTCTGTTCGGTCATCCCGTACGGGGACCCTTAGCCATTGTCAAGGAGGGATGGGAGATGCCCACTCCCCCTGTTACTACCAATGTAGTTGACTATGTGCTAGGGCTCAGAAAACGGATGGTACTTCTGATGGGCTTGGCTAGTGATAAATTGAAGGCAGGGCAAGCGCTGGTGAAACATTGGTACGACCAGAAAGCTTCCCTCATCAACTTTACACCTGGTCAGCAAGTCCTGATCATGAATCCAATAAGGCCTCGTGCTTTACAGGACAAATGGTCAGGCCCTTACACAGTGGTGGAGCCCCTGGGTGAGGTGAACTATTTAGTGGACCTTGGAAGGCCTGGACAGGCTCCAAAAGTGTTTCACGTGAATAGGCTGAAGGCTTTCGTCCCAAGAGTCGAAATCGCAGCACTGCTACTGGCGTCAGACGTTGAGGAAGAGGAGTCAGAACCTCTCCCCGACCTGTTCCACAGCGGTCCTTCAGATAGCTCCATTGAGGGTGTCCGAGTGGCCCCTCACCTGACTTCTGATCAGCAGGCTGAGGTGAAAAGTTTGCTTAGGCAGTTTTCCCCCCTGTTTTCACAGTCCCCTGGTTTGACACCTTGGTGCAAACATAACATTGACACAGGAGACAGTGTACCTACCAAAAGTAGGGGATACAGGATGTCAGATAAAGTACGGTCTTATATTAAGACCGAGGTCAACAAAATGTTAGACCTTGGGGTGATTGAACCCTCTAGTAGTCCTTGGTCCAGTCCTGTGGTTCTGATTCCAAAGGCAGGCACTTCTGAATTGAGGTTCTGCGTGGATTACAGGGCTCTGAATGCTGTCACCAAGACAGATGCCCACCCCTTGCCTCGAACAGATGAGCTGGTGGATACTTTGGGTGCCTCCAAGTACCTCAGCACGTTTGACCTCACTGCGGGCTATTGGCAAATAGCTTTAGCAGAACATGCCAGGGAGAAGACAGCATTTTCGACGCCAGACGGCCTTTACCAATTCCGGGTAATGCCGTTCGGGTTGAAGAATGCACCTGCCACTTTCCAGAGGCTTGTGAATCATGTGTTGAATGGGTTGGACGAATTCTGTCTTGCATATCTAGACGATATAGCAGTTTTCAGTGCCACCTGGGAAGACCATGTGAAACACCTCAGGATTGTGCTCCAGGCTCTTCAGAAAGCCCACTTGACCATAAAGGCGAGTAAATGCCAGATTGGACAAGGCTCAGTGGTTTACCTTGGACATGAAGTAGGTGGAGGGAGGATACAGCCTCTACCCAGTAAAGTACAAGCAGTACAAGACTGGCCTACCCCCACTACGCAAACCCAAGTGAGAGCCTTTTTAGGACTCACGGGGTATTATCACAATTTTGTGGCAGACTATGGCACCATAGCTGCTCCTCTGACTGCCCTCACAACTCCGAAGAAACCCAAGAAGGTAACTTGGACCGACGAGTGTGAGAAGGCCTTCAATGGCTTAAAAGACTCCTTGTGCCAGGCCCCTGTCCTAAGGGCCCCTGATTATCAAATACCTTTTATCGTGCAGACGGATGCCTCTGACACTGGGATAGGAGCTGTACTATCACAAGTAGATGAGAAGGGTAAGGAACACCCTATCGGTTTTATTAGTCGCCAGCTTAAGGACAGAGAGCTCAGGTGGTCCACGGTAGAGAAAGAATGTTTCTCTGTTGTGTGGGCCCTAAGGAAGCTGAGGCCCTACCTCTATGGGACCCACTTCACTGTGCAGACTGACCATAAGCCGTTAAAGTGGCTAATGAACATGAAGGGGGAGAATCCAAAGTTGCTTAGGTGGTCCATAAGTCTTCAAGGCTTCGACTTCACTATTGAGCATAGACCAGGTGTCCAACATAGCAATGCTGATGGGTTGTCCAGAATGTTTAACCGACCTGAACAAGAGACTCATCCAGGGGTGGATTAGTTCCCCCTGTCCATAGTCTGGGAGGGGCGAGTGTTAGGAAAGATTTCGTAATTGTAGGGAATTTTCCTTCCATGTGGCAACCCCTAAACTTTTTGCTATTGTTTTTAACCTTGTTCTTGACTTTGCCAGAGAAGTACAGCCTTCTGCCGCACTTCTCTGGGCTTTCGCTCCTTTCTTACGGGGAAACGGACATGCCCTTAAGACAGTCAGTACCGGGGAACGTGGTTTCCTGTAGTTTCTTTTATCGTGTCGCAGCTTTAGTGCAACACGACACAAGAGGGCACTGTAAGCTAAGTTACAGCTCTCTTGGGTCTCTAGCCTTCTACAGGCCCTAGATACTCTTTTAGGATGGTATTTGATCGGTGCAAGTCATTCAGGGACTGGAATGGTGGCAGCGATCGTTTTGTTTATTTTGAGCTCCTTTTGGCGTTCTGAGCACGTTTTTGCACTGAACCCAAAATGGTGGCCTGGCTCCCAAAATGGCCAGGCCGCGAGGCTCCTTTGTCCTGTCCACTGTCCGTCTTGCTCCCTTCACCTTCCCCAGGTCGAGCGACCCGGGGCCTTCCTTATTTGGGCATGTACTTTCCCGCGAAACGTGGTTGCTTTCGCGGGCTTCTACATGTCATTTGTGTGCCTCCAGGGTGTGGGCTGGGATGTCTGGTCCCAATACACATCCTGGGTGCCAGAGTCTAGGGTGGTGTGAATGCCTGGGACCACCGTGGTCCGTGATTGGTCCACGTATGGTATGTGTTTTGATGAGCGGATCTCCCATTGGCTCCCCTCCGTTTTGGCGCGAAGGGAACCGTGGATAAGAGGGGGCTGGAAACACCACTACCATGTCGATCTCCTGAGTTCTCACGAACGAAGGAATACAGGAGCCAAGTATCCTGCAACTACGAGGCTGGACCGAGGAATCACTGGTGACCCGCTGAAGGAATCCTCCTTTGCACTGCTGTCGTCCGGAGAGCCCCTGTCCTCCTTTGATCGAACCAGAAGGCCTGTACTGGTGCTTCGACCTTTGGAATAGCAGGACAGCTATTCCCGGCATCTTCAACCATCTCCTGCCAAGTAAGCCTTCGGAAGCGTCTCTGGGCCATCCAGTTGACTGGCCAGTTTACCAAGGAGTTTGGCTCTGCAACCGCCGCCAGGTTGTGTTGTATTGCGAGTCCTTGTCCCTCTCCCACGCTTCGTACGCTTGGCGTCCCCAGGTCTGAAGGGAGGAGGGTTCAT